>NW_020884872.1:14819347-15418583 GCF_003945725.1 Corapipo altera
CCGCCGCGCCCGTGCGGAGCAGCCGCGGCCGCGCGGCTGCCGGGACCCGCCCCGCTGCTCGCCAGGCACCTGCTCGGGGCGGAGCGGCGGCGGCCGGAGCAGCGGCGGGAGCGGCCCTGCAGGCGGTGAGTGCGGGGACCGGCCCCGCGGCCGCAGTGGGCCCTGGTGTGAGGCCCAGACAGGGGGGCGGGGGCTGGTGCCGCGGTCAGGGGGAGCCGGGGCCGGGGCGGCCGCGGGCATTGTCCCTGTCAGAGCCGCCTGCGCCGCACCGGCCCGGGCCTGGCCTCGGCCCCAGTCCCGGCCCCGGCAGGCAGGGAGAGCGGGCCGGCCGAGCCGCCCTGGGGGCTCCGTCGGGCCGGGGTACGCGGGGCTCCCTCACCCCCGCCGCGCCCACTGAGGGCCCGTTCCGGGGAGGCGGCGGGGGGAGGTCCCCCCGGGAGGAGCTGCCTGTTGGGAGTGTTGCTGCGGGGCTGGAGGTCGGCGGCGGTTGTGCTGCTCCCATCTTGGGTCTGCCTGGGCAGCGGCACCCGGACCGCGCCTCCCTGTGCACGGACCCGTGTGTTCGTGGTGCGGTGCCTTCAGCGAGATTTGGGAGGGCGGGAACAAAGCGCAGGGCAGGGGTGACAGATCGCCGCGGGTCTGTCGGCCGTGCCCCCGTGTCGTGACTGTTCCAGAACAGCCGTGTGGTGTGAACCCTCAGGGCCGGCAGCACCGCAGAGCGGAGGTCGCTGCTCGCTCTTCTGTAAGGACACCTCAGAGGTGAGCAAGGCATAAATACCAGCAGTCCCTGTTCCCAGTGATTTATATGTTGTCACACGCGGATTTATGCCAGTTAAAGTCATTGTAAAGACTTTACACAGTACTGGTTTCGTATAGCAGTTACATCTCAATTTCAGCACAGCTTTGGTTTAGCTTAATATATTTTCAGGACTGAGTCAGCTCAAAGCAAGATGACTTGGTACTGATTTGTTCAAATCAGTGGTTTTTTTATACTTCTTTGATTGGTTTAGTTCATTATGCACAGTTATTTATGCAGCTCTGGGGTGCAGTAGTGTCTCATGAGGAATCAGTGATAGCACTCTACTCACTTGGCTCAACTCCATCCAGGACAGCAATACCTAATTTTTACTGCCATTCTTAAATGCCTCAAGTCACTTATAAATATAGTTTAGGTTCCTGAGTTACAAGGGTTTAAAACAAAGGCTACTCAAATTGCTGGGAGATTTTAATTAGCTGCTTACCTTGCGTGTTTGTGGGCCTCAAGGAAAAGTGAATGTTTCATGAAAGTCTTGCTGGGTGTGGATGGCTGGAGGAAGAGTATGGAAGGGAATGCCAGGAAGGGAGGGGAAGAAATATGCAAAAGGCATGGAAGGATCTCTGCTGATGGATGTTATGTTGTGGCAGCCTGACACGGGGCTGGGCAGAGAGGTGCGGAGAACACAGATGACTAAGTCCTTCCCCTTATTTTCATATTTATACTCTGAAAGATTTATCAGAAGCTATGAGGATTTTTCCCTTTTCGTTTTTTTCCTACTACTGGTGTTGATGAGGTGAACTGAATTAATTAACTTCCTCTAGAGGCACACCCTGTTATCCTGATAAACAGCTGTCAGTCTTGAGTGTCCATGCACTCCTCCACATCTGCCTTCAGCAAAATAACTGGTATTTCTGCCACTGCTTTTGTAAGAGTGATCAAACCAACTCTCCGTCCGCCTGCGCTGGGATGAGATGGGCTTGATTTCGGTGCAGTCTTGGCTTGTGGGTGTTCACAAGGAGGTGACAGAGGCTGGGTTGGTGTTGCAGCAAGCTGATGAGCGATGTGGTTGCACAGAGTTAGGTTTGCTTTTCCTCTCAGGTGGTAGCAGGCGCTCGCTGTCTGCAGGGAAGGGAGGAAACATGTTGGGAGTCTTCCAGCAAGGGTGCATTTCTCTGATGTGACTGGAGAAGGCAGCCTGGGCTTCCCAGCCTCCTGATAATGTTGCTGTGTGGCATCTCTGATTCTGAATAAATAAGGGTCTTATTTTAGTTTCCTGGTGGTTTTTTGACCTAAGGTGAAAAAGCAAAGGTTTTCATTGTGGTTTGTATGTGTTGGAGAGCTTTCGGTAGGCAGGAAGTTGTGGTGATTTGTCTGTGGGACTATGACATGCTTCTGGTGTCCCCTTAGAAAGTGGTAGGCAGAAGTGGCTGGGGATGGTGCTGTGACATTTGACACTGTAGTGGACAGGTGTTAAAGGCCCCTAATTCAACACGTTATAGAAATGGCTCAATAATATATGTATGGGTTGTGCTTTCTTTGTGTAAAAAAAAAAAGTTTATTTGAGAGTGTAATACCTCACTTATTATGTGACACAGATTTATCCTGCTTAGTCCTTCCAAGTTGGCATTGTAAGCTGTTTTTCTGCAAACGTGAGGCATCACTTGCTAACTAGTGTCATTAAACGGGTTGCTTTTAAATGAGAACATGCTGAGAAGTTACATGTTCAGTAGACTTAGTTATTTTTATTCTTTTGCTCAAATATGCAGGCACGGGGGAATACTTTCTATGTATTCCAAGGAGTAACTTAAAATTTGTTTAGTGGTCCATTAGGAAATTCTGTATGCTTCAGCTAAACCTGTACTTTCTGTCGTAGGTCTTCATCCTACTGTCAATATAAGGGAGTACAATAATTTTTGTATCTCTTATCCATTTTGTGTAGCAAGCAGAAGAGAGTGATTCCCACATGCTGCCCCTGCATGGCACAGTTACCTTGCTAATGTGAGGCCTGGTTGTCTGTTAACAATCCTTGGCATTGGGATACAAGCTGTATAAAGCCTGCCTTCCCCGGCTTGTGCCAAAGAAAAATGACAAAGCTGAGAAGGACTGGTGTGGTTTTGGTAGGTTGGAGGGATGCTTCTGGTGCTGGGGAGGCCAAGTGTCTTGGCAGACAAACTGGAGCATTGGAGCTTGCTGCACTCCTTGGGTTGTGACACATTGGGCAGTAGTGTGGACTCATGGTGCTGCCTCCTGCCATGGTTGCACACCATTCCCAGCTGCTTTGCCACAGCTGCCTGGGGAGGTGCTGTGGGCCAGGTCTGGAAATTTGATAAATATGGCATGGCACTGAAAAGGAAAAAGAAAAGTGGTTTAAAAAAAAGGATCATCTCCCTGGTAGTGTTGGTGGTGAGGATTTAGGCTGTGAGACAGCAGTGGCCTGGGGGTGGTGCTACCAGACCTGCTACAAAATATTGTGGAGATTCAAAACATAACCTTGGAGATGTGGAAGGTGCTCTGAGAGTGATAAAAGTCCAGGAGGAGGGATATGTAATCAAAAAGAGCAGTTGTTGAATATAGGAGAGCTACGAGAAAACTGAGGATGGAAATTTGGATCTCAGTCACTTGCATTGATCTTTTACTTGCTGTGTTGTCTAAAAGAGGGAATGGTTTAGAAATCCCTCAGCTGAATTTAATTTGCCTCAGCTGAGTGTGTGTCCTTGACTTAAACAGCTATTCTAGCTCATAGTTTTCAAACCTGTCACATATGTCCTTCCTTCAGGTGATGTGCCTTGAGATGGGAGTCACCTCCATGTGCTGGCAGAGCTGTAACTGGGCTCCAGGCACCTCTCTGGTGGTGGTGCAGGCTTGTGCTGCACAGTTGGTGACATCCTTTCTCCAGCCCCTGGAGGGTTGGGGTTGGTGGATGCAGGTGCCATTTGGGAACTGTGGTTTTGAGATCCAAGGTGTTTAGTGGAAAGCTCATGGAGGAATGGGTGTATGCATGGCCTAGCACAGCACTGGTAACCTCTGCCTGTGGTGATGGTACTGAAGCCAGTCTAAAAAACCTTGACTTTTTAAAAGTCCTGTTGCAGGTTAAGAAACATTGAGACTGGTTGGTTGGGAGGTATTTCTCTGGTTTTGCACTCTTTCCTGGGCATTTGCTATTGGAGATTATAAGTTTTGCCTGGAAGCTGAATAGGCAAGAACATGCCAGGCTTGTGTTCTGCTTGGACAGTGTCTGGGGTGGGCACTGCTGGGACAACCTTTGCATCAGGTATTATAACCTACCTACTGGAGAAGTTGCCTGTTCTACGGTTTTCACTTAATGACAGTGTAAATGGCTTTCTGAATTGCAGACTTTAAGGTATTTCTTTTTTTTTTTTTTAATGTCTGGATTGCAGCTGGGGTTTTGACTGTGTTTCTGTCAAAGACTTGGTTGTCCTGATATTGAGTATCAATTCCTGGTTTTTCTTTCTTGACAGACACTGCAGCAATACAGACTTTGGTGTGTCCCTTGCAGCTACCGATTGATCCCTGCCTAGAAGACAGTCAATGGAAAGCTTGGAGCTGCTCCTTATCTATTTGGGCAAAGTGAGAGAATAGTGAGGTGGGTAGTTTTTGCAGCAAGAGTCAGTGTCTGTCTTCCTGTCAGCTGTGGGACCCAGCTTATGAGACGCTTGCTTATCCCTCTTTAAAGGGTTTGCGAGTCAGTGGCAATGGTGGCCGGGCAATCCCTCACAGAGGGGTGAGGAATGACATCTCCCTTCACTGGAGGTGAAATGGCATTGAACAGCAGCTCCCTGGTGATGAGTACTGCTGGTATTGTTCTGCCCTCTGTGTGTCCTAAATAGAGTTTCTTCCATGATCTGTTGTAGATAATAGAAGGCATCAAAAAGACATGTAAAGCAGTCTGTACATTTATAAGTTTTTATAGGAGAGTTAACTGCTTCTGCTGTGTCTGTGGTGTATCTGCAGGGGTTTAGCTCTTTGGGGCTTGCTGATGTGGGGCTCTTTGCATTAAGAAGAGCTCCAGTTCCCCTCTGTTCAGCTAGATGACTGCAGTCATTTAGTCACTTGTGATTTCTTGTGTTTCTGCTGGAGAATGTCAAGGAGGTTGAAGATTGTTCTTTCAGGAGAGCAACTTGGTAAAAATTTATGGCCTTTCTGAAAGAACATGTGTTCAAGTTGGCACATTTCATACAGTTGGTTTTGAGTTCCTTGTCTCAAGATACTCCTTTCAGGTTTGCAGTAGATATATACTACAAGAATTTTGTGCTTGTCAAAGCACTGATCTCTCAAGGATGGAATCAAAGAGAGCTGGCAGCAGGCTTGAGGCCATTTCTCCTGAGGGGGAAGTTGTCTGATATCAATTCCAAAAGTCAAGGGAAAGAAACTAAAAGGTGGGATTCCCATTAATATTTAAAAACTGTCTAAGCACAGTTACTGATAACTCCTCCAATAAGTCACTTATTGTTGTAACACAGCAAACACAAGCAGCACTATGAACTTAATAATGCTTTTTAGTTAAAAAAAATAGTTCTTCATGTTTTCATAGTTACAACATCTCACAAAGCACAGCAGAAGGTCTTGAAGAAATTCAGAGCCCAGAGCAGCCAGGTCCTGGCATCTCTGCTCCAATATGACCTGGCTTTTCAGAAGCACCTGGATGCTGACTCAGAAACTGTAGGGCCTTCACTTAATTCAAGTAATTCTGCTATAAACAGGCTTGCTACCCAATACTATCCTACAAAAAGCTTGCTTTTGGTATGGAACCATATTACTGGTCTAGTTGTGGTGATTTAAACTTGGATTTAGCAATGGGTGTACAAATTCTGTATAGATTAATTTGTGATTCTGGTGTTTCATGGGGAGTCTTGGTTGGGGTCGAGTGTCTGCTGCCTTTGTATGGTGTGTTTCTCTGTGAGGAAATCATATTGCGTGGGTCATTTTTGAGGAGGTGCACTGAAACAAATGAACACTTCTTTCCATTAAACAAAAGGAGTGTCTTCACTGGAAATTACAGCAGTCCTCCTTATCCTGAGGCAAGATCTAGGACATGCTGTCACAGTACTTCTCATGCTTTTAGGTACAATTGTTTAGCCAGTCTCGAAAGAATAAGAAATTGCTCCTTATGTATGTTCAGTTTGTACCTCGATCAGTCTGGCAGATCAGGTTCTGTACCAATGGTTGGGTGGGGTTTAATGGTGCTTTTGTCTTTTCATTCACTTGAAAATGAAGAATAAAGTTTGGAACTGAAGGGAAGATATAAAGAAATAATTTGATCAGCACATAAAACACTGTCACCTTTAAAAGTTTACCAGAAGAGAGAGTAGTAGGGAATCTTTGAAGCTGGCAGGACACACACCATGTTTTGAAATGTGTTAGCCAGGGAGTGTGGTTTTTGGTTTCTGAAATACTATTCTGTTTTGTAAGATGTGTTTTTATGGGTGAAAAACAGGCAAACATTTTTGTCACGGTATTACTTTTCTTTGAAAAATAGTATTTAATGAATACTGGCATTGGAGCATCATATTTAACTTTGACCAGCATGATGTTCAAGTAAGTAAAGGGCCTGAAGTTAATTCATGCTATGTGGTCCTCAGATATATGCCTTTAGGATCTATGAGACAGGGATAACTTCATAATTCAGAGTTCAGGGAACAAGTATTTTGTCCAGGGAACAAATACTGTATTTTGTCCTTGTGGTACTTTGGGATTGGATTTTTGTTTTGCTTCACTATCCCTTGCAATACTTACAACTTTGTGCTTTACCACATGGAATGATTCACTGTGGAGCAAATACCCTCATGGTGCGCAGGAGAGTTTTGAGATTTTTAAAAAATAAATTCCGGAGGTTTTTCTTCAGGACTAAGCTAATGCTGTGTCTTGCAAATAAAGGTCTGGTTAGCTTATTGTGCAACTTAGTGAGAACTTTCTAGAATCACTCTGAAATATAGGAGGTGACTTGTCTAACATCGACCTGTGGGGTAGGCATCAGAAGTATGCTGTACATTCTTCTCTTGAGATTCTATTTTTTCAACCATGCGCTATTCATACTAAAAAAATCAAATATAGCAAGGAGTGATACTTTATTTGACCAGCTAGTGGGGTGGGGTGGGCGGGATGTGTGAGGCACTGGGTCAGACGTGGGTGCACAATACTTCAGGTAGTGCCTTAAAGCTTGCTTCTCACCTTTCAATTTCAGTTTTTCAGGTAAAAGATTTAGTTAAAGAGATTATTTGAACACTGCGAGTATTAAAAAGGCCATACTTGGCCAGCTCAGACTAGTTTTCTGTCTCCATGAGTGTCTGAGCAAATAATTACAGCAAATACCAGAGCACTTAGAGAGTGACATTGACCTGGGCGTTTTCCTTCATTTTTCCAGTGATTGGTTGTTCATTAATTTTAGAGCTGTTGATGGACCTGCTTTTCTGTCTGTTTATATTTCTGCCCTTTACAGCATCTCGTGGCAATTAGAAGGCATGAGTATGTGGTCCAAATTCCAGTTTTTAACCAGTTAGCCAATAATTTCACTCTGCTTTAATCCTTTGTATTTGCTCAGTAATGAATAATGATTTCGTTTCTTTTTACCAGTCACATTACTGGTGAGTTGGTATATACTTCCATCACTTGTTTTCCAAGGTCCTAATATCTTTTTGCAAAGAAGACCTAAAAGGGTAGATTACACTGATATTTTTCTCATTCTTCTGTAGCTATTATGAGAAGGGATGCCCAGAGCTACTTTCAGGAGTCAGGAGCAGCACTTTGTCACAGTGCATCCATAGTATATATATGTGTGTCCAGGTAGTAGGTTATTAGCAGGTGAAGTATATAAATGAAAAATGACCTTTTGTATCTGGTTTTATTTGGATGAAATATGTGATGATCTAGCAGTTAAGATTTGATGAAGCGCTTAAAGCTTACAAGAGGTCTGTAACCATGTAAAAATATTGGTGTATATTACAAATTTGAAATTCAATATATATGGAATTCAGAATATAACTTGATGCAAAAACATTTTTTTTTCACAAACTTGATTTTTAAAGCTGTTTCTCCTCTATTGTCTACAGCATTCAACACATACAAACAATTACAACAATTTTTCAGTTGCTTATGAGTTTATTAACATTTAAAAGTATGGTGAATAGACGGCAAGAAAAATGGAACAATGATAAAATATGTAAATCTTTATAAAGCAAATAAAATAAGCAATTAGGAAAAGAAAACTACTTGCCTTAAAATGGGTATTAGAGGTTTACCTTTTAAGTAAAACATCCTAAAAATATGTCTCACCCGAACTTTGAAGCATCTAATACTATGCTTGTTAAAAACAACTGTTCCTGTTGCAATTTGTAATCAAACTAGTAAATGATATCATTTTTACAGCTTCAAGAAACTCATAAGCACGTGAGAGAAGATGACAAGATCTAGATCAAGATCACCACGATGGAAACCAAGGTAAATACCCATAACTTGTGTTCTGAAATGTAGGGCTCTATAAGGATTTGTAAATAGGACCTGAATATTACATGCTGAATTGCAATTTGTAAAGTATATTTTGTAAATTATAATTTATTTTCCAAGCTGAACACCCTCTGCATTTTTTTCCCAGCTCACCGTTTTATTATGATGATTTTTTTTTAAACTGGAGGTGTTAAGTTTTTGCAGTCTGCCAAGAACCTTGTTCACCTTCCATATTTTGGGATTTAGAACTACGTTAAGCACAAAGTCGAAGCACCAAACTATTTAAGGTTATTTTTACTCAAGCACTACCTTGTGCATTTAAATGTCTGTAACTTGCTCTTGGTTTACAGGGAGGAACTGCTAAAAAAAATTATTAGTTTCTTTTTTTAAAAAAACTTCTTGGTTCAAACACTTTGAGCTTTCTGAGGTTTGGGGGCTCAGCTACAAACTGATCTTTAGCAGAGTCAAACGTGCCTTGCAGCATAACACAAACTGGAAACATGCGAGTCAGTGCCCTTCTCCTTGGACATTAGCCTAGTAGCATGTGTTACTGATGTTGTCACCAGAATAACATCCAGCTTACTTCATGCTGTTATTACCTGCCTAATTTTTAAGGCTTGCAGTGCAAATTCAAGGTGCTAAAACTAGGAGGCTCAAATACAATTTAAGCTTTTGAGAGTTCAGAAGTCCTTTTCTGCTGGTTTTAGGAACAGACTAAATTGTGATGAACAAGACGAGGAGAGTTTGGATAACACAGAAAAATGTGTGGGCTTTTTAATTAGTTTCTTTCTTTTTAAAAAGAGAAACCCTATCCATGTCTATACTAGATTGATAGTTGTGAATATGTCCTTTGAGTAAGAGCAGGGAGGAATGCCCCAGCTCTCATTAAAATGCAAACCATAACCAGACCAACATGGGACAGCAGCCGCAGTACGGGTGCTATTGGAAGTCAGCCATTATGTTTTTAGGAAGATCTGTGGTTCTGAATGTGAACTCATTTGCAGAAATGGAGCAAACAGTTCTGCCAAATTGTACATTTGCAATAGGTGTACAAAGGAAGTGACTTCCTTGATATTCTTTTTTTTTTCCTACTTGCATTTTTTGATGTTTTCATTAAAGAGTGTGTTGAGAGAGTGCAGTGAATGCTTGAATACAGGCAGAACTGTTATGTCTGGGATTACTTTCTGGTTCTTGCTAATGGCTTGTGCTGCTTTTTCTTTATTTAAGCAGGTTTGGGCTAAAACCTAACGGGTTGCCCTTGTTTTTGTAAGTGTAGGTGAAAATGCAAAGCACAGTGAGGCAATTGAATCTTTAATAGCAAAAACCGCAGTAAGTGTGGAAGTGCATATGTATACATGTCTGAACATGTACATACAATTATTCAAAAAGACCTAAGTATTTCCTTCAAATTCAGTCATTTCTGTAGGAAAAAGCCTACCTGTATGGCATTTTAAATAGAATATTTTATAATGTCTTCAGTAAGCTTTGGGGGTTGTTTTGACATGCAAAGAAAACCTGAAAAGGCATTTTTCCTCTTCTTAAATTTCTTTATATGCTGTTTTTCCTTCTTTTTTCTCTTGGCACTGAAAAAGATAAGGAAATGCTTAAGAAGTGTGAAAATACATTTAACAGTTGTTTTCAATGTAGTGGAAACTTCATATATGTGAAATTATTTTAAGTTTTAAATTAAAAACTTTGAAGAGACAAAAATGATTGACTTACTACTATTTTGAGTGAGTATTTTTCCTATGAAATCTTTCAACAGAGTAAAAGTAAGCTTGCTGCTTTAGCCAGGAAAATGTCACCGAATATCTTTGGTTTAATTTTTTTACAAGTTGATTAAAATTGTGTACTAAACTCTATTTCCTTAGGGAATAGATGTTCTCATTAAGAAGATGATTCAATTTTATGGACTACTGAAAGTGGATTTTATTTTTGCTCTAGGTCCTTATCTCCAGCATTTAGGAGTCCAGAGCATCATAGGCAAAGGCATGCTCATATTAATTATGACTGTGAATATAAAAGCTTTCGTAAGGACCCAAAGAAGCCTATGCCTTGGAGAACAGAAGATGAAAAATATGGACAAAGCAATTCCAGGTTTGCACCTCATGGAAATAACCACCAGAGAATATATGAACGTAGGTCACCTTCACCAAACCTGAAAAGAATTCCCATGGAAGACGCTTACAGTCATAAGCCCTACAGAACACATTCATCTGAAAGAACTGAAAGCAATAGGAGATGCCAGTTACCACCAAAATACTCGGAAATACCTTATAAAGAGCATGATCGTCCATTTTACCAACACAAAATGGAGGACAGATATGTGTTTGATCACTACAAAGTCACTGGAAACGAAAAAGGAATGAAGCCTTTTCATAGACCATTAGGGTCTTCATGTAAACTTGAAAGAAAATGGCACGAAGATGACTTGAGGCACCAGAGGTTACATGAAGAGAAGTATGGTCAGTCACCCAGAAGAGTTTCTGATGAATTCACGGCAAGGAGCTCTTTACAGAAGAGGTATAGGAATAAAATAATTAAACCCTGGGTATTGTGGTGTAAAGCCTCAAGTGAAAGTCTGTTTTCATTATAGTTGAAGATACCCACCTTGAAACACGTTGGCCACTTTGTAGTTTAATTATGGGCGACTGGTAGTAGTGAAGTATTTGTCTGTTAGTAAATCGTTTTGCTGGCTGTAGTATGAGAGGATAATATTTCCCTCTTAAGAGCCCCTGCACATCTGTACCTTGGCGTGAGGGATTTTGGGTTAACTTGCCACGCATTCTGCTGTCCAACATTCTGCACGTATAAGTTCTCGCTTTCTTCTCTAGTGCAAGTGTAAATTGCTTTATGTCAACACAGGTATCCTGAAGATCACGATTACAGAGAATATGGGCACACGTCTAAAAGGGCTAAGGAAATGGAGAAGTATGACTGTGGAGACGTAGCAAGAAATTCCAAGTGGAAGCAAGAACGTTCTTTTCCACCCTACCAAGAGAAGGAGGAGCAAAGATACCCGGGTGCCCAGTCCCACCGGTCGGCTGAAAGGGAGTACGTGGGGGGCTCTGTCCCAAAGATAGCCTATGAGTACAATCACAACCGGCGCAGGCATCCGGAGGGGGAAAAGCCTTTTCCAGGTGATAGAGCTCAGAAGTACGTGAAGCAGGAGGACCAGAAATACAGTTCTTCTAAGGGTGCCCGGAATAGCAAAGAGTCAGAGTACTTTAGTGGTGGAAGAGCGAGGCGGACTGAAGAAGGACACGTCGAAGTACCTGTTAAATATAGCTCAAAGAAGGGCTGTGATGCTTGTGTTAACTCTTCCAAAACGGATGTTGAGCCGAGATCTTTTAAAAACAAACCGAATGAAAGAGTAAGGAAGGACGGGGAATTAAGGAAAAACGTAGATTCCTCCAATAGCCAGTGTGATTCGAGTCATACTGTTTCAGATGTGAAAGTGTCAGATGTCAACTGTATGAGGGAACATCTCACAATCAAAGTGGATCTGAAGAAAACGGTCACCAAGTACAGGTATTGGTTTTCCCCTCACCTCTTCTTTCTTCTGCTCTCTTTATGGTTTACGGGTATTGGAGGAAAACGTGGTGTCTTTAGGAGGTAACAGGACAAAGTATGATTGTACTTTTTTTAGTTTTATTTCTTTTAAAATGGTAACTTGCTCAGGCTGAAAAGTTGCCTATTAAACCTCTATTAAAGACAAACAAAACCAACCAACAAACAAAAACCAAACAAGAAAAATTCTCTACTTCGTTTCATGGAGTTGTAGGAAGTGGAAAGAGCAGATATGCCAGATGCAAACCTGTATCAGGCAACCAACCAACAAGTTGGTTATGATCAGTAAATATGCTACTTCTATTTAAAAACAAAACCTCAAATAAAATACCAAAAGCAGAAAAGCCCAGTCCTATGTTTTGTTCTGAAATATGATGGCATTTTTTTGACTGACTGAAAAGTTTTTCTGAAAATCAGTTAATCTTTAAATTGCATGAATCTCAAGCACATATTCAGATGTTAAAGATCTCAAGGTCAGTAAAGCTGTCAAAAATTAAAGATCCCTGAGTTGTCACTTATTTTTCTGAAAAAGTGGCAACCTGTTGAGGCATCAGAACTGAAAAGCAGTAGAGTCTGCTTCTGTCTATCTTCCGTGTAATACTTGTGGTTGCATTTAGCATTCCCAATGCTAGCTGAAATGGAAAAAAAAGAGGTAATACTATGAGACTTTAGGTGATGAATATGTGGTAGAGAGTAAGCAGCTTGATTTTTGTTAGATTTTTTGCAGGATTTTTCTGGTTTGTTGCCTTGCTATTGCAGACCAGAATGTCTTATATTGATAATAATTGCTTTTGGAAGAAATTACCTTCCTTTCCAAAATGATCAGCCTTCATTTTAAAAGTATTCTACCTCTTGTCCCAAATAAAACATCTGTACCGATTTTTTTTTTTTTTTTCCCCCTTCCCTCTATTTCAGAAATATGTAATACAGTGGAGGGTTACAAAGACAAGTTACTGCACATATGGGGCTAATATTAAAGACTGAGGGAAGCAAAATAGAGTAATGCCCACTCCCACCCTCAGGCCAGGACAAGCATTTAACTTCCTGGATGATAAGGAGAGGACGATTGTTGTTGGGTTTTGTTGCAAGCCCACAGGACAATTCCTGTGTCCAGTAGCCTCTTGCTGCTGTTTTTGACGGTCACGCACAATGGACATGGTAATTGTTTGCAGACTAAAGAAACTACTACATGGATTACAGTTAATTTTATGTGTGGACGGTTTGCTTCTGCAGCCAAAAGTCCGAAGTATTTTATTTTTTAACGATAAGAACACTAGATTTACAGAAGCTGATGAAAGGGAATGTTCATGCTGCCTACTTTAGGCATTTAAGAGATGCCCGACTTGAAATGACTGAGCCAAGAAGAATAGTTTCTTATAAAGCTGGGGAGCAGGTAGATAAATCATCTAGAGCTGAGGTTGCTTGGATTCCCTCTTACATGCATTTATTTCCAGTTTACTGGGGGCATATAGATGACTTCTGGCACCTTCTAGAGGCTATTTCTAATACAATTTTTGTATGGAACTCTAGTCTTATATGCTGCTTATACAGGATGGGCAGGCAGAAAAATCACTTTGCAGAATGCACAAGTAACAGTCTTCATTCTGAAAGCTTTTATATGGGCTCTGAGTCCTCAACATATCTTTTGGAATGACAAGCATTTTCCTTGCAACAAGAACAGCAGGATTTCTGAAGTGTTGACTTTCTTGTCAAAATAATGTTTAAGCAGCAGGGCAACCATTTGGGGTGTAAACTCATTTAGAATGAGTAAAAATTTACGAAAAGATGCTAAACGTGTTCTTAAATTCATACACTGCTCCTGGAGCAGTTTTGCTGCTGTTTCACTGAGTTCAAGTGATGATTCAGTTCCCAAGGATGTGAGATTTTTTTTTTTTTATCTCTGAACTGTTCTTGAAAATTGCCTAGAGCTCCTTATAAACAAAGACATGGGCATAATTGCCTTCCAGAGTTATACTAAAGAGATATGTCAGGATCTTCATTTGCCTATATTTGATAATCTAGTTGAATTAAGTTTAAAATTCACAAATTTTGTCCTTTGTAGTTCACTGAAACAAAGATTCCTGAAAGTGAAGTATTTTATTAAGAAATTTTCTTCCTTATGAGTTTGTTAATTAAAAAAAGGAACAAAATGAGATTTTTTGTTTCATCTCATTTATTCCTAAAATGAACTTCTTAATCAATTGTTTTGTTCTACTTGTCTATTTCAAGTTTTCAGATGTAGATATTAACTTTAAAATAATTCACTATAACTTTTTGTTCTAGGAGTGCTTCCAGTCATACTACAGAGAGGCAGATATCCCATGATCTGGCTGCTGTTGGCAGAAAAAATGAGAATTTTCATCCCGTGTTTGAGCACATGGAATCTGTAACACAAAATGTCGAAAAGGACCCATCAAAAGAATTTACTCAGGAAATAATCACAATTATTCATCAAGTTAAAGGTGGCTGTAATATTTGGAGTATATGTATGTGTTTATGTATATATGATTATTAAACCGAAATCTAATGGTTTGGATGTGATGTCCTTGGAAGTTCAGGCATTTGCCTTTGGCTTCATTCTGTTGTGTAAGAAAAATGTAGGTTGAGGATTTAAAGTAGCTGGGTGGAGAATGGCTGTAAGAAGGTCTCAGACCTTAACTGAGGCATTATTGTAGAGTGTTAGGGTCAAAAAGATTTTATACTAGTACATGAGAGTAACCTGCTGATTTAGGAAACAAGAAAAAAAAAAGTTTTGCTGTAGCCACAATTTTCTAGTTATATGTGGTTTCTTTAATTTTTCAGATTAGTGTTCAGATTGCTGCATGGTGTTCAGTGTTGAATGTTATAGATTCTAGTAATTTGAGTAGTACCATCATAGAGCTGCTGATTAGTTAACTTTCTACTGAGTTTAATCTTACTAAATAAGAAGAATGTCTAAGTAGGGCTGGCCTGATCTTTCATTTGCAATTGTTTAACTGAAAGTGGAAATAGTTTGAAATTTCATTTCAGTAAAGTTGTCATGGTATCCTTAAGAATTAATCTTTTAAAAGATAGATTTTCCCACTGTGCATTTCAAATACAACAAATAACATTCTTGTATTTAATATCTATTCACAGCAAATTATTTTGCATCTTCTGACATAACTCTACATGAACGGTTCTCAAAAATTCAGGATAAACCAAGTACAAATACGAATGAAGTGAAAATACATTCGGATCCAGAAATTCACAGGTAATGATTGAACTTTTTGTCTTAATTTATTTACATTAAGTAATTAATCTTCAGCAGACTTTACACAATGTGAAGTGTTTCTATTCACTGACTAACCCACCTGCCCATATTCTTTGAAGCATTCTGTAGTTGGTCAGTAATGCTTTTGCTTTTATAGTGATGGCAGGTTTTTATGTAATATTTTTGTGTTCCAGGAGAATTGACATGTCTCTAGCAGAACTTCAGAACAAACGAACTGTGCCATCTGAATCTCCCCAGGTATCTTGATAACTTAACTTTTTCGGCAAACAGTAAGTTAAAATGTTGTACATGTAAACAACATTTCTATTGGTACATAATTTTTACATGCTTTGAAGACCGCCAGTAATTCTGAGTGTTTTGAGAAAAATGCACACCTGAGCATATTTACATATGTCACAGTGGTGCAAGTACACTGTGTTCACTGACGAGTAAAATGCAGATGTGTTCTCCAGAGTAGCTGGAGTGTGGCTATTCCTGCTGCTTGAACTGCTGTCTGATTTTAAACAGTGTGCATACTGAGTCTGTGACTGACATGTGGTTCTTACTTTCCCTGTAAGATTACAAAAAGCCTTAATGTTTCTTCTACCCTACTGTTAGAATGACCCAACATCCACATAGTTCCTCAGAATGCTGTTTTATCCCATGCTTTCATCTGGGGTCATAAGATTTTCTGTCTTCATCTTTCAAACTGTGCCTGCTGTGATTTAGTTACCACTTCTTTTCTGTAGTACGAGTGTGTGGACATTCAGCTTAATTCAGGATAATAAAACTTCTTAAGATTTACTGAAATTTATGTGAATATTTATGCCTTGGAAACTCCATGCAGAATTCCAGTGCTCCATTCACTGTTGCTTGGAAACTTGTAAAAGGCAGATATAGCACAAGAAAGGGTAATTGTTTAGGAATAGCTGTTAGTGTTTTAGACTTTGGATCCCTGGGTTGATGTGGATCCTGTGTGCAGACAGTTGATCTGTGTTAACAAAGTTACGTACAGGGTGCTGCCCCTGAGGGGCAGAATCAGGTCGGTTTTTAGTTCATACCAGTTAACTTGGCTTCAACCTTTCCTTTTAACTAGAACGTTGTAAGAGTGTTAGAAGATCCAAATGATCTACGGTATGATATAGAAAGGAGAAGAAAAGAGAGATTGAAGAATGAAGATGAGAGAGTCTTTCATGTAGATGGTGTAACTCCAAGGTAATTAGCAACTAATTTTGTTGGCTCAAGCCTGTAGTTCCCTTATGTGTTCATTTTTGAACCCTTACACAGTTATGTTCTCCCTTTGTGATTCTTTTCCGTAGTTTGGCCTTAAAAAGTTTGAGAGGGACTGAAATTCAACGGACATACATTGCAAACTACTCTGTAATGAAGTGTTACCTTGGAAAGGTGTTAAAACTGCATTGAGGAAAAAAGGAAAAGCAAGCCCAAACTGTAGCACTAAATGGGAAGAGGGGAGGAAATTAAAGGTGGTTAACTAATTTTAAACTCCTTGATGTGCCGTATAGCAACATTCTCCTGGTATTTTGTAGTTTCATAAAAGCATTCTAGGATGAATACATTATTGTATTGCCCTGGTGGAATGTGGAATATCAACAAATAATTGGAATTTTTCTGATTCCTGGAGAATTTGAACAGTTGGAATTCTGGAATAGCGTTTTACTGCTACGAATGCCTCCATCAGCTTTGTTAAAGCTGTTTGCCCCAGAGGTGTTTGCTAATCTCAGTCATCCTGTTCCACTTCTGATATTGTGAGATTTGATTGGAGAAAGGGACTTGTGTTAGCAGAAATGTTGATTAAAGCATTACTACAATAATGAAATGTATCCACACTGTATTCATGGCTTACAGATTGCTCTTAATGTGTTCCTCTTTGTTAATTTTAAATGCAGTCTATAATGGCAACTAATGGCAATACACACATTTGGAAAAACTGACTTGTGCAGGTGCAGAAGTAATTTCTTGTATTTGAGATTCTTTAGACAAAAAAAGTTAAGGTTAGCAAGTGAAGGAAAAAAAATCCCTGGACTTGTTTTCATGTAGCCTTTTACGTACCTGGGGCGGTATCTTTAGTGTCTGTTTGGCCTAATTTTCTGGGAAGGCTTTTTTTTTTTTTCTTCTCTTTTTTGTCACTTCCACGGTTACTGTCCTGCTTACCTTTTGTCTATGTGCTCAAAGTGAGCAGTGCACATTTCTCTACTAAGTGTGGCTGTTCTGGAGTTTGATGTGAGGAGGGTTATGCTGTCAGGGTAATGTAGGCTGAGGGCAGTAATGGCATCATAGAATTTTCCTGAGGTTGAGGGGGTTTAACAGTTCATGTAAGATATACTGATGATGCCTATGAGTTTGTGCAGTGTGCCTCCCTTTTTTCCTTATTAATTTATTTTCCAGCTAGGTAAACTATTTTTCTTTTTGTTTCATGAAATATGGGTTTTGATTTCTGGGGTTACTTTTCATGGTAAATGTTTTTAGATACTTACAGATGCGTCTGTACTAGTAATATGCTCAGTAAAAAAAGGAAAAAAACAGAACAACGAAATGCCATAAAAACAAGCAAGCAAAAGTTCAAATCCAGAATAAGCTGCTTGCTGAGGATGAAACGAGTATGTAGCAATTTATCTGAGCTTCTGTCGTATTGGGGATGTCATGAAATGGCAAGTTCTCTACAACTTTACAACTCCCGTGTGTGACGATGCTGAAGTGCAAAAAGCGTTTCCACCAGTGGAGGGCAGCAGTGACCCACCGAGAGGGCTGGGCCAGGGGAAACCTGACTTTCATAGCCAGAATTTCAGGAAGCAGAGCATCTCTGCTAATTTGTCATTGCATAAAAGAATACACATTGCTATATAATTCTGTGAAATTTGAGCCTAGACTAGTAATTTTTTCGAATGTCCTAGGAAAAAAATTACTTAAAAACTGCCACTGTGCATTTGTGATACAGTTGCCAGAATAAGCTAATTTAAAATACAGGGTGTTGACATGCCATGGCTTAACATGTTTACTGTTCTTTCTCTTTCCCTCTCTCTCTCATACGCATCAGGAACCAGCAAAGCTGCAGTCTTTCAAAGTTACAAACCTCTCAACTTGATGGCTTCCAAAAGCCTATGAGGTTCATTAAGCCAGCTTTCAGGAAATTTATTGGGAGACCTCATCTGGTAAGTCTAAATATAGAAATAGTAGCTTCTGCACCGTTGACGTATAATTCATTTTTTTTGCTGAATTGTCTGTGCTGATGTAAATTTAACAATCTCTGTCTTGCCCTTTTAAATTTCAAGTGAGGCTTCATTATCTTCCATCTGTGCTCAGCAATAAAAATACTCATAATTTCACAGCCCTAGTGCAAGAGTACTTCCTCAGGTATTTGTTGGAGCAGAAATTAATATGAGTGAGCTAAAAGCACTTTGCCACCACTGTGTTTCTTTCTGTAAAAGAAATATGTATCTAGTATCACATTTCTTCCACGTAATGGTGTAACATGTGCATGGTAAAATAGAAAGCCTTGTTATGGAGCAGGTAATCTGAGGTAATATTGAATAGCTTGAGAAAAAGAGTACTCTATTGCATTCTAGTTGTCAGTGGTTGGAAGGGAAGGTCTGAATCTTGTGTAGGTGGTATTGTTACTGAAACAGTGTTTCTCCTCATTATGACAAAAGTTCTGGAAAGCACTTATTTTAAATAAAAATGAGGAGCAAATCACATAATGAGAACTGTCTGAAATAATGTTCCTGAGGATGGAATGTTAAAGAATGAAATATCTTATATTTGTTGATATTGCATATATGAAACCTAGTTTTGGACAATTAGTCTTTCTTAGGCTATCTTTCTGTGGTGTACTTTAATACTGAAATGGTCAAGACAGTTCTATTAGGTTCAGCAGAAATAAACTTGTCTGTTTTGGAAAATTCCTTCTAAATAAATGTAGTAATTTCCAATTGTTTGTGCTTGTCTAACTTGGGGAACTGGTGAGACTAGAAAAGTTTTATTAATGTGTGCAGTATAATTCTAAAACACTTTCTTTCTTTCTGATGGCTGCAAAATAAAGAGGAGATTAACAGACATTGTCATTCTTTATACGCTGTAACTAATACCCTATGGACAGGGTTCCAGAAGTCCATGAAGCTTTTCTGAGATCCATCAAAAGTAGCTTTTATGTAATCAATTCTGGAAAGTAGCTGTCTTGCAGATACAACAGTGGCTCTTTCAGTGTAAAGGAATGCAAGTTTTTAATGGTAAAAAAATATTACTTACTCCAGACTAAGATTAAAGCTTCCCAACATAAGTAGTAACTGCTCATTAAGTAATTGTATTGGGTCTGACTGAGGTGGAGTTAATTCTCCCCTCAGCAACCCTCACAGTGCTGTGGTTTGCATTGGTAACCAGGAGTGTGTTGATAACACAGCAGAGTTTTGGTTACTGGTGGGCAGTGCTCCACAACATCAAGAGTGCCTCTCCCACATCCCCCCTTACCCACTAGGCTGGGGGTGGGCAAGATCTTGCTAACCCAAACTGACCATATGACATCTGCTCAGCAATACAAGCTCAAAGAAAGGAAGGATATATGGGGAGGAATTGATTATTATGACGTTTGTCCTGTGGAGCAACCACTGTGGGTACTGAAGTCCTACTTCCTGGGAAGTGGATGGATGTTGCTTGCTGATGGGAAGTAGAGAATAAATCTGTTGTTTCCCTTTGCTTCTGCTTGCAGTCTTTGCTTTTGCTTTATTGAACTGCCTTCTTGACCCATGAGTTTTTTAAAATTTTTTTTTTTCTCCTTCCCTGCCCTGCTGAGGAGGGGAATGATAGAGCTGCTTGGTGGGCATGTGGCATCCCAACAAAATCAACCCACCAGAGTAATACAGTATTGCAATAAAAAGGAGGTTAGTTTGAAATAGATGAGTTATTGTTAAATGTGCTGAATATTCAGGAAGATTGCATTTACATATTTAATAGTGAACTGCAAAAATGCAGTCTTTAGGAAGTCCTGCACTGCAGTAAGGAGTTGTTCCCTTTGGAACAACGGTAGCTGTGTAAGCATGGCCATTACAAATGCAAGGCATTCTAAAGATGGAATGACTCTTCATGGTCAGCCATGCAGAGGCTGGTTTGCAGACAAGTGGGAAAATAAAAAATTTTAGTTCTCGAAAGGTGACATTTGTGATGTTAATATTCAGTAATTGGAGATTGACTTTAAACTTAAAAAGAACTTATGTCTTGAAGGTACAATTGTCTAACCTTTATTGTAAAAAGTGTCCATCTAGCCTTGTACTCTACTGACAAAAGGAGGATAGCTAAAGAGGGAAGTAGAAAATCAGAACAAATATCTTTTTTTTTTTTTTTAATTTAAAACCTCTGGTTTAGGAAGTTTCTGAGAAGTAGGTTGCTGTATCTCTGCATCAAGTTATTTTAATGTTTGTATTTCCATACGTGTACTTTAGTCTTCAGGAAGGTGAGAATGGGAAAGGCTGTATCCACAGTTAATTAAAGCAAGCTTTGTTTTAATTCCTAAAGGTTTATTTTTAACTGTAACAGGGAATTTTCTTGAATACCTTTTTTCATCTTGATGATTGCCAGCTTTAAGGAAGAGTATGCTTCAACTGGGAGCTTCCAGCTTGTGTTGTGTGGAAAAAACTAATTTGATTTTTGTGGAGTGTCTTCATATTCTTAGAATAAGAAGGGAGCTGCAAGTTTCCTGACGTGGTTTACCCTCTTTAATTTTTAAGTTTCCATACCTTTTTCTCAGAAAAGCCACTTTGATTACTTTGAGCTCACTCCATAAAGTCTTTCTTCCTCTCTTTTTTTGTTCTCTGAATCTCTTCTTGTCAAGGCATTGTAAGAAGCCAAATAGTTGAATTGTAGATAATAATGTAGTCTAAAACAGCAAAGAAAAAAAATAAAGCTTAATTCTGGTTAAAAGTTAACTTGGATTCTGACACCATTCTATTATGTTTATACACACACCCCACACCTTCAATTAGTAACAGTGTTCCTGGAGAGTTTTGGTAGTTTACTAGTGAAAAAAAGTTCTGTGAACAGCAAAATATGCATTTGCATTTCTTATTAGATGTTAAAATATATTAAATATTTCAGGACAATTCTCTTCTTAGGTTCTTTTTAAAATATATTTGAAGCTGTTAAAATTTCCTTTGAAAAAAATGGAGTTCAACAGCATTGGAATGCATCTGTGATTATTCAAGAATGGAACATAAACAAAAAAAAATAATTTGATTGATAAGGGTTCATCAGTAAGTCTGTTCTGTCTGCATTAGGTGACTTTAATGTAGTACATGCCAGTATATGCCAATGATTCTGTAAATATTTATGATCCTATGCAATGATGGAAGAGAATGACATCGTCTGAAGGTAGCTGTCATAGGGAAAGTTGGAAAAGGGCCAAAATGCACAGGTAGGTCAGTGGCTGGAGTGCTCTGTTTTAGGCAACCATGGCTGTTTGACTGCAGCTGTTCAGGGTGTTGACATAACAACTTCAATACCAATTGTCTGTGTGACTTGCTTTTGAAATTGTCTGTGTTTCTGTGGTGGGCAAGCAATCCTCAGATGCTCTCCTGAAACATAGAGTTAAAAGTAGAATTTTCTAAGTACCAATGTAACATGCTACACAATTGTTTGGTTGCTGTGGAGGTGTGCACACTAACAGCGTGTGCCTCTGCCATCCCTTCAGCCAGCCTGCACTGCAGGCCCCTTGCTCCTGGTACTCTGTTCCTTTAAACGGTGTCATTGTGTCAGATGCTACAAGACTGGAAATGTTACAATATTTGTTAGGATAACCTGAACGTTTTTTATTTTTCTCTTGAATAATTTCGTAACCTTAACCTATAACTCTGTTTCTCTACTAGAATTCTTACTATTCTTCAAAACCAAGTGATACTTACCCTCACAGGCGAATTAGAGGACACCTTGAAAATGCAGGACCCATCAGAAGGCACTTTAAGGTACAGATCAGCTTTTATCAGTTGCTTGTACATAAAATGGTGATTGAACCTGTTGAGTTTAGTAACAGGACACACACTTTTGAAGGTATTAAATGCCATGCAACATAGTGTCATCACAGCTGAATTGTTTCCCTTGTTGCAATGGGAGGCTTGGCTTTTAGTAGGTAAGAGGGCTGGCAGTGGATTGAGCAGTTGTCCAGTATTGTGTCTATGCAGTTGAAATAAATAAGTTAACTACAAAGTTGAGAAGGAGAACTGCAGAAATTGGACAGTGACTAGAAAGCTTATCTATCCAAAAAACCAAGCTGCTCAGCTGTCTTTCCTTCACATGACAGAAGCCCAGAGTATTTCCAAAGACTGGGAGACATGAGTTATATTACTTTAAGAATTGTATTACTAACCTTTTCAAACAGGGATTTCTGGGGAACTCATCTTTTGTGAGTACCCTGCGCACTGCTAGCTGTGCATAAAAAAGATTGAAGGAAGTGAAGTTTTATTCTCAGGGCCTTAAGATGTTAAAGGGGTGGGCAACTACTTTCTGGGGTAGTGCAACGGCTTTCTAATGCCTTTTGATTGCAAAATGTATCCTGGGTTCAGCAGAAAAACAAAGCACTTTCTTCCTTTTCTCCTAACAGTGAAATGCTATGTATGGGTCCAGTTAGAGCTGTTTATGTGAGAAGTATTAATCAAATCTAGAGCAACTTACACTAATTTTCTACCTTAAAATTACTCCTACTTTTTTAACAGGTGTGTTTTCAGGAGTAAAATAATAAACAGAATAGGTAGTCATCTTTCCTGTTTTGTAGATAGTGAAGTTGAAGTAAAATTTTAATGGCTAAGTAGCTGTAATTTTTGGATGAAACTTTGAAAGGAGGGGGGGGTGTTGATGTGTGTTGTGTGTGGAGTTTTTTTAATTTCCTCCTTTCCCCCTTCTTCCCCTCCTCCCCAGCTAAACATAAGAACTGTTGGATAAAAAGGCTTTTAGGCTCTGCCGTTTACGTGTGCATTGCCAGTCAATCTCAGATAGCTAAGCTAATACTAGCAAAAAAGGCTGTCTTTATTCTGCTGGAGAAAAGTCTTTTTCTAAGCTGAAGTTAGCAAGTGTCAGCCTGATATAACTGTTTTAACAAGTAAGGACATCATAGCCTCTTGATCAGTATTCCCTCCATGTTGTCAGCCTCCAGCTGATGGAAGAGTCTTTAGCACTGGCTGCCAGATCTCTGAGGCAGTGTTGATAGTGGATGCTCCCTTCATTTACCTCAATTCTGCTGGAGACTGGACAAGCATGAAACTGTCCATTTCAGTTGTCATCTCACAGATTATATGAATATTGTTGTATCCAACGATCTGTCCCATGGAGTTTTGATATTTGTAGGGAAAATAGCATATGCACTCGTGTTGCAGTTTGCATATTTGTATAGCACTTTTATTATTGCCATGGAAACAGCAATGCTGATTTCACTTAATTTCATCAACTTTTTTTTAAATTTAATTTCCTCCTGTATAAAAGGGCTTTTCCTTCTCATGCTGTTGGTGAAATTAAGGTGATTTGACTATCTTCTATATTCAGGACTTTCTTGACTGATTTTTTTTGAAAAAACACAACAACATACAAACAAAGCCACACCAAAAAAACACATGGAGAGAATCCTGTTCTCTGCCACCACAACCCCTTCCCGAAAAATCACCCCCCATTTTTTCTTGATAAATATATAATGGGGGCATTTAAACTTAGTAAGCAAAAAATGGGGGTTAGTTGGAGTATTTTTTTAAAAAACATAAGGTCTTTTCCCACTTTTTGGGAAAAGACAAAAACTGCTGTTCTGAAATAGAAAGGATCTGGAGAAGTTTTACAAAATTTAAAAGGTCTTTTTTGTAATGACACTTTGCAATGAATCACTAAGCCAGGCTTTGAGTACGGGCACAGTGATCTTTAAAACTAAACTGCCTTCACTTTTTAAACACAGTGCAGTGTATTAATGGCTGTGGTGGGTTCACCCCTGCTAGCAGCTAAGCACCACACAGCTGCTGCCCACTCTCCCCTCAGCTCCCTTCCTCTCCCAGCAGTATGCGAGAGAGAATATGGAGAACAAAAGTGAGACAACTCGTGTTGAGATAAAGACAGTTCAACAAGTGAAGAAAAGAGGAAGAAAAAAGTGATGCAAAGGCACTCACCACCTCTCACGAGGTGACTGATACCCAGCTGGTCCCCAAGCAATGGCTGTCTGCTCCAAAACCACCTTCCCTCAGTTTCTGTTGCCAGAGAGGCAACAGGAGGTCATATGGCATGTGACATCCCTGTGCTCAGCTTGGGCCAGCTGTCCTGGCTGTGCCCTTCCCAGCTTCTTCCTTGGTGTACTTGCCAAGGAGCAGAGTAGGGGAAGAAGAGAAAGTGTTGGTGCTGTGCAGGTACTGCTGGGCAATAACGAAAACACTGGTGTGCTCCCAGTGCAGTTTTAGTCACAAACACAAAACACAGCACCATGCAAGCTGCTGTCAAGAAAACTAACTCCATCCCAGCCAGACTCAATGCACTGGTATCTGTTTGCTCATATAGCCTATTTTAGAGCCTGAGGCTATTTGTTCATAGGGATTATCATTAGCATTATTTATAAAACAGTCTTTATGTAAAACTAAATGCTACTTTTAGCAGATTTTTTTCTTATTTTTAGACCAGAAGTTACTGACGTTTTCCACACACTTTAGATTACCTTGTTTTGCTCTAAGCTATGTGTGACTGAAGTGCCTGTATATATATCATCTGTTAACTTTGTCTACAGCAGATTCTGTTCTACATTAATAATACTGCTATTTCCCTCCCTTTCCAGTTATGGAACATGTAGATACTTGAGTTGAAACGTCTAAGCTGTCTGTAATGGAATTTTCAATCTCTTGCAGCTTTTCCCCATCTCTTATTTGTTCTACTCCTTTGCCTATTGTCATACAAGTGCAGTGGCAGACCACCAAGGCCCCCTTTCTAGCCTCTGAAGTCAAAGAGAACCATAGTAGCTATGGGGGAAAAAGGGAACTTTTAATCTTAACTGTGTTCAGGGTGTTAATCCAGCATTAAAAATGCCCTTCAGTTTTCCCTGTGGTAGGCATATACCCACTTAAAACAGCCAAGTGCACATAAATTTTTTTATGCCTGCACTTTGATACTCTTCAGGAAAGGCACTGGCATTTAATAGCCTTCTGCAAGTGACCTCCATCAGAGTAACCTTGGAGGAATGATGGGGCCAGCTTCTCAGTTATCTCCTGCAAAGTAGATGGGTGAAGTGACTTGGGAAATAACAAAACCTCTGTTTTTTCCATGTACGGTCCTTTCTTAGTTGTTTATCAACCACATAGTGGAAAATGCAGTGGAAAAACGAGTACTAAAGTTATTGCAACTTCAGAGCATGTGATTTTTCTTGAAGTGATCCTTACTCTGTCAAAAGGAGACCAGTTTTGCCAAAGTAATTGTCATTGAAGTAATTGTCAAGAAGGGCTATTTCTGTGATATATTTTTTTCTCTTACCCTTCAAAGGTGTTTGTAAAAAGACAAGACTTTATATGGTCAAGAGGTTTCCTCTGATTTTAGCTGAAAAGCCATTGTTTGTTTAAATTTGGATGGGGTGGAGAAACTAAATTTAAAAGATCAAAGTGTACATGAATGCTTTATGTCAGGACTGTGCTGGAAAACTTAAAATGGCAGTACTGCAAAACTATGAGAAATTATGACAGTTTTTCTTACTCTAAAGATTTTTACCACCTATTTTGTTGGATGTCTGAGTGCTTAGTAATAAAAATCTTTTTCTAGCTTTAGCTGCTGTGGTCAGTGTTGCTTCTCTCTGTGTATTTATAATGCCATTCACTGTTAAGTCTTTTGCTGTCTCTATGGCCTCCACTCCTAGTCTCACGCTAGGTTAGTTTACAGTATTCCAAGGCATAGAGCAATGTATGTATGTACATTCAGACTGTAAAGACCTTAAACTATACAAAAAGCATATATACTGACTTCTGTTAGTGTGACTCTCTAGACTCAACACCTGTGCCCACTGCAAGCTTGGCATCACTGAATTTGTTCATGGCAATGAGGTGTGGTCTGAAAGTTTTTTGTTGATGGAGTGTGCCTCTCCTTAAAGGTTGAAAAAAAAAATGTTTAAAGGCTGTACAATAAATTTGCTTTTTTCCTAAGAGGAAGATAATTTAGATGTTTTAAACAGTAATGCAGCAGGTCTTCAAGCCAAGTGGTAGCTAGTGGTCTGAGGAATAATAAATGGAAGTAAAGGAACAGGGTGTGCACTTCCAAATGCACACTTCTGTCGCTGGGTGCTGTAAGTTTTACATGTGTATAACTGTAAAATGAACTTCTGAGTTTTGGTGCCCTCATTTTGCACATTTTTTTTTCCTCCCTTCCCCCAGAGCAACTCTGCAGATGGCCGTTTGCAATCCCATTATAAATCAGGCTTAGTACAGAAGGGTTTATATATTCAGGCGAAGTACCAGCGGTTACGTTCTGTTGGTGTAAGGGGATTTACCACTAATAAATTCAGAGATGGATTTTTGAGGAAAGAAAAGGTAAGTTGGATTAATTTATTGTTCTTACTAAGCCATTTATAAAATATGCATATTCATAAGATCTGTTTCAGTTTTTAAATCCTCATGGAATAACTTGGATAGGATTTTCTGGAATATTGGCTCTTTGTACTTTACAGGCAACCTTGATTGTGTACTCCTGTTTCTTCCATGTTTATTCTATGGAAACTTGCTGAAACTTGCTTTGGGTAACTGCAAATCAGAGGTGGCCTCTTGAGATTCTGTGGTTGCCCCTATTTCAGTATTCTTTTCTTGAACTCAGTTGATTTCTCTTCCTACTGACAGGACAAGAAAGTGGCCTTCTGTGGAAAGAAAAAATACTCTGTCCTCTTAAGCTATGGTTTTAAATCAAAGTGAAGGGCATTAATTTTTTTAATACATCTGTGTGCTTCCCCTCTTTGTTATGTTACCTTAAATTAATCATGTGCTTTAAAGTGTGCACCCGTGTGCCACTCTGAATAAAACATCCTACACTATATAATGTCTCTGTAAAATGGTTTGATAAGCCTAAACTGGAATAGGCATATCTGTTTTATGATGCTTTGATTTTCAGTGTGTATGCGACAACAGTAATGTTGAACTGCAGAAGAACTTTTGAACCATATAAAATGTTACAGCTTTTATGAGGATCAGTAGTTAAAACATTCTAAATCCTGTATTAGAATTGAACAAATATGATCAAAGTAGTGTGAAGTTACTGGTGACATCAGAGAGTTGGATTAGATGACCCACACAGCCCCTTGCAGTTCTGTGTTCCTGTGTGAATTCTTGTTTTGTAATTCTGTGTCCGTACAGCTACAAGTAAATACACTTGCATACATAAGAATTTGTAGTTGGATTAGAGTTCAGCTCTCAGAGTACAGAGGCACCTTAGAGCACAGGTTCTTACAGCTGTTTTCAAAAAACCTCAAGTTTACAGCCCAGTGGGGGGGAAAAAGCCCCCCAAAAACATTAAACACACAGAACAAAAAACAAAACAGAAAGAAAACCAGGCACTTGGGACAAGGTAAATGGGTCACTTATTACTGAAGTATACTGGAAAATGCCTCTTATATTTGCATGGGCCCTGACAAGGCTAAATTGAATTGGAATTAGTTGAAAATAGATATAGAAAGATTACACCCCCCAAAAAAATTATGACTTTGTAAAATGGGTATAGAAGTGTTATAATTTTATTGTAGTGAGCTTTCCCCAGTAATTTCCAGTGTTCTTCTATAATTGGCTATTAAGGTTCTTGTCTGGAACCTATAACACATGCTTAACACAATCTGGCTACTAGATATTATGATTTGAATCACAGAATTATAATGAGTTCTAAATTTTGATTTCTTTTTCTTTATTAGGCCTGATGAATTTGAGTATGTTTAAGTAAAATAAGTGCTGAAGTATGACAACCATTTTCCTAACAGCATAATGGTTGCTGGTTGGCTAATTCTTAAAAACCAAAACTGTTCCTCAAACTCTAGCATTTTGCCTGTTGTAACAATTAAACTTGTCAAGATTTGTTAAAAGTGGCCTGAACATCTATATTTCACTTTACTTCATTGGAAATAATAATACTTGTGCATCCTTTAGGGTACAGTCTTTACAATTGTGCTGTTTCAATCCATAATTGAAAGAATCTTACATGTTACATACCATACTTATGAAAGTTGAGAGGGTTTTTTTGCTGTTACAAATCGGGAGTAATTCTTTTTTTTCTCTGTGTAGGGAAATCTAAATATTGCAACAGAAACCTGAACTGAACTGTGATCCTGAAGTTGAAACAGATAACACAGCAAAGGGAGCATCTGTTCATTTTTTGACAACTATGTCAAGACTTAAAATAGGATAAAGGAACTAACACTGTAACTGTCTTGATTAAAAAATAACTTTATTTTGAATGCTGCAGAACTTTTTTACAGTTTTAATAATTGCTTTTAAAGTACAGTATTCAACTGAAACATCATGGTGTGTACCTTTTAGTTCCTTTGGCATACCAGTCTCAAGTAAGGAAGTCACTGAAGGGAGTCTTATTTATTAAATATTTTCTCTCTCAGCATGTTGCTACAGATGGAACTTGAGTTGTTATACCCAGAAGTTTATATGTTGAAAGTTTATTGCTTATGTAATAATAAAAAGGAAAAAAAAAAGTGCCTGAATTGTTTGGTAATAGCACATTAGCTCAGGATTTTCCAAGTAATGACCTTTTAGGTTGTGCAATAGATTTTACACCTCTGTTCAGCCATTTCCATAAAACAGTATTTTGTATTACTTTAGTTTAATAATAATACTTGGGTTTCTGATATGTATGTACATTTGTAAATTGTTAGAATGTTGGGACAACTTTTGGCATTTGATTAAAATGAGTGGGAATGGGCAGGTATGTAAAGTAATGTAGCAGTAGCTTAACTGCACTGAAAGCATGCTTGGGTTTGTTAGAGGGTTAGTTGGTCTGTACTCAAAAATTATTCTGTCTCATTATATTTTGGTGTATGAGATTCTTGACCGAGCCACATTTCTGTAATCTTTTTTTGTTATAAATGATTTGGTGATTTCCTGGATTCTGAAATTGGGGCCTGAAGTATTTAATTACAAGAAAAACAAAAAAATGTAAGTTTTTGAAAGCATGTCTTCTAGCAAAGCTGTTCATAATTGAAACTGCTTTAAATGCAGATAGCTTGTAATTTTGCCAGTGATTCTCTGAAGTTTACCTTACTGCAATATTGTTGGGCTGAGCACAAAACTCAAATAGCCAGACCTGTTTCATAAGCAGCTATAAACAATATTGTATCTGTTTCCTGTTTATAGCCTTTGCCTTAATGCATAAGCTGTGGTAGGGTTGTGTGTCTGTATTACAGGTTTGTTTGGACTTTCTGCTGATGGTAAGTTAAAGATTCATAAAACGTAGTTTTAAGAGATGTTCTTAAGAAGGAAGTTGTTCACAATATCCATAATACATGCAGGCTAATGTATCTCCATAATTTCAAAGGTGTGTTAGCTATATAGAATGCAGGCTAGTCTCTGTTGTGGCTAGTAGATCAGAATTCAAATAATGGGTTAGAGGTATGTTCAGGGGAAAGGAAACTTGGTTTTTTGGGTGGAAAGTCAGGATGTGATTTCTGCATGCTTTTTTTGTAATGGTTTTTTCCACAAGGCCTTCAGTAGAGAGAGTATTTGAAAATGTGGTTATGGCTCAGAACAGCTAAAGTGGTGTCACGTCAGATCTTCAGTTCAAGGGGTGCACTGCTTAGCGTTCATAGGGAATAAGGCAGGAAGTGTGCAACATTCATTGATGTTATGGTCATTCAACAGTAACAAATGGTTTGTTTCTAAAACACAGATCTTCAGTTTAAATAACAGTCATTAATGATTTAACTAGTTTTTCAGTAACCTCACATGCATACACAAAATGGGAAGTGAAAGGAAAGAAATTTCGTGGCCGGATAGAGGCAGGCAACTTTCTGCAGATAAGAAAGTGGTATTTTACTTATGCTGTCAGTGAGGGATCTGGCAGAATCATCCCGTGTAGAGTTACTGGGAGATGAAAATAAGGAATTGAAACAACAGGTGAAGTGAGTCAACCCAAAGTAAATGTGGAGTAGCTGCTGGCAAGGGAGCACTGCACGGGCCCCACAAATGAGGGCAGGTTTACCCTCAAGCCAACAAGCCTTTCACACAACTTTTGAATGTGCACTGTGAAAGATGTAAGAAGTGAAACCATATATGATAAAGGACGAGCTACTGAAGCTGTATTGTCTTATTCAACAGGATACTACTGTGTCTGTAAGCTTCCTGCAGTGTTCTTACTAAAGCCTGGAAGTGAACTCATTGTTGAGCAAATGGGAAAAGTGGATACATGAAGAAACTTCTGACATGGCAGTTTTGCTAACACTGCTTGGAAGTAATGCTGAAGTAGTCAGACTTCAGTCAGTTAATGCTGCTTTAACCAGTTTTAAACATGTGACTGACTCCTGATTTTGTGCTTTCTTATTTTATCTATGCATGACTAGGTAACTCTAATTTGTTTTGTACTTTAACAGTTAGCTTTCTGCTTTATTTCTACAACTGTGACCAACATATTACAAAGAAGTTTGGGGGTTTTTTTTGACATGTTTGCTGACTTTGATTCCCCCCCCCACCTACCCTTGCCCATCTCAAGATGAATGTAATGTGAAATATAGTTACTGTTTCAGTTGGTTTAGCTTTTATGTAAGGTGATACTATTTGCTCAAATCACATTCTTGACTGATAACTTCAGTAATTTGAGATTCTGACATGATAAAACTTTCTAAATTTTATAAAATGCGTACAGAAATGTATGGATTTTATAAAAATTCAAGGCTTAGATTCTAGAGGCATCTACTCTGTATCTGGTATGAGACATTGCTATGTAGATTTATCTTTGTGAATTACAGGGGCCTGTGTCTACATACTTATAGCCAAATCAGATTATTTATTCTTTTGGCACAGAAAATTCTGTTGAACTGGAATACAGTGTTTGGTTGAGAGCAATGTACTGAAGTTACTGATTGGGTTGTGAAGACACAGGAAAAAGTGTTAAGTAGAAGAAAGGTCAATTTACTTGAATAACTTGGTGCCTTTCTGTATTGTGACTGCATTGTAGAAAACACCTGTACAAAGACTTAAGTGAAATCCTGATCATTGCATTCTTTCTAATGGGAGCATGGACTGATAACAGTTCTTGTTAAAATAATTGTTTACTTTACATGTGTAAGCCTCAGTAGGAAAACAGTGACTCTTTTATTAGTGAAGTCACTGCATTTGCATTGGAAGGGCAAGTTGAAAATGTGATTGTCTTAAGAGCTTTCTAGCTTTCTGTTTTATACTTTGAAAATACAAATGTGAATTGCCTTTCTTTTGTTTAGCTTGAAATGGCTGTTAAATGCTCATGTCATTCTCAGTTGTTCACATGTGAAATTGTTTTTTTAATTGCTATCCAAAATGCAATGGGTTTAATATGACTAGAGTCTTCCTACTAAGTGTCTGAAATACTGAGTGGCTATGATGTTAGCAATTACATTGCTTGATCCATTTAATCTCTGCATAAGTTGGTTAGAATCGTTACTTTAAACTTTGTGATGATTGGGTTCACAAGGTTCACAAAATTCTGGGTCTAGTAAGAAACAACACATTGCAAGGCTTCTGCAAGCCTGCCTTAACTCTAATAATTACTTACATGTTTAAAATCGTTTTACCTGATGGATTTAGATGGTCTTGAGACCTGGACATAATTGTCTCAACTCAGGTAACTGATACAGGTTGGGAGGAAATTCAGCTGATCGATCGCCTGTTGTGTAACAGTTTTTACCTGCTGCCTTCTTCCCTAGGGCCTCAGGGTGAGTTTTGTTTAAATGAACTTGGTTGCTTTAAAGACAGAAAAAAATCCCAAGATAACACTGTTGTGGCATTAAAAAAGGCAGAGTTCTCAAAACTTGCTTATTATGCATCGGAAGGTTATTTTCTGCCATGTCTTGGAAATGGATAGTTAGAATTGCTTGGAGAAGATGATAAAAATCATAACAGAGACTGATTTCTCAGTATTTACCTTAGATTGTAAATGGAGGGTGTTCTTTAATTTCCTTGCTTTCTGAAAGGAAAGCTTTTCCCATTCTGTGTTAGAAACATGCCTCTTGCCTTTCTTCAAGCATCTGAACAGCAATCTCCAATGTTCTTCATGGGAGAGCCCTCTTAAAAGACTTCAGACTTGCATCCTAATGAATCTGGGGAAAAAAAAAAAAGGATGTTTCTGCACATAACTCTGAGCCTTGACAGATGTCATTCCATTGCTGCAGGATTTGAAGATAAGGAAGTTCTTCAGCCTCCTTATGAAGGAAAGAAGTAATAAAAGCCATTTCAAGATCTCTGAAAGCCTCCTTGTGACACTTGACTCCTTAATAGACCTTAAGGATAGTCATGAACGTTTTTTCTGTTTCAGGCTTTGTGAGCATAAATTTTCAGTGTCAAGATCAGAGAAAACTCTTGTCATAACACCTGCCCCTTCCTTCTGTGCCTGGTGATTTTTGTTGTTGGAGGGCTTTTGAGAAGGTATTTAGCCTTGTGGTTTAGTAGCTCTGTGCTGCCTGCCACTTTAATACAGTTTTCTTCTGCTCACTCTTCATTCCTCTGAATTTTATCTAAGAAGTCTAAATCTCATGTTGTCTTAGTACTGCATTTTCTGTAAATAATGTAGTAGATGGCTTTCATTTTGTGACTGGCTTCTCTTATGTCTTTATTATTGAGGGGAAGAGACAGGGTGGAAACAGTTGTTGTTCGAGTACGTTCTTCATGGAATAAAAAAAGCCTCATTGTTTTGTTTAAAGAATAGGAGGAATTTTTTGCCCCCAGTTGAATGAGGGGAACTAATGTCCACTTCTAAGGAATAGATTGTTGGCGTTATTTATACTGTAGTTTCACAAGGACTGTCTAATGTGTGTATGTGCACACGTATGTACACATGCAAACACACTATTAGAAGCCTTTAATGTAATTATTTGTAAGTGTGGATAAGAAATGACACTTTTGAACTACTGAAGCTGGAGTTAAATGCAAATGCAATTTAAGTCTGTAGTCTTTGAGTCCACAGAGGTGCTTTTGACAATGTTATCCCATATCTAAAAGCCTCATTCATAAGTATATATAGTAAGATGTAGGTATGTTTATATGTATGTTTAACATAGTTTATATAAAATAAATGTAAATTTTGTTTCTACAGACAATAAATGTTTTCACAAAATTTTTACTTAAAAATAATTCAGTGATTTGATTCAGTAGTTATTAATGTTTGTTGTCATTTTCAGGGTAAAAAAACCCAATTTTTTTCAAAATAAATTCTGTTGTGCAGGGAGTGGAGAAGTGCAAAAATGTATCCTTTATGTTAGTGACAGTTTTCTTTCTTCATACACAGATTACTATCTGAGGTTAGAACAGGGTGTTTTGGGTTTTGTTTTTTTTTTTTTTTTTTTTTTTGCTTAACCTTTCATTAATAGTCAAGGTGCTAATGCTGTAAAATGTTATCTATATTTTATCTTTCATGCCAGATTTTTTTTTTATCTGCACTTCTCCTCTGCTACTACTGTAGACCTGTGAGAAGAGGTGCCTGTGCAGAAGCCTTCCCTCCTTCGCGCAGTGCCTTGCTGTGCAAACATGTCATTGATGTGTGCATAGTTACTGCTCTTCTTTTCCCTCATTGTTACTGGAGCAGGGGCTTCTCCCTGCAGTAGGAACAATCAGTGCTCCTGTGCGCCTCTCCTCTTTTTAGTGAAACGTCAACACCACCGTACGTGCACTCTTCTTTAATCTTTTTGTCTTTTCTTCCTTCTTTCCTTCCTTCCCTGCCGACCTCTAAAGCCAAACCTGTGAGGATGTGGGGGAAGGAAGGCTGTCCCCCTCCCGTCCCCTTCTCTCACGGGCAGGGCCTCCTCCCTCGCGGAGGTGCCGGCGCGTGTCCCCGAAGGCAGAGCCCCGGCGCCAGGACCGGGCACATCTCCCGGGGGCCGTGCGCGGACGGGGCAGGTGGGTGCCAGGATTCCCAGGTACCGCCCGTCCCGCCGCTTGGGAGCGCTCTCCATCCTCCCCCAGCGCCCACATCGGGCGAGCCCCTGCCCCTCCCCGTGCCCGGCCGACAAGTCCTGGCCGGAGAGGGAGGGAACCACCCCCTTCCCCGCCGCTCCCCGCCGCCCCTGCCCCCGCCGGGACCGCGGCCCCGCTCCCTCCCCTGCTCCCCGCCCTCCTTCCCCCGCCGCTCCAGCTCCCGCCGGCCCGAGGCGGCGCAGCGGCTCTGGCGCAGTCTCGCGACACTTCCCGCAGCGCGGAGCCGGAGCGGCCGCTCGCCCCGGCACCAGCAGCGGCAGCAGCAGCGGCGGTCGCTGCCCGCGCTCAGAGCCCGAGCCGCTCCCGCGCCCTCGCACCGCCCGCCCGGCTCGGCGACCCTCGGCTCGAGCCCCCTCCAGGCGCGTTCTCCCCGGGCTGCTCTGCGTGGCGGCAGCGGGGCCCCAGGTGGCTGCAGGAGGTGAAGGCTGAGCCCGTTCTCTCGCCTGATTTCTGTATATTTTGTTTTCCTCGCACACGCCGAAGGAGCCGCGGCGCTGCCCGCAGGATGCAGCCCGGCTGCGGCGGGTGCTGAGCGCGGCGGCGGCCGGAGGAGGGAGCGGCTCTGTCAGCGCCTCCGCTCCGCGCGGCGGCGGCTCGGGCGGTCCCTCGCCCCCTGCCTTCGCCGTGGCCACCCGCCCCAAACTTTCAGCCTGTTCTCTCTGCCAGGCGAAGCCCAGCTCGACATAAATGGGTGAGTCCAGGCCGCCGGGGTGGCGGTGCCGCGGGCCGGCCGGGGCTCCCGGCGGGCGGGTGGGGTGCGGGTGCCGCTGGGGGCGGCGGGAGGGAGGTGGCCGCCACCGGCCTTCGGCTCACGGCTTTTAACTTCTCCCCTCCCCCGGCCGAGGCAATAATTGCTTTCATGTGACAGGCGGAGAGGTCGGGGTGGGTTGGCGGCGGGGCGCCCCTCGGTGCTGCCGCGGTGGGTGATCCTGCGTGGGGCTGACACGGTTACGAGCCCTTCCGTGCACCGGCTGCGCGGCCTCGCCACCTTCCCGCCGGGCACAGCTCTCCCCGGGCATCTGAGATGTGGTGGTGCCGAGCCGGGCCGGGCGGAGAGAAGAGGGACCTCCGCCCCGGGCGCACAGGTTGCGCTCCGAGGGGCTGCGGCGAGGAGAGCTGCGGGGGACGCGGGGCTGTGCCGGGCTGTGCCGGGCTGACCCCCGCCGCCAGCACCGCCCCGCCGGGCGGGGGCGGCCGCCGGGGCCGCGGCGCGGGGTCGTTGGAGCCGCGGGGGGCGGCCGCGCTCGGCAGCCGCTGCCCGTGAGGTGTCACCCGCGGACTTCGGGAAGAGGCTGCGCTGGATGCCCGGCCCGGGGTGGGCAGCGCCCGTTACCTGTGCGGGGCGGGAGGATGCGGGGTGAATTGTCCCATTATGCGGGGCCAGGCGGCAGCGGGGCCAGGAGCGGGCTCGCCGAGCGATGCGCCCCGGGGCGTCGCTGGAGCGCCGCTGCCCGCGGCTGCCTCTGCCCAGCGCGGTGCCCGGCGGAAAATGACGGATAGCAGGGAACAAAAGAAGCCAGGCAGCCCTGGTGCACCCACCGGCCGGCATCAGGAGGCAGCGGCGGACGGTGCTCCGGAACAGCGGCGTTTGGGTATCCCCAGGCCGCCCGCTTCGCGCACGGCAGCGGAAATGCTGCTGGACTGTGGGGGAACCTGAGAGCAGCATCACCGAAACCACTGAATATCATGCGTTACGTGGGAAGACATTTTACACAATTTTACCTGTTGTAATACAGTGACGTTGGGAATGTAGTAGGAAATAAATCATCCCTTTGTTCTTGGAGAGATTAGTTTGAGGGGTACTGCCGGAGCGATGCGCAGCTGCTCTACCTGTGTGTTACAGGATTAAGCACTAGCTTCTCACTATCGACTTTCAGTTAGTTCTCCCGTTCAGGCTGAAAGGCGTTCATCCCTATTCAGCTGTATGGATCCGGGTGAACTCCGGTGCTGCTGGCAATAGGCCGGCCTCCCAGACCGACACGTTTAACTGGGGGCATTAGAGAAGACTCCGTTAGGTTTGGTTTGCCTGCTCGCTGACACAGCTCTCAACTTCTGTCTTCTGTCACAACAGATTACATTTTAAACATAGTGCTGTATTGAGATGTAGAGTTTGGAACTGCTGAATAGAACAAAATCTGTATTCAGTAGGGCAAGTCATAGGAAATATGTTTTAAAATTATTTTTGTTATACTGTCCCTGTGCATTTATTTCTTACTAACTTTGTATTGTGATACAGTAAGACTTGTCTAATTTCTGTTTAATCCGTAGTCCAAATATTAGTCTTTTTCAGGTTCGTGGTGGAAAAGATTAAGGAAAGCAATAAAGAACCAGTGAAGTAACTTGCATTGATAGAGGTCTAGAAAGGCTTTTGAACACTGTAACTTGGTAGCAAAGGCCATATTTTTTCTTTTTTACCCACCCATCCTTCCCCTGGGCTGTGATCCTGTGTGTTGGTTTCTTTAAAGCTCATTTGGATGATGACTTTCCTAAATCATCGTGTTTCAGTCTGATGTTTCTTTGCAAAATGGGAGTGGAAGGAAGGTAGATACGGGTTTATTGTTGTTCATATCTTTAAATGGTAAGTGATTGTTGTAGTTTAAAAACAAATTCGGGACACACCTTCCAGCTTCTGCAGTAGAAGAAGGAAAATCCTTTCTTGTGCTATGCAGTCTTTGCTCATGTTCAAAGCACAGACAGTTCAGTGGATTAAATGAGGTATGGGACCTGTATAATAATGCTGCTATGAAGCTAAGCAGTTGAAGCCTTTGTCATAGTGCTTAAACACTTTTTTCATCAGTATTTTTTCATCTTGATATTTTTAAGGTATTGTTAAAGCTATCCTGTTGGGAAAGGGAGAGGAAATGTTGCTGTTGATTATGTGAAATCACATCGATCACCTCTGCTGTCACCATAGTTGGGAGCTTGGATCCAGAGGCAGTCTTGTGCCCTTGGAACCAGTTAGATCACTAATACTGGCAGACAGCTGTTGTCTGCATGGTTTTGTATTAGTAGTTGAGAAAGGTGGTTTTTTATTGAAGACTGCAGCTTGTTTGTACACACCATAAGGAATGTTACACCAAGAAGTAAAGTAATAAAAAAATTCTGTCTATGTGAGAGTCTGATTATTCTGTACCAGTTGCAATCTCTTTTCCTGTTTTTCACCTTTCTTAATTTTATTTTTTTTCCTCTTCCAAATTCTCCACTATCCCCTGCCCTCAACTTCTTCCCCCTCTCTGCTTCTCTTTACACTATTGAAAGATGCCACTTCCTTCTCCTTCCTCTCTCTTATCTTCATCCTTCTTCCTCTGTCTTATCAGGGTGCTCTGAGGACATTTCCTGCATGTGAGACCACACTGACCTCCAGCAGCCAGAGCTGTGCTTGCGTCAGAACTTCTTCTAGGCCTTGTGTTGTCACTTACAGGGTGCTCACTGCAGCAGGAGCCCTGGGGAGTGTACCTGGTAAACTCCAGCACCTCTACACTCCCATTTAAAATGAAGCATTTTTGGGTCCTGAACTTAGCAGAAGTTGTATACATCACACACAGAAGGTGGTGGGTGTGTCTGTGCCCTCTCCAAAACGGTGGAGATTTTGGAGCCTTTCAGTAAAATAACTGTAAGATTTTTTTAAAAATAGAAATAATATTTGTCATTCTTGTCATCCTTGAAAGCAGTTGAACAGTTTCAGCTGAATAAAAAAAAGTCATAAGAAAGATGATTAACATGATGTTTTTCACTTTGATTTTTTTTAAAAATAAGGTTTTAAGCAGCTGTAAAGTGGCTTAGAGGAACTGTTATGTAAAAATCCTCCCCAGTCTGTAAAAAGTCTTTTTTCTCCTCCTCATTAGGGATGTTAGTAATTTTAGTTCTCTGGTGGTCATTGATAGATTTATTTTTCAAGAGAAGACAGTTGCATTGGAGATGTTCAGGATCAGATTTCCAGTTGTTTGGTGACAATATACAGCCTGAGAATGTCTTATGGCCTGAGTTCCAGTGGAGTTTTCGTAAACTATTGTACAATATTTTTAGTAACCTATATGAAATTTCATTTAAAAAATAGCTGTCACAAAGCTTTTTTTCTCCCAGAAATCAAGAGATAATGATATTTCTGCCATAAAAGGTTGTCAGAGCTGCCTTCTAAATGGATCAAGGTAGGGGTCTGAAATAGAGAAATGTAAAATATTTAAATATGTGTGTATATGTAGAAGAATATGAAAAAAATTTCTGATTTTGAGGTCTTTTTTGGATGTTGGTATCTCTTCTGCTTGCCCCTTTCAAGTAGCTCTTCTTTTCTCAGACTCTTCATTATAGTTGTTTTTTTTTCTATAAACTGTTGCTTTTAGCTCAAAAAGTGTGATAAAGAAAGAATACTTAAATAGATGGTTTCTTAAAACAGCAGAATTCTTGATTGTTTTTGTGCTAATCAAAATCTCTATGTAATCTGTAGAAAATTAAGGTAGAGCTGCTAGAAAAGGTGTTTTTTTTCTCCAGGGTTTAAGGTAGTAATATAATGAACGTGCAATAAAAATAATGTAATGTAATAAAACACTTTACTGAAAAGCAGTTTTATTTTTATATTAATACTGAGTGCACACACTGTTTAAACTGCTACTAATGCAATATATACAATTTATCACAATTTATATGTGATGTTGTTCGGATTGCTTCTTTTGTAATTGTTATTTACTGGATGTTAGAGGATGCTTTTAAGAATACTGCTGAAATTCACATAGGAGATGAGTGTTGACCTTGTAGATAATGCATTGACTCCTTCCCCACTTGAAGAGGAAGGGACTCATGTGTAAGGAGGAGAAAAAGGAGAGCTTGGTAACATGAAATGAGCAGCTGAAATTTCAGTTCTTATATGTTAGAGGTCACTGAAGTGCTGCAAGCAGGTTAGCCCTGATGAGATCAAAGGAGGGAAAACAGCCACAGAGATGGTATCAGTTGTTTTACTCTGATACTGCTGGTATAGAGCAAGCTCATTAAAAAGTATGATGGATTTTATATGGTTCCTATCTGTGTGGATTTTAAAATCCAGACCAGGGAGCGGATATTTTCCCTTGATGCAAAAGCAGGAAGTAGCTGTAGGGCATATCTGTGTTCTGTACACTGAGGAATGAGGAAAGAATATATTAGGGGGAGGGGAATGAGAGAGGAGGTGAGTATCAAGATTCAGTAATTCAGCTAATGTAAAAGTAATTGCTGTCAGTCTGCTTCACACTGAGAGGAAACACAATAAATCTTGAAGTCCCTAAGTGTGAGAGAATATGCAATTCAGTATTCTGTATTAGCAAATGAAGTTCACTTTCCCCTCCTTTTTATTTTTGATAATTGAGAAGCATCAGTAGAAACCAGCTTCTTGAAATGCAGTGGTAGAGTCCACATAAAAGTTGTATGTCCACATAAAAGACTGTTGCAAGGTCTTGGCTGTGATTTGTTTCTAACATAACTTTGCCTTAAAAAAAGAAGCATCCTGCAGGATGAGCAATGAAAGGGGAAAGGATGTCTTTTTTCTCAGTCTTGTAGCAGTTTGTATTCCAGTGGGGATGTTGCTGAGAATTTGTGCTTCTGATTTAGGATGAAGAGTTGTGTAGAGTTGTGGATCACAAATGATGTCTGTGCTGATACAACTCTCTTCAGCAACAAGGATAATGTAGTATGGAAAGCTGAGCAGTTAAACAAGGAAAATATCCCTAACTTCTGATTAATCTGTAGTGTCAGTATAAAGAGGTGCCTTTTGAACTCTGCCTTTGAATTTCATTAGGAGTATTGTACAGAAGGAAAAATTTCCTCTTTATCTCTCTCTCTCTCTCTTTCATACTGTGCAGCTAAATCACTTCTGACAATTGAAACCAGCTCACACCAAAAGCAGTGTAAGTCTATTCATTTATTTGAAGATCAAAGTCAGTATTGGTGCACAGCTCCCCAGGGAACTAATGCTTTTTCAAAAATGTCAATATAGATTTGTTGCATGTGTTGCAAGTCAGGGCCCAGCTAGACTAGATGATCTTTAAAGGTCTCTCCCAACCCAAACCATTCAAAATGATCCATCAGTATTTAATTAGCTTTCAGTGGTCACACTGCTCATATTTAAAAATTAAGTGTTTCATGTCCTACAAGTAATTTGTAATAAATGAATCTGCAACTTACATTTAAAAAACCCCAACCAACCCAAACAAAACAAAAAACTCCACCCCAGCAAAGTAGGAATCCCCATGACGTGTGTCCTCCGCTTGTAGTTTCTAGGAATTTGCTTGTTAATTTATAAAGCAACATGCTGATGCTCTTTATTGATAACAAGGTCTCAAAACAAACACACATAAAAGTCACTTCGGGGTGTTTTCCTGCTTGTTTTAATTTGGGTTTGTGGGAAGAACTTCATGGAGGTCAGTGCAACTGCTGGTACTGGTCCATGCTGTATTGACTGCCTGTGCCAGCCTGACTGTCTTTGTATGTAGTCTTTCCAGATAGCTAGAATTATAAAGGTTTTAGTTAAAGGTAGAAGTATTAGAGTATAAGTGTACATATACAGAACATTTAATTTTTGAGCCAGTTGTAAAACTATTCTTTGGAACTCTCATCTCAGATTTGGATCAAATATGTCCTCTATCTGTGGTTGCTGATTCATCCTTACCACTGGGAAGAAACATTTTTAATACTCTGGTAACTTGGCAGAATGGATCTTTTTTTTTTTCTTTTCTGATAGGTTTGTGCAGCATTGAAAATTTGCTGTCCTTATGACGAGTATAAAACTGGCAAGCAGCAAAACCTCAGCTTAATTTTTCAGTGGTTTTCTCATTCCTGCTGTTTTTTCTATGAAGTCTCACTGAGCTCTTATTAAGCTGTTAGTGCTTCTCTGTCTATTTCCCACTGTCAGAAATTCCAAAGTGCATCCAGAAAAAGATGCCTTTATTTTGGGGTTTCGCTATGGCAAGGTTTGAAAAACTTTTTGCTGTTGAATTTGGACCAAAGAAGTGTTTTAACTTTGGCCTTGTGGTTCCAAATGTGAGGATTAATGACTTTGGAAGAGTGGTGATGGTTATTTATAAATAATATTTGAATGTTTTATGTATGAAGATTGACGACCAAGATTTTTTTTTTCCATCAGCTGTGTCTTAGGGAATGTGTCTTTATTGTCATTAGCAGCTTTATGGAAAAATATCCTATCAAAACCTTCCAGTCTAGACAAGACCATCTTATTTTCTTGTGAAGTAATCTGTTATTACATTTCATGATTCTATTACATTTTATTGAGATTGGAGAACTGAGGTGTTTGCTGAATGTAGATATCCAACTTTCCTGCTTAAACTATCAAATTTAAAAAAACTCTAAAACCTACATAAGTAGCCAAAATCCCTCAAACAACTCCTACCAAAAAAACCCCAAACCCTGGAAGAACCTGACTTTGCTCCCCTCATCTTCTAAATGACTGGGCAAAGAGAGGGGAATGGAAGGAGAAATGAGTGCAGAGAGTGAAATCCTTTCAATAAAGGCTGAGCTTGAGAAGCCTTGCCTTGGGTGCATGATCAAGCAGTTTGTGACAATGGGTATTCCTGAACATCTGAGAGTGAGCAGAAATACTGCCAGGAAGGGTATGGTCCTACTAACTGGGAAAAGAAAATTGCACCATGTGAAGGCAGGCCTGGTAGCAAGAAATGCTTGTATCTTCACTTGCTGATATAATGGAAAATAAATTCTAGTTTCAGAAGAGTACACAAATATGTCTACAAATTTATGAATCCTCATGATATTAAAGATTTTCTTCCTTAATGGCATGAGCCATGCCTTATTATTTGATTTCAGTTTTCATTCACAGAAACATCAGGCTGCCAGCAGTTGTGGAGAACATTGGCTTGGTAGCTTACAAGATTTGCTTTTTATATATCTTTATTTTTAAATTACTTGTGAGAAAGAAAAGGTTAATCACTGTGCAATCTTGACATCTAGATTTGGTTCAGACTAAAATATAGATGGTGCAGTAAAACGGTTTAAACCCTCTTCAACCAGTAGATTTGAATTTTGATACACTTCTGTGCTCTTGTTGCATTTTTGTTTAATGAAGATGATAACATTTAAGTTTAATCTCATTTTAAGATTCTAAGCCATTTGCTGCATTGAGCTGATCATGTAACTCGTTAATGTAAAATCGTTAATTTCAATGTGATATTAGATTATTTTTAATCTTGATTCATTGTTAGTTGCTGTACTCCTAGTATTGGGAACGTGTTCTTTGTAGCTATTTTTGCTAGCAACTTGAACGACACAGTTAATTTTTCAGGTGACATAAAACTAAATACTTTCTGGATTTTGTTGGATTTTGGCTAGTTAGTTTATATATACATTTGATCAACTTCTCATTTGCTTCTTTCTTTTTGTAGCAGTCTGTCAGTCTTGTAGATATAGTAGGCCAAGTTTTGCTATCTGTATAAGACTGCTCCAACTTCATAGAGTTAACATGTTTAATCAAGGGATTTGTGAGTATAGTTAATCCAGTCTGATTAACTGCTGTTTCATGGATGGAAGGTCTTAATAAGCAGAATCCTTCTATGACTTCTTCCTTGCTTGACTGAGTGTGTGATGAAAAGAGATGTACCTTTGAGAGGCAACTAATTTGTACAAGTAAGATTGCCTTTTTCTGTTACAAGAAACAATCTTTTAACTGGGAGAGAAATCTTCCTGCTGCTGCTGCCGTTGTCTTTGGTTACAGTAGTTTTTAATATTCATCCTCCTGGACAGTGGCTTATTCCTCCTCCATGCAGTAATGTCTTCTAAAATTGGAAAGATCTTTATTTTCTTTGAAACTTAATATAAAAGTTCCTTGAATCTGCTGATTGTTTAATTCATCAAATACCTTTATTTAGCTGCATTTGCAAACAGTTGAAATACACTTGTCAGTTCTACTTTGACCACTGAGGTCAGTTTGAGTGGTCTTGTTCTGTCAGCTCATACTGCCTTTCAGAGTTGCTCACTTGGATTTGCATTAACTGTGCTACTTATTTTAAAGACTGCAGTTTCTGTGTGTGAAGCACCTATAAATAGTGCTTTTGATTAGCTGACATCTCAATTATCTGGCTGTGGTTCCTGGAAGATTAAGATGCCATCTAGTTGATGATGAACTACTATGTCCTGACAATTCAAAGTGATCTTCACTGGTTCCAGAGTCAAGAGAGATCTATTCATATGTAATTCCTCTGCAATGTATTTGATAGTTTGTTCACTGTTGTGGAGAAAATAGTTTTGTTTATTACTGTGTGTTTCTCATTCCTTCACCTCATTCTGTCAGAAAGCAGTTGCACCTTTCCCTGTCACTTACTGAAGTACATGTATGCTTCTTTCCTTTTGAAAATTGAGGGTGTTTGTTGGTTTTGGATTCATGTGTTGTGTTGTTGTTTTTTTTTATTTTTTCTTTTTCTTTAAATAAATCTGCATCACGTTTCTCCTCTGTTTCTCAGGAAAGAAGCTCTTCAGCCTTTTTTTTTTGTTTGTTTGTTCAGGTACTGGATGCTCTGTCATTCTGTCATTTGTTCATATGCCCTTTCTTCAAATTCATCTTTCCTTCTCTTTCACCTTTCTTTCAAATGCACTGCTGCTCTTTTTAGAAAGCTTTTTTCTTACACAGTCTCAGAATTCTCTATATTAAGATGCAAAGATGCACAGATTTCTGAAGGCAATCTGGTGTGGAATATAGCCTGATTGTGGATGATCCTTTACGAGTTTTATTCAGAAGTAGGGAAAGAAGACACCTTTGACTGAATTCCCATAAGTATGATGTCAGAAAGGAGAAGGACTGGCTGTCTTTGAAAGACTATGGCTTTAACCTGTGGAGTTCTTTCAGAGTTAGAATTGGTACCTTGGAAGGTACCAGCATAAATGCTGAGGTGTGTGTTGCATATTTTTTTTTGCCAGCCACATTTTTGATATTTTTTGATGGAAGACTGGTGCCTTTGGTATGTGAAGTAAAACAGGTTGTGGAAGCTGGCAAAGCCAAATGCTGAAGTTCCAATGTTTTTTTAATTTGGAGAACTTAAAAGCAGGATGTTGCTATTTTAAGTAGAATTGCAGTTCCTGTCTGTTCAAGTCTGTCAGTGTCTCTCTCAAGAACCAAAATCAAGGAGCTGATGTAATTTCTCTTGTAGGCAGAGAAATTAAATGTAAGAAATGCTCCTTGCCTCTCCAGACCCTCTGAAATCTAAGATTAGTTTTGGCTTCTGATTTCCTTAGCTCCAAGATCTTGAAACACTGGAAACCAGGGAAGGTCCTTACAACGTTCTTCAAAGGGATGGAGTCCAGCAACTGTCTTCTTAGATGAGAGAAAAGTAGAGCTTTCTCCTTAGCCTTGGAAGAAGTGCTCAAGGTAGATAACATTCAGGGACAGCCTTATTTCTGTCCTCTCTAGTTCTCTTGGTTGTGTGGTTTAACCTGCATGCTACTTCCTGGGTGCCATAGGAAGATTCTGTGGCAGCATCGACCCCTCTGTCCTGAGGAGAATCTGTCTTATTGTTACTTCCTTGGCCACACACTTTGTCCCGTTCCAGACAGTACCAGTGTTGGTTACTGGGTGTGGGTGGGAGGAGGAGATTGTCAGAAGAATAATTACTTAGAAAACAATAGGGTTTATTGCCTCTGTTTGCTTGGGTTCCACAAAGCTCCATCCTGATGCTTTCTCCCCCTTTTCCCCACATCCTCAATGCAGCAAAGGGTTCTTCTGTCTGAATGCTGACTGTTGTTTGTGCTTTCACACTATGCACAGCTCGGCTGAGCATTCCCATTCAGCCAGCACAGAGTGGCTCGAATTCCCTATTGGAACAATGCTGTTATCAGGTCACAAGCTGTTCCTGCTCCAATGAGAGTCAGTGACAAGCTTTCTAATGTACTTGTTTGGCTTGCATCAGTTTTTGCTTTCAGGGTTGTTCTTCTATGTAGTGCCCCATTTTTGGAAGTTTGTTCTGGTCATATGAGTTAAAGGAGATCTCTTGGAAGTATAAGAGTGTTTTTGCAGGTGGAGGAGACTTCTTGAGACCTTTAACCTGCTACTAGAAGATACCTCTTTTAGGAGCTGTGTCTTCTACTTGCAGCATAACCTTTGCTTTCTGAAAGGCTTTGCCTTGATCAAAATCAAGAGAATTTCTCGAACAAAAAACAAAAATAAAAAATGTTGATGGAAGTGCCTACTTGCCCAGGCCTAAAACTGACACATGGGATTTTGAAAAGCACCATTAAAGCAAAACAGAGCTGATTATTTCTCTTCTACATCCAGTCCAGCTTCTCACTGCTGTACAATGCATCTCTTTGTGACAGTTTATAATGCATCAGTTAAAACATGACTGGTTTGTAGTCGTAACATTTGACAGGTGGAATTAGAAGAGTTGCTGCTGGGGTAAATATTTTGCAGCTGCTGTCTTAAAAATGATAGAATTCCATGAAACTGAGGGAAAACAACATAACTTTAAAATTTTTATAAGTCGCCGTGTTTGTCTACAGCTGGCATTTCACAGCTAAGGGCTGTAGCACAGTCCAAGGATTTTGGCTATATCAGATTGCTGCCAACAATCTCTTCTTGCAGAAATTGCTGCTTCCAAAAGCAGGAATACCACAACAGGATGTATCTGTGCACCACTTTCCAGTATGGTTACTTAATGTAACACCGTTTTTATAAGCACTTCAAGAAAATGTGGCTAAGATGCAGAGGAGTATGTTGTATCCTCCCCATCCTCCTCCTGTGCAAAAGGGTTGCTACTTTTGGCAAAGATGTGTGGTGATAGTAACAGCTTAGGCATCTAGTGAAATCCTCCAAGCGCCTCTGAGATCACAGTCGTAATTACATTCATGCTTCTAGTCTGATTTTAATGAGACTAGGTGAATGTTGCTGTTTTAGAAGCTTGGAATTTTAACAAATACTATGCAGTACTCAATATGAAGACTGTGAACAAATTGTTGACCACAGCCTCTGCTCATCTTCTGGGAGGTTAAATGATGGTACATCATGTCACTGAAAAGGTTCTGAAGAAGTAACTACTATCCTTCCTAGCTTAGTTGTCTGAGAGTGAGATTTAAAAACTGCAAGGGTAGCATTACTAACAAGTTTTTATGAATATATAGTTTGTCATATGGAATTATTTGTCTTTGTTTAGCTTAAGTTACAGTACTCTTCACCTTTTCTGTTTATGTCAGCAATGGATATAATAATTTATACTCTTCAGAACTTTGAATTATTTTTATGGGTATTAGAGGAGTCAGGAACTCGTGTTAAGAAGATGACAAGTGTTTTCCTCTGAACCTAATGTCTTCCATGTCTTCTGGATGGCTTCTTGTGTGCATTAGTATCTGAGGGGAAGAACAGTGCTAAAGGTACACCAGCTCTCAGGACAATTTTGCCTCTGAGAAGCACTGTATTACTTCAGTTACAGGTTAACACTGCACATTGTCTACAAGCTTGACAATGTGAGTCTAAAGTACATTTGTTTGTGCATGCTGTATGCTGTAGTTGAGAGGCACTCTGGTTAATAGAACCAATGAATTACAGTAAAATTAATCTCTTTCAGTATCAACATTATGATTAATTTTGTTTTTTGAGACAGAAGGACTGCTTTGCCCTGTAGGAAAAGATCAATTAATTCATGGAATACAAGTGCTTGTCTGACTGACAGTCACATGAGTACCAAAGATTGTCTATGCAATCTCAGTCTTTCAGAAGGTTAAGGAGACTCATCCCAATAAAATCTAACATATTGTTGGATGCAAAGTGATATTTAAGGGGAAATACAGATGTAACTGCTGCCATCTAGAACTACCACAATTATCTTTTTTTTCCTTGCTTACTCCATTGTTGCATGTGTGTGAACAGATGTGCTTTGGCATACTGCTTAAAAAGTTTGTATCAGAGATATGAGTGTGGCACAATAAATTCAGTGACAGGCAACTACTATGATAGCACTAAGAAAAGCTTAACAAATTTATCATATTTATTAGAAATACCTACCTGAAGTTGTTTCCCACAGAATTGCTGTAAGGTGCAAATTTTATATGGAAAGGTCCCACGTACATACAAAAATACAAACACACTGATTTACTGTTGATCTTTACCTGACTGTAAATGCAAGATTTTTGGATGGATTGTGGTCATACCAAATGCCTTAGCTGGAATATAAAGTATTACTTGTCCTACTGGGTGAATTCCACAAGAATAACTGGGTGTTTATGTGTTTTAAAAGCTGGAACCAAGCATACCTCTTTGAGAAACAGAAAACTAACTTTCCTCTTTTCCTGAAGAACAGCTCAGGCATTATGTCAGCTGGAGTGGCTTCAGCTCTGCTGCTGCCCAGAGAAGAGTCACGACAGCCCTTGACCAAATGTTCGCTCTACCCTCCAAATCTGATTTTGGTTGGGGTGCTCTGTACAGCTCCTCTGTTTCTGTGCCTGCGTGTGTCTGTACCAGTGAATTGCACACAACGGGTCTTCCCCTCAAATGCTTCCCATGTGTCCTGAGTGCTCTGTGTCTGCCTGGGATGTTTCCAGTGAGTGTGGCCTGTGGGAGAGGGCTGGGACTATAACATGGAAAGGTCCCTGGGCAGTGTGACTTAGGTGGCCCCTTCTGCGACTGCTCTGCTCTTTGATGGAGTCATTCAGTGAAGGTCCTATTCTAGGACTATGACCTTTAGCTCTCCCACATTGTTTTCAAAGGGGAAGTAGGAAAATGTAATGTAAACTGAAAGCTGTTGTCTTAGCAGAGGAGTTACTGTTTATCATGTAGCATGGGTTTAACATCTTGAAGGTTGAAGAGTACAGATTTTCCTTCTGATGTTGTTTTTATCTTCCCCTCAAGCTTTTCTTTTTCATGAAGCAGAATCCTTGCAAATACTTTTAGCAGGGAGTATTATTCCTGGTAGTGTTGCAAAAGAAAAATGCTAAAAATTGAGAAAAAATTCGAGTTAATTTTTCAAGGAAATTACATTTCTTCAATACTTGCTTGCAATCAAGTAGATAGAAAATGTATAAGTTAATTTTTCTGCCACAGACACATTACAAAACTAGGAGCTCAAGCTTTCTTAAATATCCCAGTTGCAATCTACTTTTAAGATGTGAAGTTAGTGACATATTGTTATTTAATTGTGTTTTATGTGCATTTCAGAGGTATACATAGTAATGGGCATTTCCATTTTGGTAGAGTGATGAACTTCAAAGGCTATTCAGTGGCTCCTTCATCTGGTATTATAAAGTATAATGACACTGAGAGAGTTGAGTCTTTATAAACTAGAGATTATTTTGTTCTCTGGTAGAAGAGCCCCATCAGACTTTATATGAATCTGTCTTCCTTCTCTCAATCGTATTTGTACTACAACATCCCACATGCAATTGGCCTACCAGCTGCTCAGTGTTCTTGGAGTGCAGAAAACAGTGGCCTTTAGGTCATTTGTGATCTTCAGACCTTCTGGCCCTCTAGGTCTAGTTTAGGAAACCAGCACTATTGAATGTGAAGTAGTTTGGGGTTTGGGGTTTTTTTTGAGTTCTGATTGTAAGTCATCAGTTATGCTTTGTGGTTTGGTCTAATAAAAGGTAATGATGTTTTTCTCTCCTAGTGGCTCCTAATGTTTTACTAAGAGTTTTTTTGTAACCTGTCATATAGTAAAAAATAGTGATTTTATTTTTTTAAGTGTACCCATAAACTCTGAAAGAGTAGTGCATTCACCAACTTGTACCCAGGTGTCTCAAACAGAACAGTTCATTTGAAGAAGACCTTGTCTGTCAGGTTTTGAGGCAGATGGAAATTGATGGGCAGATTTGTAACCCGTTATGAAACATTGTCTTTATGCAAAAGATAAAAGCTCTGATGCACTCTCTTCTGAGAAAATGTAATTTGAAACTTTAATTTAAAGCTTGAATGTAGAATACTTGAAGGTAGTTTGTCTAGTTTCCATTTGGGTTTTTTTGGGTAAGCTAATGCAACAAGTGTGTTTAGCATTCACATGAAGTGGAGTGACTAACAAAAGTGAAAACATAAAATTCAGAGAAGTAGAGAAGCTATTAACTCTTTGACTGCCATGTTTAACTGTATTCACAATCTTTAAGGTCTACATTTGGGTGTGAAACCAGCCTGCTGCAGAAGGTGGAGTTGCCGTATGGATGTTGTTACTTGGGTGGAATAGTGCCAAAGACATTAATAACATTTCCACTGTGCATACACACTTCAGATGTCACAAGAAACTGATTTAATAGCATGGCTTTTGTTGCACAGTAGCAAATCTCTGTTTCTTTTCTTTATTATTTCTTGCTTGGAAAGGCACTCTGTAACAATTGAAAATAGCATAAACAGAGACACTTCTGTCTTCAAATGTTTGTCACATTATTAAAGAAATTCTGACTAGGTCAGTTTAAGAGATTAGATTTTACTCGTAATTTAAAAGGTGGCAAGGAAACAAACTAAACAGTAAAAGAAATGTTTGTAATTATCAACAAAATAATTTCACATGTATATGTGACACTAACTCGGGGAATGAAAGGTAGGACTAGTTAAACTTTTAATCAACAGGTTTTTTTCCAGATACGCTTTTTTAAATATATCTGACAGGTTACATTTCAGTGCCTGGTTTATAGCATTAACATTTCAAATTGTATATTTTAAACCCAAACCAGTAAGCATTAAATTAAAAAAATCTTTTTCCCTGACATTGCAGTAAAGAGTTGTACTGTGCCAGTCTCCAGCAGGGTTGTTAATAACTAGCTTTGATTCTGTTTCGTGAGTTTTTATGTCACAATTTGGATTGATGGTAATATAAGGCTAGGAATAGCGGATTGTGTTGGCATGAGAATGAATGTTCCCTTTGTAGATCAAAATAACTTGAATAGCTTTTGATATTGGATTTCATTCCTAATGTAAAAAATACCTTCTTCCAGCAGAAAGTCTGATAGCTAGAGTTTGCAAGCTGGGGCAGGTTAGACATACAGACATCATGAGGTACAATATTTTGAAGAAAAATTCTCAATAGAGCAAAGCCGGATCTTTCTGTCCCAACTCTACCATTTTATTTTGCTCTTGGCTTAAAAGGGATTTGAATTTTGGCTGTTAATGTAACAATCTGTTTACCTTGGCAGAGCTAGGCCTAAGACCAGCCTTTGTTGGTTAACAAATAAAATTAGTTTGAGCTCACTGTCCATGGAGTGTTTTCTCACATCATGAATCACTGGGCAAACTGGGACACTGTTTTAGTCCAGCTCTTGAGGAGAAATCTAGCATAGCACTTCAGAAATGTGGTGTGTTGTACTTACAGATGTGAAGCACAACCTCTGGTTTGCTTTTTTCTTAACATACCTGGATCGGTGTTTTCTCCAGCTTCCATGAAGACAAAATTTCACCTCAAAAGAAACAAAGAAGACTAAAGTTGACTGGCAAAATGAATTTTTCCAAACACACTTTGAGAAGGTTGTGTGGTTTAGCATGCTTTGGAAAATGAGGTTGATTTAAAAAGTGGAACTGCATGGACCTGTAAATTATAAAGCACTTTTAGGCTGTCATATGCTCTCTAAATTTCAGTAGTATGATAAATGACAATTTTGAGTGATCTCAGAAGTACCTTCCCATCAGTTTGTCACAATCTACACATTTGTTAGGTGTGCTCTTATTCCTCTTTCCAAACTGTGCTCTTGGTTTCCTTTGAAGAGTTTATAAACATCTTGATTGTGTGGTCCTGTTTTGGTGATTCATGTGTCTCTGACAGCTTACACACACTTATATTACAGTAATCAAATTCTCTGAGAGGAGACAGCTTTTAAAAATATTTATATTTTTTTTTTAATAATTGGAAACTTTTATAGACAGAGAAAAGCCTGCACAGTAAAGGAGGTTTTTTTGTTTGTTTAAACAAAATTCCAGTAAAACAAAAGTAATTGAACAGCTGCAGCTGTGGGTATGTGAATTAATGCAAGGCAGACAAACTTCAGGGAGTTAATTCCAGTGCCTCCAGCCTACCCAAACAGCTGTAAAGTTAGGTCAACAGACCCATCCTACCTTTTGGTCTCTCAGCATAAGAGAGAGAACGTAATTAATAAGAAAACAAAACTGTCAGTAAACATGTCATTTTTACAGCCTTCTTAAGGGAAAACTGCAAGCACAGCAACAGATCCTAGAGCTCTTTTAAATTATGGGACTTAAAGGGTGGGAGAGTTGTTTGTCTTCCTTCATTATGTCTTGTTGCAGTCTGAGTGTTGGGGAGTCTTTGAAGAACCAGTAGTTGGAGCCAGCCTGAATCCCTGCTCCATTGCCATGTCCCCCTTCCAGCTCTCTAACCACCTCCTGGTTGCTTAGAACTCAAAGCAGTATGGAATTGCGTTCATAGCAAAATCAGAGTAGGATTTAAAAGCTTCCTAAGTAGGAAGGAGAAATGACTTAGCACATAAAAAAAGCTTTGAGTCCTGAGAGCAAGTACATCCTAGACTGCTTAAAAATGAAGATACAGGGACTTGCTTTCAAAAGATATTTCCTGGGATTCAACTAAATTGGAAATACCCCTCTAAATAGTCTGAATTTTGCCTTTTCTGAGCCACAGTGCTGTTGTGTTCTGTGGAGATAAAAATTTTCATTGATATGTGTATACCTTGGTGCCACTACTTGGATCCAGTAATCTTAGAGAGCTATTGTGTAAATACAAATTCTGAACCAAATTCACTGGTTGCTCTGGGCAAAAGTGTTTGTATGTGTGCGTATGTAAATATATATATATTTATAATTATATGGGTAATATTGTTGCTGTTTTTAGAGACTCTCATTCATATATTAGAAATGTGTCTCTTTTTTTTTTGGAAATTTTCTCTAACTGGAATGGTCAGTTTAAGTTCAACAGATTTTCTAGTTTGTGTAGCAGTTGGCACAGAAGGGGTCCAGAGACTCTGCCAGAGGTGGTAAGGAATGATGCAGTAGTTGTGGAAAGATGCTGCAGGACAGCTAAGGAGGTTTAAAAATCTGTTGGTTGGCTGAGTTCAGAATGTTGGGCTTTCCAGATCTTCAAGTCCCTGAGGCTTCGAGAGACCAAACCTCCAGCTTTCCTGAAGGAAGTGCAGATGGAGTCTGTGCCTCTTGGACTGTGTCTGGAGACTCCCAGAATGGCAAGTCTGAAAGCCTGAAGTTTATAACTTCTGACACCAGGAGGAAGGCTCCTGCTCCACCTCATGATCTGCAAGTAGGGAACAAATTCAGTGCTTTTACAGGTGATGAGGGTCTTGCTCCATCTTTAATAATACCACCAACATGGAGACAGAAGTGTCTCCATTTATGCTATTTTCAATTATTGTACAGTGCCTTACCAGTCTGGTTAATCTGAGCCATGAAGGAGCACCAGGAGAAAGTGGCAAGTGATAATAGTAGGGAAATTCCCTGCTGCGGGGGGTGGAGACTCCCATCTGCTGACCTGACCTGTCATCTAGAGAGGCTTGTTGCTTGCCAGGAGCTTGGATCTGGAACACTGTGGCAAGACTGCCAAGGCTTGTCTGGCCTTCGGATTACTATTCCGTGCTGCTCTCCCATGTAGGCTTCAATGATACTGCCTGAAGTGATCTGGAAAGTATCAATTGTGACTGTGTGGCTCCAGGGTGACAACCAAGGGTGTGAGAGCCTGGGTGGATTTCTCCTTGATGCTTTGGGTGAGAGTGAAAGGTGTGAGCATGAGTGGACAGATCCTGTGGGTAACAGCTGGTTGCATAGTTGATGTCAACAACAGAATTCTGCTTTTATGATCATAAGACTCTGGCTTGGAAAAGATGGGATCCACCTGACTAGGGCAAAAGTATCTTTGCTAACTATCTTATGAGCAATTGGTGGACCAGGTTGGCAAACAAAATGTGTGGGGGTACAAACAGTGGGGACCTTCTAATCAAAAAGGTTAGGACTGAAGGGGGCCCTTTTCAAGCATATCTGTTTAGACAAGGAAGTGCCTTTCAGAATTACCTGCTGCTCTTTTCTGGGAGGTCAGCATGGCTGGTTGCCTCTCTGAAAAGTCTGTGTTCTCATTCACATAGCATGGGATGCAAAGAAGAGGAATTACATGTCTTCGTGCAGTTGCAGAGTTATGATGAGGCCTTCAGACAACTGGAATCTGGCTCATGTTGGCAGGGCCTGGCCCTCATATCACCCTGATATCTACTGGAGAGATAGAGAAGTTTGTTTATGGACTGGGTTGGGTGTGAGCAATACAGGAGGTTTCTGGATTGTGTTGTCTGCTCGATCTCATACTTGCAGAAGAAGAACTGTGTGTTGATGTGAAAGCTGAGAGCAGCCTTGGCTCCACTGATGATAAAAGTTCAGGATCCAGAAAGGAGGAGGGAAAAGGCAGAAAGCAGGATTTCAACCCTGGACTTGAAGAGGGAAGACTTTGGCCTGTTCAAGGCTCTGAAGCCAGTGGGAATGTCCAGGGCAAGGTAAACCTTCCCTCAGTGGAAGAGAATCAGGTTAGGTAATATTTAAACTAACTGGTCATATGCAAGGCCGTGGCCCTGGTGTGGTATGTGCTGAGGGAGCTAACTCAGTGGGAGGCCCCTCTTGAGAGTGACTAGAAAAGTCACTCTGATTAGGAGAGGTTCCTTAAGACTTAAAGAAAGCAAATGTACCTCCTGTCTTCAGGAAGAACAAGAAGTCTCTTTTTTTTTTTTTTGTTGAGAACTACAGACTGGTCAGCCCCATGTGAACCACTGAAAGATGATGAAGAAAATAATCCTGGAAGCCATTTCCAAACATATGAAGGACAAGAAACTGGTTGGCAGTAGTCAGCATAGGTTTATGAAAGGGAAGTCATGTCTGAACAATCTGTTACTTTTCTACAGTGAAATCACTGATTCACTGTTTACTTTGACTTCAGCAAAGTATTTGACACTGCCTCTCATATCTTAACAAACCGATGAGGTACAGACCAGGTAAGTGGATCTGGATCTCTTTCCCCCCGTGGTGTGGGGTGGCCCAGTTCTAGTTCCATTTCCATCTGAGGAACCATTTCTGACGGCTTAAGTGGATGAGGGGGGGACTCCAGCGCAAGGGGTTTCTTCAGGTCCTGAGCCTGGAGGGGAGAGGTGCTCTCCCCTCTCTCCACCCACGTGGCTCCATGGCAGGCACAGAGACAGCACACCGGCTGTGGAGAGGAGGCAAGAGAGAGTTTATTGTTGGGGAGGTTACATTTATAGGCTTAGGAGGATTCACAGAGTAACCAATTACAGGTTGCAGGAAGGGGTTAACAACCAATAGGAAGGGGTTAAAAGGGGCCAATGAGAACACCTTAGGATGTCTTCCCAGGACATTCCTGCATGGGAGACAATAGTCCTTCACAGGGGGTGTCGGGAAGAAGAAAGCATGAGTTAGCAAAGAGACTACAAAAAGCCATTTTGAAACATGTTTAAACCACAGTTTTCTCATATACTGCAGATTTCCTGCCACAAGTGGACAGTGAGGTGGACTGAAAACTGTCTGTGATCGGCAGCACTGGCAGTGTTCCACAGGGAGGGGACAATGGGGCCACTGCTTCTCAGTCTTCAGGAATGACCTGGATGACAGGGCAGAGAGGACTCTGAGCAAGTTTGCAGGTGATGCAAAAGTGGGAAGTGTTTGACTCCCCAGAGGATTGTGCTGCCATTCATAGAGGCCTGAACAGGCTGGAGAGATGGGCTGCCAGGATCCTCATGAGCAGAGGCAGTGGTAAGTCCTGCAACTGGAGAGGAATGATCCCAGGCAGCAGTACAGGCTGTATCTGAGTGTCTGGAAAGCAACTTTGTGGAGAACGACCCAGGGATCCTGGTGGACAATAAGTAGATGATGAGCCAAGAACTGGTGCTCATGGCAAGGGCAGGTCCTCACTGCCTGGGCTGCATTAGGCTGAGTGTTGTGAGGAGGTGAGGCACATGTGGAGTGCCACAGCACTCCAGTTGTGGGTCCTCCAGTACAAGAGAGATGGAGATACTGGAGTGAGTCCTGTGAAGAGCTGTGAAGGTGATTGAGGGATTGGACAAGCGTGTGACATCTGAGGAGAGCGTGAGAGAGATGGGACTGTTCAACCTGGAGAAGAGAAGGCTCAGGGTGATTTTATTGATGTGTCTGAAAGCATTTTTCATCTTAAGGGTGATTGAACACTGGAATTTCCTTCCTTCGAGATGCTCAAAATCTGTCTGCATAAGGCCCTGAGCAATCTATGCTTTAACCGTCTCTGCTTTGAATAAGGAGGTTTGGTCTACAGAGGTGCTTTCCAACCTCAGATGTTTCACAGGATATTCTGAGTTGAAAGGGACCCACAAGGATCATCAAGTCCAGGTCTAAAGTGAATGGCCCGTACAGGGATCAAACCCATAACCTTGGTGTTATTAGCACCATGCTGTAATCAGCTGAGCTGATCTCAGGCTTACGTTGTGTGATTTCGGTAGTGGTTAGTGGTTTGTACTCTACTTGCAAGCTGGTAAGAAATGAAGTACCACCAGGGGCTGTCCTGGGACTTGCTGTGTTTAACATCTTTATCAATGGCTGTCACGTATTGGCCTCATAAGCCACCAGCGTGACTGTAACAAATGTGGATAGAGCCTTCCCAAATCTTCGTTCACGAAGCCCAGCCATGATGACAATGGCTGGAGAAGGAGTGCATTCTCCCCAAGTCTGTGGTTAATACCAAATGGTGGAATAGTTCATGTGCTAAAGAGCAGAGGGACCTGGGGCTAGAGGAACTCCAGGTGTCTGTCTTGGAGAAGAGAAAACAAGAGGTCCTAATAGCACCCTGACAGTGCCTAGAAGTAGATGGAGTGAGTGCACAGCAGTGCATGGTGGGGCAACAAGACCAACAGATGAAAACTTATACAAGAATGGTTCCAGTGGAACCATTCTCTCCATAGAGAAAAAACCTTTTTCCCAGTCAAGCAATGGAGCAGATTCCCCTATGTGCCTTACCTACCTCTGTCCTTGGAGGTTTTCAAGACCGATGTGGACAAAGCCCTGAGTAAGCTGGTTTGACCTCAGACCTGGTCCTGCTTTGAACCTAACTAGAGACCTGAGGTCCCTCCAGGCCTGACTGACTCTGATTTTTCAGTTAAATTTCAGTGATGAATTTTTCATGTTCTGTTTGCATGTCAGCTTGTAATGTGTGGTGCCACTCTTCCTCTATTGCTGTTCATTATGTAGTTTAGCAGACCTCTTGTGAACTGGTTTTATAATGGTTTTAGACTTCACAGAAGAAGCAGTAGTTGAATATTGTAAGCCATAAACTTGTGCCTGGTATGTATCCAAAAGTCAGAACGCTGTTTTAGCTCTGACTTGCAGGCTCTGGAGGAGGGACAGAGATGTTCAGCATTGTGACTGTGTGACATTTTGGGGGTGGAAAGAAGTAACTCTGCTTTCCTGTCAGCTTAATTTAATTTAGTAAGCAGGGCTTTTTATTTAGGCAGAACCTTTTTGCTGTCTGTGGTGTAATGGTTGGCTTTGCTTTGTGAGCTGGTATTGCCTGTTTGCAGGCTAGAGCTTGCAGAAAGCAGATGCCTGTTACTAGTTCTCATTTTGCTGTTTCGATGGTTGAAGTGCTAAATGTTTGGTGGAACATCCTGGGGCAAGGTTTTCCACTGAAGTAAACAGGACTAAGGTTTTACAGATATGGCTGTCCTAGACCTTGCCAGTCTGGCTCCTCCTGGTAGTTATATGAGAACCACGAAATACAACTATGGCCACTTCAAACCATATTTGAACACCCCAGGTCTATTATCTTTGATTATCTGAAGGAATTTTTCTGTCTTTATGACTTCTTTAATTCTCTGTAGGTTTCCAGGGACGGGGAGACCTCTTGGGAAAAGACAGAGATACACCATATAATGGCAGCAAGCTTATAATGCAAATCTGATAACAGACATTCAGAGCAGTAGGATTATTTCATCTTGATCCTCTGATACATAATCACAAGTGAAAGTAAATGTTTCTCCCTTTGGTGAAACCCTGTGGGAGCATGTTCATGAAGCAAAGCTTTGCATTTCTATATAAACAACAGTCAAACTCAGCATGATGCAAAAAATTCCTTTTAAATATTCTTTGGGTTGATAGTGATGCATTTAGCAAAGTAGTTGCAGTGGCTTCAAATACTTATGAATTTGAGAACCTTTCCAGAAATAAAATGCTTTAGAAGTCCCGTGAACAAAAGCTAAAATTTGTCCAAGAAATAAAAATAAACTTTGTAATGCTGCCAGAATAAATACTGCTGAAGCATCACAAATTGATTTCCTCTAAACAGTAAAGAAAAATGCATGCTATTTGTTGCCTTACCATGATAGACATTCCTGTATTTTTTTCACTTTGGCCTCTCTTGCAGCAGTTACCCACAGAATGTTACCATTACATGTTGCCTATTTGATGTGCTCTCTTGGTTAAGCTGAATGTATAATTCACTGAGAATCTATAATTGCATTGATATTTTCTTATGCCTTTCAAAGGCATGAAAACTGAAATGTAGTTAATAATTATGCACATGTGTGTTTCTCTTTTAGTGGAGGCGATAGTGGAGTTTGACTACAAAGCTCAACATGATGATGAGCTGACGATCACTGTAGGTGACATAATCACCAATATCAAGAAAGATGATGGAGGCTGGTGGGAAGGACAGCTCAAAGGCAGAAGAGGTTTGTTCCCTGACAACTTTGTAAGAGTGAGTACAAAGTGGAACTGTTCTTGCGTTGTGTGTATAAGTTTTACGTAATGTGCTGTTCAGGGTAAATATCTGCCTTTATATAATGATATTTCTTATATCCAAAACCATAATAGATTGCATATACACATATATTGCATATATACAATATATTGCATAGATACATTACAATGTTCTATTGAGGCAGTGCTACAAAGAAAAGATTACTTTCTTTGCAAACACAATGTAGTTTTGATATGCTGAAAATAAAAGAAACTACCCTTACATTACACTTTGCTGTTCAGTGATTGTGTTTGACTTTCTGAGAACAAAGTGGTTATTCTAGAACAACTTACATGTCACTGCATTTGAAATATTTTCTCTTCTCTGTAACTGCTTCTGCTTCTCTGGAATGCTTTCTTAGGTTTTATAGAAGCTTTTTTTGTGGATATTTATTCCTGGCTAAACTAGTTGAGAATAATTAAAGTGGATTTCTCCATACAGTTGCCTATAAAAAACTTTTCAAAAAATCATTACTTTGTATTTTGTGTAATGTACCAAATAGCTTGCAGTAATTCTGGTTTTAGGAAAGCCATTCAGAGTTTTAGAAACATCTCTTTTTTTTTTTTTTTTTTACTGGCATCTGTGTGCACACATATGTCTGCACATAAGAGGCCAGCTATTAGTACCTCTGGGCCTCCTTGGTTTGTCATTGCAGACCTAGGCTGTTAGTTTCTATAAAACTCTATAAACTTGGCTCTCCATTTTGAAAAAGAGAGCCAGCTATTACATAAATAGATTTTATGTTAATCTTTTACAACAGCTTCAGAGGATCTTTGGTACTTTCCCTTTTCTAAGGGTATAAGTGTCTTTTTTCTTTTTCTTCTTCTAACTATGTGAGCCTGTTGTGTGTTTAGACATATGCACATAATGAAGTAATTTCATTTTGCTTCAATAGCACTGCATATGTTGAGGTCATTTGGGAAAGTGGTCTGGTGGCAAACGTAGCCAGCCCATAGCGGGGGGTGTGGGGGTGGACACAGGAGCCTCAGGTGTTTCTGTGGGGACAAACATACATCCTAATCCTTGCTCCTGTCATTGCCAAGAAGAACGAACAGCTCTGTGTCTGTCAGGCACAGAGATTATTAGGAGGAAATAACAGCCTCAGTGAGATGAAAGGGAGTGGAGGAGGAAAATGGATACCCTGTTTCTTGTTAATCTCTGAAAATCCACACTTTGGGGTAGGGGGAAGAAACTATTTTGATTCTCATTATGTGTTGGTAATATTTTTCTGCTTGAACTCTGATGAACTGTGAAGTTCTGTGGGACAAATGTAGGCTTCCTCTAAGCTTTCTCCTGGCTGAATCTGCTGCTGATTTTAGGAGGTGCTGGATTTTGTGTTCTAAACAAATGTGGCCTCTGAATTTCTGTTATGGAAATATAATAATCTAAATATGAATATTTGCAAGTTCTCCCCCTTAGTACCTCATTTTTAAGGCCTCTTCTTTCTAAAATGACTTCAAACTGTGGCATCCTGTTACATAATTAAAATATAAATAACTTTTTCTCAATAGAAAGTTCTAAAACAACAGTAAATGGTTTAGATTTTCACAAAATCACAAAATACACTGAATTGGAAGGGACCCACAAGGATCACTGAGTCCAGCTCCTAGCTCTGCACTCATTCTCATAAAATATTACTCCCTGCTCTTTCCTTCCTTCCCTCCTTTTTCTTTTTTTTTTTTTTTTTTAGTCAGCATCCAGGACTGTCTTCTAAAAAACTAAAAACCACATCGTGTTCAAGCTGAGTCTGAGGAAGAATTTAAAGTCAAATACATTTTTCATAGTTGAGCATTTCCTCTCTAAATTAGGTAACATGGAGTGGAAGATAAAAATTTACCAAAAGTGTAGTTAGTTTATGAATCTCTTGAGTGAAAACCTTTATGTTTCTTCAGTTTTTCTTGTGTAAATCTCCTTGTATCTGGAGAGCTATAGTCAAACAAAACAGCAGTCCCATTAGAAAGCTGGTTGAGTGTGATCATTCTGCCCGGTAAGATTATAAGTAATTGTGAACTTTCTCTTTTGTTTTTGGAAAATTTTTGACCCAGTGTATGCAGAGTGGAGCTCACCAGCAACCAGTTCATGCCCCACTGCCAACGTGTGTGTCAACAAGGTAATTGAGAGGCAGGCAAAAAGGGGTGCTACAGATGAGTGGTGGACTTGAATGCAACTCCAAATTCCCATTGCTTGTTGGAGTTGGCCCTAAGAGTACTTGAGAAAGTTACTCAAAGGTAAAAACTATTCATGAAATTCTTGAGGTACTTTAGATTCTACCTTCAAGTGGTGGGAATAATTTCTTATGGAAAAGTGCTTTTCCTTCCTGTAATTTTATTTCCTTTTGAATAAGTTCATGATGACATTCCAAATAAACTGTTGGGGTTTGCAAAAATTGAATGTTTGGCTGAAATGAAACCATGGGATTAACATGGTAAAGAGTCCTGAATGGTCTCTGCTAGCGTTTGTGCACAGATTATGGAGGTGCAGATTGGAAGAAAAGATATGGAAATAAGAAATGAAAAAAATTAGGGAAATGCAGTATATTGAAATGTTTATGAAAAGACAAAAATGTAAAGTGTTACTTAAGCAAATAAAACCCCCCATATTTTTCAAGGGAGTAGTAGGTCGTGAATGTGGAAAAGACTTTTGGAGTTGCCTGTAGAAAAAGTGGTTTTAAATTTCTTGGAATAAATGCAAATTAGGAGAACACTGAAGTGGAGTTGTCTGAAGACAGATGTGAGAAAGAAAAGGAAAGGGGAGGTAGCAATAATATGTATGCAGTACATGTGCAGTAATTTTTTTTCAAGGGACTTTCACTATGAAGTTGTATCAGAGGTGCTTCCTGTTCTTGAATCTGCAAAACAACTGCTCTGAATTTTTTGTATACAGCCGCGAGAAAACCAGATTCATACCCTTCTTATGCTCTGCAATTCAGTATGCAAGGCGTAACAGAAAAGGTATTTGAAATTTATTTTCTGTTTTCATTGCTGAGTAGTCCAGGGCTATAGTCACTTGGAAGATTTTGTGGAAGAAGTTCATCTAAATATGAGAAAAAAATCTTTGATCTCTCTTTTAAGATCTGACTTACCTTTGTCCATCTTTGAAGATACCTACTTTTATTAGAGTTACTGGTGCTGAATACGTAAGAAATGTATGAAGGTGTATCTGGTTGTTGTCTTTTTCTGTTTTCTTTCAATTTTTTAGGTAGAGAAATAGAAATATGAGTATTAGGAGAATTATGTATTGTTCCTGGCTGTCTGTTTTACTTCTCAGTTAAGCAACTGCAAAAGAGGAGGTAGCAGGTGATTGCAGTGTTGTTCATTTACATAGTATAAAGTTGGTTTTCAGTATCTTTCTGTTTTGAAAACTTTAACTTGAAATCCATACTCTGCAGTGCAAAACTGTGTTTGTAAGTGTGACAGTGTCTGAGACAGATTTTACTGATAGCAAATGAAGAGCAGAAAGCAGGAAACTGGTGCAGAGCCATGCTTGCTGGCTTTAATTTTCAAAGCGAATTCTATGTGGGATTGAATAGTGTTATACTGGTAAACTGAATTTCTGCATGTGACAACCTTAAAGCTTGTCTGTACTCCAGAGAGCTTGCCAATATTGCTAGCAGAACTGGGGGTAAATTTATTTTAAGTAAGAAGTTTAGTGGTAGTTGCTTTTGAAATTCTGGTGCATAGCTTGTGGTTTAGAATCGATGAAACAGGATAGGGAGTTCGTGTAGCTGTACTGCTGGCTCGGGTCAGAACAGCAACCTGGATTTCTTGTTATGCAAGCAGAATACAATCTTTAAATAGTGCATATTAGTTGTAGGATGTCAGGGATGTTGGTGCTGAATCATAGGTACATGGTGGAGATCCTTACCTGTTGCTTGTCATTTAATTTTCTTCTCTGTGTTTTGTTTGTTTGATTTTAATCTCCACAACCATCCAGAGGTTGCAGGGGACTGTGAGTGATTCCTTGCTGGGACTCCTGTGCTTGTTACACATCCCTATCCATCCCTGTTAGCGCTTTCGTAAAACCTTTCATAAGACTGGTCCCGTGCACATGCAGGGGCCCTTTGCAGCCATAGTTTGGCTCCTGGGAGGGAAAAGAGAATATTCCCCATATCCCAGAACACTTTGGTTCCTGCAGTGCTTTCTGCTTCCCTGTCCCTTCAGCTGCTGTTTGGTACCTGTCAGGTCAGAGAAGCAACCAACTCCTGTTGGTCAGAGAAGCAACCAACTTCCCTCCTGCTTAGCCAGTAATTTTTGCACTCTGACACCTCTGTGACTTCCTGCTTTTGCTTTGGGGCTGTAGGTTCATATTGCCTTCACTGCTCCCTCGGTACTCAAAATACTGTTAACTAAGTGATGTCTGCATCAGCTTTGCCTAAGTAGCCGCTTGTCACAGTTCGATTCACTTAAGAGTTGGACTCAAGGGTCCTTGTGGGTCCCTTCCAACTCACAATATTTTGTGATTCTGTGAAAGTTGTGGCATCAGTGGAGGTACTGAGGTTGTATGTAGACTGGGGAAAGCAGTGTTATTTTTGTCCATACCTGAAAAGATAACTTGCTTTATGATTCAGTGAATGATTATGTTGGGCTTTTTGGTTTGATTTTGTTCTTTTTTATGCATACTTGCCAGGAATTTGCAATTCAGTTACTGAACTTCTTGTGTGTGTGTGTGTGTGTGTGTGTGTGTTGGAAATCTTACTAAAATACTGTCTATGTATTTGTTTTAAGGAAATGTTTTACATTGTAGCATCCTAACTGTTAGGTTGTCTTGGGAATAAAAGCCAGGACTACTAGTTTCTTATTCCAAGTTCTGGGTATGGCCATTAAACTTGTTATCCTTACAGTGAAATGTAAGAGAATATAATTAGTGAAAGAAACTCAGATTGGTTCCATCATGTAAAAATGTTGCCTCTTTGAGCTTTTGTTTCTGTCAACAGCAATTAAGATTTTGTGGGGAGAAACATAACATCATGGGTGTGTTATGTTGTATTATTGTTGCTCTTACTGTGGTGAAAGTAAAACTAATAAAACAAAATCTTTCTCCCTCTCCCAATCCATCTCCTCAAAGATACAGATCTGCAAGATGGTCTTGTACCAGTCAGTAGTCTCTGACTTGGCTGTGTTCGCTCTTACAAGGGAATTGAGCACTCTGGGCTCTCTTGGATGCCCAAGGCATGATTACAAATGATGTCACACCTCAACCTGTTCATCTGGATTCAGAGGAGGTGGGAGAGCTCCCAGCGAGGCAGCTGCCCTGGGTGTTTGGCCTGGAAGTGATTTGGGACTCCCAGGTAGTGAGAGGCTCTTTCCCATTCCCTGTGACAGGTCACTGGTGATACTCCCAGCTGGATGGGAAGGATGCCATGCTCATTGCAGTCAGCAGAATGGATCCCATATGTTTATCGTGGGGGCGAGTGTGGAGCTGGCTGGCTGGTGGTGATCAGTTTGTTGGATATGTTTTCATGGCAGGCTTTGAGAGGGGGATTTCCTTGGGGGAGTGTGGGGGTGTGGAACAGACAGGAAAAATGTTGTTGTTTGGGGCTGTCAGCTGTTGGATATTTTGTGGGAACGAGCCTGTGAACATTTTATGAAGTATGTGAAAGTGAGAGGGTTTTAAATACGTGCAGCAGTCATGTAGTGAACACGCAGTAATGTGAAGCTTCAGCATTAAGGTTTTTATTAGTTTTTAGTGACTAGTACATTGTATTTCAAAAAGTAACCTTCTGAAAAGACATTGGCTTACTTGTAATTGTATATTGATAGAACTGATGGAAATCCAGCCATGAATCCAACTTCTCCCATGGCAGGGGAATTTGAGGGAAATGGTCTTTAAGGTCCCCTCCCCTAACCATTCTATGATTCTGTGAAATTTATGATTTTGCAAACAAAATGCGTTGCTTTTCATTCTTTATGCATTGTAATTGCTGATGTTTAAAAACATTCTTATTTAAATACACACAATATTGTTTTACTGATAGAGTTTAGTGTAGGTAGTATAAATTAATATACAAAGGAAACTCCATTATTTCCTCTTCTTGTTCAGGTTTGTCTTTTGTATTCTTAAGAAAACCTCAATAGAGTATTCCTGTTTAAAATATGCTGTTGTTTAAATTGTAAATTACAAAAAAAACCTGCAAAACACAACAAATTTGGACTAAAAGGGAAACTAAAGACATTTCTGTTTTCCTCTTTCTGAAGCTCCAAGCCATGAGGAGAATCTAATCAGAGACTGAAACATGGACTGAATGTGCTATCTAGAAGTTATCTTTTCAAAGATATAACTTCTTTGGAGATATAATATCATAATACTTTAAAGTAGCTTCAGTTTCTTCAGAACTTAGTTATACGCTATTATTATTTGAAATCTGTGTTATATAGAGAAGTCAATGTGGTTATGGCAATAGCCTCCTAAAGTAGCTTCCATAAGGATTTACAGAATTGGTAGGATTAGATGGTTGATGGCGTTTCTCCAGCCTAGCTCTAAAAGGTTGGGAGGCAGAGAAGGTGTCCTGAAATTATACTTTTTCTTCCCTGAAATCAGTTTTTTCTTTTTTTTTTCCCCTCTGGCAACTTTACAAGCTCCGGATGTTTTTATTTTCTCTGTAGATTGTGTGTGGGTGGGTATGTTAGTAATCCATGTATTTTGGTCTGATTCATTTTCACACTTCTTCTGGCAATTGTTTTACTGTTGGAGGAGGCTGCTGTGAGAAACTCTTCTCTGTAGGTAAAATCTGTAGAGGTGCTTAGCGGCATTTGCTAAATATATCTTGCAAATATATATCTTGAAAAACATACTTCTACAGTTTGGGATTTAAAGAGAGTACAGCTGTGTATCTGATTTTTCCAGGCAGGACCAAAAAAATCATTAAAATTCTTAAAACACAAGCTCCTAGAAAATTGAATTGCTGTTCAGTCCCACTGCTATTTGAAGATAATGTGTGAATACTTGTCGATATTTCCACCTTTTTTGCAATTTAATTACAAGGCCCTGAGGTGGATTCCCTCAACTTTAGGAAACCTTATCTGATTCTGATGGTTTTAATATTTGTTTGCAAAAAAGTAAGAGAAAGAGTATTCTGAATGCCTGTGGTGTAGCTGCAGCATTTAATAACCGTAATTGTGAAGGGTTGTACTTCAAGCTTAGTCTGCCAGATAGTCCATTTTCTCTATTACAATGATCCAGAATTCATCTACTGATTTTCTTTCAGTTTATATTACTTAAATTTTAAGTAACAGTAACAGTAAGAATGAAGATGGGAGCAAGAGGGACATGTAGAAAAAAAGAAAGCTATCAGGGATTGCAAGACTAGTTGCTCTAACTGCTGCTGTCATGACTTAATGGTGCTGTTTACTTCTGATTAAACACTATAATTTATTAATAGTAAATATATGTGTGTATGTGGGAGTTGTTTAGAGGTGTTGATTTTTAATTTATTTGGATTTTCTCTGTTGTATTTGGGTTTTACTTCTATGTACAGAAGTGCTGGGTTTTTTCTGAGGTATCGTGTATAGACCATTTAACAGCTTTCATGTTTTTATAAAGTGTTGTTCCAGTATCAACTGGAATGACAAACTATTTGCATTATTTGCTATTAGAAGTAATGTTTGAGTAATTAGGTATCTTTGTGTTCTGTGTCTGTAAGTGCTGCAATTTCCTCCTAAAATCTTTTGGGAACTATTGGGGAAGCTGATGGTGAAGACAGTCCTTAAAGGATCCACCATTTCTTGCCATCACTTAATTATTTACTCTACTAGAATTTCACTGGCGCTTTTAGTAAAATTATAATAGAACATTAGAGCAGTTTAGTTTTATGATCACGGAACATGTTGTTCTCTTCAGAGCTGGAAAGAGACGAGTGCATGTGAGTCTCGTAATCCTCATTTTTTGGCTTCGTTACAGCCATATGAAATATATTATTGCATATATATATACATTCTAGTTGTTTAGTTACCCTTGGAAAAGACAAAAGTGCAAGTAAACTACCATCCTGTAATAGGATGAGTTATTAGTTTTGACTTCAGACTTCTTCAATAATGGATACTTAGCGCCGAAGGTTGTGATGGGGGATGGTGAGGAATGAAAGGCAAGAAACAAGTAAAGCATACGTTTTTAAAAATAACATTGGTACCTCCTTGCCAGTGAAAAGGAACAAGGCAAACTTGTCATCTTTACAGAAGGAGGTAATGACTTCTGCTTTTATTGAATTTTTTTTTTGACTGGGAATATTGAGGGAAATAAATACGTCACAAGTAATTCAAGACTGTGCGAGGTCTCTGTATTTGCTGCTTCACAAAACCTCAATTTGTCTATTTCTCACTTCACGAGGACTCACTGCACCTTTTGAAAGATTGATTCAATACTCATTCTTCCAGAGAACTTGCATTCACCTTCCCAGAAGCCATAAGCCAATATTGTCAAAAGCCTTGATTAAAAACACCTTTCCAACAGAAACCGTCTTTAAAACAGAAACTTCTTTTGTAACTTTATTGATTGCTTAAGGTTGCAAGTTATTGCCATTATTTTGGCTGGTTCAGGATAGCCAGTTTAACTAAGCCTTGGTTTCCCTTTTAAACATGCTTTGGTGTGTTTGGGCAGCCTGATTTATCTGTCAATGTTTACGTAATAACTGATAACACAAACCAAATGAAAATCTTCTTTATCCTTTTGGCTGAAAATGATTCTCTTTGTACTTGGAGCCAAGATCATCATGACATTCAGCATTCCTTTTGCCACCTGTGTTTATCGGCTTTTTAATTGCTTGATTGTTTTGTTTTTGTTTTTGTTTCCCTGCCCCAAGCTTCCTTATTGTGCTGGCCCCAGGGCCTTGCCAGCAGGTGAGCAGACTGCCTGTCCTACTGCACATTGCTGTCACCTTGTCTGCATCACATGGCCGTGGCACTTCAGAGTCATGGTTCATACACTGTCATCAGCCACTGCTGAGTCACTGGCCCAATGAGTACCTAATAATTATAGGTAGAAGAAGATAAAATTCAGATCTTCATGTTTTCTTTATGCTTCTCAGATGTCCTATGTCTTAATTTTATTGTACTGTCAAGTACAAAGAGAAAATGTAATTTGTTCCTCCTTCTAAAATGACCTCCTTCCAAGACTGAATTGCAGAAATATAGATGGAAAAATGTCTGTAATTCAGAGCTACCATGTTAACTATCTTGAATAAAAAATATCTAAAATTCACCAACCACAAAGGTGCGCATGTGTCTCAATGTAGCTTTCAGGAAATTTTTTAATGCTTCCCTTTTGTTTTAGAGGAGTCTAATTCTGAAACTTAGTCAAATAGTTGCTATATAATTTGTTTCATGAAATTAGGTTCTTCTAACTGAAATTACCTGAAAGGTGGTGTTGTGCGTGTACAGAAGGACATAAGCTCAGTTTTTTTCTTCTGTTCCCACACACCTTATTAATTTTGCAACCTTCAGTTGATTAGTAATGGTCTGTGGTGTGTTACTGTATTTACCTTTCTTTGACTCTGAGGGATCTGTCCCTTCAAACTGAGAGCACTGGAAGGCCTATGGTTGTGAATTTGAGTTGATCAGTTTTCATGAATGGATTGTCACAATTAATGATGGTTAATTCAAAAACAAGAACTGGTTTGTTACTGATGTTGTGTAAAAGTGTATAATGCTAAGGTTAAACTAAAATCCTGGAAGGATTTGAGTTAGCTTGCTGTGAGATATCACCAGTATTTTTCCCTGCAGAAGGAAAGATCATATGTACTTTGAAACCTCCTTTCAATAGTTCACTGAAGTTCACAGAATAACTAGAAGGATACAACTGCTTACATCCACCAGTTCTTGTGGGACTGAACACTGTATTTCATAGTCATTAATTGCTCTGTGGTTCTGCATAGAAAACTGTCCAGTTTCTCTATTGTCATCTGACATGTTTTTCATAGGTAATATGAACTTCTGCAGCCTTTCAGACAATGTGAAAGTTTTTTGAAGACTATTCAAACTGGTAGACATCAGGGGAAACTTTTGAGTAAGTGGAGGAATTAAACTGTAAAATAAATGCTCTTTTTCAAACTATAGTCCCTTTCCTGGTGTTTTCAGCAATACATATATATGTGTTCATGCAGTAGGCATGCATAATGTGTGTATGCTGTATGCAGAAATAAACACTGGATCTAAAACCAAAACATATAAATTAAGATATGAGAAATTATTTTTAAAGGGACTTTCACTTTACAAATAAAGAAAGGAAATTTATTCTCTGGTATCATCCATTAATTCAACCTTTATTACTCCACTAAGCAATTGCTTAAGGTTGGGGTTTTTTTAAATTTGAGAGTTTTTACAAATAAGTAGAATGTGTGTTGCTTGTGCCTCTGAACCCTGGTGACACTTGCAGTGACACTCTGTAATACTGACCCCATTTCTTTGTGCTGGGATTTTTACCACTGCATTATTTCCTTATTGAACTTTCAGATATTTAGAAAAGAACAGTTTTTGTTTGGTCTCTTTAAATTGAGTATGCTGTACTCCCAGTAGTTTGCTTTTTTTAAGGTTCATGTATTTCCATTAGAAGCTGCCCTTCTCTTCCCACTTCCCCACCCCACAGCTTCTGTGTGGGTTTTATTTTCTCGTGGAGCTGAAACTGGGTGTACAAGTTACAGGGTTGAAGAACTCCTGCAGGGCTTCCTTGCTCATGCCTGGAGTTACTTGTAATGTAACTCCTGCCTCTCCAATCTCTGTACCATGTCCTTCTGCTGTCAAATTGTAGCTCCATGACACTGAGCACCATAAAGAATGAGAGAAAATACTTATTATACCTGTGTCAGAAAGGGGTTGTTGTTTGAAGACTGGTTATATTAGTGGAGGCTTTCTCGGTCATGCCTTTGATTGAGCCTGTCTGTACTAAAATGAGATTCTCAACTCCTACCATTGAAGAATGTATGTGGAAGGACAGACAGGGAGATGGGATTTGAGTTTTAACAACCAGCAGTACCAGGATTTGCTAATGAGTGCTAACAGATGTATTTGTTTTCTGCTGATGTTTTCAGACATTCAGAAAGTAAAAACAGGATTTACAGGGAGAGGCTAAATTACTATCTCTTACTAGATTGCGTTGTTGGAAAAATTGACTAGGCTCCCAGACTTGGTATCCTCTCATCAGATCTGGCAACAAGCAATGAAATGAAAGATAAATACTGACTACAGGCAATTATTTTTAGTTAAAGCCAATTAATATTAGCTGGTTAGACTGCTTGAGAGAAAAGGGAAGTTTGCATCACTGGAGCATGATACAGAGTAGCAGGGGGAGACTTGAACTTCAAACAGCATTCTTGGTACTGTGCTGCCATTATAGTGACACCATCATTTTATTCAACTTTATCTCAAAGTAGTAAGATTTTGCATTCCTGCTGCTGTCAGGGAAATGCAGGTAAGTAGGACTTGCGAAAAGGTGTCACGTGATGCTGTAATGGATTTGTGAAGTAAACCACCACAGATGCAAAGATACATAGGATAAAATAATACAAAACCAAAATGTTCTTTGTAGACATTATGGATGAACAGCCTCACTTGTGGTAGGAATATGCATCTCCTGCTCTGGTGTACCATTGTTCTTTCATGGTTATAAGAGTGTTAGTGTAATGTATTGCCAGAGAGCTCCTGCTATACAGCAGCTGTATAGCAAAGCTTTGCTTCCGGGCCATCTAGTAAAACCCTACACAGGAAGCAAACAGGCTGTACCAGTAAAAGCTCAGTCAGTTAAACCAGTTTAGCTAGTTCAAGTCAGCGGTAGGAGCTTCTGCTGGTTCAATTACAAATCACACCTGGTAGTCTTCCTGCTTCAGCTATGCTAACAGAAGTTTGCAAGTAGGTACCATTTTGGGAAATTCCACTTTGGTTGTTTACCATATGTAGCACATTGTTGCATTGTAGTCTTTTCCTTTTTTTCCCTTCTCCTTTTGTATCTTTTTTTCCCCTCCTCTCCAAGGAATTTACAACTATGCCTCTTAGTTGAACGTAGCTGCTCTTGGATATGGTTATTAACTACCTGCCTCTCTACCTGATACATTTACTGCACTCTTGGAAGAAACAAGAGAAGTTTAAGGTTTGAATTCTGTAAGTGGAAGAAACAGAGAGTAGTTAATATTCAGATTTTATTCTCAAGTGAAAGAGCTAGAATGAACAATGAGAGCTGTGTAAGCTGTGCGAGACAATAGGACAGCATTTAAGATCCAAATAACTATTGCTTTTTCATAAAACAGTAGCATTAACTCTGTTTTTGTATTCAAATATTAGCAGATGAGACCACTGGAAAGAACTGATTGAACAGTTTCTCTAGCATTTTTTTAAAGTGAAAGGAATGCCTACTCGGTATCTGGAAAAAGCTGCTTTAAGATGAACCCATAGTAAGCTAACTCCACTGTACAGGAAATGTAGCTAAAGCACCCAATGACATTGTTTAAAATGTTAATGAAGCATTTTCGTGCACTGCAGAAACCATAGCTATGCTAGCACAAAACCAAAGTTGTGTTCAGTGGTGTATTGCCTTGCAGCTCCACTCTCCTGGGTGCACTTGTGTGCAGAGAGGAAAGCTGTACAGCTTGTACTGTGTTAGATTGCTTTCATTTAGATTGCAAAGTTTGGGGAAGCACAAGTTTGATGAGGAAAGAAACAGAATAAATAAGAAAAGACATGGAATAAATGGGCACAGGACAAACCACATAAATTCAGGCATCTCTTGACAGTGTTGCAGTGCTCTAATATCTGCCAATTATGTGGTGGATTACATAGGAGCTTCTCTAGAACCTGGTTCTAGCCTGTGGCACTTCCTTCCCATTGCTGTTTCCAACTTAACCTATTGGAACAGAAGTTATTCAGCATACTGTCTATTCCTGAGTTTAGGAAAGGTAACTTCTTGGGAATCAATTCTGCCACAGTGCTTGTGTTAAAGCTTATTGTGGACAGATGATGATTTTTGCCAAAAACTCTGTAATAGCATAGTTCCCCACAGGAAAGTCGGATGCTGTTATAATACATGGTCAGTCTTTTTCATTGTAGCTCACAGGATGTATATATGTTCTAAAAAATGCATTTTAATCTGCAAGGTGGTGTTTTAGTTAATCACGTAAGTAAGAATGAGTGTTGGAATTGCTTGAATAGTTATGTTTTACGTGGCTTAATTTCTTTTCCTAGCCCTCATATGAATGCTTGCTCTGTGTTATGATTGATTGCAAAAGTAAACTTTATTTGCAGTGGTTTTGCTTTGGGAAACCTATTTTATTCTGTCAAATGTATTTCGGTAACACTAGGTTATATTTGCTTCCACAGTACAAAGCATTCTCTCCTCTCTATCATTGCTGCAACCCAGCCTGATATCTGAAAAACAAGTATTATTTTCATTCATACATCATAAAGGTAGCATAGACAGATCTGATACAATGCCTAACCCACAATAAAATCTCAGAGGAGATTAGTTCCAGACAGAAAATTGATTTTCTCAGAAGAAACCTTAAGGGAGGCTCCTGGGGAGTAGCAGAAAGCAAAAATCGATCATCTTTTCGAGAAGGAAAAGAAGGAGAATTTGGGGAACTCAAGCCTCACGTTGACCTCCTGGAGTAATTTCCAAACACATGAAGGACAAGAAACTGGTTGGCAGTAGTCAGCATAGATTTATGAAAGGGAACTCATGTCTGAACAATCTGATAGTTTTCTACCATGAGATCACTGACTTGGTGGAGTGGATGTTGTTTATGTTGACTTCAGCAAAGTATCTGACACTTCCTTCCATATCTTGACAGACTGATGAGGTACAGACCAGGTAAGTGGATGGTGAGGTGGACTGAAAACTTCAGAAGTGCCAGACTCAAAAGGTTGTGATCAGCAGCAGGAGGTCCAGCTGAAGGCCAGTCACTGGCAGTGTTCCACAGGGAGGGATAATGGGATGATGCTGCTAAGTCTTCAGGAATGACCTGGATGACAGGGCAGAGAGGACTCTGAGCAAGTTGGCAGGTGATACAAAAGTGGGAAGTGTTTGACTCCCCAGAGGATTGTGCTGCCGTTCTTAGAGGCCTCAACAGGCAGCAGTACAGGCTGTGTCTGAGTGTCTGGAAAACAGCTTTGTGGAGAAGGACCCAGGGATCCTGGTGGACAATAAGTAGATGATGAGCCAAGAACTGGTGCTCATGGCAAGGCAGGTCCTCACTGCCTGGGCTGCATTAGGCTGAGTGTTGTGAGGAGATGGAGCAATGGGTTCCTTCTCCCTTTCTGCTTTCTGGTTAGGCACATGTGGAGTGCTGTGTCCAGTTGTGGGTCCTCCAGTACAAAAGAGAGATGGAGATAGTGGAGTGAGTCCTGTGAAGAGCCCTGAAGATGGATGAGGGATTGGACAAGCATGTGACATCTGAGGAGAGTGTGAGAGAGATGGGACTGTTCAGCCTGGAGAAGAGAAGACTCAAGGTTTTGTTATTGATGTGTCTGAATACATGATGTGATGGAGTACAGAAAGTGGAGCCAGAATCCTCTTGGCAGTGGAAGGAGGAGAGACAATGGCTATGAATTGAAATATAGGAAAATCATTTAAGCATAAGAACAAATGTTTTACTGTGAGGTTGGCCAAACACTGGAACAGGTTGTCCAGGGATGTTGTGGACCCTTCATCCTTGAATGTAATTAAAAGCCTGCAGAACACAGCCTTCAGTATCCTGCTCTCACTGACCCTGTTCTGAGCAGAGGTGCCTTCCTGCCTTCAGCCATTCTGTGAGTCTGTGAAAGCAATTAGTTGGATCGTGGTACTTTGGCTCTATAGACATCACTCAGCTAAGGAGTAGTAAACAGGAGTGTCAGTTGAAGTATGGAGGACAAGACACCTAGAGGCTGTATCTGGGGAACAAGTGACACCTTTTCTGTATAATCAAGTGAAGTGTTGGTTTTAGTTTCCACTTCTATTTATAACTACATATTTTTTTCTCTCAATGAGCAACATGTTTCATACTGCAATTAAAAATATGTCTTTCCCACTGCTTATATGCACATGCACTTATGCCAAGAATAAAGAAGGAGGTTGCATCAGCATTTAGAAATTGAAATTCTTGAAGCACTTGATCAGGCTGAGTGGACGCTGGTGCCTTTAGCTGGTTCTTTTTTTTTTTTAATATAAAACCTAGCTTTCTGCAGGCCATACTTTTATGTGCATCCCTTCCCCTCTGTCCTTCCTCCCCATATGCCACAAGTTCTGAAGTGACCTTTAACTGTGAAGAGGTGAGTTGTTAATTTATTACAAGTTGTAAGTAACCCTTTGTGAAAGTAGGCAGCTGCAGAGAGTATCCACATTCTGTGAAAGACAGCAATACAAATTCAAGGCATGTCTGATGTAAACGAATCCAGGGGGAGAAGAATGGTTAGAGGTAACTGCTGATAAAACTCATGTACAAAGAAATAAAAATACCAGAGTATCAATCAGTCTGTTACTCTGAGTAGCTTCAAATTACTCAGAGGGGTGGGGAGGAGGTAACTGATTAACGTGTGTGAGTGTGTATGTATCGGTTGGTTTATGAATTAGAGAGCAAGGGCATAAGATGAGTTTGGAAAACGTCTCTTAGTTCATCCCCCTACTCTTGCAGGCTCTGTGTTTCACATTTATGAAGATTCATTGTGTTGTTGCTGTACCCAGCAAATGCTGCTTGAGAATCAATTTGCTTTTGTGCTTAGCAATGTTCCTTTATCCTCTCCTTGTTAGTTCAGATGGCTTTTTGGGTTTTTTTTCCCCATTATGTTTCATCAATCCTGTTTGCTCTTTGATCTTAAGCAGACATGGAAGGTCTTCTCTTTGCTTCAGATACTGTGGTGAGGTAGGCTTTCATTCTCTTGAGAATACTGGCAGCACTTCTCTCTGTTTTATTTTACAGTGCATGTTATGTGCTGGGCAGACATGACATGATAGAGTGATACACAGTAACCCAGATTAAGCCTAAGTATTGCACTGTATATTGACTTTGACTTATCCATTAGCCATTTAATAATTTTCTGTCGTTTTCAGTAACCTGTGAATCAATTCATGGACTTGTGTGTGTCAAATGAACTCAAAACTATGTGAGAAGCAAAATATGCATGGTACTTTGGAAATCATAGGAATTTTTAATAGCTAGGAATTTTTCTAGCTAGTCTGAATTACTATAAATTTCTCTGAAACTCACCTCATTATAAGATTGGGGTTTTTTGAGCTGTACACTATTGATTTGTTTGAATTTTTTCATGTCATCAAGATTGCTCTTCTCTCATTAGCTGCTACACATGTAGTTTGGTCTTTTCTCCAAAACTGCTTTTTACTAGCTTGGTTGTGTGTGTGTCTTTGTGTGTTAATTTGTGGACTTTATCTATCAGCCAGCAAAGCACCTGCATGTTGTCTGGTAAGCAGGATGCAGACTGGGATGAGATTTGTCATACACTGAAGTGAGCATCAGGTTTTTCAGTTACCTGAAATAGCCTCCATTTCACAGTTCCTGTAGAGCCATCTTCTCTGTACAACCCTCTTTCTTTTACTGCTAATTATAACCTTCTCTTATGAGTTCTTACAGCCAGAGAATTCCCAAACTGTACCAAGGGGAAAGAAGGATTTAATAATTCAGAGAAAAATGATTGAGTGAAAGGGAAGAGAAAAAACGATTGTGGAGAAAAAATTGTGATGTGTATGGGGCTTTATATGACTTTGTGGAATGATTTAAATAATTTGGCTGCCAAAGGAATCACACACCTCCTTTGTCATTCATGGAGGGCTCTGCTAAGACAGAAGCTTTGTATGAACAAGATGTTTTCAGAATAGAGCGTTAGAGCAGCCTGATCTGTCTTGAAGTAAAATTTATTTTCAGCAACCATATTCTAAACATGCTGTACCAGTGAGAGAGAAGTACAAAAAGCACAAAATCTTGGAGTAGAATTTTGTCTCTGAGTTCAGAGACATTTGGCAGAGGCCAGCCAAGATAGAAAATTATCTGTATTACATTTGGAAATGGAATATTTGCCTCTCTAGGACAAACCTTTTAGAAACTGGAATTAGGTTGGTATCAGATTTAAGTTAGGAAAATAGAGGAACAGTGAAATTACAATAGAGCAGTTAAGGGAGAGTATTGTAACAGCTGGGGCATGGTTGCTGTTCTGAAGAATTAAAACTGGTGACCACTGTTAAAATAGATAGAAATAAAAAAAAATAAAAGGATGGAAAAGAACAGTGTGCAGTTTTAAATATTTCTGTTGAATTGCTAAAAAGGGCTGAATTTAAGAAGGGTGATTGAAAGGGAGTGAAGCTGTGGGTTGGGGTTAAAAGGCTTGAATAGGGCACTGTAGCCAGAGTAATATGCTGAAAAATGTAAGTGCAGTTAAAAAAATACCATACAACACTAAGATGAAAGTGGACTAGAAGAAATGCAGAGTAATGTTCAAACACAGCATAACAGCTCTGCTGTGCTTCCTTTGGGGTTTTGGGGGGTTTTTGTTGTTGTTGGGTTTTTTTCATGCATCTTCTTCCTCAATCGTCACCACTGTTAATGAGCATACTCCTGTGGCTTTCTCTTCAGACCATAAACAGTGTCTGTAAACCATCTCTACTCCAACTGTTTCACAGAGGTTTGGTATAAAGACAGAGGGGCAAAATGAGCGAGAGTTGATGGAAGGCATAGGAAGTTAAAAACTGGAGCACTGAGGTGGAACAGAGGGGCTCTTAAGAGCCACCCCATAGGGCCCTCAGTCTGCTTGTACTGAGAATACCAAGGTCTAATACAAGCAGCGAAGAGATCCTGGATTAAAAAGTCCTGTGATAACGTTTACTGGCAAAGACAGACAGCTGTGTTTGTAAGATTTTTGTTCCTCTGGTGTTTTTAAATGTGCCATGGTGACTTTATATAGATTTCCCCCAATTAACCTCCTTTAAAACTTCAGTGAACTGCATAATCAAAGTCAGTTTCTCTGATCTTCTTTTGATTTTTTTGGGTTTTCACTTTTGAGAGGTACTAACCAGCAGTTACTTTGCATAGTTTTGTTTTATGTAATCTTCTGTTATTGGTGATTTGCAGTATTAGCTTCATGGATTTGATCCAAAGCTCTTGTAGTCTATTTTATTGGAATCCCCTTGGATTGCACTGCCTATTGGTAATCATAAGATACATTTTCTTTAATTTATGCTTTTACCTGAACATTTTAATATATGGCTCTGTACATGTGTGTGCCTCTTATCTATCTCCAAACCATACTCTTGAGGTTTTTTGCAGTGCCTAAAGAGGAATAGAAAGCACTGTGAACTGCGTGTACCAATGTTGTGACTTAAATGACATACCTATGGAGTTTGTTCACTGTCTTTTTGTTTCTTGAAACCTCACTCTTTTAAATAGTGTTAATAAGAATTAATTCTAATTGTCTAGGGACAAAACCTTTAAAGTTGAATCAGTGCAATCTGTTTTGTTGTATCAAGGTGGGGTAGCAGAAGGTAGCCCTTGCATCTACTACCTTTGCAGAGGCTAAGTGTTATTCTGAATTCTCTTTTCCTTTTCGTGGCACAAGTGGTATTTAGATCATTTTCCTTAGTCACCTGTAAAGATCAGAGTTGGTTGTGACAACTGTCTGGGACAGGCATCTCTGCAAATAGTATCCTTAGAAAATACAGGAAACAGTTCTTGTTCAAGCTGAGGAATCTCTGTGCTAGAGCAACTCAGCACATCTTTGTTCTAATTATAAATACTTCAGGCCACAGGGGCTGCAAGTAATCATCATGTTAAGAACCAAACACCTGCATGAACCTAACTTTCTCTTGAATACCTGGTTAATATATAATTAATGACCACATTATTTAAAATTATTAATATTAATGTTGTAACTTTGCCTCTGAAACACTTAGTGATACCTCTAATATTTGCTTACAGTAAAATAGGTGTGAACATTCCAGAAGGACATGCACTCTGAACTTTTGCTAGCTCTTTAATGGCTGCTGTAGTGGCTTCTCTGACATCAGCATTTAACCAGTCTGGTTAACACTGTTTGGTGACACTTTGAGCATAAAAGATGCTAAATAAAGCTTAATGTTGTGCAGTACAACGCTACCAGTGCAGATGGCAAACAGCAGTTTCATTCTTTGTGAAGTTGGACCGCTTGCACAGTGTTTGCATAAATTCAGGCACGATCTGATACAAGGAGAAATAACATGTACTTGTCTGTTTTCAGAGCAGCATGCCAAACATGGAGCCAGTTAATGACAATATGTTTCTGATTTGAGCTTCAGATACATTTTTTTTTCTTTTTGGTAATACATGACTGATTCAAATAACTACTTGTTTGTATGAATATAGTGTCCCTAAAATGATTGTGTAAGTATTGTGATCAGAGGACTCTGTTAGCTTTCTGAAGCTTGAGGATGAACCAGAACTTCTGCTGAAGTAGAAAGTGCTACTTAATATGGAACTTAATATTCCCTTTAAAGTGGAATTGCAACAATTGGAATGACCAACAGCTATGAAGAGACTGTCCTACTGAATTCTGATGCAATTAAAAAGAAGAGGTACTGTCATAATTTTGCTACCTTCTTGCAAACCTCGTAACAAGTATTGTGGAAGGAAACATGACTGTCCTCTTTTCATGAGAAGATGCTGACAGAAGAAACAAGGGTGAGCTAAAGGCTGCAACAGTTTATTGCAGAAGCTATTTCTACATAGTTGTGTGGCCATTCTGCTGAAATGGGAAGAGTAACTATTGTTGTAGTTCACTGTCACAAATAACCCAATCTCAAGGACTTTTACAGCTTAAAAAATGCAGCATAATGCAATGGAAACTGGTAAATGTTGAGGTGGTAAGATTCATCATATAGTGTGACAATGATCATCTGGGATGAGCACCTTATTTTCCGTAGGAATCTTTAGAAGCTACCTTTTGTCAGGAGCAAAGCTCTTTTCTGTACTCATTCATTTCTTGTAAGGGAGTTTCTGCCTACTTAAATGGGATGACCAGCTGACTCACGAGAGCATGTAACTTAACCATGTTTATTCAAATATGATAGCCTGTCATATCAAATAAATTTTCTCCAGTGTATTTCTACTTCAAAAGATTTTTAGTTAAGTAATCATTTTTTAATTTTTTTTTTTAAATGACAGAGTTCATGGAGAAAATTATCTACTTGCTCTTTAAAAACAAAAAAAATCTGGAATAGATGAATTGACATCACTAAAGCCTGAGGCATAACTTTAATTAGTTTCTGGCATAGCTTCCACTACAGCTATTATGCAGTACATATCTTAGGGAATGTTTGTCTCAATGGATTTATACTGTCTTATGCTGCATGGATTTTTCTTACCAATGTTAAAGAAATGAATGGAAGTGTTAGGGAAACTGTTTTCATTAATTCCCAAAATGATGTTAGAATTTTTAAGCATATAATGGTGGCTAATCATCTTCATACCTGTTTTCGTTTTGCACTTTTTGGAAAGGCTGCAGAGACCTTAAGGATATATTACATTTCTTGAACAAAATCCTTCTCAGGTGCCAGAGCAGTTGTTTGTTTTCAGAGGAAGTATCTATGCCTGTATTATCAGGAACACAGCATGGGTACAAAGCAGGAATGTGGTTTTGTGTTGATTTTAACAGAGCAAACCTGAGGGTTTTTTGTTATTCTAAAAATGTTATTTTTTATGAAGTTTGTCCCCATTGCAAAATGTCAGCAGTTACCCTTGCACTTGTGTTCAGAGGATGCCAGGGAATTTGCTCCAAAAGCAGGCATAGCAACTTCACTCACAGTCCTGTTCCTGAGCACCTTGGTAGGCCCTAGCCATGGGGCCATGTCTGGCTTCCTGGGAGCCTGTGTGAGTCCTGCAAGGGCTCCTACTTTTGTGTAGCTGCAGGTTCTTTTCTGCATCTGTGCTGTGAGGAAACAGACCACCAGTGAGACTGTCAGAAAAGATTCTGTAAAGGGCACTGCGTTATCAGGGCCAGGAAGCAGTTGTTGGCATTCAGTCTTCCCGAAAGATTACATTTCCAGCCCAAAAATTCAAACTTAATTTATAAAAAAAAGTTTGTGTACTTGTTCACAATGTTACTGTCCTAAAACTGGAAGTTGTAGTTTAAGGTACATGTCTCTGATGCCAACTTGAACATATGAGAAACCAGGTATAAAGTCTCCTATCCTTGGGACAAAGGGGAAGATGAGATAATGATAGAGAAACCTGTGTATCTTAATACACTCTTTAGAAGGGATCAATGAAGTAAAGTCTCCTCTCCCTTCTGTTTTGGTAGAACATGGAAAACTACTAATAATTAGTATGCAGTATTGTGGATTTACTTTTCCTTTTATGAAACTCCTTAAATCCAGCTGTAAAGAAAACATTTTGAAATGCACAGTTTTGGAGACTTTGTTACTTCTGTGGTTTATGAATTTGCCCTTACTAAGGAACTTCGTGAACCCTGGAAGTCACTTTTTGCCTCTTCCTTCTTTTGAACTGTTTGGGTTGCACAGAAGTGGCAAACATATGCAAGTCTTCAGCTACTCATAAACCTTCCTTTGACAGGGTGTGCCATAGACTTTGCTGAAACCTGCATGTGAGTTGTTGTTACCTACACTTAGGTAAACATAGCCATTTCAGGGTCTTGGACACCTCAAACAATTTTGGTATAATTTCTCCCCCAGTCTGACTTCTTTAATCTGTGTTCAAGGAGCTCAGGAAGTTACTTTGTTTGTTTGCCACATTTTTTTTTTTTTGACTCCTGAGTAGCAGCTGAGGGAGTCAGTCAGAGTTGTATATTTCTTGGTTTTAAAATGGCTGTTCTCTTGTTCGTGTTCAAGCTGAAGATACTCCTGAGAGATCCTGGACGAGACACAGATGAGTCATTCTCCTCCCTCCTCCCTCTGCAGTGCTACAGAAAGTTACTGTGGCTGATGGCTGAGCTCCTGGCACTAAAGGGGAGCAATGGAAGGCAGCTGGAGAGGCTGTCTTTTAGAACTGAATGGAGTACTGAAGTTTACCATCAAAGAGAACGATCTAGGAAAAATTGTATTTTTGATGCATCATCTGTTAAAAGCCACATTTTTAGAGCGTGGAAGGGAAATAACGGTCTGAGTTTGGAGATTAAGTACTAAGTAAGATAGTATCTCTCTTGGGTCTCTGAAATTGTTAGAAAAGCGTTTCCAGCCCTGGAAAACTACTATTTGATATAATGGCTGCAGTCCTGAGGCTCCAGATAGGAGCAAGCCTGTATTTCATCAAGCTGTGCAAATGTGCACGATCACATCACTCAATGAAAGGTTGATTGTTTTAAAATAATTGTCAACAGCCCTATGACCTCATCCTTCGGTGTGAAGGAAGCCAAGAGATTTCTTTGTATTTTTCTGTGTTTTTCTCTAAAAGCAAATCAAACTAATTACAAATATTTCAACATGTAGGTTAATAAAGAGATACTAAAGATTCAAACAAATGACAAACACATGGAAGAAAAAACAGAAATAAACATGGCCATGCCTGTTGACTGGCTATGAATGCCAGTTCTGTCTAATGTCTGCTGTGGTGGAAACAAAAGAAGAGAGAAGGGTAATCTGTAGATGTCTCAAGAAATCCCTAAAGAATCTGACATCCCTAACTATTATACAACCATACTTGTGACAGCTGGTCTTTGGAGTAGAATCTACAGTAAGAAGTGCCTTTGCCTGATTTTACTGCTGCTGTAGATTAACCACTGCACATACTAAAAGTAAACACAATAATTTAAGCTGTACAAGCATCTTTGTAAAATGATCGCTTGTGCCATGTATGGTTGGTATGAATTAGACTCCTTGGCTAGCCTTTGTAACCACTGTAATTTGCAGCTAATGAATGCAGTTCCTTCAAGTGGAATACCTTTTCTCCCTTGCATTTAGAGAAATAATAAGCATTTTAGATTGATAGGATAGAGATCTAGTTGCTGTGGGGTGATTCGAAGGTCTGTGGGGTTCCAGGAAACTCGGACAGCATGTCTGAGTGTTACCACAGGGAATATAACTTGGACTTCAGTAATGGATCCTACCAGCTGTTGATGCTGCCTACCTGCATCTGTGTGTCCAGGGGGGTGTTCCTGAAGATGCAATGCAGCAACTGTGGTGGTAGGCAGAGAATAACTGTGCCTGGAGTGTTCTCATCCTACTGTTGCTTTCCTTGAAGTTCTGCCCCAGGCCTGATGGGGCTTGCTTTATGGTGACCCCTCTGGGATGGTGGTGAGCACCGACTGCTGTGTTTACTTCATCTCTCAGCATGGTGTTTCTGGATATGCTAAAGTTTCCAAAGGTTGGTTCAGAAGTTTGTGGAAACTACCTGAGAGCGTTATCTCTACACTTACTACGCCTAAGAGTTCTTTCTCTTTGCTTCTTCCTCTTCTCACTTCCTCCTCCTCCTCCCTCTCTTCTGCTGTAGAGAAACCACTCCATTGAGCAACTGTTTGTAACCCACTTGGAGTGGTTACCTCCAGCTAGATTGTGCTCGGTGTGGGCTGCCAGTCAGCTGTAAACATGGAGCAGTTTGAATCAAACTCATAGTGAGAAAACAAAAATACAGCCTTATGTTTATCACAGAAGAGATGGAATGCTTGAATGCTGCTTTGTGTTCCATCAGGTACCCGTACAAGAGGAAACACTGATTCCCACAGAATGTGACTGTAATATACTGTAACTTTTTTTTTTTTATTATTAATTTATCTACATGATACATATTTTCAGTTTTCTTAAGAAGTAGTGCAGCAGTTAAGAGGTAATGGTGATGCAGACAGGGGTAAATCTATAATTAGATTTGAAGCTTTCAACTGTGTTTTAAGATGAACTGTGCTTTTTAGAAAGGCATGTTTTCTGGGTTTTTTGGTCATATAATAAAAAAATCAAAGTAATTTATTGATGTTGGGAAGTATGTCTTGCTAGTAAGTTTGAGTACACATATTTCTCAGCGTTTACTGGGGGAAAAGGACCTTTTGGAACATTGATCATCTGTATTCTATATCTTCTTTTTTTCTTTTTTTTTTTTTTCTTTTTTTCACATTTTTGAAGAGAAGATGCTATCTAAAACCTGGCCAATGGTATGCTAGAGCAACTGAGAAATACTGATTATTAAAAAAAAAAAGGGTGTGGATGAAGCCAACAACCCAGCAACTGAGGATGATTTTAGTCAGCCTTGTCTTTAGTGTAGGAATATTTTTAAGAAAGTGAGGACAGAGAAACAGACAGTAGATGTCAAAGAATTCTTGCTAGGACGTAGGATCTTGTGGTGCATTTTGAAGGATTTAATCTCGTTTAGAAGGTATGGAGGACTCAAGCAGTCCATTCACTGTGATCAGCTGTTCTTACTCAGTCACTTGTGTTGTTCTTATGGGTCTGGTTTCAGTTTGCTCACACAAGAGGTGGAAGCTGCCCTATGAAGAACGGTATCTTTCTGTGTGCAGCTGGTCTTGTGTATTCTTCTCCCACGCTCAGCCTTTGTGGAAAGTGTGATGTATGTGAAAAGTTTTGAGATCAGTGGAAATTAGTGTTAACTTGTGGCAAAGACATACATGAGTTTGGAGTAGCCTCTGTCGGTGTGTCTCTGTATGCAGGTGGACAAAACAGCTGGTTAAGACTGGGTCATGCCTTCAAAATGCTCTTTGCAGGAGAAAGAAAGGAATAATCAGTTTCGAACAAAACCTCTGAGATGTGGATATGATCAGAGCTGAAGCCCTTTGTTTTGGGGTTGCCTGACATCTGTGAACAATGTGACTTTAACAGACATTATTTTTATTTTATACAGAAATAACATAAAATATTCTGGGTGTCAAGAGTTAGGGCAAACAGGATTATAGATATGTGGGTGGGCTGAAGCCTGCCTGTGTTGGAAGATGGATTAGCTATAGTTTTTATTCCCGTTTAAATATTTATTAGAGGTCCTATAAAAGAAGACCTGTCGAAAACAATTATGCAAACTAAAAAGTATTCATGACTATACTTCCCACAAATGGCTTTGTGCCTTTTTTCATGAAAACTGTGCCCAGGAAGCACTGAATGAAACATACAATTAACCAGTTGTTTTGTGAAGTTCTCTGTTGTGGGGCCAATGTGTCTTTTTCCTCATAGCAAACAAATGATAAATTACTTGTGGTTAATTTCTAGATAATTTTGCTTAAAGGGAAGTCTGGTTGTTTTGGAACCACTTTGGTTAAGCCAAAATGAAATGTTTTCAGTTGTGGTATACTGTACCCTTTTTTCTCCAGAATGGAAACATTAAACAATTGTAACTACTGCATTCTGTAGTTCCAAGGTAAATGTTTTGTCTGGAGTAAAATTCTGGTCTCCACTCAATACTATAATTCCTATTTAATTTAATGGTTACAGGACTTCACCCTTAAATATGAGTAGATCTACTCTAAATGTGAGTAGGATGCTGATTCAATAGCAGTTAAAAACAGAACAAAGCCTCTTGTCAAAGTAGATAATGTGCGTGTGTGTTACTTTTGAATTACACTGTATCCCAGAATAGATCCAGAACTCTTTGTTATTTCAGTTTACAGGTCTTTCAGTAGAATACATTTCTATATTACAAAAATAATTCAGCTAATGCTGCTTTCCTTCAGCTGTGGAGGAGTTGTGCACAGATGTCAGAAGAGCATTACAGGCATTTCAAAGTCAGACAGAGTACAGAGCTTGAAAACAAAATAAAACAAAATGCTGTCTTTGTGTGCTCGTCTCAGTAAACCATGTTTTGCTGGCTCCCTGCTTTTGGCTGTAGCCATTGGAAATTAAGAGGCTAAAAGCAAAACTGGCAAAGAGCAGAACCACGTGTGGCTTTTGACTGGAGCACGTTACTAGCTCTGGTGCTGTTTGTGGGGGAGAAGAAAGGCAGCCCCAGCTTAGGATCCTGTTGGGCAGGGCCTCCAGGTGAGTGTTCTGCTGCTCCTGCACACCTCTGAGAGCTCATCTCATCACCACAGCAGGTGTGTCTCTCTGAAAGATTTAAAGGTGGTGGTTGAGGAATTTTTTACAGGAAGGGTTTTGGCTTGTTAGCTTTGTGGGTTTAGTGACTTTAAAAAAAAATACATTATTTTTCTTCTTTTTAGATGTTATTGAAGATATTGCTCTTATGATTTAAAAAAACCAAACCAAAACAGGACAAACCCCAACTAAGCAAAAAAACAACTACCAAAAAAGACCAACTACAAATAAATTCCTCACTTATTTAGCATAAAATTATTCCTGGGAGATCTGGGCTCATTAATTCTCATGATTTGTATTTCTGATTAAATAGTTCCTCCCCTTCCTGTTATTTTACTATTCCTTCCCCTCTGATGTATTTTTAGAAAATAATCATACATATTTTCAGTGTATCAAACAGGCCAAGCTCTTTTGATTTCCCCTTTCAAGTGTCATTTCCACTGATCGATCAGCCCTTTGCTTTGCCTCCCTAAGTGTAATTAGTCCTTTACTGCAGAATTGTGTGCAGCACTCCAGGAAAGGCCATTGTACCTAGTTATTTACATGGTAACAGACTGTTTTTCTACAAGGCTCCTGCCTTATTCCAGCCTTTTTTTTTTTTTTTTAATTCAAGCTCTGTATCTTTTTTCAGTTGCTTTCCTTCCCTTCTTCCTGCCTCCTTCTACTCTTAAGCTTCAGCGATGCTGTTCCTTTCCCTGTCAGGTATCATTGCTCTTTCCTCAATCCCACCTCTAGGGCTTCTTTAGCTTGTCATCTTTTTCAGCTGTGCTAGGCCTCCTCTTCTTTTCCCTGGCTCTATGTTTCCTTTCCCTCTCCCCCTCCTTGCATCTCAGGTCACCCTGAATTTGCTCTACTTCACCTTTGTTTCCTTCCCCAACAAGTTTTTGATCCAGATCCTCATTTTAGTCTAAATGCTTTTCCTCTCTTAGTACTTTTGCTCCTCCAACTTGATTTTTGGGGATTTCCTCCGGCAGTGGTACCACAGGGGCCTCTGGAAGCTCAAGGCTTAGTCCTGGTGCCCGTTTGTGCACCTGGCACAACTGGGAGCTGTCATGAGAGGGGAGCTCTACCTTCCTTCTCACAGCCTTGCAATAAATACATTCAGACATCCCAGCACATGTAGCATGGTGAATGAGATTGGAATCTGTGGAGATCCTGTCAGCTATTACTAAATTTGTCAGTTGTCTATGTTTTATTTTAATTTTCAAATTATTATTTTTCTACCCTATTTGTGAGATTTTTATGTGGATACCAAAAAGCATATTCCTTGTATAAATATTACCCACAGTAATATTTAAAGGCATGACATATTAAAACATGCCTCTAACTGTGTGTTATTTAAAGCTTTAGGATCTTACCATAATTAAAACTACTTTGTCCTAAGATGTTTTTTTTCCTAGAAATATATTTTTGTTAGAAATAAAAAAAGAGAATTTTGACATTTCTCCTTTTAAATCTCAAACACTTTGTTATATAGTGTTTTTTAAAAATTTGTCAAGATAATACCTAGATAAATACAGTTTTCATAATAGGAAATAATTTGCAATAATGGAGAGTACTACTGGGATCCTGTGAGATTTGTACAATGTAAGTTACCTTTTCAAAGGGACAAAATTGGGTCATTTTTGTTGTTGAACTTGTAACTTCAAGCATAGCTTTAGGCAAATAAAACCCAAAGAAAATAAGTTTTTGTACAAAATAAATGTTTCCCTATTTTTAATTCTAACAAGCTATTAAAAAGCAGAAAAATTTTAACTGCTACCTCAACCAAATTTTATAGCCTTGTTTTCATCCAGGATGCTTGAAATAAATGAAAAGAAAAAAAATAGAATAGATTCCAAATACAAAATATCAGCAAAAAATTAAAGGCAATTGGATTTTTACTTGCAAATTTTATTTATCTGATATAAAACATTATTTGTGGCAGGCATAGTTTTCCTCTGTGTATGATCTGTGTCCACATGCAAAAGAATGCATTTTTGTGCAACATCATGTGTGTATTAAACTGTTAGGTCTTGAATACTAAGGCTCAAGCTTGATATGCAAATGTTATTAGTGACCGTTTACATTTTTTCTGGAAGAAAAAGCAGAATCACAAAACAGCAGAATGTATTTCCTTACATGCCACACACACACACACACACACACACAATATCTCCCGAGGCAACAAACAGTTACAATATTGACTGAAATATCTAATATCTGTTCATTTCTTGGCAGAACCACCCTTACAAAATTTGTACTGTTCCAGAACCCACTAAATAGATTTAGAAACAGATAACTATTATGAGGGAAGTAATTGCATTACAAATATCCTGCTTGAATTCACTCCTTGCTGCAGACAATTTAAAGATGTTATGAATAATAGAAAAAGCAATGAAAGATAATATTAGGAATTTTTGTATGCTTTGGAAATTCTTCTGAATGAAATGAAATATTTTTATTTTCAAATTAGAAAATTTGTTCATGTTAAAGGTAATTAAAAAAGTAAACACATTTGGTTGCACAGGTGAAAGAAATATTTCTTTCCAGTATTGTGAATCCTTTTTTGTTTCTCATCAGCATGGAGTTTAACGTAGGGATTCACCTATTTGAACACATCACAAGAAGTGCTATGGAGAGGGGACCTAGGGATCACTCCAAGCCTTACCTTTATGAGGGCTTCAGCTTTGGGAAATGAAGGGATATTTTTATTTTTAATTTTTATTCCACTCCAGCTGACATGCTGTCTGACCTGGCAATAGCAAGGCCCTGTATGATGTGTTCATTCAACCAGAATTGTTACTGCTGGATCCTTCAGTTGGACTTGGAATGAGCTCCCTATGAAAGCCTCTGCATGTTATTAGAATGAAATAGTGCAAACTGTTTGGGGTGAGGAGGTAGGAACTGACTGGCTTTTTGCTGGTGGTGATAGGAGGCTTGATTTTCCCCTGAGATGGTGAATGGGTCTAAATCACCATAATAAAGTGCCTCAGGGTTATTTCACAATCTGTGGTTGCTCTCTGCTGCTCATGAAAATAGCCTTTATTGTTGTTTCCATGTTCTTACAATTTCTCAGGAGTCTGGGAATGCATTTGTCATCTCCCACACTGTTTTCTTCCCTTTATTTAGTTCTGAGGCAGAAGAGGAACTAAACCCCCCTTAGGCCTTCTTCAATGGCTGCTGTCACCATTTTTTGCCATTTATTACAGAGTATGTAAAATCCTCCACCGAGTGCTCAGCATAGGGAATGGAGAGCCTGGGTCTGGGAGGGAGAGGAGTTATTCTTCCTGTAGCCTGAGAACTGAGGTGTTATCTGATGAAGCATCATAGTAATTACGGAGACTGAGAGCAAAAATCCTTTGTATCCAGATATATGGAATCTTACCAGTTTATTTGGGGAAAAAAACCAACAAACCCAAGATAACTGTGTAAGCAGTACTTTTTTGAGTAGAAGAGACTGATGTTATGACCTAGTAGATTAATTCTATGTTATTAGTTACAGAGACATTTACAATGTATCTAAGACTAAATCTGTAACCTATGTAAATTGTAAAATAGCAATATCAAGTGATATTATGTTGTGCACATGTACCCAAGAGAATTACAATATACTCTGTGCCCAAAAGGAACACTTATTTCGCATCCTATGGACTCTCTGATGGTGCTGGAAGGACAGATGAGGCTTCTTTTTTTTTCTGAATATGTTCAGATTCATGTGACAAAGCCAAAGTTAATATGAAGAAAGAAGTGGATAGTGTTAGCTACTCACACACGTTACCTTTCTTAAAACTTTGTTTCTCCTCTCACTGTTATTTGGAAAGGGGTGTCTGTGTAAGGACAGAAGTAGTTTATTTGGCCAGAAACCAGTTTGTTAGCAGGCTCACTGGGAGGCTGGTATCTCTGTGGAATCAGTGTTTCGCAAAATGATTTCTGCCCTGCACTCACATTCCCATTCCTGCTGCTGCAGCTCGCCCAGGTGGCAGCCACAGAGCTGAGACAGCGTGGGAGACTCTCTCCAAAGATCCAGGGTGCGTACTCGGACTGACGGGACATGTGAAAACTGTGCCTCTCATCCAGATGTATGTGCTAGGCATATTAGAGTGGTTCAGGCATACTAGCATGAGGTATGTTTTTGTTCTGCTAGACTTCAAATGGAGGTAGAATTTGTGGCTGTGGTGGTATGGAAGTTATGACAGTGCAGAGTATGTAGAAGGGAAGAGAGAAACTATTTAACCTGCATAATTTTTCCTTAATTTTTTGTGGTCTAGCACAATGTAACATATTCATATCACATTAAAAAAAAGGACATTTGTTTGACATTTTGAAGAAAAGGTTGCTTTATTTTCTGAATAAAGGAAACTTTGTATTAATGAAATGTTCAAATGGATATCTTAACAATTCTAAAGGGAAGTATTTTCATAATTTTTACAAAAGTTAAAAATTTCTTAAAATTTGAAGTTGTCTGTTTACTTAACTAGGATTCATTACTCTGAAGAAAATTAATTTGCCTGTCTTTGAGGCAGTATAGAAAGAATCTGTGATTCACCTATTAGACATACTGCATGGCATTTCTGAAAATAATTTAAAAGGAGGAGGAGGAGGTGGCCTACCTGAAGCAGCCTAATGTTAACTGCAAAGGTCTCAGAAGTGATGTAACTTAGCAGGATTTGTCAAAGCTGTGATGACTTGACAGTGACGAACATAAGTCATGAAATGCATTTTCTGTTGGTTGACCTTTTAAATTATTTGATATTACTTCTAGTGTTATTTTTAAATGAGCCTTCCTTGAAAATATGATGCTAGTATCTTATTTCACTTTATTTCACTCCACCTTCACCCGTTTTTAGTTTTAGCTTCCCCTCTCCCGTCCGGTTTTATTTTCTTGAAGCATTATTTTGTTAGATGGCTAACTGCTGTTGTCAGGATTGTGAAACAGGGGCAGTGAGATGTCCCTTGTTGTGCCTCAGAGATTACTTGAAGTAGAGTAATTGGGGGGGAGGGGGAAGTGAGGGAGGAGAAACCAGAGATAATATCCTGAAATTTTTTTAAGAACAGCCTGAAAGGATGGGCCATAACCTTAATATCTTCTGTGCTTACTTTGGAAGGGTTCTGGAAAGTTCATATAGTTAAGCTGCAGATGACTGTCCATGTGAGATTCCCCTTCTGCCACACTACAAGTTTTTCCTTTCTCTGTAACTAATTAACTCTATAGCTGGTTCTATACATGGTAGTGTTTAGAGCCTGCATAGTTAAAACCCAGTTAGTAACCATGGCAGCTCACAATGATCCCGGGTGTCTGGCAGCCTTTCACCAATTCAGCACATTTTTTAAGCTGTAGGATTGGGCTCCTGAGTCTGTGTTAGCAGTTTGATTGTCCCTGCAGCTCCACTCCTAGTGCAGTAGGACAGCTTAGAGTGCATTTCCTACTGGATTTAGAAATTTTTTTCTGTGTGGAGTCTGAACCTTTATACCTAGTTTGTAAAGACTTTAAAAAAACACTCCCAAAACTACTGAGGGGACAAAACCTAGCCCAGAACTTGTTGGATGAGTATTTTTGGGTTATGGATACCTTGAAGACCAGCAGAAGAACCTTCAGAGTATTGCTTCCTCCATATTACAGCCACTAAAGTATGGAGACTCCTGCTTCACAGGCTTGGCTCAGTTTGAGCCTAAAGGAACATTCCAGTTAGTACCTAGTGGAAGAGAGAAGGGCAGAGTTCTTCCTTTGACTTCTACACATATGCTTTTAGAGCTTTGGCATGAGGAAATAAGAAATTAGTCTGCAGATTTTGAAAGGAAACTTAAAAATGTGTGTCCTGGTTTACGGCTTACTGCTTAAGCAGCTGGAGAAGGCAATGGCTATTAAATGTAAATGCAAAACCTTTGGTTAAAAATACATGCTTGTTTTCCTTTCTTGTGCCAATCAAAGTTCCTTTGTATGTGTAATAGAAGGGATTGTATCACTTCATTTAGCGAAGTGATTTTAGTCCTCACTTCTTTCAAGCTTATTTTGGAAAGCAGAGGGCTGCTCTGGCTTTTAGAAGGCTGCGGCAAAAGGACTGAAAATACTCAGAAAGCAATTGCATTTTTGCATAAAGCTTGCAGTAGCAACACAAGGTAATAGGACTGCAATACCACAGATTTGGTCTTCTTTAGGTAACCAAAGAAAGCACAGGTTACTTGTTTCAAATCAGTGCGTGTCAGTAGAAGTACTGTCATCCCTGTGTGCGGACAAGAGGTTACACTTTAAAATGAAGGAGTTACTGTAGCACTGGTGTGTCTTGTCCAGTGCCCTTTTTCCAGCACTCAGCAGTAATGGATAGTTGAGAAGAACAGGCAGTAGACTCTTCTGAATTAACTCATCACTGAAGTGTTTTTTGTTATGTCTCAAAATGGGAGTGTAAAACTCCCAACGTTTTTGTTGTTTTCTGTATAATGCTGTATATAACCTGCCAGTTCTGGGCTTGATGCTTTGAATATTGAAGAAATACTATTAATACTACTTCCAGTGCCCATTTTCCTTTTTATTATAAGCTGTAATTGCATTATTTGAGTAGATACACATCACTTTTTCCATTTATTTGTATGAAAATTGACTTGTGATCTAATCTCGCTGACTCCTTACTTGCTCTCTTTTGCTCAGGAAAAATCATTGTGAATTTTTGAGAAAAGAAAGTCCAGCCTCCTCTGCCTTATTTAAATTACCTGTTCTCTTTGTTAAATTAGCTCTTCCAGCTTTGTCACTTAGAATTTAAATGTGACAGAGGAGGTGGCTGAATGGCATTTAGTTTTATTACCTTGAAAAAGTGTAGGACAAACTAAAACTATAGGGTGGTTACACTCCATAGGGCGCAGGAGGACAGGGTAACATTATACCTGCCTTTTTGATCACATCATGTGTGAATCACTGAGTTGATGTTGCCCACAACCTACCTCTTAGTAACATAAACTTCTAAAATCTGTAATTTAGGTAATTACTTGTTTTTCTGAGCCATGAGGGAAAAAAAAAACCCCAAACAAGTTAGATGTGTATTATAGTTTGTAGATACTATTTTACAAGTCTGCTCAGAGGAGCTGCATTTCTATTATTGAAGGGGAAAAGTGTTACAGAAAGGAACAAATTGCATTAGTGGTACATTTTAAAATGCAATAATATGTTAGCATTAGTTTTCCCAAGGCAGATGACTATTTGTGACTTAGTGTGCAATATATCCTGATAGAAGAAATGTTCAGATAAAAGTAAAAAAAAAAGTGAGCTGACTGAATTGGTTAACTTGGTATTTGGCCTGCTGGGAGCTATTCTATGCTGCTTGCTGTACATCTTTAATCCCTGTACCTTTGTTTTCACAAATAATACCTTACAGAAATTATCTGTACATCAGGTTGAGAATATGTATGTATGTATGTATGTATATATGTAACCCTGGGGGTGATATACTATTAATATGCCTCTCCTGCTCATTGCAGTACTGTGCTGTAATGGAGTTACATTTCTGTATTGGAGTTACATTTTCTGTATTTACCACTCAGAATCCATATGTACAAAGTTGCAGATGCTAATTATTTTTAAAGAAAATATAGGTGCTAACTTTAACTTGGTGCTCTCATGGAGTGCTGTAACTGCTGTCCTTGGGGAGCAGGGAATCAGTATCTCAGCAAAGTGATTAGGCAGAGGTAGATGAGGAACAGTTTACAGTTTGTCCTTAGTAAGTAATTTATCTTTTATATGTGATTTTTATATATGTTTACCTATGTATATTAAAGAAAAAATAATTTGCAAATTCACTCTCTTCTCTCTTCAGTTCATCAAACAATTGTAAATAATAGACTGGGTTTTAGACTACCAGTGCCTGCTGATTTACATGTTCCTGCTGTTCTAGACCCAGTGTCTGGTTTGGCAGACTTCTGGTTGTGTTAGGATATGTTTTGTATTTAGCAGCCTAATCTGTGGACTGACTTGATTTTCAAGAGAGAGAGTTTCCCTTTCCACAGCCAGATCTTTGACTGGAGCTGATGCCCAGCCTGATGGATTGTTAATCCCTGTTTTGAAATGTCCAGTTCATTTTTCATTATTTATGTTCTCCACTTTCCCTCCTCTTAAGTCTTGGTTGTTATAGGAACACTGAGTTTTGGTGACAAACTCCTTCTTCTCAAGTACACTGTATAATGAGGTGAAACTTGCTAGCAAGACCTGTTACTATACTACTGTAGACACCTGTAATTGCAGAATTTGTATTTCTTTCCCTTTCAGCAGCACAGCCTCCTATTATTGTAGTGCATACTTCAGGCTGTAAAGGGGCTGTTACAAGGGTGTTTGCAGGACTCTGCTCTAGTCAAAGGAAATTCAGAAGGGCTGTTCTGCAGCCTGTCCCAAGCGCCAGCTTCTCTGGAAGCTTTCTTGCATAGTTACTCTAGCTATGAATTTACAAAAGAATACCTCAACACACCAGGGAAAAAACTGCCATTGGATAAAAGGTGAATACCACCTTGTACAAATGTTATGGTGTTTGGAGTCTTTTTTTCCAGTCTCAGACATTTTCAGTAGGTTTTGGCTCTAATTCAGCATATGTGCTTCCTTTAAAAAAAAACAAAACAGGATTGCTTTTATTTTCTTACCAGGTAGCCTCTGTAGTTTCCGAGGGTGGAAGGCAGAATGCAGTGTGGCAAGACAGAATACGTTTATGTTGAAGGGTTCTTTACCTGCTCTACATGTTGCTAAGTTTCCTTTTCCCCCTCATTTCTCCTTATTCCTCTCCCCTATCCCACCCCTAGTCTGAGGATTCCTCTGCTGTTTTGCATCTTAACTAAAACCTTCCATGCTTTGATGGCTGTCTAGTTAGCAGAGCTCTCTCTCCCTTTAGGGCATCTGAGCATTATGAGTTGCACAGTGGACTTTTCTTCTGCCCTCGAGCAAATGGGATAGAAAGAAATTTTGATTGTGTACAGGCTTTGGGGCTGTTTCTAATATCTTTGAGTTTTTGATTTCCAGCTTTTGTAACAAAAACCTGCTTTAGAAATTATCATCAGCTTAATACAATTATATGGTGAGTAAAACCTGCATCTTTAAACCTGTATTTCAGTTTTTGAGGCTTATTTTTTGTTGACAGTTTGTACAAAATGGTAATGGTAGTGTCTCATGCAGGATGCACATGCAGCATAAAAGGTTATAAAGATAATGCCTTGAGAATATTACATTGGTAAAGGTGACATCACTGCAACAGGCAAAAGTGACATCTGTCTGTGGTCAGATACAGGTGCTTGGTTTTGTTTTGTTGTTTTCTCTGACATCTGGATAGGGCAACTATGAGGTTACTTCCTCTGAATTTAAAAAGGCATGTCTAATATACTTTTCTGCCATGAAAGTCCTTACAAATATATAAAGCTAGCTTTTCATATGTACAGTGACAGGATGAGAGCTACCAAGCAGTTTTTCTTACGGTGTTCAACCCTGTTGAATTATTGCTCTTTGCCCTGAAAATCGAAAACTACTCATCCCCTTCAGCCAGGGGCTGGCTGTTGTTACTGCCTGGTTGGAGTTAATAGGTGATGCTTGTGCTATCAGTGTTGCTCCTTCTGCTTCAACCTGGATCACATAAGCATGGAATTGAGTTCAACATGTCAAAATCTAAATAAACACTTCCATGTTTTTCAAAACTACAGCATTTAAATGGGATGGCTTTTTTCAAGAAAAAGATAAGAAGAAACTTTCACAAGTGCCATGAATCAGCTAGATTTCCCAGCTTTGCCTTGCAGTCCATTTGGTCAGAATTTCTACTGATGATGATGATGATTTTCTAATCTATCCAACAGACACTCATTCAGACAGTGACTGGGGAATAGAGTCGAAAGAGTCAGAGTGTTCTTTTTTAAAATAATTGCATTAAAGCACCCACTTAACTGGGAAATATTAAATTTATGAAATAAAGCCAACAAAATGAAACAGAGTATAAATGACTGTCAGTTGACTACTGTCTTACCTTATGCATTCTTAAAAGGATTTACATATACTAAGGCAGTTTAGTTAATTTGCTTGTTTTTTGTTTTCTTTTGCTTATTAAATACACTAAACCGTTCTGGTTTTCATTTATATAAAATAATGTCTTAGGACTATTCATTGTAGAACAGTGGAGTGTGGAAAAGTACCTTGGATCAAAATAGTCTTCAGGGCATGTTTGCTTTTTGACATCTCATGTTGTTAAAATAAGGAAAGAAGTTTAAATATGTGATGCGAGAAGAGATTGGAAGTAAAATTTAGCTGTATCCTCCAGAGGGTACTTTAAAATTGCTGATGTTTAGAAATGCACTGTGAAGATTCTAATTTTCTCTGGTTTTGTTCAGTTAAGCTTATTGTGTATGAGACGCATGTGTGTGTGTCAATTAAGAATGCAAGACAAATAGTTATGATAATTCTTGAGATTTAATAGCATTTTCTCCCTTGTTTTAAAAATGTGCTATAAATTTTGAAGAGCTGGTAAAAGTGCTTGGCCAAAGATTCTTACTGAATCCACATCTAAGTAATGTTTTTAGAATACTTAGTTGAAAAGTGTAATTTGTGGCTAACTGCCACAATTTTTGAGTGAGTGAAAAATATCTGAAGGCAAGGACAGAGTTATGATTTTGTGAAAAGGGAATAGTATGCTTTTCCAGTTTCTCTTGTGCACTTCAGAAATCTGGGTAAATATTTTAAGTTGCCGCTGATCTACCAGGAATCTTGAGCAACTAAATGAAAGTCTTATTTTCTGGCCTTAGAAGAATCTTTGTATAGCAAATGACTTTCTTGAAATTTAAATTCTGAGTAGGAAGAACTTCAAAGATCAACTGAGACAAATAAGTAATATATAGAATTTCCCTTAGAACTGTGTGTATGTATCCTGTAAATAGATTTGAATAAAACAAAATTTGAAAGTATGAGAGGAAATTTCATGTTATTGAAAACCGAAGTACTTTATTTTTCATCACTGATCAGTGAAATTGTCATACTGAAGACAATGTTATGAGGTACGGGAGAACCTAGGAGAAAAAACATTGTGTCATGGGATAAAGAGGGAGGAGCCGAAATACTTGTTTTGGTTACCTGTGTCTTCAGCCTTTGTTTTCCTAATGACGAATGACTTTCCATTAAACTGTAAAAGGTGTTACTGTTAAGGGGTGCTTGGTTCTGTTTAAGAGTTTGTGTAACTGTGTAAATAAACAGAGACCAGACCGTGTATTTTGTCCTGTGTGTGTATTTAATAAATAGCTGAGAATGCAGGAAACATTGAATTGACCAGTACTTGGCTAGTATAGCCCTTATTATACTCAAGCTTCCTTTTTCATTTTTTAGTGACTCTTTCCAGTTACAGAATGTTTATTTGTGTGGACTTGGCCACAGTGAATGTGAGATAAAGCTTATTTAGATGAGGAAGTGAGTGATTTTTTTTTTTTAAATATGTATAAAGTAATAATGATAAACATGATTTTTAAGGATTCAGTGTGTTAAAATTGTTTGTTTACAAGTTTCTTTTAGCTGGTAGAATATCTGGCCTCAGCAGATTAACTAGTAATTACCAAACCTGTTTGATCATACCAGTTACTTCTCTCCCCACTTTATAGGTAGAGGCTCATTCCCCAGCACTTCAGCTTTTGAGTGGACTCGTGACTCTCCTCAGTGTTCACAAAGGAAAGAAACTCTTTCCTCGTGCCCTCTAGTCTGTGCCAACTTAAATTTAGTGTTAGCATTGATGGTAGATAGTGAAATATGTGTTGAAAATACCTGTAAATACAAATTCAGTGAAGTAGTCACTGACTGTGCAACACTTACATGGTGGGGGGACAAAAAATGTATGAAAAGTGGCCAGCAAAATGTAGGATCAGCCAGTTCTCTTTAAAGGGCTGAAGGTTAAATAGAGACAGTGTTGTTTTCTTGATAAATTGATAAATTAGGCTTAGATCAAAAAATAGGTCTTCCATGTATAGTATATGCAACTTTCTCCTCTTGATTACTGTTTAAATGTAAAAATGAAAACTTCTGTATTAAGCTTTTTAATTAAAAAGTTCTTAAAGGCAATTTCCGTAGGGGTTTGTAGCTGCTGAAATCGTGTTTCTGCTCTCTGAGTCAGTCTGCATCATCATCGTTTAGTGATGCTCAGCAAGGCGAGCAGACTGAGAGGAGTCAGTCCTGGGGGTCCAATATACCTTTATATCTGGTCAGACTGCACCATTTCTTCATCCTTGATGACTCCTATGCACTTATTGTCTGCTTGCTTTCTTTAAGTCTCATCTTCCAACTTTCCTCTCCCCTTAGCAGAATAACATAATTAGTACTTTTCTTTTGCCTCTATCTTATTTATAACAGCAGTGAACTGGGAGAGCACACTGGTGCCACATGGCATGTTGGGAAAAACCATAAAATGCCTGTCTCTCCTTGGAAGGAGACTTATCCTAACAAAGATCATACTTTCTCATGCAGTTCATCTGTGAACAGGAATCCTGCTGAGTGTGCCAAGCAGATATACATCATTTTTTTTCATGTGGACTTGACCATAATATGTCCTCTACTGTTTTTATTTTCTTCTCTTAATACCAGCCATTGAGTCTGTGTGGCTGTGATATGCATGAAAGTTTGTTTAAAGTTTCATGCTGGCTGAATAAACAGTAGGTTGAGAAACTGCAAAGGTAGTTTCAGTATGATGCATTACTTCAAAGGTAACATGCCAATCTCTTTTGCAAACATTGAGTAATTAGGGGATTGAGTAATTTGAGGTGAGGATCGTGGTCACCAAATCTACCATCTGTGATGCTAGGCTGCACCTCTCCTGCAAATACCAGTGGCATATCCAACTCTCTCAGGCAATTGTAGCACTTATGACACATTTTTTAGTCTTGAGAAACACTCTTTGCTGTTCTGGATCAACGTTGAGCATGATTATTTCTTCTGTTTGCATTCTTTATACCTCTTTTCTCTTGAATAAGACCAAAACATAGAAGGTTGTTTTGCTAGAACAGATTGACCTATACATCTCCTTTTGCCTGTTTGTTCCTTTTTCATGGCTGTAAAAGACCAGATAGAACATATGAAGAGCCTAGAAAGTTCTACCATGAAAAGCTTTGCCCAGAAACCTCCACTCTACTAAGAAAAAGCAGTCTCAAGTGTAGAGGACAGCTGCTGCATTTCTGTGTTGCAACCAGGGAATTTTTGAGACCCATTGTTTAAGGTTTGGGTCAATTTTCTCAGCTATTAAGACTTTATGAATAGGGCTATCTTTTCTAAGTATCAAGTCTTTAGAGTTAAGTCTAATACCTCCAAAGAAACACGTGACCTACATTTTATAAAGGGATTTCCATGGTTCTGGGACATCTTTAATGGGGCTATTAAAATAGTTTTTCTGAATCTTTCAGTTTCATACTTTTTTTCCCCCCTAAAAAATTTTCTCTGGATATGAGCATATCAGCAACATGCTGGAATGGAGAAGGCTGTAGTAGACAAAAAGGAATCCACAAGGTGTATGGCCCCATTCCAAACTCACATGAATTAACCTGTACCTCCTGTAATGTTTGCAGGAAGCAAGGTCAGATTAAGATGGAAAATAATTAAATAACAAATTTTGCTTGACAGCTGCAAGGGTTGCTGAGGAACGTGACTGTCAGAAGTTCTGAGGGAATGCTTCTGCTGTCAGTCTGCTCTTGAAATTTTTGGTGCTTAGTACCAGGAAAAACTGGAATAATAATACATTTTTTCGGGAAGCTGTGGCAGGTGGATGCCAGCAATAGTTATGAAGAGACCTCTAGCCCTAAACTGTCAGACTGCAGAAGGAAGAGTGTTAAATTCTAATCTCCGATTTACAAGTCTGGCAGTGCACACTGTTCACATGGTGTGTGATTTGAATAATGATGTGTCTATTCCTGATCTCATTAACCCTGATTTAATCCAGGATCTTATTTCATTAATTCCTGCAAGCTTTCATACAACTGGTTACACAAACAAACAAAGCCCTAAAAATCCTGTAACACTGTGACTATCTTTCCAGCTAAATATTTTCATGATCCCTTTTTTCCCTAAAAAAGTCTCAGCTTGTCTGAGGGTAGTCTTTTAAAATACTGATGCACCTTCAGGAGTCTCAGTTTTCATTTTACATGCAGGGGTATCATCCAACTCTTGCCCTCCTTAGGTAGGTTCAGTGGACTTGTCTGCATAACCTTTTTAGCTGTGTGTTGCAGAGGTTGAGTAATTGTGATGGTTTAATAGGGTATTTGAAGAGAGGTCTATCAAAGAACAATAGGAAAGTCTGTAATTTGCCCTAACCTTTATACAACACAGTTTTTCATTCTGTAATGCAGAATCATGTGATTAAAGACTTCTATAGGAATTTGTATAACTTTTCATGACTTGTTAATTGGTTAGAAAAATGACTGTTTGGACCATCACCAGGGGTTTTTTTTAAATGTGGTTGAAATTAAAATTTTGAAATTCTGTGGTGCAGTATTTTTTCTATTTTGTATGTTTTGTGTAGCACAGTGACTTCCTTTCTGTTTGTGGGTTTATTTTTTTGTTTCTTTTTTACTGTACAACATCATTTAGAAAAGATAAATCCTTTCATAAAAAAATTCATCCGTATGATTTTAAACAGAGAATACAAGACACTGAATGAGTCAGTTAATGTTCTCATTAGAAAATCCTGCTGCTAAGGATCATCTGGTCTGTGATAGGATTCTGCATAAAGGATTTGTTACTTTGTCTCTCTAAACCTGTCTGTGTCATAGAGGTAGCTTATCTGCTTATCTAACACATTACAATTTGTAATACTGCCTCCCATCACTTTATTTTAAAAATCTATGTTGTCTCTTTTTTTCTCTGTATTGGTCATCTCTTCAAATTGTATGGTTGTGAGAAGGAACATAAATACAACCCTGGAAATTAATGGATTCAAGTAGTTTCTTGTATATAATATCAACTTAGCTTTATGTGGTAATATGCACAGGGCTTTTCATACTGACAGCAGAAGTATTTTTACTACATGAAATATCCATTTATCACCCTCTAAAACTGTAGTCTGTTACAGCAGGCTTTTTTGATATGGCCAGGTGCCTATGGGGGAAACTATTAGCATGCTGAATTCTGGCATATCCCACTGTCTGCTCGAAGACATGAGGAATGACACTGCACTTTCAAGTAAAGCAACAATGCTTCTAATTTCTGGGTTAAAATGGAACCTTTGTGAGAAGAAATTAAATTTTATTTGAAATTGCTTGAATAATTTCATTCTGCTTGAGCTGAACTGAGGAGAAACTGCCCAAGAAGCACCTTTTGTGCCTCCCCACAGTACCTTGCTACAGTACTCATGGATGCAGGAAGGAGAGCACATGTGTGTTTCTAAGCACCTGCACAGATGTGTGTGTGTGTGAGTGTGTGTGTGTGTTGAGATCACTGGGCAGCTGAAACACACACAGACTGTACTGTTCTGTTGCCAAACACAGGTGAAAGGCAGGAATTCCAGCTGATGAAAGCCTGGCTGGCCATCCATTGTCATAAAGGTTATGGAGGTGGGAGAGGAGGACGATGAGGGTGCCAGTTAAAGAGTCAGGTTGTCAAGCATCTTCCCCATGACAATCTTTGCTGCAGCAGTGCCTGTTCCCCTTTACCCCACTGCTCATATTTGTTGCTAAATATGTGCAGCAAAAAAAATTCTTAGCCCCAGATTAAAACTGGGGGGGACAGTGCACTGCAGGGGTTCATGGGCAGGTGTTAGCAGACAACTTGATGGCAGTATGAAATAAGGAAGTTGCTTCCAGTTCCTCTGCAGGTTGTGAGACCTGCTGCAGTCATACATACAGTGTGATTCTCTGTGAGGTTTCAGAAGTGCAAAGTCCATGTCAGCTCTGCAACATGTTCACTCTAAATCTTACAGTCTTTGGGTCATCCTCTCAAGTTCCTCACGTGTGGGTGGTGGGACTGTGTCCCTCTGTTCTGGTGACAAGGTGATGAGTTTGGTTTTCCTTACCTCTTTAATAAATTTATAACAAGCTTTTGCCTTTGTACTTCTCACCTTGGGGAACCTGCACATAAAAATCCACAAATGTACTTGCTGGTTTTCAAAGCCTTCTTTAAAGGTGTCTTGTCACAGTGCTTACAAAATGCTAAAGTGCTTATGCACCTGGCCTATGCCAATCACTTCTGCTTCTTCCTGCTTCCTGCCATCTGCAGTGTCTGTTGATCTGTTATGCTTTTGCTTACACCTAGATTGTGAGATCTCAGAGAGAGATACTGTTGTTTTTTCAGTGGGGTCAGGATGCACTGAGTGGCTTGGAATGGCATCCAGCACCCAGTACTGCATCCTTTTCCTATTTGCTTTTTTTAATTGCTCTAATTATAATTTTCAGCCTTGGTCCATTAAGTGCATTGAGATGTAATGAATTGCTTTTTCTGTTTGTAGTGAAGCTAATCACTGCTGTAGCCAAGTACATCTCCAAAACCCAAACCACAATGAGCAGAGGGTGTATTCTTTTTTCTTCTTGACTTTGTCTGAGACAAGTGGTGTTATGCATTTGTTGCACATTTTTCAAACTGTGCTCTCCACTTTTGTTACTGTTGTTTCCTTGCCGTTTCTCGTAGCCTGCATCTCCCCCCTCCCCCACCCCCCAATTCTTTTAGTCTTTTCTTTTTTTGGTAATTAAAAATACCCAACAAACTAAATGGTATAGGTGAATATGAGCTGTCTCCTTTAAACTGAAGAACAAGTCTGAGGCTAAGGGCATGGAACAAGGAGATTTTCTTGACCTGAAGGGATGCAGAAACACACACTCCTGTTCCCAGAAAAGCACAGCTGAAAGATTTCATAACACTCAACAAATCTGAGAGTTTTGTTAAATTTATTATAAGGCCTGCACTTATCTCTCTAGAAGTACAAGGCTTTCTACAGTTGTAAGAGTGTATGTCCGATCCATAGGCCTTTTTTTATCAGAAGTATGTACAAAAGGACATACCAAAGCTGTATTAAAAAAGGAAGAATGTGGAGATTTCTTTACAAGAGGAGCTTGAGTTTGCTGTAGCATACTGGGCATTGGTGTGTAGGAGAGGAACAGAGGCATTCAAGTGTGGCACAGTGTGGCCTCCTTAGAGCTGTGGTGGTTAGAGCTGTGGTACAGAAGGCATTGTAGCATCTCGAGCTGGGATAAACAGGGAAAGTTCAGACAAGGACATCACAGAGAAGTTACCAGCAGTTCAAGCAGGAACAGGTTGCACTGTGCCTTTAGTGGCACAGTATTTTTGTGGCTAATGTTGAATACACTGGATGTAGGAGTTAATGGGGTTTTTTTCATAACAGCTGTTAATTTGCCATTTCATTGTAAATTTTTCTGTTGGAAGTTGTTTGCACTAAATCGAAACTATTAATTTTTTTGTATGGATGTTTTCATATGCCCGACTATTATCCCAAATGTTTGAGTATCGCCTTTGTATTAAGTCAAGTTTATAAATAAAATTAGTAATAAAATTAATATTTAGATGCTCTAAGAACAATGCACATGGCAGATGGGCTGTTGAAGCCTTTTCTTATGGCTCTGTAATGAATTTATGATTGTGCAGACTGGGTTCTGGGTGTATGGTAAATAGCAGAGCAGTGTCCTGACAGGAGGCTTTGGAGTGTTCATAAGGTCCTTCCATCTGAGAAGCAAGGGCAGCACTATGGGCTCACCTGAGCAGCCATGCAAACAGTGCTGCTGACTGTCTGTGGATGGTGTTCAAGGCTTTAGTTGTGCTGGGAGAGAGCAAAGCAGTGCATCTTTTTTTAGGTAGCACAGGAAAAATAAAGGAGGGTAACATGTCAGAGTCCTCATCTTTGAGGTGCCTTATTCTGCTTACTGCTGGTGTTACTGCTGGAATAGATGCACTGTTCACAGGTAAAACTGGGTGAACAAATGCTTTTCCCTATCAAACCATAAATCAGACAGAAGTCATGTGAACCACAGAAATACACTTGATTTTGAAGGCCAGATAGAGAAACCAAAGAACTGTTTGAGAAAGGTTTAGGAGGCTGTGGTTTAGAAATAACCCCAGAATTAGGCAGTACTAGCACAAACCAGGAGGCTCATGAACTGTAACCCTGTCTCTTTTTTTTTTATTGTATTTATTTAATGTCATATGCCTGACAGACAGCTGGGAACATGTTTCCTATAAACTTGGGATAAGCTGATAATGAAAAAGGAGAGAGGATGTGGAATCCTGCAGCAGTGAAACAAGAGCATAACTTTTATCATATGCTGATGTGAGCAGTAGCAGTATGGGATCTATGCAGCTGTTAGAAGCTGGGGGTCAGTGCTGGGGAGGTACACTTTCCAAGCTATCCTGCCCACTCTGCTTGCTGACAGGGCCACTGCTACGTGTCTCCTGTCATAACCAGCTAATGGAGAGATCTCAGTCTTGATTGTGGTGCTTGAAGGTCTCATTTTCTCCCTCTGTATCTTGGACCTGGTATTGCCCTAGAGAGGAGAAGCCAAAGACTAGTGATGCAGAAGCCAGGAAGGCAAAAGCTAAGTGGTTTCTTAATTGTCCCTGAAATGTTGTCATTTTGCTCATGTAAAACTCGTACTATGAAAGTATACTGGATTTCAGTGCTGCCACCATCTTTCTGGTTGAAAATAATTTTCATATTGATGCTAGTTCAGTTGATGGAAAGGTTTGTTCCAACCTTGCTGCAGGATATGTTGTTTATTTATATTAAAACTACAAGATTCTTGACAATATCGGCATTGCATTTGTAACTAAGCATATTTATAATTATTCACTAACTCTTAATTAGTTTCAGTGAAAATGTCACAGGAAATTACTCAGGAGGACTAAATATTGCAGTGATGTACTCTGCAGCAGGGTTTGAGTTTTAATATAAATGGATAATTGAACTCATATATTGTTTGAAGTTGCAGATATTGGTTTCAGGAAATCATTGTGGCAGATGTCTCTTGAAATGTAAAGTATGTTTTTTTGAGAAAAGAGATTGAAGGAAAAGCATTCTTTATCTCAGAGGGGTCAAGAGCAGTAGCTGTTTTTCCCTTTGCATCGAAGCCTCAGATAAATTACCTTATAGTCTGATAGTGATTTTTCTCATAATTTTTCATGGCTCCCAACAGCTTTGAGGAATGAACTGTTGGCTTTAGAATTTTGTACCTACAGCAGCACAAAATAGCATTTTGTTGCATTTACAGTTCTGGAAAAGGTTGCAGTAATTTCCTCAAATGTTTTCAGCTGAGTTTCCTGTAAAGGTCAGAACTGCTAGAGTAAAAAAAACTTGAAACTTTGGTGTAATGAAAATGACAGAAGTTTTTGTACTTTCCTAACTGTAACTTTTGTGGCTGACCTAATTCAAGCATTAGCTATAACTTCAAGGAAACTTTTTGATAGGTGAATGGGAACTTCAACATGTAGACACACAAACAGAATAGACTTTTTCTGTGGAAGGTAATACATTATGAAATTCTGAAACCAAAGCTAGGTCTTGCAAACAACAGTAGAGAAATGACATGTTTTCTCTTTGAAAGCTGTTAACTGCTCTTTTTGTCTTTCTCCAGCTTGACAAGGAATGTGTCATGTGAATGAGTAACAGTTTTTGACGTACAGAAGATAAGGTGCTTAGTTTCTAGGTCATAGAGGTTGAAATAGCCATTTAATAGGCTACAGGTACACTTGAATATATTGTATATTCCTATTTGATGGACTTTCATCACACTGCATAATTTGTTGTTATTTAATACTTTTTCACGTTGTAAAGTTCATAAGCTTATGGAAAATGTCTTACAAATTTCCTGTGGCTTATACAGATGTAGGATTGGATTAGAGAAGATGCAAATAAAAACAGCTCAAGGATTGTCTAGGATTTTGTGTTTCTCTGGAGAAACTGTGTTTCAAAGTTTGCTAGAAGAAAATGATCTTTTCATGGTGATTTGGCTGTTGGTATCTATGTAGTATGGTTGAACCCTAGTTACAAAAAAAATTATATTTTTAGGTGCTAAAAGGTTGTACAGATTTTAAGGGCCTCCAGAGTACTCTATGCCCCCATAATATCTTTGAAATCGTAACACTTCATGAAATCAAGCTTAGTTTATTTTTAAAGCTCACAATGACTTTTTTCCAATATTTCTCAGATCGAGGATGCCTCTTCCAAGTAAGAACTGCTTATTGTATTGGAATCACACAGGAGGTGGAAGATGTCTTAAAATTTCTGGCATCAAGAGAGCCTGGTTTAGATTTTGTGGGTGAAATGTGAGGTTATTTATTTAAGGCCTGGGTTTCCTTACAGCTTGGGTTCCTGAGGCATAGCCTCTTGAAAATGATCTGCTAATAACCTGCAGTTACCTTTGTGCAGGCTAAGAAAAAAATACAGCATTTTGATCCTTGAAGTTTATACTGGGCATTGTCCCAAAATCAAGTACCAAACAGTACCAGAGATTGAGGTTTAGAGGTGTTTTTGATGCTGGTAGCACTGGGAAAGCCTAGCTCTTTGCGGGTAGGTTATGTGAGTGAGACAGCTGCTCATTCTGCAGAAATATCTCAGTATTGAAGGAAGGGTGAGGTAAAGAGCCAAGTGCTTGCACTCAGGATCCCTTTGAGCTCCTTCTCCTGAGGCTCTGTGTGTGGCTCTCCATAGACATTTGTCTTGTGAACTTGGTTCTGTAAAGGGCTTTCTAGGTTGTTGAGTTGTTGAGTCTGGTCCAGATAGTGTCACTAAGAATCCAGATAGATTCTTAGTGAAGGTGCTCGCAGTATCCATCTGAGGAGACTCAGCACGGCTCAGGTGTCCTGCAGGACCAGTTCAGCCCCCCTTGTTCTATTCAGGGGCAGATTGGTTCACAGTGAGTGGTGGTTATGTCTGATTAAGGTGTGAATATATTTGCTGTTGTCAAAATACCACCAGAAACAAATGCAAAAGTCCTAGTCAGGAGGTGCACTGAAGTCCTTGCTGGGCAGACAACTTGCTCAAGTAAGTTGAGCTTTTCCCAGTATTTTAGAGAAGTATAATGTAGTAAAATCTCTTAGCTTTCTTGTTTCTTCTCTCTTTTCATACACAAGCTCCTTTTTCAAGAAGCTTGAACTTGCAACTGCACTATTAGTTTCTCTTCATCCTCCTTTAGCATTTAAATTCAGCTGTTCTTGAACTACTTAAGGCAGACTGAGGACTTCCATCCTAACTGAATGTTTGCTTTCTACTTACTTGTGTACATGGAATTTCTTCTTTAAAAGAAATAATATCTGGAAACTTGAACTTGAAATCAGAACCAGAAATAGAGCTTGTCGTATACTGAGAAGGTTCCCAGGAGCCACCTTTGTTATGCACAGGTTTGCAAGCTCATTTGCCTACTCTTTCCATGTGTGGTAGGCTTTGACTCCTTATAGATCTGGAATGAGTGGATTATGTAGAGAGACTTCTATAACCATTACTGACGCAGCACCAAGCTTTTAGGGCCATTATGGTCGCATCATTTACCAAATATGCGAGGTAGTAATTTTAGTGTATTTTTTGCAGTAAAGTGAGCTGACTTGGTGTATCTGTTTGACCAGACTTGTTTGTGTTTGTTTTCACTTCATTCTTCAAGCAGAAATGAAGTTTTCAGTACAACATTATGATATTTTAGAGTAATATGCTATTTTTTACAGCTAGTAAGAGTGGGGATAGATACAAAGGGCTGTGTCAATATTTCTAAATTTTATCAGCACTAGGGTCCCTTTCTTTGTCCTGAGGATAGGGGTGCCTGGCTCTGTTTGGGCACAGCTGAAGAAAAGTCCTAAAATCCTAAGTTCCCTAAGGGTGAGCAGTATAGAAGAGAAGACAGCAAAGAGGCAGAAGCAAGATACTAGAGAGAGGAGAGAGGCTGTAATATTGGCAACAATGTTTGCTGCAGGCTGCAGTGGTGAGGCTGTTGAAGGTGTGGGGCATTTGTTTGGGTTTGTTTGTAAGTTTTTAAGTCTTGTGCTGTAGACTAAGACCAGGAATTGAAAAGATGTGCAAGGGTCTTAAACTGGCATAACTTACTGCAGAATGTGTGCTAAGATATGGGCTCCCTATAGGGTATTGCTAAGTATGAGTATGTTTCTGGTACGATTTTAGGCTTAGTAGGACTGGATTGACTTTTGCTTGATTTCTGTTTTACTATTTGGACAATTCTACACTTTTACTTTCAATTCTCTCCTGGATCTGTGATTTCAAGCTGCTTGGGTTGATCATGTCATGTTACTCTGGGCAGTTAGTTATGAAAAACTATGACCCTTCTCATGAGCATCAAAGGAAACAGTAATGAAAAGTAGCTCAAACAAGTACTAGAAGGGCAGAAAATAAAGCAGTACTTAGACAATTTTGGTGACTGCAAGGTGAAAATTCATTCTATATGGATTTCAGCTGAGTGGACACTCAGGATGTGTGACTCTCTTCTTTCCATGAATAGTGGATGAGAAAGGAAGTGTAAAACTTCCCACCCTACAAACAAATACCAGTGTTTGGGAGTTGTTTTGTATTCCCGTTGCTTTTCTCAGGAGCCAAACAAGGCTTCCTCAAAAAGCTGTCAGCAGCAACAAAGGCACCAGTGTCATTCATCTGGAGACTAAAAGGTACAGCACTGTTTTCTGTTACAGCAGACAGTATTTTCTGTCAGTTTTGAAGTTGCAAAAGGATTTTAAAAATGAAAAAAAATTGTACTGTTTTTTCAGAATGTGTGAGTTGAGGGTTTAATTACATTCTGACATAAAGAATGAAAAATAACACAGTAATGATACACAGGAAGCAAGTTCTGGCAAGATGGGGTCTTCCGTAGGGTGTTGTCTTGTGGTCTGGTTCACACGAGAGTGCTGTTTGAGTCACAAATTCTGTTTAAACTGTAGATAATATTTTAATACACAGTGAGTTTGTCACCTAGCTGCAAAATAAATTTAAAGCTTCAATATGACAAGCTTTGGGTAAACTCATTTATTATACATTTTATTTTTTAAAACTATAAAAAAAAACTTGTGGAATAATGTATGTGTTAGGTCTAGTACATTTTTTTTGTAGAAAGTGATATATTTCTCTAAATGTGTACAGTGTTCTTAAATTCTCATGTGGTTCAATCTTCTACAAGAACTATGTGCAGCATTTCTTCTAACAACAGCAGCATCTGTCACACAGATACCACACCCCTTTCATTCACATATCCACATTTTTTATTTCAGTTATTATAGTTACTGTGATGAGTTGGATTTTAGATACTATTTTACCTTTGTGATGTCACTAGATAAAAGATTTATTGTATCCTCAGTGGGCAGCAGTTTATGAAACTTTTATCTCTGCTAATGGAACACAGAAAATGCTTTGTGCAGATACAGAAGACTGTATTAATGTTGTATAGCTAGTAGTTCAGCTTTGAAATACCAGTTGGACTGGGGAAATAAGATGTTAAAAAAAAAAGAAATTCAGGTTTAAGGTGTGTTTTATAGAGAATAACTTGCAAATTCTTACTTTCCTTGATGCTGTTCACAGATGACAGCTTCAGAAACTTCATATAGAACTGTACTTTCTATGGTTTAGTGCCCGTGTCTGATATGCTGGAAACCTAAATAAGATCTACAGTATTTCCTGTGTATGTACAGTGCTGTGGGAAGGTGGAGGTTGATACTGCACTGGGATGTAGAAGAGGGCAGTGAATGTAAAAGAGTTCAAAGGGAGGAGTAGAGATTGAGTTTTTTATAAGGCAAAGAGTTTGTCCAAAGCCATCACCACGGGTCCCTGATGCCTACTCAGCGTAGATCTCATCAGATTTGCAGATGATATCAAACTGAGAGAGCAATTAACATGCTTGAAGGCAGGGCTGCTGTTCACAGGGCCCCAGACAGGAACATTATAAAATCCAGCAAGGCAAGTACCAGTTCTTGCCCTGGGAAAAAGGAATTACTGTCATGCAGAGTGGGACCTGATAGGTTTGGGATCAACTCTGCTGAAAAAGACCCTTGGGTCCTGGTGGGCGGCAGCCTTGTAGCCTGCCATCAGACACGGTGAACAGCATCCTGGGCTGCATTAATAGCCTGCAGATTGAGGGAAGTGATAATTCTCCTTTACCTGGCACTCATTAGTCCACATCCAGAATACAGCATCCCATTTTGTGGATGGAATGAGGATTTTATGTAAAGGAAGAATATCGATAAACTGAAGCAAGCTCTGTGCCTGAGGAAGCTGGAGCACATGCACCCTGAGGAGATGCTGAGGAAGGTGTGGGCTTATTCAGCCTGAAGAAATGGTTTTGGGGAGACCTTCCGATACACACAAGAATGTTATCTAGGAGACAGAGCCAGGCCCTTCCAGTGGTGCCTGGTAGGAACAACAGAAGAGAGCAGATGGAACTTGAAAAGAAAGTTTCAGGCTGGCTATAAGGAAAAATTTTGTCACTGTAAGGTCAGTCAAGCAGTGGGCTTGTACAGTCTCTATCCTTGGAGGTTTTCAAGACCCAGCTGGGCAAACAGCCTTAAACAGCCTGGTCTGACCTCACAGGTGACCCTGGTTTGAGCTGGGGATTGGAGTAGGGACCTTCTGAGGTCTCTCCCAGCCTGCATGGCTCTGTGGCTCTAGGACAAAGCTTGGAGCCAAATCTTAACTTATTTTTCCTTATTTTTTGGGACATGGTTGGAAGCAAATGGTTTAGCTTTTGCACTGTATCATTTTCCCATCTATAAAGTGGAGGTAATGCTGTTTGTCTACTTCAGCAGTGTTTCAAGATAAGATATATGTGAGGTGATGATATTTGGGATGCTTTGTCAAAGTGGGTGTAGGCAATAAAACAGTTAGACCTTTAAAGTCTGACTAAGAAGCTGATAAAGAAGTATTGTGCATCTTCTCAAGCACTACTGTGAAGTCTTAGAAAGCTGTTTTCTGTGGATTTACTTTCATGAAACCCCACCATATTTATTTTCTCCATGTGCTGCCAAAGAAGTCAATCACCTTAAAAGGTAGTCAGCTGCAAAATGTGTTAGTGTTAGCAGCAGCTCTGACAGCAGGCTCTCTATATGCTTCTGCCAATTATGGTAACATTTGTCATATTTGCCTAGTTATTATTTTTCTTCCTGCTATGGTGGTTATTTCTGTGGGCTTCTCAACAGAGTGGAAACAGACTTTAGCTGCCTTTACATCAGGAACACTGTACCGGTTCTGCCCTGTGCGTCAGATGTCCAGCTAATTGCTGGATAAACTAAAAAGCCTTTTTTTTTTTTCCCCCCTCACACCTTCCAGCTTTGGTGATCTTTACTAAGAGATTTGTAAAGCTATCCTACAATTTTCACACATAAATAAGGAATTATTCTAAAACCAAAAACTATAGTGTCCATTGGAAGAGGTTACAGAAGATTGCTTTCTTTTTGTGGCATTTTGTAAGAGTCTTTGAGGTAGCATTAGAGTAGGCAGGGCTGTATACATCAAAGTTTTAAGATAAAGTCTTGGGAGCTTGAGATTTAGAATATTCTATACTACCTTTTTTTTAACTCTTTCTTCTCTTTTTTCTCCCTCTCTGTCTGCCTTCTGCAGGAAATAAAGAAGGACATGAAGAAAGAAAACACTGCCAACAAACCACCAGAGAAGCCTATAAATGAAGTTTCCAATGGAAGCCCTTTACTGTTGTCTGAGACAATTATTAGAACCAACAGAAAAGGTATAGTATATAAGACGCTTAAATGCAGATTAAATTCAGACCTTTCAAAGAACAAAATGTAAACCTTTCTTGTTTCTAGAAATAAAGCTGGTGTCTGTTTAACTGAAAAGGCATAGCAGGAATAATAATAACAACAATAATAAAAAAAAAATTTGTCCTCTTAGACTGGCATATGGATGCATGTATTATGTCTAATATTTCCACATTAATTTGCAGACATCCCTTCCTTCTTAAAAAAATCCTTCCTCAATACATTTAATTAAGGAAAGCTGTATGAGGAGGTTACTAAAGCTTATTTAAGTAGGGAACTGACAACTTGCATATATGGTGGTTTTTGCAGTGATGTCAGTCCACATTCGTGTATTCCTACTTTATCTGGGACAGAGAAATTTAAAAAAAGTGGAAAACATAAAACTTAATGCATTAGTTTCCTGGGAAGTGTCTTTCACTGTCTTCTGTTTCAGACTGGAATGTATACTCTTTATGTCTGGCTTGATTCCCAATGCAGATTCCTATGTAGGGTTTTGGCTTGCTAAAATGAAAACCTCCAAATCTTTTGTCTCATTCCCTAGCTCCCAGTCCTGCTCTCAGAAATATCAGAATTAAACAAAAAATTGGCAGTATAAAAGCTGGATTTTTCTTTAGGTTATGTTTATGCTCCTGTTTGTTTGTAGGAGGACAATTGTCTCTGTGCAAGAGGTGTGCTGTAATTTCTTCTGGAGAATTCACTGGACAGTTTCTTACTTGCTGTCTTATACGGAATAATCTGCTGTCATTAATCATTGCTGTAATGTAATTTTCATTTTGGCATGTCTTTTAACGACTATGCATGTGGAAATTTCTTCTTCTGTATTATCAGCAAATATTGTATTTGAGCTGCAGTTTGAATAGAGGTCTTAAGGTTTACAACTGCAAGTGAAGATTTAATAATTTCTGCAAAATGTATGACTTCCTTTAACATGTGAGGGGGAGGAATCTCCACCTGTTTTGCGAGGATTGATGTCCTCTGAAAGAAAAAATTGAAAATAAATCTCAGAAAGCTTTGTCTTTTGAGCTTGCAGTGTCATCATGAATCTGTAGACACGTCCAACATTTCTGATTTGGGTCATAGGTTTTTCAAGCAACAGCAGAATTAAATTACCAAGAATTATTCTTTTTCATGACTGCTATACAGAAACATATGAGTAGCTGAGAAATTATCTGGGGACCAAGTTTGTTCCATATTGCTTCAGCTGCTATTTGGGGAAGGCTAATAGCTGTGGCAGATGCAGAGATTCAGTTCAGTCACAAGGGGATAACACTCCAAATATGATACTTAGAACACAGGCTTTCTCCTCTTCTTTCTTCCCTCTGGCTCAGAAGCTTTAAAGGATTCAGGAGATAAAGAAATTCTCTTTTTCTGTCTTTAGCTGAAGAATACAAACCCTCATATTTATTGAAAGGAGAAAAGCAAAGACTGACATGAAGATCTGTAGGTGGAGGAAGAGGTTAGATCTGGGTGTAGCAGATTTCGTTAGGATGTTGCTGCATTGGATTTCATTGGTGGGGATTGCACTTCTCATGGCTACTTCTGCATCATGTCAGAGCTGGTGCACTCTTCATTTTGGCTGCTTCTCCACAGCTGTTTCCACTGCTGCAGAGCAAGCAGCTGCAGGATGGTGTGCTGAAGCAGTACAGCTAAGGATGCACAGAGCATACGTACCAAGGCCAAGAAAGCTTCCCCTCGTTTTTCCTGGGACCAGTTTGAGCAGGGTGCCAAAGTAGCCTTGTTTGAGTGAGGACAACTGGGCAAGGAGTTGCTGTTGTGTTCAGTAGGAGTTTTCTAGGATCTGTGAGGCAGATCTCCTTGTGGAAACTGTTGCAATATGTTACTGAAAAGGGAACCCTAAATACTATTGGCATTATTTTCTTAAAGTGTTCTTGTCCTGGGATTTTTATTAAACGTTAACTCAGTCTGTTTACTGATCACAGAATGTGACCAGACTTGAAAGAGGGTATGGGTTGTGGGGTTTTTTTTTGTTGTTGTTCTTTTGATTTGGTTTTTCTCTCCTTATTGTTAGGAAGTGAGGGGGATGGGGATCCATCTAAAGGTCTTTAATCACTGTTCACCTGTGAAAATAGTAGGCAGTATTATTTATTTTCTTGAGCAATGTAATCTTGCTGCTTGGAACTTCAGAGCAGTCCAGTGATGTGGGAGTGAAGTATTTTGTACTGCTGCATTGTTTCTATTACCAAGATGATGATAAGTGCTTTTCTACTGTTGTGGTGTTACATTGCATAGATTTATTACTTAGCTTGGTTGGCCTAATTTAAGTGTCAGCACTTTAGCAGGCATTTACATTTTGAGCAGAAGAATCTTGGCCTCTTGGGCTTCTGGCGTGTAGAGAGTTTTTCCTTGAGGAATATTGACAAGTGTCCAACAGTGGTATTCAAGGAAAATAGCTAAGTTATTTGTAAGAAACATCTATGTAGCTAAGAGGAAAAGAATGAATTTCTGAACTGGAAAGATATTTAGGATCCAACTTTTTAATCTTTTTTGTTCATGCTAATTATTTCTTAGCACTGTATTGAAATTAGGGGCTCTTATAATATGTAAATGGAAATACATCTTGTAAAGGCTTATTTCCTCAAGTAAGTGAGCAAGTGGCTGCATGATACTTATTTGCTCACTGGAGTTAAACCACAATAGTAATGAATGTTTCTACTTTGGATTACACATGTAATCTAGGAACAATATAAAGATGGTGTAACTCCACCAGTAGTAGCCTGGCTGGGTTAGTACTTTCATTGCAAAGTAAGGTGGCAGCTGGCTGTGGTATTATTAGTTATGGGTCACCATCAGTGAATCATTCAGGTTTTAGTTATAAAGACCGAGAGAAGATGGACGGATTTGATTTTGTCTGCTTTTCACTGTGGGTGGTAAAACCAGAACATTTCCTTTCATCTTTCTTTTTGACCACAGATACTAGTGACCTAATGGAAACAAACAATAGTGACAACTGCTGTGGTGGACATAATTTAGGAAACTCTGTTACATTAAGCCTTGATGTATTTGTGTAGGTATTTCCTCTCTTTGCAGGGTTGTAAGTATGATCTAGAAGCTAGGGCTACACTTAAAAAATAATGGGGTTATTTTCTAGATCTGCCACAGAGCTGCTATGGAACTTTTGCTAATGCACTTAAACTATTGGCCAAATTACCACACTTATCTCCCAGGATCAAGTATCTTAATATAGATTGATTTTTCAGATAGGCAGAGGGTTTTTTTTCTGACTTATTCCAGTGACATATCCAGATTTATGAGTAACTTCCATGTATTTCAGCTGTCTCCGCCTCAGGCTGCCTCTTGGCAAAACCTGGGTTTATACTTGCCTCACTAAGACATTGGGATTTGTTACAGCGTGGTAGTGATGGCAGGTAACATCTAAGAAATTGGGCATTCTAATATAACACTCCAGTGGGTTCCTGCTTTGCCTCTGAAAGGCTCAAAAAAGGACCATTTGCTTGAGTGTAGAGATGGGGCTGGAGAAGCATAACAGCCTTGTGCTTTCCCTGGCAGTTCCCTGGGCTGCAGCAGCTCTAGGCTAGTTTTGATGAGTGCTTCAGGTGCTGCATTATCAGCCCCTGTCAAAGGAAAAGACTATGGCACTGAATGACCTGCCTAAGGCTATATGAATGTCAGCTGTGGTTGCCTTGCATACCCATTGCCAGAAGCTGGGAGGGATCATTCTTCTGTTTCTTCCTACAGTTCATATGCCAAGAAAATCCTTTTCTCGACAGGTGTGGGTCTTCTGGTATATCTTTTCACTACTCCAGATTTATTGGCTGGCATATAGAGCTATTCTTCTAAAACTTCTATAAAGCTGACTTAAAAAAAATTAATTCCTCTTCTCTGTTTAGAATTGGCATTGTTGCACTTCGGTAATAAAAGGCTGGCAAAGCCTTTTCTTCCCTGAGAATGTTTTCAGATTGTTTGAAAAAGGCAAAAATATTGCTATTGTTACAATTATCTAATAACATAAGAAAATTACAACCAGATCTTGGAACAGGAAAACACTGGAAGATATCTTCCTTTTTTTTTTCTTAAGTGCTTTTCCAACATGGTGAAATTCCATCTCTTCTAAGTTAACTTTCAAAATCTAAAAACAGATCTGAAGTTGTGCAACTGTTTCAGATCAGTCATAAATTCAGTATGATCTTCATTCAGGTGTAAAGGGATATAATGGAAACTTGCGTGCAATGAGCTTAACTGTTAAATGGCTATAGTAGACTACTTTTGTTCTGATTTTTGAGTATTCTATTTTTAAGTATCATATTGATTGTGCTATTTTGTGTATCTGGGAAAAAGAGCCCACTTGCTTAGGCCAAGTTGCAAAACTGAAGCTGATAGGCTGTATTTTGTAAGTAAACTAACAACAATTGTTATATGAGTAAACATATTTGAGGCAAAGATATATTGCCTTGTCAGATATACTTATTTTCTATAAACTGTAAACTGTAATTGCCATCTGCATTGAGCTTATTCAAGCCAGCAAATCTGGAATGGCTCATCACGTGTTACATGTTCTTAATCAAAGCCAAACACTGAAAGCAAGGAGATGTTTTTTCTAGTTCTCTTGAGAATTATTTATTTTACCTTCCAACCTACATTTAAATAATGAAGGGAATTTACATCCTATGCTAAAAGGGAAGTTTTGTGAAAGTAGATTTGATGATATAATAGGTTTAATTTAGGAATAAAAAGTCTGTTTTATGCAAAACTGATATTTAAGCCCATTTTTGTAAATTAGAGAAATGGGAGAAGTATTTCACAAGAAAAATGCTTCATCATTTTGTTCAATAGTGTTTTGATTATTTGGATACAAAAAGACACCCAGTTTATTAAAAAGACAAGCTGTTGGCAACTTGACATGTATGTGATGAGTGTGATGACTCTGAGTTTTGTATTCAATAATGTATGTAAGCTATGATTCTGGTCTTATTTTTCAACAGAAAGGCAAACCTCAAAAATTTCCTTCATAAAGTATTTTATTGCCAAGCAGTGCAAGAGACTGCCTTCATCATGTCTGATGAGGTGTCTGACCCTCAGTAAGCTCAGCTTTGGTTTTCTTTTTGAGCACAGTAAGATTGAAGGCATTGATCTGTCTTTTGGTTGGATTTTCTTTCTGCTGGTTATACGTTCAGGCCTTCTCCACAGACAGGCTTTAGTGTTCCCTTGCAAATACTGCCAACTTCAGAGAAATCATAGCTAGCATGGAAAAAAAAATCCTTTTCATTTATATGATCCGCTAATTGGTTTATAATCAGTATACAGTTTACACAAATATGCACAAGAACATACTTCTCAGCCTATTAAGGTTAAAATATGCATGCAACATATGACACAAACCCAAAATGAGACATATAAAATTAATGGCACAGGAAACTTGAATGTGGCAAAATATTTATTCTTTGAATTTAAATACCATATCTGCATACACAGAAGTAGAATCTGAGATAACACACATTTCCTTTAAAAGGACTGTTTCTTGAAAATAAGGGTGAAAATTATCCCAGTATTTAAGTAGGCTACATTGCACTGGAAGGCAATGCTTTCAGTTCAGAGAGGCAGGAAAACACACCGATCTGTGCTGGACATGTGCAGCATTGCCATGAATTTTTTTTTTTGGTCTAGAAGAATTATCTCAATACTGTCTTCTTGGCAAGAGTGGAATGTGTGCTCACTCATTCTTTTCAAGCAGATCTTATTTATAAGTTCTATTTAAATAACAATTTAATACATATAAAATATAAACTTTTTTTTCTTTCTTATGGTAGTTTGCTGCCCTGGTATTCAGTTAAGGTTTGATAATCTATCCAGATTCCAATAGCTTGTTTCAGGAAGATAATTTCTTGTCATTTACTATGCAGTGCCCTTCATCTCCTTTTTATCCTAGCTGCCTACCCTTTCTTTTCAATTACTCCTTCCTTGTAGTCTTCAAAATGCACAAATGCTGAGCCCTGATGTAGCTTCTGCAATTTTGCATGGTTGAATTCAACCACTGCTGTCGGATCCAAGTGAGTATCATAAGGATCTGTATAGGAGTGGCCTATTGAAGCCAGTTGTAGAAATCCCTTGTTTGAATTGTAATTCCCTTCTTGTGATTAAGGAATGACAGAAGACAAGCAGAGTGTGTCTGAGCCTTGGAGCAAGACTTCGGGATCTCTGTGTATTTCCCAGTGCCAAACTTGGGGTATCTACCTGTCTGGCAGCTGTGATAGCAGAGAGTCAGACTTCTTATTCTGGCGTAGAGACAATGAGAGCAGAGGAGAAATGCAGGGATACTGTTGTGGAATACGGAAAACAACCCTATCTGGACTGAAAATTTGGGGTGAAGAGAATATACTTTGACTGTGCTTTAAACTGGGTCAATAATGCTTGTCTTGTTGTTCCTTCAGTTAATTTGGATGAATTAGTAACTACTAAGTAAAATATGGCCCTCTAAGTGTGTGCTCACACTGACAGGTAGATCCTTACTTCAGTGCTTCCTTACCTTTGCTTGCTTGGATAATAGCTGGAATCGTGCTGTGTGGAGACAAGGAGCTGGTGTTAACCCTCCCTGCTGGGCTGGATTGGGGGCTGTGCAGCTGTTGACATCTTTTGCACATGGCCTGTGGGTAGTGATAAGAGGAAGCCATGCTATGGTGAGTTACAGCGCTAATCAGTGTCCTGAGGTAATAATTGAAGGTTTCTGGCTCCTTTGATAACCATAAAATCATTTGAATGATTTCTTGGTTTGTAGGTGAGAAGCAGGGCCTGTCAACAGCTCCCTTGGGTCTCCTTCAAATTGCAGTGTCATGTGACATGAACTGAAGACCTAAATAATTTGTGTTAGTGGTTGGTATGAGAATTTGTTTTTTAACCCAGTAAGCACCCCTCTGTAAAAAAGATTTTTGTATTTACATGAAAGTTTAATGTAAACATATGTCTTTGTAGTTTTTTTCTATGATTTTATACCTTTAAAAAAACATCCATACTCATGCTCTCTGTATTGGCATCGAGTGACTTGTTCTGCTGCCATTGAGTCACTTCAGTGCAGGAAACTTTTTAATTTCTGTCTACTTGGACGAGAAGGAAATTACAATCATTATTCAAGAGCTTCCTCTTTTGATGGAATGGTATTTATAAACCCAAGTTGGAATAAACTTCTGCAGAAAGTGGCAAGAATGTACACAGGAAAAATGAACTGTGCCTGCTGGTGGGAAGGAACATCACTACCTTGGTGGTTTGGGAGAGCTGTGCAGAGTTCTGCTTAGAAGTATGTTGCTGGGGGGACTTCTGTGAACCAGCTGCTTGTTGGAGTTTGGTTAGGAGTGTGTGTCTGGGGAGGGGATTTAACTCCAAATGCACTTTACAGAGGTATTTTTTACCTGTTCTTTTGCCCTGCTCCCTTTCCCATGTGCACATTTGCAACATCTAGAGTGCTTTTAAGCAAAACTTTGCTGTTGGCTGCAGGTGACAATAAACTATATGAAATTATTCTCCATAAGGCACATTGTTTGTGCTGTTTTATGGTGTATGATAGATTCTATGAAACATTTTCCTACCAGGAATTGATACAGGCTTTAAAAACATTCTTCTGATAAAGTGACATGCCTGGAATAAACTTGTCACTGCATTCATTTTAATTATTTTTCTCATACTATGTGAAATGCTTCCATTCATCTGGCTAAAAGCCCCTGAAATTAGGGAAGTTTGCTTTGCTATAACTAGATCTGAAAAACACATGGAGGTATCAGACAGTGTTGGCAATGCATGACTTGGATTATTCTGAGTAGGATGGCATTGTTAGCTATGTAGGCTTTCAGTTTTCTGATTATGTATTATGCAGATGCAGTAACTTGAATAACAAGACACTTTGCCTGCAAAGGTATATTTCTTGTTTCCACTGGCATGTAGCTTCCTAAATTTTATTCATTGAATACTTCATGCATGTTTTATCTTTTTTCAGAATTTTCTTCTTTAAGGTCTACTCTGCCATTATCAGGATACTCACAGCATGGAAAGTTGTGCTGTTAGTGGTGTGTTGTGATGTATAGTACTGTTTACCATATTTTTTTGTGGTTATATCACTGCTTTCTAATGTTATTTCACATTTAAGATGCACCAGGAGTTTGCATTAGTTCCTATTCTGTATCTGTCTGCATTCCCTTTTCAATTATAAATACATGTTTGTGCCTTTTTCTTGCCTGCTGTTAATTTGTGGCATCATCATCTTTAAAAATTCAAAGCATGTTGCTGATGATGGTTAGTTTCCAAGCTGATTGGTAGGGTGGTTGTGCTTGACAAGGGAGTGAAACGTGGAAGTGCTGACAAGTGGCTGATGGCTGATTCTTGGCCCCAAGCTCAGGATTGCGATATGAAAGATTATTATTATCTGTCACCCTGCAAGAGCCGTTATTTCCTAACTTCGGCGCCGACTTTATTTAGAAACTGAAGTGGGGGCTGGGCAGAGTTCCTCATGGGGAGAAGTAGCTCCCTGCAGATGCACAAATTGGCTGGGAATGAGTGTTGAAGTCTGCGGGGCTGTAGTGCCACTGGCATGGTGCTCTGCCTGGGCTGCATGCTCCAGTGAAGGCCCTCATGATTTTAGCTGTTACTGTTGCATCATCTGTGGCAGCATATTCATAAATCTGCCACTGTACTCCACAGACTCTTCCAGAGAGCACTGGCACCACAAGGACCCATGACAGCCCAGGATACATCTGCACTCCCCTCCCCCGGAAATACTTGGCTGCTCCAGAATGTGTTTCTGATACTGCTTTCTCTAGGAACCAGATTTTACTAGCTTTGTACCCATACAGTGCTCAGCCTGGCACTAAAAATATGCTACTATGGCAATTTGTAGATTAATACCACACTATTTTGATTTTTAATGAATTCTGTTTGTCATAATACTGCTACTTAAAACACAATTTGATAATATCGTTTCTCATTATGATAATGTATTTATTAATGATGTGCCCAAACCTGATGGCATTGTTACGTCCTCTTTGAGGATTTCAGGCATATACTTTGTACTTCCAAGCTGCTTGTCTTGTCTTATATTGACATGTTTCATTGCTTTGCCTTTAGTACCTTGTATTGGCTTCTGTTAGACTCCTGCTAAATTCCAGATGTCCCTGATCTATATCATCTGGCATCTAGCTCTGCAAAAGCTGCAAGATGCAATGTCAGCCATTATTGTTTCATTTTGCAACTGCAGTCATAAGACTTGATATTTTTCGGGCCTCAGAATTCTCCATTAGACTACTTACTCAGCAAGTTGTTATGCTGAATTACATGGGTCACAGTTACTTCTGGGAATTCATAAGAGGTAAGGAAGAGTCCAGGAAATTATTTAAATAAAAAAAGCTCCGGTGACCTCAGGAAAACCAAAAGGTTCAGTCGCATGCCTGACAGCTATTGAGCAAATAGAGCAGGGGGGAAACAAAAGTAACAAATGTCTAAATGTTAGCCTGAGGTTGTAGTTTCAGGAAGATGTTAAGCTAGCTAGTTGTTTGGCTACATGGTGGGCCAGACGAGGAGAATGAACAAAGTTAACATTAAACTAGCAAGAAAAATGCAGAGGTTGTTTTTAACAGCTGATCAGTTCCCTGTCTGCCTCCTTGCACTCCATCAGGAGCACTTGATGTGACAGGATGGCAAGGAGTATTGGAGGATCTGTGGGAAGCAGAGGAATCAGCAGTGCTGCCTTTTATTTGGTTGCAGATGAAAATAGTTCCAAAAGTTCTCTGAGAGAGTGATGGTTTGTGAAACTTTTCAAAAGGTGGTTCATGATCATTCAGTTAAATCAACTGTTGGAAAAAACAGGCATGCTCTCTTGTCAGTTTGCATGGTTGGTGTTGCCCTTCACTTTTCTTTTGTTTTGGGAAGGTATGTGGATTGGTCAGTGTCCAAAAAAACCAACATTGCAGTTGTATACAGAATTCTTCTTGTACAGAACCCTTCTCTCCTCCCTACTCTTCATCTTGTAACCACAGAACTGGTTTGGAGATGGATTTCATTACTGACACAGCTGACTTGAGCCAGAGGCCTGTTTATTCACAGTTTTTAACTTTGAGGAAGTAACTTCTCATTCATGTGGCAAGTGTAATGGAAAAGACAAGAGGAACTTGACATTTTAAGAAAAAGATAGTGTTTATCCCAGCAAAACTAAAAACACTGTTGAGACGTTACAAACTTGAAACCTAGACAGTTATGGGTTTTTTTCCCCCTAATTATTTTAAAACCAAGGAGTTTCTTTTACTGTACATCTCAGTTGCCCTGTCAGCTTAAGTAGTCTTCCACATACATTTTTATTTCTATGCAAATTGGTATTCTTCTATTCATTGTATGAAAAATCTACTAAAAAACCTGAAACTCAATAATGCCAGACAAATAGGCCGATAAAGTGCTTTCAAATGCACAATGTACATTTGAGCCCTTTTTTATTACTTTTATTTTCACAAACAAAAGTAATATTATTGAACAAAGGCATTGGCATAACAGCTGACAATAGTTTTGTAACAAACTGTATGATTTAGAAGGAGAGAGTACGCAGACAAGTGGTGAAGGGTGTACAGATGTCATAAAAAAGGTTAGCAAGATGACAAGGTATGAAACTAGCCTGCCTGCCTTGCCTGGCACCAGAAGTTTGGAAAACTCCCGTCTAAAGAAAACAGAACAATATAATAAGAAAGTTCCAGTAAACAAGAAATTGCTTGATTAAACATGGAGAGCCCTAGCACTTTGATTAAACATGATATTAAGGGATCTTAGGCAGAGTTCTGGTGAAAGTTTGTGGAGGTCACCAAGTGCTTAGACGTGGGGATAGAAATAGTTTGTGTGAATGCTGTTGTGGGGAGAAAAAAGACAAGGATTAAAGAAGAGGTTTGGTGGCAGGTTCAGTAGGGAATCTTGCATGCAGTTGCATCCTTGGATAGAGTTAGGAGAGCTGTGTAGCTGGATTCCAGGAATTAGTTAATTTGGCAGGAAGTTTCATCCTTGCACAGATCAGAATTGACATGAAGTCATCCCTACTCACAGTGTGTTGTCAGAAGTGGAAATGGTTGTGGCCCTGGAGACAGAGCTGAAGGGCGTTAGGGTGAAGAGTCATGCAAGTATGACATGCCCAGATGTATCATGGAGTGGTTAAATTTGGGGTTAGCTACTGGATGAGGGACTTGCAGAAAGCAAAGCAGCAGAGGTTTTTGACATGAAGTTTTGTACAGGTTAGAAGTCAGCATTTGGTACAGTGTAGTGAGACTGGGTTACCTCTGTACAGAAATCTTTCAGTGTCTAATTTAAAACCCACTGAAAACCAGAAAAAACCTGAAAATACAAGCTAAGTGAACATCATTAGAAAGGTGGTTAGTAATAGTTCCCTTGAATAGGAGACAGAATATTTAGTTTCTTTATCACTTGCTTTTCTGAGCATTACAGAAATTATAAGGCAAACAAACTTTTAGTATTAAGGCACAAAACCCAACCAGCACATGTTCTGCAGTCAGTTTGTAGGAAGTGGGTACACAAGTGTGAACTGACCATGTCTGGAAGGGGGCAGAGTGATTAAAATCTAGTGTGTAAGTTTGTCTGAACTATGTCCTTGCTGTGTTCTAGGGCTTCCCCACCATTTGTGTTGTGAAATTCATTGCTTGATGCAAGAGTGGCACACTGCTCAAGTAGTTATTTGAAGTTAATATTTAGAAACATAATGCAAGCTACAGCATCTTTGGGACCAAAAAATATTTGATGTGGGAGTGGACCCTTTCAGGCATTTGCATTCCACAGTGTAAAGGAGACAGCTCTTTAGTAGCTATCTCATTATGTAAAAATTACATTAGATTTCCAGCTTTTCAATGTAAATACTGGACCTAACGTGGAGAAAATACTATTACCCTGAAGAGTGTTGTTTTCAAGAAGCAGACAACTGATTTGCACACAATACAGAAAGCAATGAGGATTTTATTTTCTTCCTTAGTCTTCTTGTCTAGTTCTTCAACTGCAAAATGTAGTGTGGTAGATAGAACCACTTTTGAAATAAAAATTCAACCAAGTCCTTGAAGAGGAAAAGACAAATTTGTCATAGGGAGATTCTTTATAAATGCTGTATATCTTCATAGGAAACCTATTACGAAACCTATTACCTATTACGAAACCTATTACGAAACTTATTTCACCATGTGAAGGCTCTGATGTCATTTTCTGAATACTCAAATACTGGTTTGCATATGAGGGAAGAGAGTAATTGAAATCATAATTGCAAAGAGAGTGTTGTCCTGTGACAATCCAGATGCCTTTGCTACTAGGAGTTTTATTCTAATTTCCTAACGGAACAAATCTTGTTTGAGAGAATCTGTTTATTTGCCCTCTTCCTCTTGATTTTTTGGAACTCTCTGCATGATACTAGCTGGAGTTGACAAGGGAGTAACGTATTAAATATCTTCAATACATTTATAGGAACATAATAGTTCTTTTAAATTGGAAGCTGAATAGAGAAATGTGACATGTATTAGTGCTTCTGACTGAATGAAAACCTCAATTTTGAGAGGCAAGAGCCAGTGGTCAAGCCAAGCAGTCAGTCAGTACCTGTCCTGCTCTGTAGCAGTCCCAGCATCTCAGATCATTTTCTCAGCTGTGCATGTGTAGTACAAGTGAAAGCTGGGGAAAGGGTGGTGGGAGTGGGTTGAAGCTGAGGTGATTAGAAGGAACTCCATGTAAATCCGTGGTCCTCCAAGCTTCATTAATTCTGCTGCTCATGAAAGAACTCTTAGATGCTTTTAGATGCCTTGTTCTTCATACAAAGATGAAATAATTTAATAATATGCTGATATACATAGAGGTTTCACACAGTTCTAAGCAGACAAAACAATTCTTTTTTTCACTCACCTTATGCCACCTTTGTCAAAATACAATGAGGAGCAAAATGTGGAAGTTTATCTTCCTGATGCCTTTTTGAGGATAAAAATAAGCATTAGTTCTGGAGTATTTTTGGTACAGTGACGAAGGCTTCGTTTCCCCTTGTATTTCAGCTACCTTAATGGAAGTCTTATCAGTTAAGAAGAAAGAGAGGAATGAAAAGTGCTAAAGAAAGGCTGTCTGCAGCTCCCTAGTGAAATGCCAATCCTCATAGTCTACAGTTCTAGTATTTGCTTTCTGTTCTCAAGTGGCATCTACTGCAGACAATATCCTGAGGGAGTTTGGCTCAGCCTGGAAAGCTGAAGGTTGGGTTGTACAAACATGTGGTTTGTAAACAACGAAAGGCATCAAATATATGAAATCAAGTTTCTGTGGTTTGCTGACAGCTCACACCTACTTGCAGTAATATACTCTGCTCTCAGCATCTTTACCTGTCAGAACCTGACTCACAGAAAGTGGTTGGATTTTTGCAATGAAGCTGTATACAAGGAAGCTTAATAATAGAGAAATAATACAAAACCATGGGCTATAGGGGGTTTAAAGGGTAGCCTTAAGATAGGGTGACAGCATAGCTGAGGTTGGAAGGCACCTCGGGAGATAGTCTGGGTCACCCCCCCTGCTGAAGCAGGGTCAGCTAGGATCAGCTTCCCCAGATCATGTTCAGTTGAGTTTTGGGTATCTCCAAGGATATCTCCACAACCTCTTTGGGCAACCTGTGTCAGTGTTTGATCACCCCTGCAGACAAAAAAACGGATAAGTAAGAAAAAGGTAAATGTGGACAGGGTAAGAGGATATCAGGAAAGGCTGAAGGGAATGTATTGTGGATGGGATGACAACACAGGTGAAAAAGTAAACGTGTAAACAGAAGCTTTTGGAGGTTTATGTGTCTTTAACACCACATAGCTCCCATGCTGGACAGCACTGAAGCAATTTAATTTTCAGTTGCCTGTCTTGAAATATTTTTTTGGGTGATCGTGCTATCAGTCCTTTATTTCACTTTCATAGCACAGTAGTCATTTAAAACAAAGGATATATATGTGTGTATATGTGTAGACCAAAAATTAAAACAATGAGAAATCTGAATATGTGCAGGATAACTAAGAGTTAAATACAGCCCTGGAATCAGGGCAGGTGGCATGAGTAAAAGAAAAAAAATCAGTTAACGTGTGTTCAAAATTGGAAGATATCAATGATGCCTTTTATAAAGAAGCTGTTCCTGTATCATTTGAAATCAGTAGAGAATCAGTCAGGAGGAGAAAAGGCAGATCATAAATGATGCATTTGCTTGCTTCCTCCTTGAGATTCTTTTCTTTGCCAACTTAACAGATGTCTTAAAGAGTATGAATTCACAAGAAAATAACTGAAGGCAATGGGCAGCCTAGACAGTATTCTGATAATGTAAATATTTTGTTTCTCATATTTTTTCACCTGTTGGATCTCAAAATCTAGAAAAGCTCTTATATTAAGGAATTACTTTGCTTACAAACATTTTGGTAAAACGAGACTTTCAATGAGGAGAAGTGGTCCTTCTGTATTTGAACTGTTATGTGTTTTGTTCATTGTGACCCAGCCTTTGGTTACAGGCAAGTCAGTTAGGCCTGGGGAAACATGAAGCCTGATTGTTGTTTCAAAGTTTTTATGCAGAACTTTGTGATCATTGGTGAGAATGAATTTCAAAGGACTCTTGTCTTCTTTATTAGTATGAAATCTTTCAAGGTAATTCAGAGCAGGCTGTATTTTCAGCTTCAGTAGGGGACCATTTCTCTGCAATCACCATTCACTAGGTGAGGTTCTTGCCTTAATATGCTAATCTCTTCAGGGATCTCGAAGTCCCACCACACAGGTCTGTATTGAAGATGATAAAGAATACTTAAAGAATACTGAAACTTGTTACAACAAAACTTTTGCAACCCAGAACAAACATGAGAGTGTATTCTTTGTGTGTTTCTACATTGAAAACACGCTGCTTTTAAACTACCACAAACAGCATCAGATGTGAAGTAATTATTCTGACTCAGAAAGAGGTTATTTATACTCTGACTTTAAGAAAAAGGTGAATGTTTTATCATTTGTGTGTATCTCTGTGGTAACTGAAATGAAGACTGAGGGACTGACAGTTCTGAAGCAGCTGTCAATACTATGTCCTGTAGAACTACCAAGGGATCACAATTGCACAGTCGCTCTGTGTTTGTCTGCAAGCAAACATGTCTCTGTGAAGTGCCATGTTCTGTACTGGAGCGCTGGTCTTCAGTTAGATAGACTCTGTCTCTCTGTCTTTCTCTGTTGCCACATAAAAATTTGGCTTTGTTCCCTTTGCTGTGTGGAGTTCAGAGGTCTTTTACATGCATACATATCCATTGCAAATTGATTTGCAAGAGGATGTTTACCCTCAGAGTGAGGGCCAAATGATCATCAGATTTGTTGTTATCCAGGCTTCAGTTAAGTGTCATCTCTTGAAAAAGGAGGTGAAACAGTGCTGTGTTTGCTTTTGCCTGTTGCTACAGAGTCACCATCCTACCTTAGTGGAGTGTTTTCTAAGTATAAATACTCTCTCTGTCTTTACAAAACGTTGTTTAAATTGCAGCTTCAGTGCAGGCTTCAGCTCTCTTAGTGGATTGTAAGATACTGAGCCTCTGTGAACACCACAAAATAATAAAACAAAGTGAGTGATCTAAGAGTGGACAAGGAAATGTAATTTACTCAGAAAAAAAAAAAGACCAACTTCAGTAATAAGTTACTTACAGGGATATTTCTGCAAATAAAAAGTATGAGTTACCTCAGAGGCAACTAAGTTATCAGATGTTTTGCATGCTTCATCATCTGTTTTCAAAGGCAAAAGATAGTGAATTATGCAAAGCTTTACATAGATTGATATCAAACTTCCATTGCAGCATAAAGATACTTGATATCTTTTGTGAGGTGCTTGATTTAAAATTTTGTCTGAGATATGGAGTCCTAGTTTTGCTTTGTTATTTTTTTCATCTTAGGTGTTGCTAGAGATTTCTTCTATGCTTAAATAAAGCTTTCTGTATTACTGCGTTTCCTTACTCTCTGGATGTCAATAATGCGAGCAGCACACACTTTATGAGAACAACCAGGGTTCATATTAGTTCCCTGGTGATGCTTTTTGTGGAGATATTTAGACTGATATTAGTAGATTATTTAATATTTACAGATGACGTATCAGGATACAGTGTGGCTCACAGTAGTTCTGTAAGCAAACATGCTGCTGATGTTCATAACATACAAAATAATTTTTGCCCTGAGGTCAAATGTAAGCATTAGCCTGGAAGTGGAAGTTGTCTGTGGCTGCAGCTGTTCTATGGGAATGCGGGTGAACACAAGGCATGACCAGGAGGCAGCTGGGAAAAGTCAGTTGAAATTCCTTAGTCATGCAAGGGCTGCCTGTGGAAGCTGCATACTTCACCTGTTCCCCTTCTCCAGCAGCATGACAGATTGACCAGAAAAAGCTACTTTTAAACAAGATTTTAGTGGATATTTGTACCTGGAGTAGTGAAGAACAGCACATAATGAAAGGACTTTAAGAAATGTGAATCCAAAGTACTGTGGGGGTCATTGACGGCTGTCTTCCCTGTTAGCAGGTCTTGTTTCAATTGCTTTTGTGGTCATGGGCTTTCCTGTTTCCCTTTCTACGTTATGTCTTACTCCCTTGAGTAAGACCACTTCTAGTGTCCTAGTGTCAGCATTTGAAGAGGTGTGTGGTGACACTGGAGGATGTTCTTGGGCCTCTCTAAACAAGTGTGAATACCATATTGACGCATAGCAGTGCTTCCAGTGACTGCTGGAGCAATTATAAAGTTTGACTATTGTGTTTTGTGTAATGTATATGAAAGCCTCTAAAGTCATGAATGATCATTGGGCTTAGATAGCAGCAAGGTTTTTAGAAAAGCTCATGTGTGCATTATGCTTCAATGAGAAGTGTTTTTATATGTTCTTTCAGACTAATGGAATAGAATTGAAGACTGATTATGTGTATCTGTGACCATATATGCAACTGGAATATAAGGTTAAATCTACAACTGTGTTATCCTTTTATCTGTATATTGAATAATATTAAGGAATACAGAACAGGAAGTATATTACTGGAAAATTATTTAGTAGTTGTAAATCTTGTGGGTAATGAGGCACCAGGAGCATATTATGAAAAATTGTGTGCATGTATTTCTTCATACTTAATAACAATTGCTTTTAGTTATGGAGAAGAAGTTACAGGAGAGTATTTTCTTGTTTTGACATCTTTAAGCAGCATGATTGATACATGTATCACTCAGACTCTGCCCTCATAAAGAAAGTGTATCTGCAAAACACATCCAAGTGTCCATGTTGTTCTAAATTGCTTTATTTCATTATTGTAAAGACAAAAATGCATCTCTGCAGGATTTAAGGGGCTTTTTTGGTCAGACAGGGAAACAGAATAATTAAGGGAGCAGTGAGGAAAAAACTGGGGAAGTAGGGTATTGTGTAGTTGTGATTATGTGGGTTGAGCACATAGGGGCCAGTTACCGTGCCACTTTGGACCAGTATATTTTCTTGAGGTTGAAAAATGCTGTATGCTTTTGGTTTTCCATTTATGCTTGAACATGTTGTTGGTTAAGCATTAATGGTTGCAGTCAAGCAAATCCCTTACACTCAGGGCTATAAACCTCTGAATATGCTTAGTAGCAGAGGATTTTGAGGTGTAAAGCCTGCTTTCCATAAGAACTAAAGCTACAAGGCAGTAATGATGGAATTGAACGTTATACCTTTTGGCATTTTTGATAAACTACAGTTTTTTGAGCATGTTAGAATCTTTTGGAAAAACTAAAGGGAAGAAGACCAGAAGAATATGATTTATATGTGGCATCTTTTGAAAATGACACTATATTAAAAAACTAACTTGTTGGCAACCTTCTTACCATCAGCCATCACTCTTAATATTTCTCCAGTCTTGCCTGAGGTAACTTCTTCTGCCCCTGCACTGTATGTGTAGGTTGATGACTTGCCAAAACAACCTTTTGGTTTGTTTCTTTTTCGCCATTTGTTGCTCAGTTTTAGAGGATATACATCTGATCTCCTTGATACAGAAATATTTGTCCTTTGCTTGTGGAGGGAACTATCCTGTGTGGATACTGTGGCAATGTTCATTTTTGAAGAAGTTGTGGAACAATGTATGTTAATTTTCACTTTCAGTACTGAGATATGCCATCCTAGAGCTAATGGTGCCTGGAGCGTTAGAGGTCCAGCAGCAGCAAGAATAATCAATCTATTTCAATTTTTTATTTCATTTGGTTTATTTATTGCTCTTCTGAACATGTATTCCTGCGCTCTTGTGCAACCCTCAAATACCAAAGTATAGAATAACATGCCCTTTAGGACAGCAGGTTATTTTGGATTATAGCATTTTCATGATGGTAGCTGAGAAATAATAATAAATCTTAACACGAGGAGTGCAATTGAGTGTCCTCCTGGTGTGTTCTCCTTTCAGCAGAAGTGAAGGACAGGTAGTTGTGTAACCTCTCACGCTGAGCTGGTGCGTATCAGCAGCCCAGTGAGGAGTCCTGCCAAAGCTCTGTTCTCTCCAAGGGTTTGAAATGTCATGGCTTAATTGCCATGGAAGACATATGCCCCAGTGCTTCTGCCCGACTGACTACTCCTCTCAGTGTATGTGTTGCAGAATCAGACCTTTATAACACCAGACTGGGTGAGTCATTTTTGCAGTTTACCAAGGCAGCTCCTACCTTCCTAGTGTCAGCTTCCTAGAATTTAGGGGATTTGTCTGGACTTGTGTTTCAAGACAGATTTAATGTAGTTTCCTAGGTTTTAGGAACACTGCTGAACTGGAAAGTGAAGTGTGTGCTCTGTTTGTAGATGTGTTAATATTTTTTGCTAATTTTATTACCTTTAATGGCAAAATGAATATTCAAATTGTATTGATATTCTAGAGGAAAACAAGACGAGAGATTAAAAAGCTGACTGATGTTCTAAGCATCCAGTAGGAATGAGAGTTTTGGGTTTTGTTAAGTGTTGTTGATTTATTGCATGTATTCATTGTGTAATAGCTCTCATGAGTGCAGCAAGCAGAAAATTGATTGTTATATTTTTTGCATCTTTTCAACATTTCTTGAGACATTTGTTTAATGTATGTTGTTACCTGTTGGAGTGAAAATAAAATGTTGACTATGATGGTTTTTTTTACCTGGTAAGAGAGGCTTATTTGAAACTGATCTGGCAGAGGTCAGAGTAACAACTTCAGTGTAATGTCATTACGGAGATTGAAAACCTGTCAAAAAGCATGGATACTCTGGTATCAAAAAATGAAGTAGCACATTTTTTAGCAGTCTTTAAGAAAAAAGTATACTTTTTAATGCTGTTTGTGAATTTCGGCCAGAAGTCAGCTTCAAGACAACAAGCTTGAAGTATAAAAATAGTTTTGGAGATTACTGTGTAGGAATCCATGTGGTTTATTCTAAATGCCTTTATTTATAGACAGGAGAACACAACATAAACTGAATATATACAGTGGTTTCACAAATTAGAGCTATTTTCTTTCATTTACTGTATGTTTGGAGTGCTGCTGTGCATAGGCAATTTAAGCTGTATGAATTATGTGATGGAACATAAGAAAAGTGAGAAAGATGCAACATTGGGTTGTGTTTGGTTTTGGTTTATTCAAATGTTTTTTCTAGACATCAATACAAAAAAGCATCAAAGGGCCAATTAGTTAGTTGACCACTATCTCAAAACCTAGCTAAGGGGATAGTATTTTGAGATTATCCTATGATAACATGAGCTGTATGCAATGAGAATGGAAAGAGAAAAGGTTTTTTCAGGCCATTTGCAAATCTCGTTGTGTTTCTTTTCTTGCATTTTGAACCTTGATCTGTCATCTAAGAAAGAATATTTCAAGTCTGTATATCCCTTCTTATTCTTTAGAAAAACTGATTTATTGCTACAGGTATCTATTGCCTGCAGGTTTTTTTAAAGCTCCTTGTGCAGTAATTTCATACGAATTGTATGCTAGCCAGTGTAACAAGCTTTTTCTGTGATGAATCCTTGAAAGTCGTCTTCTGAATATGAGAAAAGAAACCAAATGTAGAGACGAGTGCAAGATCTTGTGTTGAGTAATAGGTCCCCTCATGTCAACAGGTGCTAATTACATGAGGGATGGTGGGGAATCCCAGTGCCAGGCAATGGGAGCTAGTGCATGTGGCAAAGTTACACATGACCAGGACAAGCCACCCTGCTGAAATATGCCTTGGCTTGCAATGAGGACAAAGGCATTTGCTGCTTCTTGGAATGTACTGCTTATGAAGGACAGTAGACAGAGCAACAAATTGTTATTGCTGAGAACAATAGGCAAGAGAATGTGTCATTTAGAAAAAGCTGTTGTAAAAGAACCCCTTGCTGCTGCGAAATATTTTTACATCTCAGAAACAGGTGGGAAGCTGAGTGCACTTGTCCTGTCTTTACCAGAACTGTGTAACTGCTTGTAAAGTACAGTTAAAAAGCCTGTTTGAAACCCTGTCAGCAAGTTCCAATTTTTGTCTTGTGCTGGAGTGTTTCAGGTAGTTTACACAATGACATTTAAAAGATACAGACACTAGAACAAGTAGCTTTGGTGAACATACACATTTTCAGTTGTGCATGTGGTTGAGTTTAATGTGTAGTTTAATACTTTATTTTACACTTTCCATGCAGCCTTGTGTGGCAAGTCCAAGGACTCCTGTTAAAGTTTGGACTTGCTTTGTCTAATTTGCTGATGTTGATTTCACTGCATTCTTGATGAAGTTTCTACTCCATTTATGTGCATTTTAAAACTTTCAGGTTCAGAAAGAAAAAAATTTTGGTGATGTATGGTTTAAACTGTGCAAGTGTCTTCTGAGTTTATTTACAGTTACTTTTCTAGTGTTTCCTTCTGCTTTGGGTTAGGCTTAAGTAGTGATCTCAGCCTCACTGTTATTGCAGTTCTGTCTGTCACACGCACAAGCCTGGCTCCAGCTGTGGCATATACAAGTGTTCCACTTCTCAGTTAATTTATGGTTTTCTCCTAAAAGCATTTGACCACTGGTACCACATTGTTGCTGTAGTTGCTTCAGTTAATTACTGCTCTTGCATGCAAAAGACTCATACACAATAAAAGGCCCAAATACTGCTGCATGTTTTTAACAAAAGAATGAATTAATTGAATAATGTGAGGTTTGCTATTATTCTGACAGTGCATATGAGTAAAAATGTGATGGTGTTAAAAAAAAGGTGTCTTCCAGGCTTTCAGGTTCCTCATAGACAAATCTTGGCCATAAAATTCAGAGCAGCAGCCAGATGGCTGAAACTTGGAAGTGTTGCTGTGGAGTCTAGCAAGAGAAAACACTCCTCAGTAACAGAAGAACATTAACACACTCAGAGTAATACATTACTAGCAGTGATGCCATACTGCATTGTGGCTTAATTGTGCTTAATGGAGTCCTGCAGTCTCTGTGATTTAGCTGCATGTGTCAAAGCAGGACACTTCCCAGTTCCTCTGCTTGTAGAAAAATACAGCAGCTTTACATAACCCATTTGATAGAGTACTGGAAGCACCTCAGATATTCCATCTCTCCTCACCCCTCCTTAACAGTTTATCTTTCTCTTCTCTGGTATATTAATGTCACAAATTCAAACCAGACCAAGGAACCCAAACAAAACAAAACCTCCCACAAACACACACTCACCCCCAATACATATTTCCCTGTCCTTCCTTCCCTTCCCTCCTCCCCCCCCCCCAATATTCTCACCCAGCTTACTTCTGTTTTCTGCTAGACAGGAAAGAGACCTCAGCAGGCTTTTTTTGTCACCCATCCAAAACCATTCACCTTTTAAGAGCACGTGGGTTATGAGAGAGCTGGAATTGACGTGTCACATCCCAGGTCAGAAATACTGCCAAAGTCCTCCAGGAAAAGAAGGAAATTGGAACTTGACAGTTCTGGTACCTTTTAAAATCAGAACTGTATTTCTGCTAGTGGATGGATATAAGAGGATGGAGTCCTTGTTCTGTGGAAGATAGTGACAGAATCCACGTGAGGATTGAGTATGACCAAGAGTTTATCAGAAATCTTATAATACTATCTTCAATACACTTAAAGCAATTTAAAAAGTAATATTTTTAATGCTAACTATCTGTTTGCTCCTAATTAGGTAACTTTCTCAAAATCATCTACTGAGGGCAGTGGTTTTAAGAAGAATTTTTCTCAGGAGTGAATTTGTAGTTCTACCTTTTTTCTTAAAATGTGCATTTTGATATATACAATTCAATGATTTCTAACAACAAAAAGGTGATACAGTAACCATCTGGCTGGCTGTCCAAAACAGCTGTACCAGATCCCCACTAGTGGCATTAAAATCAGTAACATGCACCCTAGATGCTTATTCATCACGTCTTAAGTTATGCAATAGTTGCCTTTTGTCTTTTTGCACATTAAATTTAGAACTGGTTTCTAGCTGAATCATATCACAGCCCAGCTTGTCTAGCCAGGAGTCACTGCACTGAGCCAGTTCCCTCAGCTACAGATATAGCTTTGAAAGCTGGAAAAATGGGAAGTGCAACTGAGGCTGAAGGGCAGATGATGCTGTGTGCAGGAAAATCTGCAGCAGAAGACAGGAAAGAAGACAAGAAACTTTTCCTCCAACTTGTCATTTTCCTCCTAATAGACTTAAGTGAAAGGGGCTTCTTTGCCAAACAATTTTACTGAATTCAGTCCCTTTACATCTACTTGAATGGATGTGGATCTCAGTTTCCTTTAGCGGTTCACCTGAGCCTGCCCAGCAAGCCCACAGTAGAGGAAAGTTCCTGGGTCTAAAGGAACTGTTATATGCTTTAGTGTGTTTGAAATTTGTTAGATGTGAGAGAAATTGTCTTCATGCTCCTCAGGCTTCAGACCTTTACTTGAACTCCATCCTAACCCATGCAATTTCCATAGCAACACTCTTCTATTAAAAAACAATAATAAAGGAAAATCCAGGATCAGTTGGTGTGGATTGTTTATCTGATCTGCACTGATATTGATACAGGTATAAATAATAAACATGATATAAACCAGATACAGTGACAAAATGGTGGGGCTTAGTTTTGAAGAGATTGTCAGCCATTTAGGTATACAATTTGTCAGAGGACAGACATTTGCTCCATGGTGCTGTTCTCTGAAGGGTTTTATTAAATAGTTTTTTGACTTTATGGAATAGTTGTACTGTGTTACAAAATGGATTGCTATACTTGTTCTCTCGTGGTGGGAAAAAAGTGCATTAGTATGTAGAGTTGATGGAGCTTCTGTTTGTGAAGTTAAACAACCGTATGGCTTTCACTGACAGGACAGGCTACAAAGACATTGCCATCAGAGGCTCTAGAGAAACCACCATATAACCCACTCACACTTTTAAGTTCAAAAAAAAGGTAGTTTGGATTTGAAAATTCCAGTTAACTCTTAAATAATTTACTTCCTAGCTATTCTGCTGCTGCCGCCATACTTTTCATCTAATCACAAGTTGTCAGTTTGTGACCTTTCCTGGGTCTGATGGCAGCATGTAAGTACCAGTGTGACTTCTTGTGTAGTGTTGCATCAGATTTTGGTGCCCCTTACACAGATAAGCATTGAATGCCATTGTGTTGTCATTGCCTCCTTTTTTTGTCTTCATTGCTTAATGCCAGAGGAGTGTTTAAATGCACAGAAATAATGCTCTCTCTTGCCTGTGTACAACTGGGAGAAATTTTTTTGTGGTCTCCTGTGGTCAGAGGCAACTATGTCATTTTTAGAATCTGATCAAATGCTGCTTTGAAACAAATCAGATTGGTGCCCTCAAGTATTTATTTGTTTGTTTGTTTCAAATGTCTAAATATATGTTCACTCCCCTTTCCATTTGACCTAACTTTAGGCCTTTTAAAGTTAAATGCTAAGGTCTTTTCTTGCCACACTGTAGAAAAAGGCACCTCTGGAGAGTCATAAATTTTAGTTTTCTGTTTTACAGTGACACTAAATACTCCCTGGAGATGGGACTGGGGTCCTGTCTACGCCTGAGTGATAGGCTCAGATTTAGACATTCAGCTCAGGTACACCTACAGTCCAGTCAAACAGGTGAATCTTAGATAAAAACCAAAAGGAGATGATTTAGCAAAGCCTGTTGTTTACTGTTAAGCTACCAGGTTTTGCTTTGAGTGAAAGTGTTTGGGGAATGACTGGAGAAGTTGTTCTCCTCTCAGGGCAAAGGGAAGGGAGCCTCAGGTGGGGTGAGCAGGACTTGGCAGTCAACAGCTGCAAATAAGGAGAAAGTCAGCATTGCTCTTAAGGTGGCACGACACCTCTCTCAGTGCAGGCAAGGCCTGTTTTCTTTTCTCTTTTGCTACATCTGCAGACACTTTGATAGAGCCCTAAGAAGGAGCAGGGCAGAGACAGGCATTCCCTGTGGCACAGCTGAGGTCTTGGTGCCTTTGCTTCAGATGCAAAATGCTTCTAATGCTGTGTTAGTTACACCCCTTGTACAGACAAAGCAAATTCTCTGTAGCTGTCTGGTTTAAGAACCAGCACAAACTAGACGTGATGCTTTTTTCGTTTTATGTATTTGATTATAATGATGTAAACAGGAGCCAGTGTATGTTTTTTACAAGAGTGAGTGACCTATTTTCCTGTATCATAGATAGCTTGTTCTGAATACAGTGTAGTTTGGTTAGTTCCCAACCTACAGCTCATAGATGTTTTGCCTTCAAAATGTTTCCGATGTTGTGCCACAGTTAAAGGAGATGAAAAAGCCTAGAACTGCCACCAGCGCACACCAGTGTGGTGCTGCTTGCAGCAGGTTACTTGCAACAAATAACATGGGCCAGTAAAAGTTCAGTCATCCCTTTTTTTATTTTTCTTCTTTTAAACCTTTCAAAACACGGTGAGGACTTTGCAGCACACCTTTTCTGATTTTAAAGCACTTGATTTATTACCTGCCTTTTCACCACACGGTAACTTTTCCCTTGAAAGTAACTCAGTTTATGCTTAAGCATAAAGAAAAGTGCACAAAAAAACCCTTCTACTAGTTAGGTTCTTCATCAATTTACAAGTAAGAAATAAATGTATTAGATTAGAAAATATCTGCAGTCTTCATTGCAGCATTGTTGCCGTCTATAGTTTGAAATTAGCTTTACATACATGTACCATTTTAGAACTGTGATAAATTGAGAAAATGATTCGGGCTAATTAAGAGAAAACAGTGTAAGGTCAATATGACCTGGAGAGAGAAAAGAAAAACAAATTGTAAAACTTAATTGGGCCCCTATAAAGAGATAAAACAAGTTACCTCCCTTTTACCTTGTGTAGGATTTATAGTGAGAGAATTTTGTTTAGTTAGCTAGATAATAGCACCTTTCTTAAAATTTATAACTTTGTATAGATAACAAGCAAACATCTGCTGAATGTCTGATTTAACAATATATTATGGATGCTTATAGATAACATTCCTGTTAAGAAATATCTGTTGAATGTATGACCTAACAATGTGTAATGTTTATACTCATGTACCTAACAATGTGTAATGTTTATACTTATGTATAATGAATATTCATGTAGTAGCTGGAAATAAATGTAGAACAACTGTCTTCTTTGGGTGTGACAGGCGTTGGGAGTTGTTGAACCCCTTCCCTGATCACCCAGCGCTGAATTTGCTTTTATCATGTAATAAATTCTGATTGGAAATTGCCCGACTGGGTTTCTATTTCTCACAGAACTCAGATAACCAGCAGTTAAAGCATAGGCTATAATGATATTCTGCAGTAAGTGGCAATATTAGCAAAAGGGGAAATGGTGAGAGAAGACCAAGACTTCAGTGGTTTTGTTTAAACTGCTTGTTAGTTGTTCCAGTGGGTCTTCTGGTTCCTGATCATGCTGTCTTTGGAGACTTTGTGCTAGTTAAGAAACAGACAAAAAAAATCAGTGGTGTGTGGGTGGGAATATTGCATTTGCAAAACCAGCGCTTTTCTTTACTAACATTATATATATATTTCTTGGTTACTCTGACTTCTTTCCCTGTCGGGTCTGGTTTTTTTAGAAAACTCATACTCCTGTATTATCCACATTGCTTTAGTGTAAGAAAAACCAGATATTCCTTGTCTGTAGAGCTCTTCACAGAACTCATGTTCTTCTCAAGTGCACCAAGCATTAGCATGTACATAGGGACCATCAGCACCAGCTCCTTAAAAACAAAGATATTCACTGCTGGATCTGTTTGCTTGCATTAGATCAGAGAGAGGAACTAACTGGTACATAGAATCTATGTCTCTTGCTGGCTTGCTACTCCTCACTTAGGTATTTCTTTAGAGAAGGATTTGGAAGGTGAGGGAGAGCAGTGAGACAACCATAAGACTAATGGAGATAAATGCAGACTTTCACTGAATTTTCTCTATAGCAATAAAATAACTTCATAGACTGGGAGGGGGAAGGATTCATACAGTTGTATTGTTAACATCCAGAACTGTGTTTGTTTCTTACTCTCTTAGCAATGTCAAAAATATTCTCCAAAGAGTCACACGGTATTTATTATTAAATAGGATGGCAACTGCCATCTGTCACATCAGGCAACATCAGCAAATCAGTTGCTACTTGATGTTAGAAATCATAGTGGGAATGTTATTTTTAGGGAAAATAGCCAGCTTCTCTTGACAATGAGAGAAGCACTCAATATGGAAGATATTTATTATGTTTATTTTGAATGCAACTATGTAAAGTTGTCAGTTTAGGACCATTTTAGTTTAGATGGTGAAGAATGAGCAGTCATCGGTAGGTGGAAAAAGAGCCAATTTGAGTGAGTTTGGTTACATTGCATTAAGGTATTAATTTTGACATTCAAAAAGCTGTCACTCATGCAGGATTGCAGTGGCTGTGAAAAATATTGTCAGAAAGCCAAAATCAGTGGATTCCCTTTTCCTTTCTTTCTCTAGTTTCAATTAATAGATTAGAAAAAAGAATCTGTAACTTTTTTATCACTGTTTGCCCTAGAGCAGGATTACCAAGAAATGTTGCAGAACAAAAAATAGACTCACTACAAGATCTATTTCTGTGATTTAATTTCAGATTAAGGCCATGCTTGGAAAGGGTTTACGCAATCCATTTTGGTGTGTATTGAGTGTGTTTAACAGTTAAGAGAAATAGCATAAGAGAAAGTACATTTACTTTTGTGGAGTGTGTGTGTATATAGGCTTGTGTGGGTACATGTATGTAAATTATACAAAATAGCATGGTTTATACACTGCACATCTTCTGGAGAAGAGAGAATAGTCAGGGAATCCTGTGTTTTGGATAATTTCTCTTTTCCTACCTTCTGGTCCTTCACCACATTCCAACACAGTCATGATTCATATCAGAAAGTTATCCTTCAGCTAACAAAGGCTAAGCAGCCAACTTCAGCAACTTAATTTAGAGAGATTCTCTCATCTCATATGACTATAATGACATGTAAGCCAACAGATCTGGCAAACAAACTCTGGAACAGAGTATTTTCACTCATCTGTCTGAAAACTGTGATAGTAGAAGGGTCAAACTTTGGCCTGTTTAGGGGACTGGTTGACAGAGTCCCCTGGGAGCAGTCCTGAAGGGCAAAGGAGCCCAGGGAGGCTGATAATTTTCTTCTTCAAGAAGGAAATCTTAATGGTGCAGGAGCAGGCCATCTCCTTGTGCTAAAAGATGAGCCAGAGAGAAAGGCAATGGGCCTGGCTGAACAGAAACCTTTGGCTGGAACTCAGGAAAAAAAAGGGAGCTTATGACCTTTGGAAGAAGGTGTAGGGAACTCCGGAGGACTACAGGGATGTCATGAGGTTATGCAGGTAGAAAATCAGAAGGGCCAAAACTCAACTAGAATGTAATCTGGCCCCTGCTGTAAAAGGCAATAAAAAGGTTTCTATAAAGCATTAGCAAACAAAGGGCTAAGGAGATTCTCCATTCTTTGTTGGATGTGGGGGGAAACAGTGACAAAGGATGAGGAAAAGGAAGGTACTCCATGTCTTCGTCTCAGTCTTTAATAGTTGTACTCCATGTATCCATCCCCCTGAATTAGAAGAGAGGGATGGAGAGCAGAGTGAAGGTCCTGTAATCCAAGGGGAAAAGGTCAGTGACCTGCTACACCACTTATTTACATACAAGTCTGTGGGGCTGGATGGGATCCACCCAAGGCTAATAATCGCACTTGACACCGGTGAGGCCGCACCTCAAATCTTGTGTTCAGTGTTGGGCCCCTCACTACAAGAAAGACATTGAGCCACTGGATCATGTCCAGAGAAGGGTGATGGAGTCTGTAGCACAAGTCTTAGGAGTAGTGGATGAAGGAGCTGGGTTTGTTTAAAGGGGCCTGAGGCAGAACCTTGACTCTCTCTGCAGCTACCTAAAAGGAGTTTGTAGCCAGGTGAGGGTCGGTCTCTTCTGCCAGGTAACAAGAGACAGGATGAAAGGAAATGGCCTCAAGTTGTGGCAGGGGAGGTTTAGATTGGATATTAGGAAAAATTTCTTCACAATAGGGTTTGGAACAGGATGCCTAGGGAAGCGGTGGAATCATCATCCCAGGATGTATTTAAAAGATGTAGATGTGGAATTCAGGGATATGATTTAGTGGTAGACTTGGCCAGTGCTGTGTTAGCTCAACAGTCTTGTTGTACTCAACAATCCTAAAGGTCTTTTCCAACCTAAATGGTTCTGTGGGGAAAAAAAAGTATGAAAATGGTTAGTGAGATATTTGTACACCTGTGAAAGATATGTGGACAAAAAGATACAGCTGAGAGCTTATTTCCTTATGAGCAAAAGCCACAAGGCTTTGGATCTCTTTCTCATCCCTCCGGTTTGCCCTACAACATATGTATAGAGCATAAGCCTAGAAGAGAAATTGGATACACCTGGAAAGATCCTTTGGGTAAAGTTTGTCCATTCTGTCACTGGGAAGCACAGTTAGTTAAATTTTGGCTCTTGAATAATACTACAGAAAGGAAAAAAAACCACACAATTTATTTTCATTTATTAATTGCATTGAATTTTAGAAATAGTTGAAAAAATAATATGCACCAGGAATCTTTTCTCCACTCTCTTTTTTAAGTTAATTCTAGGCAGATAGACTAAGCATTGCAAGCATTCAGATTCTGGTAAGAGCGCTCAAAGAATCATATTTCATCTTTCATAATTTCCCCTGGCTTGTGTTTGGCATGGAATTTTGTTTTCATTTTACAATTTCCCTGTTTCTTTCATTTCCATCAGGAGAGAGAAACAGAAGAAGGAGATGTCAGGTGGCTTTCAGTTATATGCCTCAAAATGAAGATGAACTGGAATTAAAAGTTGGCGACATCATTGAAGTTGTGGGAGAGGTGAGCACATCCTTAGTTGACTATACACACATGCAGTACTGACATATCTTGTGCATGCTAAGCTCTTCAATACAGTCTGTTTTAAGACATAATTTAAACCAGACATTTTTCTTTTCTGGTATACTGACCTGTCTGGTATGGATTGCTGTTGGGCACGAGAGGATGTTGCTGTTTTTTTAATGGATTTTGTAACTTTTTTTTTCCCTATAGCACTTTTGCCGATTCTTCTCAATCAGTTGGTGTTTCAGAGTTCTGAAAGAGCTCTAAGTTTGTTCTACAGAGCTCTTGAATTTATATCTCTGAAGAACCAGAGATTATATCAGAAGAAGCTTTTCACAGTTTTAGTAAGCCAGTCACAGGGAAAATTACGTTTGCAAAGTTAAACAAATTTAAGAAATTTACTCAAATCTCCACTGGAGTTCACCATTTGTCATCTTTGCCAGCAAACTTTAAGAATTTCATTTTAGTCTAATCAGTTTAAAAAAACCCCTAAAACCAAGCAAAAAAACCCCCAACAAAACATTTGAGACTTGAGATTCATTTATTGTGGGTGCAGATATATGTGGAAAATTAATGCACATTCCTTAGATGGACTGGGGACAAATTACAAAATCTTGGACAGAGATACAGAAAATTTCTTTGTGTGAGTAAATCTGGGTGCAGTATCAAGGAATGATGCTCGCTCCCAATACCTTCAATGTTCCATTAGAGATTTTACAAATATCTTCTTGAGTTTAATAGCAAGAAGAACCAAAGTCAAAATTATAACATGCATTCTTTAACTAGAATGTATTCAGACTCATTTATTCTTTATTTGCTTAGCTTTAAAAAGACCTTAGTCTGCTCTAGCAGCCAATAAAAGGTGTGTTTCAGCTTGTATCATTTATTTGTAAGATTTTTTTCTCCCCTGTGACTCAGCAGTTAGGACATTAACATTAATTTACTTTTTCCTACATCTGTCACTTAAAAAATCAGCTCTAAGAGAATATAAATTCTACTGCAACCTACATGACATCCAGCATTTTCTTATGAGAGATTAAGTTCTCACTTCTGAATGTAAGAAGCTTAGTGATCACTGGTTTTGCTTTAACCTAGCTGTGCACGCCAGCTCTGCACATCATTCTTCCTGGAATCAGACATGATACGCCACTTAAATAACCTTATTCTGTCTGTGAACGGTTTTGTAATGGGGGAATTCAAGGTTGTAAGATATTTAAGAGCATATTTTGAAGACAATGTAAACTTGATATTATAAAAGGTTTCATGGCATCGCATAAGCTGTTTTCATTGGGTACTTTGAGGTATATTTGACCTCACGTGGCCACAGAAATATTGCTTTATATTTTTAAGTCTGTGTCTTTCCAGAGTAAATTGATGGACTGAAACCCTTTCCTAGTATCCAGCCAACAAGCTAACCCTACCAAATGAATAAATAATTACTGAGTAATTAAATAATTTAGATGAGACACTAGACTTCTCTTACAAAATGCATTTCTTGTCTTTTTAGAAATTTGAGCAACTTAATTATAAATAACAGATTTATTTATATCTGAATGAGACTGAAATTGTTTGCATTAAAATTGAAAAATGTAGAACTATAAAAGTGAAACATTCCATGTACTTGCATGTGTGTGCTTATATTTAAGGGTATGCATTTTGTAACCCACTTGGATTGCTGATTTCAGACTTCCTAGTCTTAAATTTGTACCCTGATTTGCTACTGTTGAGGAAAATATTGACAACTTTCTTATTTTAAGGTTTAAGAAAATATATTGTCTAGGGCTGCTTTTTGGATTGGCAGATATAAAGAATGTCATGATGGAATTAGTCTTACTGTAGTGTGGAACAGGACTGCTCATGGATAGCTTGAACTGCTGGTCATAAGTAAATGCTGAAGAACAGCTGACATAGGTGAGGCTGTGCCCACTTTGACCTTATAAAATACCCTGTTCTGTCAGCTACTGAAACAGAAGGTCAGCTTCAGCCTTCATCTAATGCATTCATGTGTTTTAGAGCATTGTCCAACTTCTGGGTGGAACTAGATCGGCTGGTGGAAGAGGGAAAATAGGAATCTAGAGAAAAAATTCTCGGTCCCTCAGGAAATGTTATTGTGGGGCCTTTATTTTCCGTCATGATTGATACCAAGCAGTTGATGTCAAATAGTTATTGTTATTACTTCCTTTTCTGCTCTTATTATAGTAGTGTTAATTCCTCAAAAAAGTAGGGCAGAGTATTTATTTTGAAACAGGAACGTTTGTTTGATGCAAGAAGTTGCACCAACCAATGTGCTGATTTCACTTTTTACCCTTCTGCTTTTAGGTAATGCTGCATAAAGAGTCATTGAAATAGGATTCACAGTGTTAATGTCATTATACAATTAAAAAATATGGCTTCCTCAGTTGTGAAAATTGAAGTGTTTTGTTTTGTTTTTTTGCAAGGGCTAAAATCATGCTATGTTATTGTACAAAAAAAAATAAAACCACAGCAAAAAACCCTCCCACATAGGTAACAATTGGAGACAATTCTTGTAAAATACCAATTTTGTTTATTATTACTCAAGACTAAAAACTGGATGACATCTTCAGCATTATTTACAGTGGTTCACTGTGTAATTGGAACATAAATGATCATTTACTTTCCATTTCCAGTTGTTCCTTTCTCTTACCCCATCTTTTTATTCATGAGTAGGTCTCAGATTCCCATAGATAGTATTTTATTGTCTCCTTCTAAGAAAGTTGCATCAGTTGAATTAAATAGTTTTAAATTGACTTTGATTAATATTTTCAAATCTCTGTGGATTTCTGCTTAGTTGAAAATAAATCAATTCCTAACTGACTTATGGCAAGCTGAACCTGGTATTGTTTAGGTCAAATACTGTCTATGTATCTTTCTGTGGCTATTGAGAAAAAAAAAAGTCTTAAAATGTTGCTTGTGATTGACAACTCATTAAACTTTTGCTGTTGCAAAGAAAAGTTAATTGAGCTTTATCCTTGAAGAAGTGTGTTCTGCTCTTCCTCAAACCCGTTCAAGTTCACTGCCTCCAGCACAGGGTTGACAGAAAGGAACACGAATGTCAGCTGCCTCCATCAGTGTCCAAGTGTCCCCAGACTCCCAGTGAAAACAGGTTACACTGACATCACACAGTGATGTGCTGAGGATGAGGATGTCTTCCCCTCTCCAACCTCTGCTTCAAAGTGTGGAGGTGTAGTAGCATCTAAAACTGCCCAGATCCTTCTTCCTGGTGCCAACAGATTGGATGTGATACTTTTGAAAGGGTTTTTATGTCTGTAGTAGTGGAAATTCCTCCTGTGGTAAAAGTGGTTTGGGGCTGTAGAGTGGATTGAAACAGTAGCAAGCGTGAGTTGTTGCCAGATGAATGTCCTTGGAGGCTGTATGTGTTAAGAATTCACAGTTCCTTTCTACCTGTCCTAAATAGTTGGAAATTAATTATGTTAAGATCAAACATTCAACACAATAGATAAAATGCTTGTTGTTAAAATAGAGGTTTCCATAACTACAGAGACCCTGATGCCCATGAGGCATTAATTAACAGACTTAAATTAACAGTACATTTAAAACTTAACAAGAAAAGCATTTTCATCATTGTTTATGTTCACGTTTATTATGTGATTGATAGCTTTTTGCTTGTCATTTTCCTACCTCATTAGCTATAACTCTAATTAAAGTTGTCCCAAAATACAGCTGTAACTAATTGTCTTATTAAATGCAGATATCTGAATTCCAATTATGTTTCACCCTTAGACTTTCATGGGATGCCAGATAATTAACCTGCAGCATCAGAGTAAGGACATTTGGCATGTCATTCAGGAGTTCTGAGCCTGCTTTCATTTGGGATTAGTCTGTTGTGCTGCTATATACCTTTTAGCCTCATCCTGCTGAGAAGTCAGCTTTTTGGCAATGGGTAGTGCATAAAGTTAAACTCACAAGTCTGTGACTGAGATATTCTGTAATACCATTGAGCTTATTCTTTGACTTTTAGGTAACATTGCCATATATTACATGATGAAATCCTATCAGTAGCTCATTTGAAATTATAAAAATACAGACTGAATTTTTACAAATCGGTTGCTTCTTATGGGAAAGATTGGTGGATATGTTTTTTTGTTCTTATTTTGAGATAAAGTGGTGCAACACATGTCCAAGAACAGGATAAACTGGGGATTGAGCTGGACTTTTCTTACAGTGACCTATTTTGGCAGCTATAGAGTTGAAAGGGGAATGAATATTTAACCATAGCGAGGGGATGGTCTGTGCCACAATTGCAGAGCTATATAATATGCAAGAGAACAACTGGGAATGAATGCTGGGGTTTCACATCTCTCAGTTACTTTTCTGTAGAATGCTGTGGTAAAGTGTTTTTCTGGATCCTCTTCTAACAGGTTGTTCACAAGGACTCTGGGACTACTTCTTGTTTGATTAGTTCATGTGGTAGGAGGCCTTTTTTGGGAGAAATAAGGGTGCAAATACTGCTGTATAGGGATAGGGTCATCCCAGTTCTGTGTGATTGCTTTCACTGCCCTTTAGTGTCTTTTTTAGAAGAGGATGTTAAAAACTTAACAAAACCATGAATGACAAAAGCAAACAAAGAAAAATTACCCACAAAACCATGAATGACAAAAGCAAACAAAGAAAAATTCCCCAAGCGCATTTTGACATTGTAACATAAAGAACTCTGAAGCTGAAAAGATTCCCCAATACAAGGTATTTTTGCAGTTTTTAGTTCTTACCTCCTGCACCCGAGTTATCAAAGTTTCCAGATGTGCTGTAGCAGAGTCCCAAGGGATGGTTGGTGCCTCGTGGGTGCGGCTCCTCTGAATGCACTCCCAGAATAAGCCATCAAGTGGCACTGTAGGCACCATCTTCTGTTTAGGTCTTGTATCCAAAATTTATTTTCCCATTGGCAACGAATGTGATTTTTTTATTTTGCCTCTTGGGAATCTATGTTTTTAATTTCCTTTCAGCATATGATTGCTTTTGTCCTTTGAGCTCACGATTTTCCGTTAGAATTTATAAACTGAGGGAGCTTTTTCCTTTGCTTTCTGTGCTCTAGTTCTCTCAAAGCAAAAGAAAATTTGTTGACCTTGGGCTTCTCTCCTTCCTGTTGCCTGCCTCTGGCATTGCTTTTGTTCCTGGGACTATGTTTTGGTTTTAACAGTCCAGAAAAACTTTGTTATGATCCAGGGAGACTTTCTTCCATCTGAAACCTTTCCTGACTCAGAGCCTCCCTCATCTGCCCTGGCTAAGCTTTAAGTAGTCTGTCAGCCCAATAGGCAAAGCCACAGGTTTTAGAAAATCTTGTGGAATGAGCCAATACAGGAATTTATTGGAAATACACTTTAGCTCAGTGATTCCAAGGAGCTGTACATTTTAATCATTTAACAACTTTAGCCTATTAATTATATAGCAAGGTGTAAGCAAGCAGCTGGGGCAGTCTTAGACATTCTGGCAAGCAGCTGCTGGTAGTTGGCCTCAGCATTTCCTGCTGGTTTGGGATATCCTGTCATGGAGTACAGGGGTGGCCCCCCGGTTCTCTCAAGAGAAGGTGCTTCTAAGGCTTGTAGCAGCAAAGGTTTGTTGCACTGCAAGTCAGGATGGCCTTTCTTTCTTTGAAGGGGGATGTTGCAGATTGTATTGGCAGTGAAGGGAAAACCTGAAGAATGTAAAATGTAAGGTGTCCTCACTTTTGGATTATCTTAATCTTGTAGTCCTAGTGACCTACTAAAGTGATTTTGTTTTCTTTGGTTGCTTTACAGTTACAGAATAAAACCATATTCCTGGTCTGAAATAGAATTATTATATTTGTTTGAAGGCTTGAAATACTATCTTTTTTTTTTTTACTTTAAGCATGGAAATAGGCTGATTTCAATAAATTTTTGTAATTTGCTAATCAGCTTAGTGTCCTAGCCTCTGTATATCCTTAGGAGAACTTCGTGTTTGTGTGCCCGAATGCCTCACTCATATAATTCTCTGGTATTTTCCTGTCTGTCCACTTCCATGGTATCTATTTTGAGTACTTGATTTCTTCATTCTTCTTTCTTCTTATTTCTTATTTATATTATTACTTTTAAGTAAAATTAACTATTACAGCCTTGTACTGTCTTTGTAGTCTGGGTTGTTATTGTGTGCTGGGATCTCACAATTTGATTAAACATTTACTTTCTCACAAAGTAAAACAGTATATTTCAAATTATTTTCATCTATATTTGGTTTATAGTTTACAAAAAAGCTCATTTACATTAAAAAAGGCTCTAGTGGTTGAGTAATTAAATTACAACCAAAGCACAAATATTCTTTCCTCATTGAAAATTTAAAACAACTACAGCCCAACAATACTGGAAGAACATTTGAATGTCTCATAATTATTATATAGATTAAATCCCAAAGGCCAGGCTTTTTAATGGGATGAATTTCTCTAGAACTGGTGATGTTACTCATTTGTATCTCATTCAGTCACATCCAGGTGTTAGATTGCATATTGCATCTGTCCCTGCCCCATGCATGGCATTGACTGAGTTGCAAGTTGAGTGCATGTTGTTGTTACCTCCTAAATATACAAAGTAATGAAGTATCTTCAGTCATGTTCCTGTATGTTGTTGCTCTTCAAATGTGGTGTGACCGCACTGGCAGCCTAAGGGCTTGGCAAGATGAGGATGAGCCACACCTCTCCAAAAGGCAGTGAACAGATAAAACACACTGAAAATACATCTTAAAAATATCTCTAACTATATCTGCTTACATTTGGCAGATTGGAAAGATCCCTCTTCTGACTTAAAAAAAACCCACTTCATTTGCAGGCTGATCTTACAGTTGGTGTGTAGAATATTATGAATCGTAGAACTTCTTATCCAGCATAGGGACATGGACTGCTGAATGAAATCCTTCTCTTTTTAGATTGTTTGGTTCAGCAGGTGAATGCTGGGCATAAATCAGGACCTAGATGTATAAATTCTGAAAGCACTTTGTTATAATAGCATGGCAACAAATTTTATTGAGCTCGTACCTCCAGAAGGATTACCCCCATGAATAATGGATTTTCATTTAAAAGGTTTTATTGGCTGTGAATTATTGCAACTTTTCAAACCATATGGTAATGGACTGCCCCAGTTTGGGATAACTAAATCCTAGAGGCATTTTAGTGTTTTCTATTGCATGGATTTATCTCTAGCTTTGAGGCTTAAAGTTATGTAGCAGGTAGCTATAGTGTTTAAAAATACTTAAAGCTTTTGATGCTTTTGATGAAAATTTCCTACTAAATCTTTGGGAGGCACAGTTTGATCTTAACCTCTGATGTCTTGCTAACATGATTTCGCATTTTCTTGTGGAAAAAAAAATCTAGGTTTGGCTTTAGATTTTTTTCTGAAGTTGTAGAATTATTGAATACAACATGGTATTAGCAGGCAATTAATTTTTCAGTCAGATGGAAAACTTACAATAAGATAATGAATGCTATGAGTATATTCACATCCAGGTTAGATTTACCTGTCTAAAGATCTTTGTATATATGTATATTTCTATACACATATATGGGGATCCATACATCAACATGCCACATGAAGAGTGCTAATGTGAACTGTAAGGAAACTGTGAAGTGTTACCCTGGAAGAAGTAAGCAGGTGAAAATCACTTGAGGAAAAGATGAAACTGGATTATATTGGTCACATTACTTGTGTCAAATAATCTCAGCATCTTGCAAAGCAAGGATCTTGGGAACTGTGTAAATCCTCTGATTAATCTACTGGTCAATCAGCTAATGCAGTTATGGTTTGATGTTTAGCTCTACTCAATATGACCATCTGGGAATACTGCATTAGAAAAATGGAAATATTTTATTACTGAAAGAGTCTTGGCCGTATTGTCTATTTTCTGTGTACCAAGATATCATATTTTATGGGTATATAATATTTATATCATATTTTATTTAGATATATAATTTGTACATATATGTGTAGATATATAATTTATCTACTAAGTGTTGTGTGTCATGCAGTTTCAGTTTTCCATATTATTTATTATTGATCTGGAGAGAAGAAAGGGAATATTACTTTTTAGAGACTTTGATACTATAATGTGAAAAACCTCCACCTCACTAAAGTGATTGAGTGATCCATATGTATTCCATCTTCTGAATTTACAGCAAGATAATAAGAAGTGCAAGATAACTCCCAGAGTTGTGCTGGAGCTTGTCATGATTACTGATGAACTGAGGGGGGGGCGGTGGAAGGAGGGCAAATTTTGTCAGGGACAGGTACTGAGATTAAATGAAAGTCTGGTCTGAACTCCTTTCAAATGAAAACAAAAATTCAACTCAAGACAACAAGAAATGTGGCGTTTTGTAGTAAAATTGTATGTGTGACTAAATTGAAAGAAATGCATACATTCCACCATATTTTTGGGAAATATTTGGTTGTATTATGAAGAGATTTCTTTTCTAAGAACTCGAGTTTTTCACAGATAAGTGATAGGAGATGGACTTTTTTTTCTGTAGTAATTAACTAGTTTCATTTAAAATGTGGGGTTCTTTTTTTAACAGTAAACATGAACACCCTCAGCCTTTCTATTTCAGTTGACTTTCTATTTTCATAATTGTGGGGGGAAGGTAGGCAGGAAAGAGATGTGTCAAACTTTATTGGAGGCTGATATGTCACAGATTGACACTGTCCTCCCCTGTCATCTTTTTTGGTGAAAGGACAGTGTCTGACAGATGAAAAATATTTCCCTATCAAGGATGTGTTTAGCTGATGCATATAATAAGTTGTTTCTTGCTGTCCCATTATAACCTAAAGGCATCTGTTTTCTGAGAGCTGTCATTTCACTGCCTGACACTGCTGTTCAATGCTGAATGGGTTATACAGGAGGGAGTTTGTAATTTTAAAGCGATATTTTCCTCTTGGGATTTGACTAGGCGGTGTCCCTCCTCCTTCTGACACCATCATTATGTATTTCAGTACTTCTTTGTAAATCTAGAGTCAAATATTCATTAGCACTGTTCTTTGTTCTCCACAGATTTCTTACATTAACAGATTAATGAAGTAGCAACATTCTTAATTTTTACAGAACTTCAGATTTTGATGGAGAAGGCAGGAATATTCACATTATTTAAGATAGTTTAGATTCTCTGAGTAGCTTTTCATGGATATTTCTCTTTCACCTTTGATTACTTAGGGAATTCAAACTCAGAATCTGCAAAACATGTCCATTAAGATTGTCTTGAATAGTCATGCAGTTTGCACAGAAAATTTAGTGATTGAATGGGCAGCCATAAAAATCAAAATGTAGAGACACCGTATGCTCTCTAGTTGTTCTTTTGTCCTTTTATTGAATGCTCATCCATGCTTCTGACTGCTGTCAGCACTGATGACATTTACAGATGGGCTCATGCATCTTTCTTGTTTACACTTATCAAAAAAAAAGAGAGATGTTCTGACTTAGAGCCTATGCTATGTGCTCCTTATACCTGAAATTAATATAAACTGTTCAGAGTCATTACTGTAATTTATTGGATGTATATAACGGAACTCAGCAAAGTGTTGCTTATATTAACCCCCTTTTTTTTTATTTTTGTCTTGGTGCAGGTGGAAGAGGGCTGGTGGGAAGGAATACTCAATGGAAAGACTGGCATGTTTCCTTCCAACTTCATAAAGGAACTGTCTGATTCTGATGATGTTGGAATAGCACAAGAAGAGCAAGTAAAGTCAAGTAAGGAAAAAATTATTATTGATGTTCTGTATGTACGCCTGTGTCTTTACCCCATAACACCTTGATAGGTTAGTACATCCTTATCTCTTGCTTGGAACTGTTTTTGAATGCCATTGTTCTTAATTTATGCTGAAAGGGTCATGATGATAAGTGTGTACTTGCAGAGCTACCTGAGTTGCAATATTGCCAATGCTCCCTGAGCTGTGTTAAAGACTTGCTGAGCTGCAACAGATCAAGAAAAGAGAAGGCAATGATGAATATTGAATTTTTATTTCAAAACTAATTAAAAGGGACTTTAGACATGGAAAGTAACCAAACATCTACAAAGTGGCTATGCTTATTTAAGCGAGGGATTAAAGTGCCATGCCTTCTGTAATGACTCCAGTAGATTTAAGGATTCATAATTATTGGTGTGGGACATGCGGCACTTTTTCCCTCCAGGTGCTGAGCATGTTACTATCACCTCCGACACCCACTGCCCCAGCAGCCAAGGGGAAAAAGGCCAGAACTGGGACATGGACTTTGTTCTCTCATTTACAGTGGGCCAGTACTGCTGCAGGTGAAAAGCATGTTTGGTAACTAAGTTTGCAATAGTATAAGCATGGTAGTGGGTTGTCCTGTTTATAACTTCCCTTGGAGAATAACCTGAGCCAAAAGTGTGCTGTTATATGAAATGGAAAGTTGTTATTCTTCATGGTTTTTTATGTTCTTTAAGCAGATATTCTTTTTGTTTCCTAATTCAGTGGTCAATTCTGAATCTTTAGTGAAAAAGTCGATTGTATTTGCATATTTCAGGCTAATTACACAATATTTGCCAAGGTCTTCCTATTTTCAGCACATATCCATTGCTATGTAGTGTTCTTCTGAGATCTCTGACAAGCAAAAGCCAAAGAACTATCAACGTCTTTGTAAACTTATCTCACCTGAAATTTACCAAAGCCTTTTATAGTTCATGCTGTCAGTAAGAGGTAGAAAATTATAATACTTCCTTCTTTTTCCTCATTTTTCCAGTTAAGGCAAATGTATCGTCTTTATTTCATGCCAAAGAAATAAGATTCTAAAAAACCTGACTTTTGCATTGATGATATTGTTTTTGTAATGGAGCACCTATTCATGTGTGAATGGGCACTGGTGACCCAGTCTTGTGGTCAGTCCTGCTAAAGATATTTACATGTAACATTCCTTCAGACTGGAATGAAAATGTTTTTAAGTTAAAAATTTTAATGTGATAGGAAAAAAGGGCATTAAGTGAAGATGCACTTTTCAGTGAGATTGCAAACTATTTCTATAACCTGTATATGCTATCATGAATTATGTTCATTATAAATACAGTGAGTCTTGGAAGAACTAATTATGTAGATGTAGTTCCAGCTCTGGAGTCTGTAGTGTTTGGTACTAAATAAATGAACAAAGTAGGTGATACTGTTCAGGAAGGAATATCCCAGTTCTATCTACATGAATGAATGAATGAATGTTCCATTATAAAGTAATACTTACTTTATAATAAGCATCTCTAAAGTGGCTTTTAACAAAATATACATTGGAGTGTGCCAGAGCAGCCAAAAGCATTAGCTCTTGATGTCCATTATGGCACATGCTTTATTCAAACTCAGTTTGGTGTGCTGGTTCCAACTGTCAGTGGAATCCAAAGCTGTGATATGGAGAAGACAGCAGTAACACAGATGTCGGTTTTGTCTCTTTAAATAAACTGAAGGTAACTACAGTTGAGAGATGGATTTTCATCTTTCTTGTATTTAATTTAATTCTTTGGAGGTGCTTTATGGGTAAGTAAGATGATGTGTTATTAGGAGCTATTAGATACACCTATAAAACAGAAGAACACTATAAACCTGAAAGAGAGACTGGGACTATCGGAATTTTGAGATTATTATGGGGATTTTAATGCTTTTTTACTTATTTTTCTTCAAGTAAACCCACAGATTTAATAATTACATTCCCTTAGAAGAATTATGGGAACTACGCATCAACTCAGTTCTTTCTGTATGGTTTATGTAATTGATACAGGTGTTGCTCTCTACCACATGGTGCTTCATGAGGCTCAGTTCAGATACTCTGACTGTCTGGATTTGAAAATCTCCATAATGAGATTGCAAAAATTTCAATGAGTTTATGCAACTGACTAGGAATGATAATCTCATTCCAAGTATCTGTGCTTATTCTGAAAACATGGTAAAATAAAAAACGAACAAGTAAACCCTGAAAGATTTGAGCATCGGGTTAGTATTACTGTCGAAATGCTCTGGGTAACATCTCAGAAGGGTGTATATTCATGCCTCTAGATCACCTCCTTCCTCCATGGATCACAAGACCTGACAGCACTTCAAATCTGCAATAAATCCTTTTTGTTTCTCTGGAAACTTTGTTTGAATATGTCTGTATCACAGGATTTGAATAGAAATTCTAGATTATGGCACTCAGGTGTGAGGGGCTATACCAATACATTGAACAAGAACCTTGGGCAGTCACTGAGGTTCTGCACAGAAATGTGGAAGAGAAAAAATATATAGCTTGGCTATATATACACCAGGCCAAATGGGGAGAATGTTGTTTGATTTTATTAGTCTTGTTGTGTTCATGTAAATTTTGTGGCAGATCAGAGTAAATGGCCAGAAGAAATTATCTTGGTTTCTTTTCATGCTCTGCCATAGAGTAACCTCAGAAGTTTCTTCAGAGCAAAAATTTCCTATTTTGAAAATACTTGAGGCTAATTTGGAAGTGCCCAAATATTTTTGAATCCTGACAGTGGAACTTAACTTTCCCCTTAACTTGGAAGGGTTGGGAACCTGTGCCTTCCCTCAGATAGTAAGTGCTCAGCAGATTGGAAAGCAAGCCTGTTACAAGATCCAAATATTTGAAGGTTGGCTTGTTTGATTTTAAAGTATTTATCCCAGCTGTAAAGTGACTGCCAAATTTTTTTGTCTTCAAAGGCATGTTTTGTGATGTAAGTATGGACATGATCAGGTACTCTTAGAGTAAATAGCAGTTCCTTGTTTTTTAAAGCATGCTCTTAAATTAAAACATTGCTTTTCTTTGACCAACAGTTACAGCATGAACAGAAGTATACATTATAATTTTATTACTATATTAAATAGATACATGAATGATAAGATTATTTTCTAGATTTCCCAGAGATCTAGTATTAATGTTAAGACTATTTTCAATATCGTTTCTTGTCATTGCAGCCTGTCGAGAAGCAACAAAATGACATGTAGTCAAATAAATTCTATTTGAGATGATCACAATTAATTATTAGGGAGTTTATTTCAAAAAGCATTTATCATGTTCATGGCAATGTCATGACAGCATTTAAAAGTGGCCTTTTATATCTTGCTATCTCTTGTATATGTTTGTTCAGGTACAGCCAGGCCTCATGGTACATATCAACTAATTTTAGAACCTGTTAGTGATGACCACTGAGAAGAGTTAGAACAGATGACAGACTCATCAGCTGGTGCTTTAGTCAGACAACCTCCTCTGTTCTGAGTTCTTAAAACTTTAGATTTCCATTATTGTCTCTTTGGCTTTCCACAGTGTCATGAAACTTAACGTACATTTCTCTTAGCAATGGGTTGATTGTTGTTTGACTGTTTTAATAATATTCTTTTAATGGTATCTTGTAAAAACAAAGTGAAAAGATGGATTTGTGGCTTTTTTTACTTCATTTACTTTCATCGTGTAAAAATGAAAACCTTTCGCTATTAATTAAACTGCAAGAACAAAACAAAGGAACAGCTTTTTATAATACATAAATGAGTATAGCTTTTTCTTTTGTGAAAGTCCAACAGAATGATATAGAGGAGAAAAAAAATTACACATTTTTGGTACCAAAATGGGTGTGATTCTATCTTGGGACAATTCCCAATATACTGGCTATTTTGCAATAAAATTTTACTGAAGACATTAATTTTTTGCTGGTAATGTAGGGGAGATTGGCAACAAGCTGGCATTGGTATATTTTTGGGCTTGCCTGGGTACCTCGTCTTTAAAAAAAATCCAACACACAAAATATCTCAGCTGCTTATTCCTTTACCTTCACTTGAATTTCGTATTCTAAATATCAGAGCACGAGTTATCTCACTAGCAATGAAAAAAAAACCAAAACCCACCCAATAAGAAATCAATAGGTTTTGTTATAAAAATGTTATCTTAAATGTATAAGACAGGAAGTGGGATTTATTTTTTGTTGTTTTGCTGTTTTCTCTTTAAATTTCAGTATTTTATTATTTTTGTTAATGTGTGCCAAGTCAAACACCTGATTAAGGTGTTGGTGAAAAACTGATTTATTCCGGTTTTAGTGTCCTATCCCTTTCAGTAGGCATTGCTTAAGACCATGTACAAAAACTGTTCTCCCCTCTACAGAATATTTCTAATAAGTCATCTTGGAAAGACTCAGTATTTCTGATGCTCACAGCATCCTGGTACACTAGAGAAATGTGAGTATTTCATTGCCCTGTTTGGATGTCAGCTGTGCTTGTTCAAGTGCAGTGCATCTGCATCAGGAATGTTGAGCCACTGTGAGTACATCATTGCAGTGCAGTAATGATATTTTTTCAGGATTCCTCTGTGCTCTTTGAGGAGACTGCATAAAACAGACAAATAATTTTATATGCAAGACTCACAACTTGATGGACAACAGACAAAACCTAAGAAAAATGCATTCTGTTGGACACTGTAAAGAACAGCTTTAGCAAAATCATGAGATTATTTTATCTGACATACATGCAGTAAGAATATTTTAACTTCATATACAATCGGATACTTTTGTTAATATTCTCGTTGTTTTGCTAATGAGGCTTTAAAAATGTTAGTGATTGAAAATACAGATTAAAACGTCTTCCTTTCCCTTCTTTTTACCACCATTCAACCTCCTTACCCCCACCCTGCCCCTTCTCTTTTTTTTTCATCTTTCCTTCTCTTACCTGCTGTCAGGAAAATCTGCTTTTGAAGGGACAATTCTGTACAGAGTGGTACCGGCAAAGATTGACAGCTACAGACGTTATAACAGTGAGTGTGTTTCAAAATCAACAAGCAGTAGCTTTAGTCCTCTGTACTTGTTTGATTTATCTACACTTGTAAAATGTGCCACTGCTACTCACTTATGGCTACTCTACATGCATATATATCTGTCTGTAAGCTAAAGTCAGTTTGCTGCTGATGAATTGCCTTAATGCAATGAGAATGCACCTGTTTCTTCTGTGCATGTGTATGTTCTGTGTCTGTATAATGTATGTGTGTAAGCCCACAGTAAAGCGTGAATTACACTGGGTGTTTGAATCTCAGCTGTGGATTGAAATTAAGGACATTTAGTCCCATCCCTTTTGCCACCTGAAACAAGAAGACTGTTGGTAATAACCACCAGTCTTTGAATTAAAAGTTCTTCTGCTCTAAAAATAAAGTTGCCATTGTGATTGCTGAATTCATAAAATATGCTTTGCTTTTCTTAAAGGACATTGTGGGGTTTGATTTGTTTAGGGTTTTGTTGGGGTTTTTTGTTTGTTTTGTTTTGTTGGGGTTTTTTTTTAGTTTTTAATTTACTGCATGCATTTAATTTACTGAATGCATTTGGCATTCTGTCTTTGACAGTTATTACTCACAGCATTTTGGCTGAGACATTTTTTCTGCCAAGGAGAGTAAAAGATATTTTCATTTCACATTCAGGTTTTTGCCTTCTGCGTTTTAGAAGAAGGGCACATCCTGCTATTAATGTGCTTTTACTGCCCTGTTAACACAGAAAAAGAGAGGATGGTTAGATCAGATGCAAGACAGAGGAAGCAGGGAAGACAGAAATCTGTCCTTCCAACTGCTTCCTCGTTGAAAAATCTAGCAGGAAGAGATCCTACTGAGTCACATTCAGCGTGACTAAGTACAAAGTGTTCAGTTCTGTCTTCCAGTGAGCAGGATTTTGTGCTGGCTGTGGCATCTACTTTTGTCCCAGAGAGCTTTCTCTTGAGAAGATCCAAGCTGTGCTACCCTTCTTTCTCCTTTCTGGGTGGGAGTGTTTGTTCTCGTACCTCTGAGAGCTTATGCACATCCACTGCAAAGGATGAAGCAGTTGTAGTGATATTATTCTATTCTGATATTTGCGCTTACACCTTTTTTTTCTTTTAACAAAACCTGATCTTTTATTTTTTTGAACAAAAATCTTTGTGACTGTATGCAACTCTGATTATTTCCTCATGGATAATTATCTCCCTGTCTACTAGAATTCATTTTGCAGCTCTTCTCAAGCTTCCAACCAAGCTCTTGCCCTGGCTGGAGCAGACCATGTGGCTGGTGGTCTTCAGATTTTTTTGCTGTTTCTCACCTTATAGTCTTCATGACTGTTTATGAATCACTCAAATTTCATGCTTTTTGCTGAGTTCCTAGACCATCAGGTTCTCTAATCCACCTATCTGATGAGTATAATAAGAATTTTTGAAGTAAATCTCCAATATGCTTGACTTCTGACTTTAGGATCAAGCTTCAAGTCAGATACAGGGTCTGCCTTTGAAGCCTTTAATTTCACAATCTTCCTGGGGATTACCTTTCAAAGTTTTCCAGAAACCTGCTCTCCATGCCCAGCAAATTTTTCATTAAGAGTCACATCACCCCTCCCCTTTTCTTAAGTAATTTAGGGTGAGTGTGAGTGGTCAGGAGGAATTCAGTCACCTTTCCAGTTGTGCTAGAGCTCTGCATTTAGTTCTCCTTGTTAATCATAGCAGCCCATGGTTGTGCCAGGTCACAGAAAATAAATTTCATCAAATTGATTTTGGATTGCAGGATTGGATAGGTGTCTACAGGAATACTTGATAACCAGCTGCAAGAAGACAGCTTAACTCACAGTAGATTGTCTCACATTACTCGGGGCACACACCCGTCTAAGCTTTGTTTAGATGATACAAGGTGTCTTGTTTATACTACCTTCCTTAGCATTTGGTTGAGAGTCGCATGTTTTTTCATACTGCAGAGGTATGTTGCTTTCTCCATAAAACTGCATCTCAGAAGGCCAGATATCCAGATACACTTGTGGCCTGTTTGTTGCTTACTGGGTTGGAACTGGGACTGAGGAGTGGTCAGTACTCAAAATCAGGTCATCAGGAAGTCAATCTGGAAGTTTTAGACAAAACAAGGGTTGGCACTGTTGTTACTATTAGAGATGTTCTCTCCTAAACTAATATAGAAAAGGAGGGTTCCTTATTCTTCCTGCTCTGTCTGTTGACAGCTCACTTCCTGCATACTCATCGTGTTCTTCCTGACCAGGAAGAACACATCCCGACTGATGATGTGACCAGGTCCTTCCATTTCATATCTGATCTGTGGTCCATACTTTTAGGCAAATATCCATGTGCTTATGTCTCCAGTGAAAACCATTTGGAGACGTTCAACAGAATTGTTTTCATTTAGGGATGTGTGTTTAAAACAACCCATAGCTGTTTTAATTTCAGCTTTCTGATTTCTCCATAAATTAAGCTCAAGTCAGTTCATAACTTAGATTAGTTATGCCGAAAGGGTGCTTGAATTCACTTGTATCACACTGCATGAAGCGTTGCTCAGCTTTTGAATCAAGCTTAGAGCTTTAACTTTACAAACACATGCTTAGTGCTAAATACGTTTGTTTTGAAAGCCATTTCCCAACTGCTCTGTTTAAAAGAAATTTTCTTACTTAACAAAGGCCTGTAGTAGCTGTTCAATTAGTGTGTAGCTGCTTCTAGAGATACCTTCACTGGGATACGCAGGATTGTCTGCTGCATAAACACCCAGCCTTGCCTTCATATGCTGACATGGCTTTTGGTCATTAGGTATGGCAGGCTCTGCTCAGCAACAATTCCAGCTCCTTGGCATTCTGCTTATCAACCTGCTGTCAGAAAATCTTTGCTACTGCATATGCTGGGTGAAGAGAGACACACAGCAATTAAAAAATTCCTTACTTGTCATTTTGTTGATCACAGCCCTCTTTTCTTTCATCCTGCAACTTTCTTGCACCTCCACGAAAAACGCTTCTTGGATTTCTAATTTTTTTGTTTTTACTGATTTACTTTCTCTTTCTTGCTTCTTTACTTTCTTTTTCTTCAAAGATGCAATAACTGAGGAACAGTTCAGATAAAATGCTTGATTTGACAAATATTTACCTCTCTTTCCTTATATGTGGATCCACAATGCTGTCAGTAATAGATATTAGATATAATGGAAGAAGATGAGACAGGATCGTTGAAACAGAAGTATTCGTGAGTAACCTTAATTGTGTTTTGTGTTTTCTTTTGCTCCACCACTTTTTTTCCTCCTTTTTTTTTTTACCCTCCCCTTAATCCTTGCGGAATTATGGCTGGTCAGACTTCTGATAAATCAGTATGATTTATGTACTTAGGATGTTATAAACCCGATTTAGGAGTGTCTGAATGTGAGCAGAGTTAAATGAGAAACCCAAATGTGGATTTTAACAGATCTGAAAAGAGGACAGTTACAATTTTGTGTTCCACCTCAGCTTCTTTACAATTTGCTTGCAAAGAAGAGCATACGTCAAATACACAGCTACTACAATGAAAAATAACATCTGACAAAGAACAATGATAAAATTGAGTGAGGGAAATTTTTATGATTAAAAGTAAGCATCCTGTTTTCTGGAGAATGAATGTACAGATGGCGAGGGATTGGGGGTGGTGTGTGGAAGCATTATATTGACTGGGGTGAAACACATTAAGTCCTTCTGTTGATTTTTATTCCCATTACCAATTTTTCACGTGTCTCACCAAAGACCAGTGTTTGGTGAGTGGCCGGTAAAGAATCCTATCGCCTGTGGTCACTGTCCTTTCATGTGTAATGACATGTTCCTGTACTTAGTGAGGGTGGTGAAAAAAGTGGTTCCAAAATGAAGACAACGATGGTACAATTGTAGAACTCCTGAATGAGTGGTTGTTCCTATTTGCTCTTCCAGTACTTGGGGAGGTGGCTGGGGATGAGGTGAAGCCACCAGCTCCCGTACTGATGGCTCTGTGTTCCTGCTGCAGAAGATGCTTGCGCTGCGTGGTCCTTAATGCATGCTGCTGCGTGGTGCTGGACACCACTCCCCTTTTCCCTGCATGATTACCTGTGCAAGCATAAAAGTCTTGGGGCTGTTACTTATGTGGCAAGAGCTGTTGTGCAAAAGAAAATGAACACGCTGAAAGCAAGTGACAAAATATTTAGCTGACGCAGTTATGTTTTTTCAAGGAATATGACTGAGAATAACAAATAATGACTAATATTGAGATAATCTGCCTCAGCAATTTGTACATGTATAACCACTCCTGGTAAAGAAGCATAAATTTGTTTTTTGAAAGCATGAATTTATTAACCTTTAAACTTTGAAGAATTGACATGTCTTTATTCTACAGTAATGTTTCAAATCCAATTTCATTTTCTGGTTTTGATTTTTTAATGACACTGGAATATTGTTGGGGATTTTCTTGAGCAAGCTCAAGAAAAATACCTTATAGGCTGTGTGTACTCATTCTGTCTTGGCCAGTATGTGGGGGAAAAGGAAGAAGGACAGTTCCTGTCTCATCTACTGCAATTACCATGTATAACTCCACCACCTTTGTCATTCAGATCGGTCACCCGAGCATTCCATGCTATCATTCTCTAAATAGAAGGAAAGGACATATTTCCCCTTACCTTCCTTCCCTTCCATAAAAGGCAAAAAACCCAATAAGCTTCATTTACAAAGTTCTTTGTTCTATTAAACACAGTTGACAGCATTTCTCTCTGGCTGCCAGACCAAATCAGGAGATCCTTTGCATTGTTTCAGGTGTGTGCCTCTGAACAGCTGACCTTTCCATCGCTTAACAGAGCAAGCAGGGAAGTGCTTAGAGGGCAGAGCATCATTGGCTTATACTTTGTCAGAGTGGTTGTGCTGGTTTAAAGGTAAACCGGCAGGAGAAATGAACCCAACTCAAAAGAGATTATAAGTCAGGGTTACAATTTAATAAAATAATACAATAAATACAATTATATGGACAAACATGCTGAGCCCCACATGGTCCCCCTGAGTCCAAAGTAAAAGGAAAGGAAAACCTATTGGTGAGAGCACTGGTTGCAGTCCGGTCGAGGTTCTGGTCCTCCTCTGGATCCAACAAACGGGCCCAGAAGTCCCAAGACCCCAAGATTATACACACTCAGGTTCGAGTGGGAATGCCCAGTACCTCCCCCAGGGTGGGGAGTTCCACAGTGGGTGACTGTGAGTCGTGAGATATTTTTGGAATCCTTGGTGGCCCATTAGCAGCCATGACTCCTCAGGCCGGGTATGGAGGTGCTAATGACTCCCCAGAGGGGAGTTATCACACTAGAGTCATTGGTGTGAGGATAGGAACATCCTCCTATCTCACAGGCTTCTTAACACCCAGATTATAGCCTGGGGGGTCAGATGTGCTCTGGGCAGCTACTGCAAATGTTCCCAGGAAATGACTAGAGGGTGTAGAATACACAGTTTGGGTTACGCCCACACAGTGATGGTCCCGGCTGCTCTAACTAGGGCAGTGGTTCATCCTGGTCCGTTTGCCCAGGACCACAAATTGTTGGTGGAGAGAACAATCCAGAATAAAGAACAAAAATTAAATTGCCAAATAATAGCTCAAAATAGAAAGCTCTGTAAACTTACAATGGATTCCCCTTTTTTTGTCCCTGCCATTTTAAGCTGTTTAGAAACGATTTGTTTCCTGCTTTGAATGGAGTTAATTTTATCACAGCTGTTTATTTTTGTTTTAACAGCTTTAGTTTACACAGCCCTTTATCATCCCGAACTATCTTTCTGATTTAGAATCTTGGTTTGATGCCAGCACAACTCTGAGAGGCCATTGGTGAATTAAGTCTGATATTGTGGTCTCTTTTTAATCCCTCTTTGAGGTAATCTGTTTTGGTACATTTCAGAATGTTGATCTCAAAAGACCTGTAACTGCTATAGCAGGAGTGTGGTGTGTTTGAAATGTCTTGAGAAAACGAATCTCTCTTATATACCCATAGAGGAGAAAATGTGTGTGAAGTGCGAAATTCCTCCAGACAGTGTTGAGAGAATTTAATTTTCATGAATACTAAATTAGCTTGCATTTGTAAGGAGCATGAATCAACAAAGAATCAGAGCTCTGAGCATTTTTAAATAGCCTATGTCAGTAGTCCCTTATCTTAGCCCAGCCAAAAGCTGGGAACAGTTGGGCCCTGGGAATTTTAACTTCTTGCTGGTGATGCTGGCCTTGTTCAGAACTTGCTAGAAAAGTGCACCCAATACTTAGATTTGAGCTCTACCTTGTGGTGCTATAGATGATTCAGCATCAGTAAATCTAGGTGAAAGAACAGTCTTTTTGCTTACAGAGATAGAAAAGGGGAGTGATACCCCCAGAAGACTTATGTCCTGAGAAATATTAAAGATCTAAAAAAATTTCCTGCTATTAAGCCTGACATGATAGTAGGCACATTAGTGAGCACCTTTTCGATGTCAGCTCTCCAAATGCTGACAGAGAGGTGACAGATTCTAGAGAAGTTCCTGTTAAAAAAAAAAAGTAACAAAAAATAGTGAGAGGCCTGGCAACTGTAGCTTTTATCCTATACTGGCTGTATTTGAAGTATTGAATAACTGGGCTTTAAGGAGAAGCAAGTTCAAGTTTTCTGAGGGTAGCAGTTTGCTGAGCTGCTGGCTTACCTTGGTGCTCAAGTCCATCACTGTGGTAGACCACAGCTGTTTCAGGCTATGTAGCTGTGCTGGTCAGCACACTGTGACAACTGAAATGATCTCAGCTTCTAATGTTCATTTAGCAACCTGACTCCCCTGCTAGCTGTAGCTCTTCATGAAGAAAATTTCATCTTTAAAATTCATAATCTGACAGTTTGTGTCGCTCAGGTTCCTGCTTAGATCCCAGCTCTATCCATGGGCTACATTTGTCTTTTGGAGAAACTGTCCATCTAGATATATTCTCCTACTGAGCTGTTTGCAGTAGTGTCATAAAACTCCATGAAAAGCTAAACAAAATAAGTGTGATTGGAAGAGTGACATTCTTCTGTTCTTAAGAGGAGAGATCCCCTAAGCCATCAGCCATCTCTTCCTTGCATAGGTAGAGCTGGGGAGGCCAGTGCAGCTGCACTTGGCAGGATTGAATTCAGAGTATTGATGACACATACATGCTGAGATATATCTCTCTCTCCCCCTCTCTCTTTCTTTCTCCCTTTCTCTCTCTTTTTCTTTATATATATCAGGGAACAACCCAATGAAAAAGAATATATGAGGAGAAAATTTTTCAGGCAAGGGTGGACATAGTGTTGCAAATCCTTGCCTGCAAATCAGAGTTGTATATCTCATGTTCCTCGGGAGGAAAGTAAGAGAGTCTCTTTAGCATGTCTTTAATAGTAAGAGCATGTTAGGCTATTTTCTGCAGGACTGTTTTGTACTTAAACACTGCATTATTCTTTGTTAATGTTATTGTAGATCTTTATCTGATTTGTTCTCAGTTTCCACTGCATATAGTTCACCTCTTCTTTCACCTTTGTCTCTAGACCTCAGCCATGTTGGGATAACAGCGAGAGCAGACTAGTTCTTGTAAAAGCCAGGGCTTTTATTCTTACTGATTTATTTGTTTAAGTACAGAGTATTCCTCAGTTTCTGTCAGTCAAAAAATAATAAATCAGGTCATTTTCTCAGTTGATCAGGAAGAACTCTTTTAACTCTAAAGGAGCTTTGTGTCTGACCACTCAAATGCAGTTTAGTTTGGACAGGCCTTGCTTCAATCCATTCTGTCCTCATTAAAAGAAAAAAAGAAACAAAAAAAAGAAGAAAAAGAAATGCTGTGTTGCTTTCATTAGGAGGACTGTATACTGAGACAGAGCTCTGTGGCAGCATAGAGAATGAAATGACTCTTGGACTGTCATCAAGCACAGATGGGTGATGCTTGGGAAATCTGTTTTAAGCCTGAGGTGAGGCTTCTGATACAAGGTGTGATGTCTCATCACAGAAGAATGGTCATAAAAGCTGAAGATGCCATAATGAAGAACAAGTGATGGCCCAGAAAGAAACAAAAGCTTTATTCTTATTAGAGCCCCTTGAGGTTTTTGATCTTTCTTTCATGCAGACTTCAAAGATCTGGAAGTCCATGTGAGACCTGTTGAGTAATTCTCATAACTACTTCCATATTTTAATTCCATCCACTGGTCAAGTTCCAAATCCTCTTCTCCCACAATTAGGGATGCAAAAACCCTGTTATAATTACCTGTTTTAAAGATAGCTTTTCTGTTCATTTCAGCAGTGGCTAAGAGCAGTCATGGATTCTGTCACTTACTTGTGGAGGGAGGTCTTTGCACTTCTCCTTCCCTCTGTCACGGAGTGGTTAAAGGAGATTTTGGGAAGGATGGCAGAAGGAACCTTTGCTGGAGCGTAATTGCTATCCCATATCAAGATTTTTTGTTCAGCAAAAAGATGATGATCACTGCAATTTGAGTTTTTTGAGCTGTGGATGTTTTATACTCAGAAAAAATTATTTGGAACTCAGTATAGTCAATTGCTGACCATTCCCTTTGCATTTAAAAGTGGTAAATAAAGTTAGTTCTGGCCTCTCTCTCAGCCAGGGCCCTAGTCACTGATATTTTGCAGAACTGGGGAGGGTCCAGCTAGTAGAATGTACAACTTCTACCTAAGTCACAGCAAGGTGAGGGAATAAGAAAAGGGCAGTCACTTTGCCATATTGCCCAAAGAGATTTATACTTCTCTGGCTTAATTAACCCTTGCATCTCTGAGTGCTTTTCCTGGAAACATTGTAGAACGACTCTGCTGTGGATGATCACGCCCCTTCTGCCAACCACAGCACAGAGCAGGATCGCAGTGAATGCTTGAATTCCTGGTTACTGCTTTCCTGAGGTCTGGAATAGAAGTAGTGCACAGAATTTGCAGGCGTACAACCATTCTAACTACAATAATAAACGAGTGACACCAGATTTGAAGTTTTCCCTGAGCCCCTTCTTCAAAAAATAAAGATCCAAGTAAAGATATCAAGACTTTTGCATATTTAAGAAAAGAATTGCAATAGAATTATTTAATATTCATTTAAATTCCAATCCTGCACAGCTTATGGAACAAATAACTTGTTCAGTGCTATCTAAATTGAATGTCTGAAGAAATAGAAATGTTACTGATGTTCAACAGGTAGATGGCAGCCACTTAGGAGGCCAGAGGGCCAAAATATTTTGCTTAGTCTTTAGTCTTTCTTTCTAATTGGGAACTTTCTCTTATTCTGCCTTTATGCTCCTTTCATGTTTCAGATACAGAAAATCTCAGGGCGGCATATGATGTCTTTTCTGCTTTTAGCTAAAAGTCCTGATTCCTGATTTCATTTTCTAGCAGCACGCTTGTGTTGAAACCCATTTAACAGATGAGCCTCTTGTGTACTGGATCTTGAAGTTGTACCTGTAGGCCTTAGGACTTGCACTGGTTTCTGTAGTTCATCTGTACTAGCAGCCTTTTATGATGAAAATCTATTGTGATCTCTTTGTGGACTTCGATATAAAAATAGTGAAGAAGATAAGCTTGAAATTCTTCTTTCTTTGCCTTGTCACATCCACACCTGTGACACCATGAATGGTTGTGAGGGGAATGTGAGGATCTGAGTTTCTTATTATTAGGTAGAATTAGTGCTGTAGTAGCAGCAATTTCTGTGGTTTTCCTGGAAACATAGTTAAGTCAATCTGTAGTGTAGGGAGGCAGATTTAAATGGTCTAGGGGAGGAAACTTCAGTGGGTCACTTTGGCTGCCAGTGGCTGTTTGGCCTGATGCTGCACTTGTCTGTAAAGTGGCTGAGACATCACCTTATTGCATCTGTGGCCTCTGCTATACAAGCAGCAGATATTTTCAGATAAGTGCAGATAAATTTTCCTGTTCACCGGGAGAAGTAATGCAAATCAGAATGTCAGTTTTGATTTGTCATATTCCTAGAGGATAGTGTGCATGGGTGCTTTTCTTATGAGGCTGTCTATGCTGCAGATAGGTTTAATTTTCAGCAGGGAAAGTATTATGCAGCTTATTTGATTGCAAATTTGTTTGAACAGCTTTCAGCTTTATATTTCCCAGTTAGGTAATGTAGCTTTAGATACTAATTGCATAATTGGCTTGAGTCACACAGATTTAAGGTACAATGCGCCTGGTCTGACTGTTAGCTTTAAGTGGCTTTATACATTAGGTGCCCTGCAACTGAATTTAACTCTTTCTTTTGTTGAGTTCTCTTCCAAATAATTTTTGTCTGAAGAAGAAGGATTTTCTTGGTACTCAAGGAATGACCATCCCTGTTCCTGAAGTTCTGATGCTGGAGTATGCATGTTTTGTGGATTGGTGTAATTTCTAGCTGGTACACTAATATGATGAAATAAAGTGATTTTTAAAACTCAAAAGTGAGTGCATGGCACAGAGAGCATCTTCTCTACATGCTTCTTGTGGTTTCACTTTCCTCTAGAGGATGGTGGGAGGGATCATTTTCCAGTCACAATTTGATAACAGTGAGCTTCACACTTAAAATTCGTTCTTTCATCCCTCCATTTCACAGGCCTGAAAGATGCTACAGGCTCTGAGAGTGATGGTGGTGACTCTTGCAGTACAAAATCGGAAGGAGCCAACGGAGGCACGACAATCCAACCCAAGAAGGTCAAAGGTGTTGGCTTTGGAGATATCTTCAAAGACAAACCCATAAAGCTACGACCAAGGTCAATAGAAGTTGAAAATGACTTTCTCCCAGTAGATAAGGTATGTGTCATTTCTTAATTCTCTCTTGGTGTTGGTTTGAAGAAGTTTTCATGTGAAAGTTCTAAATTCTGTCACTGGCCAAAACTTGAAGCTTTATGGTCATTATTTCCTAATCTTTCTGTAGAGAAGATTCTGTCTTTTTTTTTCTTTTGCCTCACAACAGAAGGGGAATTCCAGTGAGGTTAGCTGCCTGCTAAAATGAAAAGTAAAATTAAAAATTAATCAATCTAAGCTATGTTCTTTAGGGAAACAAACAAAAAAGTGCATGGTTTCCTAATGAATTAACAACTAAAGAAAAATCCATGAAATTCTTCCTTTAAGTGAACAGTTAGATTTGAATAGAGTTACTAATATGCTGAGAAGTGTTAGGAGGCTTCCACAGTCGCAAGTTTGCTATGGACATAGTCTCATGATGCATTTTATTTGCCTCCATGGTGATTTTAAGAAGCTCCTAGGCAGCTGCTCTTGGTCCCTGATGTGGCAACTTCTCACTTCTGAGTCATGCTTGCCCAGTTGTCTATAGAACCAGGCAGTGCAGGAATTACATTTTTTGGCCTGCAAGCTTTGGGGTTTTTTTCAGCCTGGATAGTTTCAGTGATCTGATTTGTAGCTCAGCACCTACCCCCATATGCACCCTGAGTTACAGGAGAAGGGAAGGTCCTGCAGAGCCGAGGTGGAAACTTTTAAGTTAATTATGCTGAGGGAGATTTGGTTAATATTTTGCAGGAGACCAGTTTTCAGTCTCTGTAGGGAGGGTAGTGAAGAGATGGGATAATAATCTAAATAAAGGAAAAACCTAGACTGTATTACTCTTTGACCACTGTTGACTTTTTCAAAGCTTGCATGGTACCCTGCTTGCCTTCTGTTTCTAGGTGCAAACTTCTGGTTTTGGCTTTGTTCATGTGCAGGGAACAGCTGAGCTGTATTCCAATGGCACCTCATCAAAGAAGTCCCCCTGAAATATAAGATAAGGACAGGTCAGGCCTGGTGGTGTTCACTGAGTAGTAGCTAATGAACCTTCCTCCTGCCAGGTTCAGGGAATGAGATAGAGAGCAGCAAAGTCAGCTTTTCATGGAGCCGTGAGAGTGTCTCTCTGCAGCATGTTTATTTGTGACCCTGACAACATCACAGTGTTTAAGGTGCGATTGGGCTTTATGAAAACTTGCAAGTGAGCTGAAAAAGGATTTTTACTAGAACATGAACTTACTTAATAAAAGGGTTCTTCTTGTTATTTTTTAACCCATTTTGGAGGACATTTGGTTTTGTAATTTGATGGCTGCTTGTGATATTTTACTTACGACAACAAGTATTTCCTTACAAGTCCTGTGTAAGCAGAATTACTTTGTATATAGGAAGCAGCTGATAGCAGGAAGACTTAAATTCATGCATGGCTGTACTTAAGCCTGTGTTTTTTCCCTGGGACATTAAAAAGTCTGGTAGCTTCAGCAAATATGTATTTTAGGAATGCAGTTCTACAAAAGGTGAGCTGTTTTAAATTATTAATTTTCTGCATGTAGGTATGTAAACAAAATATGCAGTGCAGGAAGAAACTCACCTAAAATAAACATACTATTACAATTTACATTATAATAGTATTTATAATGGTGTGTAACATAGACATGCGCTTGTAAGGCACTGACCATAATTCAAGTGTTGCACAAAATTCAGTTCTTCTAAGTCTGATATAGGGAGATTAGAATTTACAAATGATAACGCCCTGTTAATGTCACATGAAGGATTATCTCTACAGTAGTGATTGTAAGTGGGAACTGACTAAAATAAATTCCATATCCCTTGAACTCTGGAGTCCTTTGTTTTAATATGTTCACAAAGTGCTTATGAAGTCGCTTTCATCCCTTGAAGGAAAGTCTTACTCCACTTTATAATAATGAGAGGTCTTACCTTTGTTTTTCACAAACAACAAATAGGTTTTTTACCCAGCAGAAAAGTGAATATAGCATTTTCAGGAAACAGAAAAAAAATTTCATCCTGCCCGCAGAACTTCCTTCCTATGTCTTCAGATTCCTCCTAAAGTTGGCATGGTTATCAGAAAATAATGGCTTCATTTTGTGAACACAATCCATAATTTGTGTTTTAAATGTATAGGTAACTAAACCCAACACTTCTTTGCTGTTGTTGCTTTCATCCTGTCTTAGGTTTAGCTTAACCTTTGAGAGGTGCTATTCAGAGTCTTCAGCGCTGTGGTCTTTGCCTAAGCACCAAAACATGAATCAGTGACACAGCATTCTCTTACCACTGCAGACCATTAACCTCCCCAAATACTTACCTCCTGGCCGCAAGAAATTTCTCCCTTGTCACTGCCGTGTGCTTTGCCATTTGATGCTGTCTGTGAGGGAATCCTGCATTAAATTTGCCATTCCATGCAAGGTCATATTTAGGTTGAGAGCTCTGCATACTAGTTCAAAAGTGTTGCAATGATCCTGCAGAGTGCCAAATCGATACATTTTTTTCTCTAGCAATGTAGTTTTTAAAGAGATCTTTGCCCTGGTATGTGTCTTGCTCCTTTACAAGTAGCCTCGGTTTTTCAATAACTTGTAATCTTTTGAAGAAGTAGAAACAATGCTTATCTCAATTACTTTTTTTAAAGTGTTTTCTGAAGTTTGGAGACCCTAAAACTTTCTATTGCTTCCTCTTGATGCAGTTATTGATGAAATATTACTGTAATGATACTGCTATATTTTTGATTTGAAATTTCCTAACAATTGCTTTTTAAATAGCATCAGTAAATTACTGTGAGGATTTTATAATGTGGAATTTTTTATAACATGATCATTCCTATGGAAAATGTCAGTCCCATTTACATAAGAATCAACAGGGTCTTATTTTGTTGGTATTACCACTTCGTATTCTAATATGTTTTCGATTTTATGAATCACAAATTTAGATCATATTTCACACAGAATTAACAGGATGCTAAGAAGGCTTTTACACAAATATTGGCAGGAATATGAGGGCAGAAAGGTTTGCTGCCAGTAGAACAGAAGCAGATGCCACTAGGCTCTCCCATAAATCATCGGCCAGTTTGATGTAGTTCAAGTGTTTACCCTGTGGTAAACAATGTAGGATATAGTGTCCCTTGTCTTTTAAGGTGATCAATAGACTCTCAATAAAAGACAAAACTGAGGAATTGCATGAAACCTCATTGGTTTTATTGGTGTGCAGAATTAATTGCTTAGCTGTTCTTTGTTCTAAAAATCACAGAAGCAGATTATCCTAGGGAAATTAGTGATGCATTTGTGGGAGTTTAATTTGAGCAGTGCCATCAGACCTCTGCTATTTTAGAAAAATAGAAGAATCAAATACTTATGCTTTGTAGTCCATTTCATTGTGTGTTTGTGCTGGTGAGTTCATTGCTGGCCATGTGTAACTAGAATCAGATTCCTGAGGCATGGCTCTGTCAAATTTCCACTGATGATAGATGTAAGTGAACTGTTTTACAATGCTGTGTGTGATTGAAGACATAGCTTGCCTACAGATGAATTTTTAGAAGAAATACAATATGCATATAGATATGTTGTGTCTCCTGAGAAAATTCAGTGTAACACTCTTAAAGTAGTACAAGGTTTATGGTCAAATAGAAATGCCTGTTTCACATGTCTTCCTTCTGCTTGTGCAGCTTCAAGACATTTAAACAAATGCTTATGCTTATTTATTTTTTTTCCATTTTCATTTTTTAATAGCTTATCTAAAGCGTCTGTTTCTGGACTGGACTTCCTTGCAATATTGGCTTCCATTGTTCTAACGAGCTATCACATTTTCCTCTCCTGTATCTAAGAATAAACCTCTACAAGTACAGGAAAATTAATTCAACCAATACATTCCATAGTGTGAATTAACTGTATTGGATTGGGTTGTGAGTTGAGGCTTCAGTCTGGAAATGCTAAAGGTCACAATAGGTGAATATAGAATAAAAAGTCTTAAAGAGCTATTTTTATCTTTCTGAAAACTGCCCTTACTTCAGAAGAGACTGTTGAGAGTATTTTATGCATTTTCCATTTGAGATGTATTTGTAATGTTTTTCAGTCAAGACTTTCATAGTTGGCTAGCAGAGGTGAATTTGGGCAGAGCTAAATTTCACGAACAGCCTCTGATGAGGTCACAGTACTGTTTGCCAAAACCTAATGTAAATTATACACTTAGCTATCAAACTGGGGAATATTGCAGCCACTGTAATGATTTAATATAAAGGGGGAGGCAGTTATACCTTTAGATTCAGCAGCTTGTAAGATCTAGTTAACTTGTGTTTAGGGATCCTTACTGCAAAACACTGAATTTATACAGAATTTTTTTTTGGTGTATATTCAGTATGTTTGGAAGAGGAGAAATGGAGAAGAAATAATGGAAGTAGACACAAGGGCTGTAAGGGCTAGAAGCTCCTGTCAATTATTAAGTCTACCTGTCCTTTGTAATAAGATAGAAATTTGTAAACTCTTGAGACTGAGTGCCTGCAAGGTCTGAGTTTCTATTTTTAGCTGGCGAGCTGGGGACTCAGGAACTGCAGCGAACGCGTTGCACTGACAGTCTGTCTTTGCCACACCTGTTCTGTCGGTTCCTGCCTGATTCCTTTTAGAAAACATTTTTACCTCTTAATTTTCAGTGGTTTAAAGAGAATTCTTTGAGAGATGCAAGCTGGAGGCTCCTCCTGGTGTTTCTAAACTGGCTGACGATGTGCCTGAGCTCTGCCAGCCCTGACCAGCAGCACCTGTGGTGTGTGGCCAGCCCTGGCTCTGTGTGCACTTGCCTCTCACTGCTACCTCCTTTGCCTCTCCAATGCCTTTGGAGGTGCTTGCTCCCCTAGCAGAAATGTTGAAGCCAGTTTTCAAAATCCTGAGATAACGAAAAAATGTATTGCAAGCAAAGCCACCTGGTACTGACTACAAATGCTATTAAAGACACCTGCTGAGGCAGAGCATGTGATGGGAGCACAGAGTGTGTGTAGTGCTTTGCACTTGAAAGCACAGGTTTCTGGCATTCCTTTATTCAGACATTCAGGCATCAGCGATGGCAGCAGCAGTCATGCCAAGCATCAGCAGTTTGTCAAATTCTGTGTAGGAACAGAGGAAACGCTCATCTCTTCAAGCAACATTCATGTTTTGCTTTGAAGTTTCCGTCAGCTACGGTCTGGCATCCCTGTCCAAGCCATTTATTCTAGTGCCACCTTGTGAGGAAAGCTACAGGGGAAAAAGGACCCTGACCCCTTCTGCAGTTGTCCCGAGAACAAGCCTGCCTGCAGTGGGGTGTCACTCCTTTGCTGGTGTCACTTTCCATTCCTTGAATTCAGTGTGGAAACAGATTCATGTGTTCATGTGTTCTTTCATTATGTGAAAAAACAGCACAGGATTGCAAATGGTGGCTGGTGTTCCTGAGGCAGTGGAACTTTATTTATAAACGCTTTAGAAGATTTACTGCCCTATTCTGGAGGAATAAGAAAGAAGGGTAGGGGAAATAAGGTGAAATGAGGGACAGTCAAAAAGCAGCTTGCCCCATTGTGGGGAGGCTAACTCAAACCAGGACCTGGCACCAATGGAATAGAATGGAAAATGCAAAATTAAGTTTGAGAGGAATAAATTTGATAACCTGAGCTGTCAGTGACTCTCTGCTGAGTCACTGAAGTGTGCAATGTGAGTGAAGAGTGACTCCTGATCTCCTATATACTTCCTGCCCTTCCCTGCTATCCCATAAGATATCTGTGCTTTTATGTTCTGTCGGTTTGGTTTCTGAAATAGTCAAGCTGCCTGAACAGAGTTGTCCAAGTATTGCTGACATGGCTCAGCTTACACATCAGTCTGCACTAGCAGATTTTGGCGGAGGAGGTTACCCACACACTGGTTTGTGCTGCTTGTGATGTTTTATTAGGGTTGTTTTTAAAGCAGTTATTGGAGTCTAAATAAATTCAAGTTAGTTGTTGTCTATGCCACAAGACTTTATAGTATGGATGTACATGTGTATAGTTGGACTTATTCAGAAAAGATTTGTCAATATGAAAGAAGCGCATCAAGCATATGCATGAAAATATTTTCAACTTATGTTCTTGACTTGAACTACTTGAAGAACATCTTAAAATAGAGGCAGAGTAGTGTAAGAAGTACTGATAGTACTAGAAGTTATTCATAAAAGCAACGTGGAAAATCTGGTCTGTTCTCCTGGGGCACAGCACTGGGCTTCTGCCAGAATGAGTTCTTCTGGAGGAGTTCTCTCTGGGAGGGAATACTCCTGTTATTTCAGTCATGGGTTTGATTAGGAAATCTTAGGATGCTCCAGTCAGAAAAACAGGATGTGTAGGTTTAAGCTAATGCAATTTTATTTCGTAATAGGATGACAATAAAAGTATGTATGTTGTAAGTTGCTCTGGATCCAGCTGGTGATCATTAGCTTGCTAGTCACTGTAAATCTCTGAATTTCAGTTGACTATGTAGCATTACCAGGCCTTTTACCCCAAGAGACATTTTAAAAGAAGTATCATTAAAAAAAACAAAATGCTGTGCTTAAATAGCTTAGAATAAAGCCAATTTCCTGAGTTCCAGAGATACTCGATGGAGACATAAACTGAATTTCTAGGAAAGTTTGTCTCATGTTTCAACTTCAGTACACAAAAAAAGCTTCAGTAATAACAGTACTGACATGCAAGCTAGCTTTTTTTGCTGTCTGATGAGCTTTAAGAGAACTGAATCAATATGTATAGCATGCCTAATAATAGCAATGAATTCTACCTAAATAAAAGTAATTTATATAAATTGATATAAAAATATTTGAATTAGTGTAATCAAGACTTTAGGAATAAACAGTTTTATAAACCGTGGCGTAGTAAAATGAATTTTTCTTTTTTGCCTCACTTGGATTTTGTTAGATGATATAACTGATTTTTAATTGCTACATCTGAGTTGTTAAGTTTTATAACTTTGACAAGATTATAAAAAAAACTAATGAAATAACTTCTGATATTCTTAGCATACATGAATTTAAAAATTAAATAAGAAATAGAGTTATGTGAAAAGAAAAGAATAAACTCACCTGACTTTGAAAATTACATAAATAAAAAGGCTGACAAATGTAAACCAAAGGTAATATAACCTGTAAAGTGAAATCTATACACTCTTCTTTTGTTGTCTATTTAGCTTTATTAGCTTGTGGATTTTTTCTGAAATGTTTTCTTTCTTTATATTTTCCCTAGTTGAGGATTATTTTTTAAAAGTCATGCTTGGTGCCATGGACTAGTAACCACGGCAGTAGTGGACCAAGGGTTGGACTTGATGATCTCAGAGGTCCCTTCCGACCCAGCTGATTCTATGATTCTATGATTGTAGTACTTACACTTTTATATACTCATAAACTGTATAAAGTATAAACGTGTTACAGATTATTCTGTTCGTTTAAAGCCAGTGCCAGTAACTGTGTGTTTTCTGGAAATTAAGTTTATGATATATTGTAATATAACTTTAAAAGAATTTGTCATTGGAAAATAGAAATCAGGAAGAAGATTGCAGCCTCAGTAGGACTTCAGACTTTGCTCTAAATTACTCCTGAAGGTGTCCTTCAGCATGGTGCAGGCACAGGGGGCATTGTTGCAAAAGATGTTGCCTTTCCTGTGAGCCACAACTAATTTCCATTCTTTAAAATAGCCTGATATTTTTTTCTGAATATTTGTACTTGCAGTGATAGTCCTACTCAGACCAGTTTCCATTTGCTTTCAGTATAAGACCAAAGGGGGTCTCCAAGATCATCTAATCCAAACCTCTCAACTGGACTAGGACCAAGTGTATCTAAGTAATCCCCAAGAGATTGCTGGTTTTTAAAAAAGCGTCCTTTAAAGATAATTGTGTATCCTCATGCTTACTGTTTTAGCAGCACATATACTGTAATAGCCTTACTCTGCAAAATAACTTTTTTATTGGGGTGTTTTTTGTGGTTGGTTTTTGGGTTTTTTTTCCTTTGGGTGGCTGGTGGTGGTGGTGGGGTTTTTTGTTGGGTTTGCTTTGTTTTGTTACAATCTCTATACTGTCTAAGTCTGTCACGTCTTTCCTTACGCAGTTTCTTAAAACTAGAGAGAAGCAATTTTTTTTGCTTTCACCTTTTTAATGTGTAAATTCAGAGGCTTTTCTCATGTCCCATAATTGTGTTGGCACTGCCGTTAAGAATGGCTCTGTAGAGAGTGGGCTGTGTGTCTATAGGGAATGCACTAAGTATGCCTAAATATGTCCATTGTAGATGTGTTTGTGTGTAAATACTTGCTCAATAGGCAAAAGTAAAGTCAAATGGGAGTGAGAGTGTATAGTGTCTTGTGGCTTGCTTAAGTATAAATCTTTAATTTCTTCCAAATCATCTGTGTCTTTCCCTCCACTGCCCTTATTCAGTCATTTTAAAGTTGAATGTTTATAGGGAGGCAGTATTAAGAATTTATAAGATTTTAATGGAACAGAGCATCATCTTAATGATATTTCAGTTTCTTGATCATATTTCTTTAAAAACAAAGGGTGAAACAAAGACATAAATTACATGAAATTTCAACCTTCCCCCCCAAGAGACCAATACACTCAGAATTTGTCATAAGCTCATTTGCCTATAGTTATTTGCAAAACTTTCTGCCTGGGCTGTTCACAAAAGGTCTCTAAATCATCACTCACATCCTCACTCCCATTTTCCTAGCTGTTGCTCTCAAGAAGCCAGGAGAGCCTAAGCTAGCTTGGGAAAGGAGAGGAAACTTCTTGCTGTGTGTGAGCAGAGGTAGGAAAAGCTCCAGATTTCCTGTAAAATAAACAAGTGGAACTTTTGTTTCCCCGGGATGGCCCGGATCGTGAGTCAGTGTCAGGGCTGGGCTCCCGCTCTCAATGAGCTGAGCTCATGCAAGGAAGGGGCAGGACTCCAGGACTCTTCTTGGACACTTCAAGCTGCTGAAAGGCAGCTTGGCTTCACAATGGGAGAGGAGGTATTTATTTTACAATTAGTTGGGGTTTTTTTCTGTGGCTGTTTAAAACTGTATCATAATACTTATTCTGCAGAGCACTAGTTTCAACTGCAGGGTTCTTTGGTTCTTCTGCACATTTTGTAGGTGCTGGGTAGGTAAAGAGAAGGGAAAAGAGTACTGAAGTCCATTTCTGCTACAGAGGACCATATTAGAATAGGGAGTTACTTTTGTATGAAAACATATTCTATCCTGGCTCTGTTTAGCTTAAGTTTTTTCCTTTTGGCCTGTTTGGCTATTAAACTTGCACAGATGTTTTCTGTTCCTATATGATGTGGTTTCAGTTTTCTTACTGTAAAGAATAATGCAACTTTATAGTTAAGCAAGATGAGTTGCAGAGTCTTTAGGATGTGTTGCTCTTTCGAATGTTTGCTTAGTAAATGAAAATTCACCCCCCACCCCCCTTGTTTTTTCCTTCCTAAATACACTAATAAAACTGTACTTCTTCTTGGCAGAAAAAAGAGAAGGAGCTTTATTAATTCCTCTTTTTTGTGAGGTGACATTTGTACAAGCAAGGAAAATTGATGTGAATGAGTTCTGAAGAAAATTATATTGGGATAATAAAATCTAAATGGAAATTATCTTATTTTCTTTTCTTTCCCCTCCCAAGAAAAAACAACTAGAGTCAACTGTTGCTTGTAAAATTTTATGTAAAGCTGAATTGAGGGATATCAAGTAAACTGTTTAATGATTTGCAGATACTTTGGGAGCTCTTAGTACAAAAATGTACATTTTCTTCAGCTTTGGCTTTTCATAGCTGAAGTCAGTAAGCTGTGTGCAGAAATGAAGCAACAAGTTTTCTGAATTGCTTTTTCTCTTCAAATTTGCCATGTGTCTTTCTCTTTTTCTGCCTTAAATAAAGAAAAGAGGAAGGAGGGAAGGAGAAAGGATCGTAGACCAGCCAGATGCTTGGTAGGATAAAAATCTGTAGGCCAGTTTCTAAGATGCCTTTTTAACACTTTGTATGTGTTTCTATAGGAGGTTGGTGGCATTCTGTGTTTCTAAAATAGTGCTTAAATACTAGGGACATGAGCCTATATTAGTACAGTTAGTTGATTAGGTGCTTCATAAAAACTTCCAATAAAAGGCAAGGAGAGGAGAGAGAATGGATCTCCTGGGGAGCAAGTCCTGATGCAACAGCAACTGGTAGCCAAGTTGGGGCTGCTGGTGCCTTCTTTCTGCTGGGTGCTGGGCTCTCTGCCACCCACTGGCCACCCAAAGAGCAGTAGACCTCCAAGTGTTCAGCTGATTCTTTCTTCTGCAGCTGTCTCTGTACCTAAAGCACTTGCTGAAAAGCAAAGATGAAACACATGATATTATTAATTTTCCGCTTGTGTTTCGAGTTGCTTGTTCCTCTGCAGTTTTCCCTGTAGAGTTTAAAAGACATAAAAGATGTTCCTGTTTTTCCTCAGTGGTGCAAGGTGTGTGTGTGGGGGGAAACCCAAAACTAAAAAGTGAAAGTTAAAGATAATCTGAGGAGAAAAGAAGAAATGTAATACTAAAATGGAAGAAATATTTGCTGTCAGCACTACAGCTGGGGTAATCTGTATGACAGTATGGGTTTACTCTTTTTTTTAATAATCATTGAGTTTGAAAAATATAATTGAACAGCTACTTGTCAGTTTGTTGAGAACATTGTAACTTTCACAAAAGAGCAAAGAACTATTCTTGCCACTTAAAAAAGGAAGATATTAAGAAAGTGTCATTCTTTACTTACTGTTTTCCTAGAATATTATCTTTTTTCCCTGTAGCAGTTCATTAAGGTTCATAAGGTTCATTAATTTTTGTAAAGGAGGGAGGTTTCATAACAGCAGTCTAAGCTGGATGTTAAAATCTGGATCATGCCAGTTACCAGCTGCAATCTAGACAGGCATGGTTCTCTTGGGAGAGCAGGAAGGAATTTCATTCACTCAATGCAGACTGACTAAAGAATTTTTCCTAGAGGAGTTAGAAATTAAATGTAAATGGCAAAGGCAAATGGTAAAATTCATGGCAAGGGGTGCAAGGAGACGTTTTCTTTACATTTATGTGAGCCACAGTCAGTAAAAGAGGAGAACGAAAAATAAAGCAGGGAGGAAATAAGACTTTCTGCTCAAAACCCACTTTTGTTACAAAAGCACCTTCTAGCATTGCAAATCTGCAGCTTGAGGAAGAAAGAAAATGCTCATTTGGATGTGCACACTTCCAGTGCTTTGAGATGAGGCAGCTGGGAGCGTGCTGTGTGCGTTTCACTCTGTATTTGCCTTTTATTTCATTTACTAAAGTCTTTTTACTCATCAGTGATTCTAATATGTCTCGCTCCATTTGTTTCAACAACATCTATCTAATCTAAACTCTTACATTCACTTTCTCACCATAAACATTTTAGGAAGGCAGACTTTTAGTTCATTAATGGTTTGAAACCAACAGCCTGACAGCATCAAATGTCAGGATTCCAAATTTTACAGAAATATTAGTTATGAAGCATGGAAGTTAAGACACATTGGTTTCTCTCCTGTTCAGCACATCAAGCATATTGGTAGAAAAAAAGCCTCTCCAGTGCCCTCTGTGCCCATAATTTCAAATTTTAAGAACTTGTCAAACTATGAAGTTACAATAGCTTTGGAGTCGAAACTCAGCTGCTGGTAGAACAGGTTTAACTGTGGAGAACACTCTAAAAAGCAAAATTTGCACTGTTCTACTCTGCAAGCTACCCAGAGTTTTAATGAGAATGATGTTTCACTGATAATGGTTTTGTTTCTATTCCCTTTTCTATCCAAGAGGTTAAGCCAAAAATGCATGTTTTTTGTACTTATTTCTTCAAATGTTATTTGATATAGCACGGATTTCTCTGGTGAGTTGCATAATACTAATGAAGATATTCTTCATCTGTGGTTTGTAGACTGATGGTGGTCTGCTAAACACCTGGTAGTTTTTGTGCATGGGTAGCTGGATGAGACATTTGGTGCTGGCTCAGGTCATTTCTAAATGGAGCTCAACAGCTGGAAACAAGAAAAAAAGTAATTTTCCATTTAAGCAGTTCTGAAATTGCTGAAGAGATGTTTTGTCGTTGCAAATGGGAAGTTAGGAATTTGTAAAACAGTCTCTCTAATTAGAAGTCTTCCCCACCATGAAGGTTTGAGACTCTCCTTTAAATTCAGAAGTATAAATTACATGAATGTGGATCATATAAACAGTTACAGTTCAGTGTAAACATCAGTATCATTGCTGAGGGAACACTTTGTATTCATATACTGAAATATTGTGCATCTGGAGACAAATCTATAGCAGTTTCTCAGGGAAAGCAGGCAACAGTCAAAGCCTTTCCAGACAGTTGACAGAGTTGGAATTTACTCAGGAGGTTGTTACAAGCGCTTGACTTGGTAGTGTTGTGATAGATATAATCCACTTTACAGGTCATAACAAGTTGGAGATGGCTAGATAGGAAATGTAAATATACATTTCTGTACTGTGGATTTGTCTTTTTCATTGCAATAGCTGACTGTCAATCCAGTTTTTGATTTTTATAATCTTTCAGATTCATAGTGGGTTTCTTTGCTTCTGTGGGAACTACAAAAGATGGCCCAGGACAGTTGCATATACCATAAAGCATTTTTTAGTTTTGAAGTTTTTACATTGAAAATTTCTGTAGTGTCCTACAATTAAGAGTTACTGCTTAATAATTTTGAAGACTTTTCTAATTATTTTCTCTATATATCTTGTTCTCCCTATGGTTTTGCTTTCTTTTTAACAGAAGAAGTTAGTGTGTTTGATAATGTTTGGGGGAGATAGGAGTTTGAGTAATTCTTTGAAGTTTCCCTTGAGTTATCACTTTGGTTTTATGTCACCTTACTTTACTTAAGTTTACTTTCTGAAGCGTACCGTATTCAATTTTCCATTTCCATATGTTAAAGAATAATATTTCCAGGAAATGGGAAGATCCTGAGACATCTTTAGTTCAAAACTGTGCCTGGGCTCATGTTGTGCCTCCAAACAGTAGTCAATTCAGAAAACCTGGGGAATAGTGTGAGACCAGGTCACACATACAAAGAAAATCCTGCAGTGAGTCTTAACAGCCTCTAGTCATTTTGAAGTTCGTGTTTAATAACCATAATGGATTTTTGTTCCTTGTCAGATTGAGTAGTCACATTTTCATTGCAAATAATGTGTTAGCATCTGTAATTTCTGTGAAAGAGTTCCAATCTGCTGGATCACACATTGTGGGAAGGAGTTACCTCCCTTTGTTTTGAATGTGGTACGTGCTAATTTCATCTAATAGCCCTTAATTTTTATTACTGGAAGAGATGAGTGAGTCCTTAATTTTTAAAACTGGAAGAGATAATTAGGTCTTCCCTAACTACCTTGTTAATGTCTCCTGATTTTTATAGATTTGTGTCACCTGTGTGTATCTTTTTCCCAGAATAAGGAATCTGTTCCATATGTTTGATCCTTCTTGGTGACTTTCAGTGTTTTTTGGTTCCTTTAGGAACTAAGATGGTTTATGTGTGACAGCAAAAGGAGCTGAGAACTGCACACAATGACTTAGGTGTTGGATGGATTTATACAGCATTTTGATAGCACTTTATATTGCTCTTTATTGCTTTCCAAAGTATAACAGCTATGGGTTTCAAAGCCTGTCATCTCTGTCTAAAGATAGTCTTTTTGTCCAAATGCGTCATTTTCCTTCTATCTGAAATGAGCTTCTGTCTTTCCCCTCTGCTGGACCATCTGTGAAGAAGTGAAAACAAGAGCCTTGATCTAGATCCCTGAACAACTCTACTGATCACCATGATGAAATCCTATCTTTTGTTTCCTGTCTTTTAATCACTTACTTATCCAAGTTAATCTTTCTTAAAAAAGGACAAACAGTAAACTCTTCTGAATCTCAGTTTTAGTTTGGAGTGTGCACTGAGGTCACCATTTCAATCTTCTTCAGGAGCAAGGACCAGCAAGTTTTTTATTTCTGTGTTTTAATGAAAATTACTGTCAATTGGCTTACAAAAGATGACAGTGGACTTGTATAAAGACAACATTGCATCGCTGTAACATCACTATTTATTGATTTTGTAGCTGGATTTATAGATTTACTGATAATCTATAGATGGATAGATCCAGATAGATAGATAAGGAGAGATCTTCAGATAATTAGCTGGCTGCTCTCCTGGCAAGTAACATGCATGGGCTAGACAACTAAAATATTTAGAAATAGCAACTATCATGGGATTCTTCTGATTGAATTTATGTGTCTGTGGTGTTACTAGTACTCAAGCTTTCTTCACAGTCTGTGGACTAAAAGGCATTATTAAGATATGAGCTTTCTTTATCCCAAAGGAGAAGTCCAGATGAACTACATGCTAAAAGGGCTGTTTTACCTCCATTGACAGAAGGGAAGCCTGCAGTGACTGCCCCATATGGACACATCTGGCTCACAGTTGATGTTCAAATGAAATTAACTTCATCTTGATTAACTATTTCAGAACAGCAATATCTTGGCTTTTTTACATCTCAGTGGCAAAACCAGCTGAATGCCATCATACTGAGAAGTACAACCGGATTACATGTAAGATATGAGGCTCATGCACTCACAACACAGCAGAAGGGATGGCCAGCCTGAAACCCTACATTTTAAGATTTCTTATCTTTTCAGTAGCTAAGTAAGAAATCATGCTAGATGATGACTAAAATAATGAATAATTGTGAATAACATAATCAAGAGTTAAAATTTGATTAATCCAAGATAAAAACAATAACATAAGATGGTTTTAATTGCAGGACCTAGTGCTTTCTCCTGAAGAAAGTACATACCTAAAAGTCTACCAAGGAACATACTACTCTCATCTTTGGTTGTGGAGTAACAGAATCTGAGCCATCAGGGAGTGTCAACATACATTGATTAAATCATCCTGGCCTTCCTTTCTCCCTCTCCTTTTTTCTGTATGTAATCCTTCACAGTGGTAAGCCAAAGGCAGTGCAGGCTTGTAATTTTTTCTTTATTTTCCCTTGAACATTCAGAATCATATAAATAATTACTTGTCTGTCACAGCAAGTGATTTTCTAGAACTTCTCTTTATGTGATTTTCAAATACTTTTTGATGTAATTAAGTAAAGCACTTGAAACTTATTTTATTAAATATTTCAGAAGTTACAGTTATTTTGAAAAAATAAAGTAGTTTTTAATCAAAAGAAATGTGACTATTCCCTAAGTATTCAAAGCATTTATTCTCAGGCTTGATTTTGTTTAAGCATTTAACCAATGAGAAGAGGTAGTTTTGCTTCTTCTTTTTAACTGTAAAAAAGAATGAAATCAGAAGAATAACCATCAGTGATGAATCAGAAAACAAAGCCCCAGCAAAATCATGTTTTGTTCTAAAATTTCCCTTGTCTGGGGACCTCTGGGCTGTTTCCTTTGCTTTGTTTACTTTCTTGCTTGCCTGTCTGTTTGGATTCCAGGGCTGTGACAGTGGGTGACAGATACAGTAATTGTAAGGTGCTCTGACAATCAGTACTGTATTTCTAGGGCACCAAGTGAACTGACTGTGGTGTAACATAATCACAACCTGTTTCCCATTCTCTGGAATAAGAATTAGAGTATTGTAGTAGGATTTAGACTGACATGCTATTTTTACACACACACCCATTTTTTTTGTCTTTCGCATTCAAGAATTAACTTTTGCATTTGATAAAAATATATCAGTTTCTGTGTGAACACTAGAAAACAATTTTCCCCCAGATACCTTTAGTTTTTCTGCACATGGATGCTCATTCCAAAAGCCTTTAACATTCAAACAGCATATACTCACTGACTGCTTGAATATTACTTTCCTCTAAAGCAATGCTGGCGTCTGTCTCGTAGCCAGTTCCCAAAGGACTGATGTTCATGAACAGCTACAGGGCCCTCACCTCTTCACTCTTGACTTCGGACAACTTGTCTGCTTTGTCCAAACTTATTAATTGTGGTAAGAGTCAGACTGATGCCTGAAATTGCGTTAATTTTCAAGGAGGTCCAGTGGTATAAAGGCTTTGATCTTTTGCTTTGTAACACCAGAATATTTATTTGGAGGAACATCTTTTATTCAGAGATCTGTTGATTTAGTCTAGGCAGAGAGAATTAAGATGCCTCTGACAGCGTCTAAGTACAGGGTTTTGCAGCTTTGCTGTAGAAGAGTAAAGCCTTTCACAGATATTTTTTTTTTCAAAATAAATAAAGGATTTATTTCTTTCAAAAGATATACTGTTATTCAGAAGTCCTATATTTATCCAGCTCCAAAAGTCATCTGATACAAACATCAGTTGTAAAAACTGCACTTTAGTCTGCTGGAATATGGACTAAGTGTGAAAATGTGTCATTTGACGATTGTCCAGTAGAAGATAATATAGCTTGACTATGTGCAAAGAAACTATAATATGAAGTTGAAACACTTTAATTGCTTTGTTGTTTGCATTCTGTGAAACATTTGCCAAACATCCCACTAGAAAGCACTGTGGGTGTGTGCTACATCTGATGCTGTTGTCAGGGGCACCCATTCTTTATGGAAGCATCATCTGGTATGTAGAGCTGAGTGTCATTCATGTTTCAGCTTTTGAGTGATGTAGAGGCAAGCATCATTAAAGAAGAGTTCAGACCGTGGATCTGAGACAGAGTCAGGTTATTACAGGTGGGTGCCTCCAGAGAGGGATTCTGAACAAAGAAATCCCTGGGCCATTGTACTCTCCCAGTCTGTGCACAAGATCTTCAGGTGCTCTGGGGGTGCCTCTTGGTCCAGTGGAGATTTATGGTCTGGGATCTTCCAACACCTCACTGGATTCTTTCTCCATGTCCCCATAGGCAGCCCATTAACTGCTCTTATCTCCCAGATTGGGGCAGCTTTGGGACCCTCCGGGGTCTCAGCCCTTATCTAAAGGCATCTTGTCTGTCTCTTGTTTGCTCCCTTGCTGAGCCAGTCATGCTAACAAAGGGAGCTCATTTAAAGTTCGCCTATGCCAAGCTTTGAGCAGGGAACGCTCCTGCGAAGCTGTTAGCAAGTTATAATTAAAGTTAAACCTGCACAATTAATTTCTAATATTCTATAAGTAAACTTATTTTAATCTCCAACAAGCACTTACACAGCCTTTCCTTGGTTTGCCCTGAGCTTGGTCCAATTGTGGTATCCTGGCCCCAGGAATTACTCGCACACACTGTGAGATGCTCACCATACTTTCCAGATAAGCTTGTATAAATAAGTGCTGCAACTGAGAGTTGCACCTTACCCCTTTGACCATAAATTTTCCTGCCTCAGTTTCAACCAGTGTTTGTGCAGCTATTTAGTGAAGCAGATAATGTTAAAACTCTGCTTTTTTCCTTTTTTCCCTTCTGCAACACTTCCGGATATGGGTCAGTTCCCTTCTCTCTCCTTTCAGATGCACCAATGTCACAGCAGAGGGGAGGAGTGGCAGCCAAGGCCGGCACCCTGGGGATGTGCCCACCTTTGGTGGGTGGGCTCAGGCAGTTCCCTCTCTCTTACTCACAGCAAGTGAATTATGAGACACCCGTGAGACACCAATTATGAGACAATGTGTCTCTCTTCTCATACTCAGAGTAAATTATGAGCAGGAGAATAAAAAGGTTTTTACTTGCCTGTGCTTGAGACAGCCTGCTTGTAACTGGGGACTTGACGAGCACTTGTTTTCTCTCCCATCCGTTCACCTAACCTAGTTTTAAGGAAATTACCCTGCTCTGTGGTGGGAGTGTCCTCAGAGATGATGTCAGTAGAAATGTGTGCAACTTGGGCAACTGGGACTCTCTGTGTTAGCTGGGAGTGCAGATGTACCTGCCTAGTTGCTATTAAAAAATATAAATAATTGTAGTTCAGGAGAATATGTATAGTATTTCTACCAAAGCAAAGCTGAGTAGAAAGCAGTTACAGAGGAAGAAGCTGTTTTAAATAACTGAGACAATCAAATGTGCAGGTGGGTGCTTAGTTACACTTTGCCTAAGGAATTTTTGTTTTCTTTATAAAGTTTTCTTAAAATTCCTATTACCTTCTTGTGCTGGTAGTGTAATGTGGTGACCCCTTGGGAAAGTTAGCTCTGTCCTTTAGGGAAACCTTAGTATAGCAATACTTGATCTTGCTGTCACAGAAAGTATTTTATGTGGAGCTGAATGTTGGCATCATGGGAAAAACTGAAATCCTGGACATTTCTCTTACTTTATCTCTGACAGAGTGAGGGCATTTTGACATGTGGAAGTCTTTGAGGGTTTTATATTTTGGCTTTTTTTTTTTTTTTTAGTTTAAGGTCTTACAGGTAGGATGGATAGAGGACTTGATGACATTCCTTAAGCACTTGAAGCATATTAGGAAAAAAAAAATTAATTTGGCTGCCCCCTCACAACACCACGTGTGAGAAGATTGTTTATGCTCCTGTTCATCCAGAGCTGGAAGAATATAATGACCATTTTCCACTTTTTTGTGAAAAAATGTTCTCAGTTACAAAATGGACTGTCAAAAATACATTTAAGAATACAGATTTTATATTATCACTAATAGTACCCTTGGATTTGCACGCAAACCTATATATTAGATAATTTTCTTGCATGTAAACAATATCTAAAAATACTAGCTGAATGCTGAGAGGAAGTATTGTGGTCAGAACAACATGGCACTTTTTTCCCCCGACCTAGTTATTGATGTTTTCTGAAATTCTAAAAGTTCACAAGATACGTAACTGTCTTTTCCTGCTTTGTATAAAGCATCTGTGCATATTGTTATATTTTCACTATTCAAACTGAGTTTAAACTTAAAAATATTAGCGTTTTCAGTTAATACACCCCTTTTTTATGAATTCTTTGATGTCTGATATATTTTTTAGAATGTCTTCATGGAGTTATATTCCAAGTAGCAGTTCCAAAATATTTTGTCTAGGATAAAGACCTCAAGACACTTTCCAGAATAATACTGATGATGAGTAAATATGTTTTTCCTTATTCCTGAGTTAATAGGCTGTTGCTTCAAGAAGCCTATATATTGTTAAAGGAGCCTCAACGGATAAGTATGTTTCTTTAGTGGAAAGAAGTATAACAGAATCTTCTGTATGGACCTACCTGTGCACAACTGACAATTCAATTTGAATTTTCAGATTAAATGTTCTAGAGACACTAGACCTCAATAACAAAAGTAGATAGACAAGGCAGTTTTTAACAACAACAGAAAACCCTGAAGTACAATTCTGAAATGTCCTGAAGAAGGAAACTTGGCCACAGGTCTTTTTTGATTCCTATGGTCAGGGTTCAGTTAGTTGTAGGGAAGTACTTTTAAGTGAGAAAATCTGACTTGTGTAGTGCCTGTTATGTGCTCTACTTCTCTTGTGGTGGTCTCTGCTGTTACAGGGATTGCAGCTGAGACAAAATATAGAAATGAAAGAAAATGAGACTCTTTAGATTGTACTGTGACCTCAGTCACGTGTCTTTGTGTGCTTAAAGTCAACCACTTTTTTCATCACTGTTAATTCAGTATCAGAGGAAACTGGCCTGCAGTGATATGGATTTACAGTGTACCTAGATGCCATCAAGGCCTCTTCTCCCAACAGAACCTGTTATTTAGTGCTAGACTGTCCTTCCATTGGCTTCATAAAAGAAAGCATTAATACTGGCAGGTTGCTGCTACATCTGTCTCATCCCTCTGAATATCTGTACACCACGTTATTGTCATTTTTCGTGCTTTTATCAGCTGTTCTGCAGCAAGAGGGCACTTCACCCCCTTTCATCTTTAGGATTCACTTGTCAGGTGATTAGCAAAATTTGTGTCTGACTGCTAAATAATCTAGTTATGCTTACCTTGCAGAAATAGTGGGATCAAGATTCTACCTTTTTTTTTGATAACGTTCTGTTGTGTCTTGGGAGTCAGCATAGGCTTGGAGTAAGCAAATACAAACTGTTTCCACCACGTGTTTCTTGTGTGACAGGACTAAGCACATCAGTGCTATCTCCAGAGTAATGTAAGTGGAACGAGGCTCACTGCCACCATCTACAAAAGAGATGATAAGTAGCATACTGGAGGAGGATAGAGGGAAGCTGAAACAGTAGTCTTTAGGAGTGTCTCTGAACCACCACGCTAGAGATACAAAGGCACAGGATGATATGCTAGTCTTCTTGCTGGTGCAAAACCATTCTGCAGCCAAGAATTCAAGATATACAGCTCTAGAGAGAAAATGCCGAACATCACTTGTGTTTGCAGCCTGGCAATAAGGACACTGCTGGGAGGGTGTCATTATGGGCATTCTGGTTCGTGCTGTGTGTGACTTTTTATTGCTAACATTATTGACAACATGATAGAGTTAAGTAAATGGAGAGAGGTGGTTTATGCTCAGAGATGTCAGGGGATGCTGGCAGAGTTGAGGATCCTACTCTTGGATTTGGAATGTTTCATTCCCAAAAAGCCCTTCAAGTTCTAAATCTTGTTTTCTACCTGTGTAAGGGGTCAGATCTACTTGCTTCTGTTGAGCCTCATAGGTAGGAATGAGTCAGGTAAAAGACTAACATGAAAGCTGGATTTGTATATCAGTATTTTGCAGCATAGATCAATGTGTTTAGAAGGGCTTGTACCTTCTTCTTATGTAAAGGAAGAACAGAGGAGGAGAAAGAATTAGATTGAAATCTTCAGTTCGACCTCCTTAGAGTGTTCTTTGCTCTCGTGTTTCCTTTTTTTTAGAAATGAAGGAGATTTTGATAAATTGCATTGGGCCTTCAACTGAAGAAGAGACCAAAATATTCTGTAGTAACTAGTCCCTGAGAAGAAAGCCTATGTCATGCAGATATGTGTTGGATCAACAAGAATTTAAGTTGGGCTTGCTTGGTTCTCCTTGCCAGTAGTAAACTTGGTAGATATTTGACCTGTCTGGGAGTATGAGTGATGTAGAACAGTTGGAGAGTCAACAGGAAAGTTACTGGCTTATATGGGAGGAGATGCTACTGTCTCCCATTTTTGTTTTCTTGTCAGAAAAATTGGTAACTCTGATAACACTACTTGATCTGGGACTCCCAGCACACAGATCTTAGCAGTATTTGAGGTTTTGTCCTGTTAAAGCAGAACCATCAGACTTAACAGATCATAGAGGATTCAGTGTCTCTTAGACCGAGGCAAGTTTATCTTGGGTGTTTCCTAAATGAACAAATGAGTACTATATTAAATTTCTTGGAAAAGGTTCATGCATGTTTTCCATGTATAGATCAGTTTAGACCATTTGGTAACAAAAATAAATCATAATTAAAAAATATACCTTCTTTTGTACCATTTCAGAGGAAGAGTAAAACATCTTGGCGGCGCAGGTCCACCTGAAACTAGATTTGTATGGCTTAGCAATTTTTATTCCCTTTTCCTATCAGTAGTGCTCATGTCGCCCGTAGAAATCGTAGAGTGCAGTCTCCTTACAATTAAAGAACACCAGTTCCACTTGTCTTCTCCTCTCCCTATCCCACAAGAAATGCACATGTTCACTCACTGGAGTGGGTTCTGTGCAACCCTCATTAAACTTATTTGAATTATGCCTCCTAGCTTCCCATAGAAGAGCAGCCTTGTTTAGATGGTATTCTCTGTTCAGTTCACAAGGAATCAGTTGGTTCCCAATGCTGATTTATCACCTGCACAGGCATTCATTCTGAATGAACAGATGAATAAATGTTTTCAAGCATTGCCCTTGCATCAGCTTCTGTAAATTAAGAAATTACATTGCAGCGTGTCTTTCCCCTGGGATACACTAATATCTTCCCTTTTGCCCATGATTCTTTTGCTGTGATTTGCAGCTTGTTAAATCTTAGCTTGTTGTGAGTTTATCTGGGTTTTGGTTTCATGGCATAAAATCAATGATTCATATATGGTGAAGCAATTACCAAATTATTTCCTTTAATTAATTGCTCTTACATAACAATTTCATCTTTAAAAAAACCCCAAAACTCCCCTAAATTATTACGTTTGGATATTCTTTTAGTAAGTATGTCTTTCTGAGTTAAATAGCGGTGCAGGTTAGAGTACATGCTCTCATTATTTTCCAAACCATTTTGTGAAACAGAACTGTGAAAAAAGGTTTGATCATGAATGGGCATATACTGAAATGTGCATCTATCTTGAACTGCCCTGTTTGCCTCTGAACCAAAAGCTGTCTCCCCAATCTTGCTTTCATCTTGCAGGCATTCTGTGCTTTTATCTCTGTAAATGCCCAGTAGGTTCAAATTTTTCATTATATCTCTTTGACTACAATTTTCACTGTTTTCCAGCTAGATCTCAGTCAGCTCTTTTTCATGATCCTTCTTGCCTTTCAACTGCTTCAGCACAGGCAGGTCATGCACTTTTCTTAGTTTTACCCTTTCCTGGTTTGCAGGAATGTGTCATGTCCTGTTTTTCTATTCTCTTCATAGTCACTGCTTCAGTTAATGCTTCTTATCTCTCATTCCCACCTCAGCAAAGAATTTCAGAGGTTCCGTAGAGTTTTGTTCTTGATCTCTCTTCCTCAACAGTTCACAAACTGGGTTGTAACTAGAGTCATTAGCTCAGCAGAAGGTCAGTTGTTTCTGCTGCCACCTGCAAGTTAAGTTGCAACAGGATGCTTTTGGGTACTGCAATTCATAGTTTGGCTTACTGTCAACACAGATTAGATGACTGTTTTGGGCACCTCTTAAAACTATCTCTGCTCCCCAGTGTTCTTCTTATCAGCCTAAAATCCCTGTGTGTATTTTAGTCCTTTTCATAGATATGTTTTGACACATTAGTGTACAAAATTACTAACATGGAGCTCTTATTATTCTTTATACAGCTTAGAATTTTTCATCTACTAGAAGTGCTGTGCTCATATTGCTTCTCATATTGACCAGTGTTTTCCTTATGGTCCCCAAGAGTTTCCTTAGGTCTCCAAGACTAAATCTTAGCTCTCATCTCTTAGCTTTTACTCAGAAGGTCAAGGGATCATGGAGGAGGTTTCGTGGTATTTATGCATACATTGCCAAGAAAGGATGTTGAATGACAGCTAGGGCTTTTCAGTAATCCTATCTATATAAACAAGTAATAGTTACACTTATTTCTTCAAGTACACATTGCTGAGATTTTAAAGCTAGGCAACTTTCTTGATAGGGAGAAAAGCTGAGAGAGAGAGAAGAGAGAGAGAGCATTCATATAGTAACAGGCAAAGATATAAAGATGAATACCAATTTTATTTTATTTTGGTGGGGGCAGATAGCATTTGTTTATTGTTACAGCTTACCTGTCTAAGGGTGGTTATTGCTTATTGTAGTACTGCTCCGTAAATTAAATATTTTTGCTCAAAATAAGTAAAAATGGGAATGTTTTAGACAGATGTTGTCAATATAAAAATCACAATCAATCTAGAGTGACTGAAATGAATACTTCCTGTATGGACAGAAGTCAAGGGGGTTCCTCCCCCCTTCTCTCAGTTTGAGTTTTGATACTGAATAGCACCTTTACTTAAGTAATTTCATCACATGTTCAGTCCACCAATGAAACCCCTCTGAGTCTTCCCTGAAACTGTGTTAAGGGATTATTGTTTAAAAATGTTAGTAAACATTTTTAGAGGTAAATTTGAGGATCACATTTTTATGAATTCTTTATAATTTTTGAAAAAGTTAACAAAACCCCCAGCAGCAAATCTAAGTATAGTTTAATTTGCCTCTGTTTCTTTATTTTCCTTTTTCTACTCCTGTATTTTGTATTTCCATTACAATTTTTTATGTTGTCCAACTTTTAACTGAACCTGCAAATTTTAAAGGAGAATAATTATTTTTTTTCAGAGTGTTGGGAAGAAATTACCTCCAGCCACAGCAACTCAGGAGCCAACAAAAATAGAAGTGGACAGCAGAACAAAAAGTAGGTTTCATAGGTTTTTCTTTTTTGCACTTTGTGCTGTTAAAGGCAAGCTGAACACTTTTCTCTGGTCTTAGCTAAAAGCATCCTGTATATATGAAAAGCCAGGATACAGATAGATATATTTAGGGTAAACTTTGAGTAGGAGGTACATAAGACAGAATGCTTTGTTTCACAGAATCCTCTGAATTGTTTTTGCTCTGGTAATCCTATCTCGAGTTCTCTGCCACCAAAAATCAAATTAAATTATGTGATCAACTTTCAGCCTTGAGGGTACTTAGGAATTAATCAGAATTGAATAAGATCCAACTTCAGGCTGTAACTTGTAGGTAGGTCATAGAAAAATTTCATTGTGAGTGCCCTTGCTTTTTTTCCTCTTCCTCTTTTAAATTTCTTTATGTACTAGAAATAATTTGTGTGGATGGTATATTTTGTATGGGAAATCAGAAGAGAAGGCTCCAGGGAGACCTTATAGCAGCCTTCCAGTACCTGAAGGGGGCCTAAAAGAAAGTTGGAGAGCAACTTTTTACAAGGGCATGTAGTGACAGGAGGAGGGGGAATGGCTTCAAACTTAGGTTTAGATTAAATATTAGGAAGAAATTCTGTTCTGTGAGAGTGGTAAGGCACTGGAACGTGTTGCCCAAAGTTGTGGATTCTCCATCCCTGGAAGTGTTCAAGATTGGTTGGATGGGGCTTTGAGCTACCTGGTTCAGTGGGAGGTGTCCCTGCCCATGGCAGGGAGCATTGAAACTAGATGAACTTAAAGGTTCCTTCCAACCCAAACCATTCTCTGATTCTCTGATCTTCAGTTCTTTTCTCATCATTTCAGTGCTTATTAATCAAAAGCAATGATTAAGTCTTTTAGGCATGTTCCCATGCCATTCTAGGGAGGCATATGTAACTAGATTACCAAAGAACGTACGTATATAAATATATTTTATATATTTTTGTTTTTATTTTTTTTTAAGTTACTACTAAATGTTGTGGATTCTGGTGGAAAAGAGGAAAGAGAACATAGCCATACCATGTGAAAGAAGATGAGTATAATATAAGGAGCTGATTTTTTTTAAGTCTTGCACAGTGCTTCTCCTTCCCTGACGTGTTTATCCTTTTGGATAGTTAGCAGATAACATTTTGTGTCAGAACTGAAATACGTACAGACCTAGGAAGGATAGCATCTGGATCAGCAGAACAGGCTCTCTCTGAGTGAAGTGTATGGTTACAACCTGGTTTGCAGAGGTTTTCATCTCAGAGTTGCAAAAGCAGTTTAAAGCAGCTTTTAGTGAATTATTGTCCTTTAGCTCCACCACACTAATCGACTTGCTACATCCTCTTATCTTGTTCCCCTGTGCCACCAGGCTATAATGGGAAGTACTGCAAGAACTCAGTTGCCCTGAGGAAGTGAGAACTTGAAATATTGAAAAATGTGTGAACTGGTAATGTAGAGCAGGGCTACTGAATGTGTTCTGGAATTACCTTTCCCAACCTGCAGCTTGAGCAGGTTGAGCTGATCTGAGTGCAGGTGCCATGGGAGGGGTGATCCCATGGGTTTTCCCAACTGCAGAACTCACCCCTGGGTGTTAAGCCAGGCTGTGAGACAGGTGCTCCTTTCCACATCAGCTCATACTTCTGACAGCTGAAGCTGCTCACGAAATCCCATCCCAGGATGCAGGAGTTTCTAACTTTGACCACTTGTAAATGAGTGTGGAAATCTTCCAAACAGTAGTTAGAGAACTGTACCTTCTACAGTGATCCATTGAGCTCTGGCTGACAGAGAAACTTTTCCATCAACACTTTTGGGCTCTGGTTGGTTCTTCTTTCACCTCTTTGTTGTTTGCCTTGGACATGACTTTTTGGCCAAAAAAATCCATCTTCATTCAGCATCCCTTTTGCCAGAGCTGGTGAGAAAGGTGGGCTACTTATTTATACAGTATCTTTTTCTATGAATTTTACCTGACATTTATTATTTAGGATATTTTATCTTTCCTGGAATGTCTGGGGCCTCAGTAGAATTCTTGATATCTCTGTTTGTGCTTGGGAAAGAGAAGCACATATATAGGAAGGTCTGATGTAATTATATATAATTGTCTTAGCCTCAAACGGCACCACTGAAGATTTATTTCAATCAGTTGAAGTTGTCCTTCACTTAAATTGAAAAACCTTTCCGTGAAAATGAAACATACTTCAGTCTACTTTGGTTTTTAATATAGGCAGAGGAATAATTTTTTCATAATAAAGTTAACGTATGATAGACATGAAGAGAATGATCAGACTCTGGCATAGGAGTGTGATCTGTCTAGTATTTGTCATTTCTCCAAAGTTACTGCTTTTTACCACAAACAAGCTTGAAAAAGCATTCAATCTGAGGAAGTTTGCAGTCTCAGAAAACTGATGAATGTCCCAATTGCAGCGTTCAGCATAAAAGTATCATTCCACCATGGACCTCAACTACTTTCACTTGTGTCCCAGTATTTCTTGGAATCTTTAATTGATACTGTGCCATTGTCCGAGAAAGTAGCAAGAAACAGAAGACCCGTAGATTAAGCTCAGAAAGGGGGGCTTTTGAATATGTGATTTAGATTCCCTTGGGATTACTGCTGGAAATGAATGCTGCAAGTAAGACGGGGGTTATATTGGTAGAGGAATAGTAAAGTTTTTTCATTTTCCACCTGTTATTCCTTAGTCCCAACTGGATAAAAAATGCAGTTGCATTGTGAGAGAGCCTGCTGAGAGAGGAAAACAGGTAGCAGCAGCACCTTCCCTCTCTGCCCACCGGGGCTTCAGCATGGAGTGATGGTTGCTGACTCTTCTCACATCTTGATTAGAGCCTGCTTTTTTCCCATAGCTTTTTTGATGTGATAGGGCAGTGATTGGCAGTGAGACGCTTGATGTGTTTACCATCTGCTCTTGGTACATGCAAGATGGCCTAAGTTCTGCAACAGGATGAGTTGGTCAGAACAAAAGATAGAGGGTTGTGTTCTCTAAGGTGCATCTCCCAGCAATATGCTGTGTAAATCTCCCTGCAGATTTAGGGGGATAGACAGAATGACTCTTCAGGGACAAAGAGGACTTTTTGCTCAAAGGAAGAGCACAGTGAAAGCACAAATCTCTACAGAACTTGAGTGGTCCCTTGGAAAACATCACTAACTTTTCAGGAATGAGAGAATGCATCTTTGAAGAGAAGAGGGGAGAGCTGTTTAGTTTTAGATTTGTTGGTTCCTAGATTTAGAGAGGGATTCTCTTGTTGTAGTTCCATATGTAAATAGGAGGGCACATTGATGCATGAGTGTTTATAATCCCATTTCTGGGGTAAGATGTATTGGTTTTGCTATGAAATAGCTTGTTTTTAGTATATGTGGCTTGTGGTGAAAAGGATATATTGTAGAAAATAGATATAGTTTTGAAGTATCTCTGTTGGATTCTAAAATTCAGCAAAGTGGAAACATCCACAGTGTCTGAGAGAGGTATTGCAGATTACTGAGACTGCAAAAATGGAGTATAAATAAGCAGACAACAAAATAGCAAAGGCAGTAAGTCACAGAGTGCATTGACCACAGCACTTAATTTAATTACTCCACTCACTGAATATTTACAATTTGTGTTAAGCTATTGCACAGGACTACCAAAATCATAGCAAGCAACTAATCTTTTTGCGTGATGTAGAAGGTATAAGGAATAGCTGAATATGCATTAGTAGGGCCATAATTAGCTCTGTTTCTATTTTTTGTTTAATGAGGTGGTGTTTTGGCAGTTGGCATCTCATGAAGTTCTGTAAAAATATTTATTAGTGCAATCTATTTATGAGTCTTGAGTGTAGCAATTAATAGTAAAGCCAAAATCTGCTGCGTATAGTGTTTTGATTTTTCATCTTGTTTGTGGTTTTGGTTATAATGATGTAATTTTTCACTAGATTTTGTATATTCCATTTCAGAAGCATTTTATGAGTGATGGTCAAAGAGAGGAAAGTTAAAGCTTGAGGAATAATACTTTAATGCTGCTTGCTTTCTTAGTATTACTGTTTATGTCCATATTGATTGCTGTATGATTTAGACTTCACTGATGGGGGAAATATTTAAGCCTCAAAAATTAACTATAGAAGGAAGCAACAGTAGAGGTAAAACATTGTGTCATCCTGGCCTAAGAGGAAATGTAAATTCCAGACTCACTGTCCCCTGTGAAATTTAAGCTTGAAGGTATATTTGTCTGTGGACTGCTGTCTTGAATGTCTCAGCTTATCCTAACAGTGTGGCAGGAGAGCAAACAGAAGAGGCATGCTTTTAAAGTACAACAGGGCTCACTGATACAGTAAATGGAGTTTGCTCAGTTCTGGTTTGAACAGTGTAATATTTAACCAGCCTCTAAAAATATAAACAAATGAATTTACCTGCTATAATACTGCAGGACCCCAAGTCATAGAGAAGGTCTATAGGTTGAAATCAGTGCTTTACGCTGCAGTTGTAAATACATATTGAGCCACTGAATTCTGTGAGTGAAATACAGCCCTTGCAATGGCCTAGGTAATGAAGCAGTTATATTCTGTAGGAAGGATGTCTCTTGCTATTGTTCTCCCTCTTGAGGCAATGATTTTCTGAGGAGAATGTGTCAAATAGGCCACATTTTCAACTTGGGACAAACTGTGGAACATGAGGTGTTGCACAGAGATGCATGATTACTACCCCCATACAACATTTATTTCTTTTTATAGGATAGCCCCTTTATAGTTTTTAGGATGGGCCTGTGACATTTTCCTAAATAAAGTATGATCAGTGACAGGCCACTTGTAATAAATATCTAGCTCTGTGCTGCTTCTTTTTCTTACAACTTCTGTGCTACAAGGATGATGCTGGGAAGGGGAATTGTGTGTCACACTGTCCCCTTGGGGTCTGTCAAAGAAGGTAGGAATGACTTTGTTCTTTCCAAAGGACAGGACTAGGAGTGGCATGGGCAGTGAAGATGCTTATTGTTGTGTCATCATTGTACCTATTCTAGTTGGAACAGTACAGTTCAAAAATCACAGGATGTAGCTAAGGGTGAGTATTTTTAAATGGTATTACTCCTAGCTCAGGCTCTCTCCGTTCAGAATATGTTCAGAAGATGAACATCCTGCATTAGATCCAGCCTGTTTGATTTGCAAGACGTGCTGTGAGGTTTATGTACTCTCTCAGTTCCCTGAGCAATGCCCATTGACTATGGCAAGTTGTTGTCCTTTGATTGGGAGGAGCTGTGAGTTTGCAGTGAGAGACTGTGGTTTGACAGAGTGAAGTATTGCTGAATTAATAAAGGAGGACTGAAAATCTCATGAGTATCATCTTTTCTCCTCCCTTTTTTCAAGATATGTTTTCAAGATATCTGCTGTTGGGCGTTTATTAGTAGATATATTTTTAAGATGTCTTCAGGTCAGAGGGAAAAAGAGAAGCTTCAGGAAGGACCATCTGTGATGTATAAACCCAGCCTTGGATGTCAAATTTAAACACAAGATTTATTACCTACAGCTGAGGGTTGCTTAGTATCCTAGTTTGAAGCTTTAATTTTGCTTAAGTTTATTTACCAGGTTTATGATAGGATATATTGTTTTGACCTTTCGTTTTTTTGGTCTATTTTTTTCTTTTTTTTTTTTTTTTCCATTTGGAAAACCCCAAATTCAGCAAGTTCTAGTGTGGCCTCTACAATGCTGTGTCTGAAGTTAGTTTTCCCTTTTATCTTTTCTTCCTTCCTATCTAAACATAACTGTTGACATTAAGTGCATCTGCATCCTCTTGTGGTATTATGCTCTGCTGAGTAAGGACAATTTTAGTACCAATGTGACATAACCCATTAGATTTTCTCTGCTTTTATTAATCTAATTTTAAAGGTTCATTCTGAGTCCTGTTGGCTTAGCTGGTGCTTGCTTGAATCATGTTGTTCTACCATTCCCTGAGGAGAAGTTTGAAAGCTGACTTTGTCCAATCACTTACATGGTTCCTAACCTATCCATGTTGTTGAGACCTAGCTCTGTTGCAGCATGATCCAGTGGGTCCTTTCCAGGAAGAGAAATGTATTGATTTAGTATATATTTGTGTGAATAGTACTCAACAAGGGCAGACTTCCACTGTACATAAACCATAGTTTTTTCCATGGCTGTGCCTTAACTCTGTGTTCCTGTGCCAGCATTCAGAGCATGGGGCGGCCGTGAACCTCCCCCAGCTCCCTCTTGTGCCTCTCACAAGATTGTCTCCTGGCTCTTTATGAACTGCATCAGCGTTTGGCTGATTTTGAAATTTCTCTGTAGTTTAATTTCTTGTTTCACTGCTATCTGTATTTAAAAAAAAAAAGGAAAGAAAAATGCTGGAGCTTGGTGGGGAGAGCAGACAGTTATGGGACAAGAGAGTTCTTGACATCAAAACTAGAAGGTGAAGATGTGTAGCCATTTGCTAGAGGGTACTTACTTCCTGTCAGTGCAGAAAGAACCATGTCTTGCAGAATATACCACCTAAGGAGTCTTTCTGCTGTGCCTTTTGCAATCGGACATCTCTATCTTGTATTGGCCTTATTAGCCACCAGCGTGCTTGTAACAAATGTGGATAGAGCCTTTCCCAAATCCGTTCGTCAAGCCTAGCCATGATGATGATGATTACTTACTTCCTGTTAATTATCTGATTTTTCAGATGCTGAAACTACAGCCCTCTCTCCACTCTTGTCTATCACTCTTGTCTTTGTCTTGAAAGATGATTCAAAATCCCTGTCTTCAAATAGCAAGTGAGATGTGAGGGAGGCTTACCTGTTATATGACTCAGGACACATGAGCCCCCAGACACTTGCTATTTGAAGCATTCTTTAACCTGAACACGTGGGGTTCATCCATACCTTGAGCAGAAGCTGCACTGCCTTCTCCTCCTTTCAGAGCAGTGCCATTACGACAGTGCAGTGACTGTTCATAGTTGTTTAGCTGTAGATTGTGCTTGGCTTCCCACTTAATCCTGGGATTATGCTGTTACTGAATGGAGGAACAATGTATGTATTTGAGAATGGACATTCAGGAATGATCCTTCTTGAGCTAAGTTACTGTTTACCTCCAAGAATCCAGTGTGGCTTCTGTTCTGTATCCCAAAAAAGAAATGCTAAGCATGCTTCCAGTAACTAAGGACTTGCCTGAGTTTACAGCACTCAGTGTCTTTAGCATTACATCTACATTGACTCTGGAGTAATTCACTGAATCTATTATTTAGCATGGCTGCTTTTCTGGGCTTGGATATTCTCAGAATAGGAAAAAAACCCCCACCATGGTTATTTAAGGTAGCATACCACTGAAGTGTAAAATATGCTGAATCTCATATTTATCTACAGGCTGCTTTACATCGACCTAAGTATGTATGTGTCAACTTTCCACGAGCTTTTCCATAAAAAGTTCTGTCTTGAAGACAAGACAGTGAGCAGGTGAAACATCCTAGACAAGTCCACAAAGAGAGATTCCAACCTTTCCTCCAGAATGCAGTAAAGCAGCAGTTAGACACCCCTTTCATCCTCTGAAATCTGAGTTGTGACCTGGTGCTTCTCACATGCCCAGTGGTTTGGAAAAACTTTCTGAACTGGGGAAAGGGATTTATTTTTTCCTTGTTCATTTTTTTCCTCCAAAGATTGGGTTCATTGTCTTCATCTGACTCTTTGTTTCTTCAGAGACATCAGAGGAAGTATGGTGGGTTGACCACAGCCAACAGCTATGCTCCAGCCAGCCACTTGGTACCCCATAGGAGAGAGAACAGGGGGAGCAAAAGCAAGAAAACTTAGGAATAAAGACAGTTTGATAAGTGAACGAAAGAGGAAAAATAAGAGGCAACACAAAGACAATCATTCACCACCTACTACAAGTACATCAATGTCCAGCCAGTCTCCAAGCAACGGCAACCTCCTACACCAACACCCCCGAAGCCCACTCTATTTTATTGCTGAGCAGGAGGTCATATGGCACGGAATACCCCTTTACTCAGCTTGGCTCAGCTGTTGTGTCCCCCCCCCAGCTTCTTGCCCACCCCTGGTCTACTTGGGGGATAGAATAGGGGTGCAGGTATAGCTGTGCAATAGCCAAAACACTGGTGTGTTATTAGTGCAGTTTTAGTCACAAATATAAAATAACAGCACCATGTGGGCTGCTGGGAAGAAAACTGACTCCATCTCAACCAGACCTAGTACAGGACAGGGCCTGAAAGCCAACTGTAATGATCGTAGATTAATTGAAATGTTTCTGTTCAGAAAAATAAATCTGTGAAGCCTAAGAAATTCTTGTTTACTTGAACCAGTGCCACATAAAATTCATGCTGTTTCTGAATGGCAGTGTGTGAACTGGAGAAGAGTTTTCCTCTTCCCCATTAGTACTGTATAATTTCTCAGGCTGATGGTGCTTAGAGACAGCAACCCTTCACATACATGTGTGTTGGCTGCTTCTTTAAGGTTGATGTTCCTCTCACTAAACTTAAAAAGCTGGAATGCAGCTTCTGTGTCAGAGCCCTAAGTTTGGGTTATAACCATGTAAACTTGGTATCTGGACTTAAATGGGTCCCACTGAAGATCTATCCGTGCTGTTCTGAGAGTTCAGAGAGTGATTCAGCTAATCAAATGTAGATGTCTGCTCTTGGAGTGAGGAGTGGCTCTCAAGGCTTTGCTCATTTTAGTGACTTGATTTCCATCAATTGACCATGTTGATTTCTAACATCAGGTCCTTGAATATAAATTCAGATACAAGGCTCAAGCCTGGGGGCTGAAATCAGGAGGCTGCATCTGGAGCTGTTTGAAATACCCCCCGGGTATTTTGTTTTGATTTACCTTCAGCTGTCAGGCCAGAGGGACCCAGTTCTCCCATAAGTTGTGCATCAACATAGGTATCTGCCAACTCTGCAGGTGTCTAACATACCCATGAATGTCTGAAATGGCACTTAGTGTCTGGGCAGCTGAACAGACCCCCCCAGTGGAGCCTAAAATACCCACAAGTGTGATAATGCAGGTTCTTTTTATAGCAAATACAAAGAAATAAGTTCCATTATTTCAAATAAATGTATATTTTTGTGTCCTGCAAGTACCTTCTTGTCTGCATTGAATATGAGAGTTGACTAGATGAAGAGGTCATCAAAACTGAGACATTTGAAGTGAGGTGAACATTTCTACAAAGTCACATGTCCTTCTACAGATAGTCACGGAGTTTATTTGGTCTTTTTAAACTTTCTGTCTAAGAGTATCACGTATTTTTATACATAGTTTAACAGCTGGAATACATATTCCCTTTTTATTTGTAAGGCACATTGACATACTTGTCTGTTGCACAGCAACATGTAAGTGCTTTTCATGACAACTGCTTTTCATGATTTCTGAGTAGGAGTGCTGGCTCCTGTATTTTCCAGATGAAAGTTGAGATGATGCCCTTATTTATAGACTGTAAAGGAAAAGGGACAAGGAAACTTTGGAGTAATATTCAGAACTCTTATGCAGAGTATACAGAAGGTTAATTATTAATGCATTTACATTAATGTATTATTTATTGTTTTATCATCTTTATAGATTCAGAAATATCCACTGTCTTGCACACAAGGGGATAGATAAGCTATGTTGACCTACTGGGTCCTTTATGCTTCCAGTTTATGTGGCCTGGTGCAAGGCTATACCAGTGGAACTGTTGGAGCAAGTGTCAGATACAGGCTTGCTCTAAGGGAAATAGTTTGTGGCAGGTTGCTGTCTGGAGCAGTGTCATTTGAGATAGTGGTTCTAGGGGCTACAGAACCAACTCCCTGGATGACATGTGCAGGAATGCTCATCAGTGCAGTTTTTTAAATATTTCATACTGTTTATGAAGGTCTAAAATACAAAGAGAAGGATGGCAAGGAAGTAAAGCAGCACAAAGAGAAACTAGTGGAATATTTTATGAAGATTATTCACCCTTGAATAAGCAGTTCTTATAAAGGGATAATTTATCACATTGAATGTTCTTCCTTTCAGACAAGGAGTATTGCAAAGTGATATTTCCATATGAAGCACAGAATGATGATGAGCTCACAATCCGAGAAGGCGATGTCGTCACACTTATCAGTAAGGTAAAAGCAATATTTTTCTCCTATAAGCAGGGATAAAGCTTTTAAAATTGGCATCACTTAATTGCCATAAAATTCCTGTTTGTGCTTTTGACAGTGTTGTTCCTAAAGCGTTGCTGGTTTGACAGTGAAACATTACTCAGACTTCAGAGAGCCCTACATCTCCCTTCCTCTTGTGCTTTAGAGCCTTACCTTGATAATGTTTAGTGAAGAACAGCCGATGTGTACTCCTGAGTTTATAAATTTATACAATTAATTTTAATTTGAATCTGCTGGCAGGTCTACATAAATTGTAAATAGCTCCCTGTAACAAACACAATGGCTTAGAGAATAAATTGGAAGAATCAAGAAAGCAGCAGCTTTGAAAATATCTCTTAGATGTGTGAGTTATTTTTCCTGTAGGAATTATGAATTAGATTTTTTGGGTTATATTGAGATAATGTTCCTAAATTAACTTAATGAATTAAGCCCTTATTTAAAATATAACCACCCTTAACACTATGGTAAAGCAGAAAAAGATGGTAAAACATAAATTAAATAATTTTAGATCTGTGTTTTTTCTTTAAAATTATTTGAAGTTACTCAAGATTTGAAATGAAAAACCAGTGCCAGGATTTATACAAAATCTTAAAAAACCACAGAGTGACATGGTGAGTAAACAGTTGGTTTTCTTTTAGAAGGGCTGTGCACCATGTTATAAAGAAGTGATTATAGTTTAGGTGCACTTAATTTCTTGCTCATGTTTAAAGACTTTACAGTTTGTTTAAAAGTTTTTGATTGCTGGGCATAAATATTTTTTGGGAAAAAAATTATATAAACTAGAAAAGGCTGTGGATTTTGCATGAGGAGGATGAATTGTAATGATGTGCACAGTAGCGCTGCTGTTTGTGCTTATATGAAAGTAAAATAATTAATTCTATAATTGATAAGTTTCATAAGAAATTATTTGACTGACCAATTTGGCACCTGGGTGGAAAAAACCCAAAACCTTGAGAAGTACATCTGAGGGAGTGTTTGCCATATACTAAGCCATTTTCAGTCTTAGAGGCCATCTTCTTTGTCCTGAACGATATGCTTTGTAACCAAAGAAAAATAACCAGACATTTGGTAGGAAAAGAAACTGCAAATTTAAAAATAATTTGTTTACATTAAATGTCCTTTAATGACTTGCCTGCAGTGACTTTTTTTTTAGCTTGTTTGTAAAACTGTTTCACTTTGCCTGATTTAGAATGCTCTCATGTGAGTATTTAACAGTGTCTCTGATCATGGAAATGGCTTTTAAGATGTTGCTCCTGTCCACTTTATGCTTTGTTGACCATGTTGATTTAACTCCCTGAGATGGCTGGTCTCCAGGTGGAGCTGTGTTCTTCAGTATGCATAGATAGAGACACATACTTTACTGGGGTATCAGTGTGAGATTTCATTTGCTTGCTTTTCCCTGTTTTTTTCTTCCCGTTGCCTCTGCCCCCACAGTGGAAGGATGTTGGTCTTTCATAATAACAGAGCTGATGATTTGAGTGGATTGATCAGTTTTCCCAACCGCGTGTGAGAAGTTTGTCAGTAAATGTACTATTCTCTAGTATGTTGTCCTGTCCTTCTACTCTCCAGCCTGATTATATCAAGCCATTGAAGACATTTTATTTAGTTTTCTTCTTTTTTTCTGTGGCATGCCACATGTCTGTGAACAATTACATAAACCCATGCCTTTAGAGCATGGGGGATCTCAGTGCACAAAAGCTTGGGGTTTCTCGGTGAATACCTTTTTATGCTGTGTCTGAACTGATCTGAGCTACTGAAGAAACAGGGCTTAACAAGCAGTCACTTTTCAGTTCCTATTGTGCTGTGGGGTTTTTTCATCTTTTTTTAACGCACAGTTAAAAAAATAAAATTCCAGTGATGTGGAGCCAGATCTTTTCTGTAGAGTTCAGAAAACAGTGGGGTCTTCTTCATGCTCTACCACCTAGTGTAGTAACTTTATTTTAATCCAGGTCTTCTGAAGCAGGTGCATGTTGTCGTTTTTCTGTTAGTCAGCAATAACAAAGTGAGCCTCTCCTTTCTGCCCATTAATGGCTTCTGCTAGACAGTTGCCTTTTACCTGGAGTTGAAATCACCACGCTTAGAGAGTCCTTTTCAGGGCCAGTTAGTGAGCCATGCTGACTAGGAGGCATTAAATGGAAACATATGGAATACTTCAGAAACTATTACCATAGTTTTGCTTTGCCATCAGATTAGAGAGTTTCTTTTAATCTATTTGTAATAAATTGTTTTGCAGGGTTTGCTTTCTATGCTGGAAAGCATTTATTCTTTCCAATTACCTAGACCCAAGGAGCAAAGATTGTTACTTTTAAGGAAACAGATGAGTCTCATAGTACTTCCCACGACCATGGATGGATTATCATTGTAAAATAGTGTATTTTGTTGAAATCGCTAAAACCAAAAAGTTATATAGATTCTCAGTATAAAACGTGCATCACTAGACTAATCTGTTTTCTCACATCAGATCCATAGGAATGTTGAAGGCTCACAATTTTAACTTATGCTGAATTTGCATTTAATTGAAAACAACAGCAATGGTCAGAATGTGTGTAAGTGGCTAAAGTAATGCGTGAGTAACACAAGAATGGAAAACTCATGAAAATAATGTAAAAACTATTACAATGATTTTAAAAGCATGAAGATAAAATAGCATTTGATGAGTGCTAAGAGGAACAGGGATGACTTAAATGAGCTAAATGGGAAGTTACTAGGAGAGCCCATGTATATGTGCACACGTGAGAATATATGTATGAGGAAGCTGTTAGTCTGGTATTCATCTTAAAATGCTAAGATTTAATTTTGTGGAAAGAATTACAGAGGAGTAGAATCAGTAAATGCAGAATTCAAAATCACCATTTTAACAGTTTCTCACAGATATAAGGGATAAGAATACATCAGATTTCTCTCTTTTATTCAGTTAAATTAGTTTAAAAATCCCTTTGTCAAAATCATCAAGCATCTATCTAATATAAAAAACAAATCAATATTTTTTTTATCATGGCCTTTGCAGAATTCAAGTTCTTATTCTGTTTTGATGGATGTTGAGATCTTGAATCACAAGCCCATCAGACCTTTCCTAAAGACCTCTGTGATAAGGGAATTTGAATATCTCAGGGTTTTATGAAATAACCAAAGAATACATTGAACAGATTTGCTGAATCCCAAGTGATGTCCCTAATCACATGGAGAATGTGCTTGTAAGGTGTATTTAAGGTGCTGAAGTGAGTCAGTAGAGGCTCATCACTTACAGGTCAGAATGGTTTGTATTTTGAGAGCTATAAGGGGAAGGATAGCATTATGCAAGACTGATAGCCAAAAATAATTTACAGTTATTTGGAAAATATACACTGAGAGTCCAAACATATGTTGTTTCCTCATAGGTTAAAATTTACCTAAAAGACTGAAGAAATAAATGTATTTACATAAATGTATTCCCAAAATTTCTGGGAAAGGTTTTTCTCTCCTTCTTTTCCTCAGTGAAGCAAATATCCTTGTAGTACCTAGAAAAGTTTTTATTTATTAATAATTGGAAATAAAAGTGGAGAAATTTTATTCCTCTAATTCCTTCATGCAAAATATTTCTGAAAGACTAGAAAACATTGCTCAGAATTGTAAGGGAAGGTAAAAACTTCATCTTCAAGGCAACAAACTACTATATCTGGTGCCTTTGCTTTACAAAAAAAGGAGTCTAAGAAAAATACACCTTTGGAAGACAGAGAACAAAATGCAAAATACAGTAACTTTACTTGTACAGTTAAGGTGCTTGTTGTGCAATTTTATTGTAAGGCATGTTCATAAGCTGAAAATATATGAATGGCAAATGGCCACGAGATTGACCCTGAAGTTTGTTTTTGTATTGTCAAACATTTCAGTTCCTTAGGTAATTTTTTTAGTGCCTTCAAAATATTCCTGACAGCATTTGGATAAGGGCAAGAACACTGGTAATGACTGCACCACGCAGCTGAAGGAGCATGGCAAACAGATGTTTTATCATGCTCAAATATTCATTTTGGAGATTGTATTTGTAATAAATAGAGTTGCTTCTAAGCAACAGAAGATTCACATGACATTTTCAACTATCATCATGAAAATCTTACAGGATTCTTCATTCCAGCACTTTTAGACATAGCTACTGTAAGCTACTTTCCAGTTTTAATAAAGAGTTTTTATGTAAACACCGGAAATGTATTAATAGCTCTGATAAATTATGACAAAATACATAGGATTCTGAAGATTTCACTGGCACACAGAAAATGACCTGTGTGAGGAATCGATAGTAATAGCTAAATAATTTCAAAGCAAATACATCGAGCACACACTGGCTGCCGTGCACTCATTTGAAAGCGGTTTCACTTGCAACAGTGTGCAGGATTTCATTGCACTGCATCAATCTCCCTGAGCTCTAGGCAGTAAAGGCCACTTTGTTCCCAGGAATTAAAATGGTCTGGATAAATAAAATTAACTACTTACAGATTTGAAAAGCTGACAGTAGTATGAGGGTGTCCTCATATGAACCCTTATTATGAGAGGTAGTGAAGGGCACTGATATCAGTGGCAATTCTGCTAATTCTGAATTTACAGGATGATTTAGCTGATGCTATTCAAATAGTGCTGGGAAAGTTAATGCATTGGTACCATGAAAAACACAACAGGGTAATGCCTGTTGCCAGTTAAAACCTTACATGACATCTTATCTGGTCTAATGACAATCCAGATATTCAATGGCAATCCAGTTTGTAATGCCTAATTCTGTGTTGGGGAAAAAAGAGCCATAAACCTAGTTTCTTAAAATAAGCATAATGGCAATCAGTTTTTGCAAAGCTCATATTTGCTTTTGGTGTTATTGTTGATAATTTACTTTACTTTGAGATTTGCAAGTTTTGTGGTTCAAAAAGCTGTACATTTAGTGAGTCCCTGCCCTGAAACATATGCAGTCAAGTGATAAGACAGATAAGTACGTACAGGTGAGTAGAAGGGTATAAGGAAACAATTAAATGAGATTCAGTCCTGATAATCTCTTTCATCATGTCCTGCTTCCACTGTTGCAATGGCTGCTCTGTGCATTTGTCTGTGTTAGAGTGTGGAATCTGTCATTATGTGGAGTGCCTAATATAATCCAATCCTTAGGGTAGTCATGAGGCGGTTAATTTAACCCTGACTGTGTTTGTAGACACTTACTGGAGTATGGCCCGTTTGCCAAAACAATTGTACTGTTTTTCTCTCTCACAACATCTTTAAATGCTCATCCTGGTGCAGGAGGTAATGGTCCAGAGCACTTTCTTGAGCTTAGGTTCGCCAAGGTGAACTCAGCTGGGTAGGACTGTGAAGGAAAACAGCTGCTCTGATGGATGCAGGAGGCTCCTAAAGGGATGAAATTAGTAAGTGCTATGTACAAGAATCTTGCCAGTGACTTGAGGCCGTGAGCAGGGGAAGGAGTAAGAACTGGATGGTGTGATAGAGGAGGACACTAGCTGATACTCAGTCGAACATTTCGACATGGTGTAGAGTCTCTAGGGTAGAAATCTTTCTGTTGCCAGGAATCATTTCTATGGGGTTTAGTTCACTGATGGATTTTTCTGTACGCTTTTAATTGCAAACAGCAAACACATATTTTACAAACCTTGGTTATAGAAATATGTGAAGGAATTAGAAGACTTCAAGTTTTTAAGTACGAGCTAATAGGTAGGTAGTATCACTAATTCTTTCTTATTAAGATGAAATTTTTGATGTTTTCCCCTCTGTGGATTAAAAAAAAAGAGTGATAATATTTGGGTCTTTAAAATACATCTAATTGGGTTAGAAAACAGAAATTTTCAGAGTAGAAATAGGGTAGCTTAAGATTGTGACTTATAAAGTTTAAGGTTGTCTCTTTCTTCCTATGAAAGAAGGGAAGAAGTTAGTGATATTTCATGATAGTCAGGTTATTTTTGCTTTTCCTTGATTGACAGCTAAAATCAAACTTTTAACTAATTTTTAGAAAACAGTTTATTAATATAACTGTGCAAAAAATTTAGGTTATTCAGGGGAAAATATGATCTGGTTTTATAAAATATAAAAATGGCTTTCTGTCAGAGCAACACCGTGGAGTTTTGTTACACAAAATATTTGGTCATGCAAATACCGCTCTTTAGGGTTTTAATTCAAGATATTTTGAGGATTTGCAGCAACCCTGCATACAGAAACTGAAAGGAATACAGTAAATAAACACAAAACAATGCCCAGCTTTAAGAAGGCTTTTATGATAGCCATAAGAAAGCTCTTACGATGTTTTGTGTTTAAATAATAGCATGGAAGCAATAACAGCACTTACTACTTGCTTCTGGAAATGAATAGGTATTTCCCTCAGAAAGAACAATACCATAAAGGCTCTCAGTGCATGCCCGTTTCTCTCCTGAGATAACCATGAATTACTCAACACATCATTGACCAGACCTAATGGCCCTGCCTAATCTGCTTTCTGTGTGCTTGCCCCCTACCCTGTGTTACGCTCGCTTGGCGCCGGTTTTTCGCCCAAGACATCCCTCCTCCTTAGCTGATGGAGAAACCTGCTTGTGGCCACGCTGCTGATTTCATACAAGAAATTATTTTGCAAAGTGTGCATACTGAGGGTGCAGTTTTACATGATGGATGGTAGGTGGCTGCTGAAAGGGATGGTTCTGCTCCTGCCCTTTTGCTTTGCATCTGGCAGCCTTGGCCATGGAACACGCAGGGGCACATGAGCAGGGAAGGGTGATAGGAGGAGTGGGACTGTCCCAGCAGCTTGCCAATAGGCTGGCATAGCAGTAGGGTTGCTTTTCCCTGGCCTGAAGCTTTCCTCTGTATGTTTTGACCTAATAGGAATGAGAAGATTTGTATTCTTTCTGGGTTTCAAGCAATGGTGCCATGCAGAATGGTAGCTGGAGTAGGTCCTGCAGAACAAGACCCATGCTGCTAATGAGTGCAGCAAGTGCATGGAATAAAACTTGTGTCATTGCACAGAAGCATGAGTGTTTCCTCAAATAAGTGATATAAACAGTTTTATAAAACTTGTGGGGACACCGATGATCAAATAAATAAATATGTCCATTTTCTAAAATGATTCAATATATTCAGTAAGTTAGGGGAAACAGACTGTAATTCCTCTTGCTTGAACCTTGTCCTTGGCCAAGACTTCTAAATGTTTATAAATAATTTTTTAGCACTTATTCATATCTTGCAGCATTTCTTTGCTGCTGTGATTAGCAAGGGGGTATTAAGTAAGGTCCGTGTAGAGATAAAGCCTGACAATATGTTTAATAGGGTACCAGGTGCAGCTTACTTTTCACTGGTATCTTTAGAAACATGACTGCAACACTACTGTTTGAGCTGAGCACTTAAATAAACTGTGAAGCCTGTGATTAGTCCGGGGCAGAAGGGAACAGCCCAGCACTTCAATGTTATTCTTGTTAGTATATTTATAATATTATTTTTTTAAAGTACGCACTACAGTTCTCTTTTCCTGTTCTTGTTATCACCAGTTGTGGTGCTACAGCAATGCCTTCAGAAAAAGGGATTCTGTTCTTCATGTCCCAAATTTAAATTTTGACAAATGGGTGTTCAAGCCAGGCTGTGTTTGGGAAGTGGCAGGATCCCCCATGCACACAATGCTTCCAGATTTGCATAATTTGAAACGCATTAGGTTTATTTGTAAGTATGTTTAATACAGCCAAGCTAATCTGAAAAGGTGACATATTTTGAGATAAAAAGAGAAAGATTTCTTTTTCTGCCCCATGCTTACAAGAGATATTGCTGAAATGCTGAGGCATCTGGAAAACTGTGATTATTGTTCACAATGTGGTCTTTAGACTCACTGCTTAGCTTCATCCTTTCTTTTATTCTGAATGTTGGGTTCACCTGCTGATTTGATGGCATTATCTGAAGTCCAACCTTTTCAGGGTAGGGAGAGCTATTTGAAGGGAAAGTAAAAATGCACATACAGTGCCAAGTAATTAGTAATTGTAATTAGGACCCTGGTCCTAAGATATCTGTGATCTAAGTATTAATAGCATTAAATAATCCTTGAAATGTTTTGTTCTAGGTTTTTATAATCTTTTTAAATACAGAAAATGTAATTACATAAATATTTTATCTTCGCTCATCAGAGGCATAAATTATGTCTGTTACTACCACCGCCTTTCATGTTTGTGTTGGCTAATTTAGTTTTAATTTGAGTATTGGAGTGTTACAGTTTTATGATGTGGAACATATTTACTTCGCCATGAATTCTGCTGACTGAACATTGCAAATTAAGTGAATCCCCAGAAGAGATTGTTTTGTTCAATAAGCAACTTAATTCTTCCTGTTTGTACAAATATTTCATCAAAGCTTTTTAGCTTCATTACTGATTAAACTATTTAATCACAGAATGTAAAGTCAAAAGGTTAGATCTAGCCTGAAAGAGATTTAAAAGAAAAAATACGTCTGGTCTGCTAGATCCTCTGGTCTAACATCCTGGGTATTGCAGGTCATTCATTATTTTCAGCCAGTTTCTTTTTTGCAGGGTCCAGTAATGGGCCAATTTTTGAACAGACTGTGTCTTCTGGAGAGGTGTCTTCTTGTTGTGCCTGCCAGTAAAAAACACTGCCTGGAAAGAGTAGTGTAACCACAGCTGAAAATTTCTGACAATCTCTCCCGTTTCCTTCCATGCAATGTTGACATGGGAATTTCTTAGTAGAGCCTTGGAGCTTATAGGTAAATAAAAATCTCCCTGTTTGACTCCTTAAGCATTAAAAGATGCAACTGGCATTATCAGATGTAAGGTTCCCTATGGCTTGGGCATGAGAACTGTCAGTAGCAGGGAAAGATCCATGCAGGACTTTAGGCTTTTGGGACACTTTGAGGATCTGAGCAGGATAAATCCCTGGGTTAGGAGCCAAACAGAGCCAAACATGAAGGTCTCCTCTCATACTTTTCTGTCAGTATTTCAAAATCTATGCATATTTGCAAGAAGTATGTAAAGGGAAAACTGATGTTCTCCAGGACTGCCTCAGAAGATGACTTTATTGTCTATTGGACTGTCTCTTTTATGTAAATGATCTTGGATTAGGTAGTTGTTGAGAGATTCATTCTGTCTTATTGCCAGATTTTAAAATCATGTTTCTGCCAAGGAGTACTTGATTACTAACAAGATGCTCTAAACCATAGCCATTTTTCTCAAAAGAATTTAACAAATTCTGCACTGTACTGTAAGGTCCTACCTAATCCCAGTAATTGAGCTTAGTAAGTAACAAAGCTTGGTTGTTTGGAGGAGTCCTAGGTAGCACAATGTGAGTCTAATGTAAGCCTCTAGAGAGATGCTTTCTTTCATTCATAGGTATTTTACCAAGTTTTATGAGAATTTATGAAGATTCTAAAGTGAGTTATTTTCTGACATTTAAAGTAAAATTGGATTTTGAGAATGATCTGTCTTGGTTTCAGCATCATTACACTGAATGTAGTAAGAAATTCTAAATAAACATACTGGAATATTATTAAATTGCTTTTTTCACTCAGCTTTTACATGATTTTGTTGTTTTCCCCAAATGCCAGGGTCATATTAATAAAGATCTGATATGGTTTTAATCATGGTTTGAAAGTCAGGGAGCCTGTCCAGTGGTCTTCTCCAGTGTTTGTGAGAACTGGGATCTCTTGGCCCCCCCCACCACAGTTGAGCCCGGTGGCCCCACGGGTGCTCTGAATGGCAGAGTGCCTGTCCTTCACATTCATCTTTCTGTGAGGCATTTAATCTTCAGATTCAGGTGGCTTTATCTTATATATATATATATATATATGTGTGTGTGTGTGTGTGTGTGTGTGTATGGATGATGTCTTCAAAAGTCCAGTAGGCACATTTGTTTGCATTAATGGTGGTTTGGTTTTTGTTAAATTATGAGGTTGGCTATCAGTTGTTGAAAGACCACTGGAGAGATGCTTACAGTGGGTTAGCATTAATTTAATGGGGGACTGCCAGTGCAGCAGAGCTGACACATGAAAGCTCTCAGTGCCAGTGTAAGAGGTATTCATGGCTTTCTGAATAATACGATTTTACCAGCTCAACATTCTTCTCGATGAGACTCAACTTTAGAAGGGCAGAAGGAAAGTAGAGATTTAATGAATACAACTGCCAACTGGTGGGATTGATTTTTTTTTTTTTTAATTTTGTAAGGAACTGTGCATTCGAATGGAGATTTTCATGAAAATGTGGTATCTTACCAGAAAAAATTTTCATTTTCAAACCCTGCACCATTATGGGGTATCTCAGTACTCTTATTAGGCTGAATTTTGGCATTGTAAATTTAGTTTGCCAATTGTATATTTTAATTTTAGTAATCTGTAAATCTTAAATTAAAAAGGTAATTCTCATAGCCATTTTTTAGAAGATCTCTGTAACTGTGTGCAAGTACATCTACTGGCATGAGCAGAGAACTTACCTAAGCACTTCAAGAGTATGCATATGCTTTTCTGAGGGCCTGCTTGTTCTCGTTCTTGTTCTTCGTTCCTATCCTAGATGTAATGATGAAACCTGTATTAAGAAATGTTTCTGTATCAAAAACTTTTAATCAAAAAGGTGAAAAATCGAGTAGTTATGTGTTGATGTCTAATCTATAGCTTCATATTTTAGCAGTTTTACGAAGTAACATCATGTTCAGAGGACCAGCCTGTGCAGTGATCTGCTCCCTCAGAAAAACAGAAGTCCTATTTACAGATGAGAATATTGGCCTTTTTTAGATATATTTCTTCAAGAGTTTACACAGCTGCAGTTCAAGCCATGGATAGGAGAGAAGATGAATACATGGCTTATTACTCGTTTTGGGACCTTGGGGAATAGAAAAAATCTCTCATTTACTTTTACCAACAAAAGCCGCCTTCTTGCTAGGGGCAGCTTGGAAGGTAGGTTAGGGAAGGGAGAGATTAACTTGGGCCATGGCACTCCCTGAAATAGTCAGTCCTTCCAGAGGTAGCGAGAAATGAGGGAGTGGGTGCTGCCTTGAAGGCCTGGTTGCATTGGAGGAAAAGGCAGGAAACATCTTTGCTCCTAAAATAAATAGAAAGCATGGCTGAAGGAGTGGATGCTTGCCTGGCTGTCAAACTGTTTCTGTGTCTCTTGCAAGCCTTTATTATGCCCCTCATGTGCTGCCAGCTGTGGTGGTGCTGTACCCCATGGAGTAGCTTCATGGGCAGCTCCTGCCAGCCTTGTTCAGCAGATGCTCTCAGGCTTTCTTGTATTTTGGTAAAGCTGCAGAAGTTGCTGAACTGTTGGTAGGTTCCCAGTGGGTATCAGAGGGCTGCTAATGCTCAAGAGAGCAATCTTGAAAGTGCACTTCTTGGTTTCAGTGATGATCTAGATATCAGTCCGCTGGGCTTCTGAACACAGGCAAGAGGAAGTCTATAATGATAACTGAACACACAGCCAAGTTGCTACAGGTTTTTATTTAAGTGATTAAGAACAGTCTCATGCACATAGTAACTTGCCTGTAAGTGGCTTCAAGAAAAAAAGTCTAAAAAATAATGAAGTTAATATAATGCATATTACTTAGAGGAAAACATACACTCTGGAGCATGTCTAACATTTAAATTACAGTAATCTTGCATCTTTTATTGACTCCTAGCAAACTAATGAAAAAAAATAAAAATAGGAGAATTTTATTTTAAATATGTTCACAACCAGAAGTACTGCTTTGCATTTTCAGCAAAAGGGTTGGTTGCCTTCATGTTCCTTTCATCTAGCTCAGGCTTAGAGTGCAAATAGCAGCGTGAGCTAGAAATAGACCCAGCTGTAATAACCAAGCCCTTTTGTTTAAGAGAGAGAGCTTTATATGAAATAAAACCCCCTCTGTCTTTGGGGTATATGAAACTCCTGCCTCCTTGGAGCAGAGGGAAAGGCTGTGAACCTGTGAGCATTTCCAGGAGGAGAGTTAGTCATGTGTGTGTAATGGGGCAATTTGTCATTGCCAAGCTCGTAGGTGGGACACACCTCGGCATGAGAGAGATGTGTCACCTGCTGGGTATGAACTTGAATCTTTTAATTTCATGGTCTTGAATGTGATATCAGCTAGTGAAGTGGAGATCAAGTTAGCAGGGGACTGACTTCTGTGCCTTATCAACCTTGGTTGTCACCTCTTCTACTGCCAAAGAAAACCAGCGTTGGTGTTTGAGTGGAGGGAAGTTTGTGTTCTTGTCTTGTGACCCGCTGTACTCCTACACTGGGGAGATGACTAGGGATAGTGTCTTGTCAGTAGCGTCTCACTTCTAATTACATGAAGAATAATTCTCTCCTTCTTATTCTTTACATCAAGAAAAGGACTGATGTTTTTTAAAGTTCACCTCTGTATACCCTTAAAACTCTCAGCAACATTTTGCCAAAAGCTGCCTGTATTCTGGTTTTCTGGTAGTTGTCAGTTCTCCCACATTTACCATTTCCTGTGACTTAGTAATGAGTTCCAGCTCAGGTTGTACCTTATAATGTGTGCAATTTTTATGTCTTAAAAAGTTTAAATATTCCTTCTCAAAAAATCTTCAACACCTCTGGCTTTCCCATCACTATATTTTGTCCAGTTCTTTGCCCTAATATTTAGCACAAAACACATGTTGGTAGTAAATCCAGTGTATTTGGTTTTGTTATCTCTTATTTGGGAACTGCTGAGTTCCAGGAGGAACTGAGTAGATTGAGGAGTATCATGGAGTGCAAGAAAGAGACAGACAGGCAGCTGGAATCACACCCTGGGGCAGGCCCAACAAGCTGACAGGATGCATGATATGGAGGATTCCCTATCCCCGCTCTGCCTGGCTGAACACAGTGCCTGAAGAGATGGGGGCAGTGGTGGCAAGTTCCTGCCCAGCAGCAGTCACATCTCATCTGTGACTGTCCCACCTTTCCAGGTGCCCCGGCATAATAGGTGTGAGGCTCTCCCAAGTTGGAAGCGATAGGACAGGCAATAGGACAAGAGGAAATGCCTCAAGTTGTGCCAGGGGAGGTTTAGATTGGATATTGGGAAAAATTTCTTCACCAGAAAAGTTGTCAAGCACTGGAACAGGCTATCCAGGGAAGTGGTTGAGTCACCAGACCTGGAGGTACTTAAAAGACATGTATCTGTGGCACTTAGGGACATGGTTTAGTGGTGGACTTGGCAGTGTTGGGTTAAAAGTTGAGCTTGATGATTTTAGAGGTCATTTTCAGCCTTAACAGTTCTATGACTTTACTTCACTGGAAATGAGGATAAAACCAAGATTTGTATTTTAATGAGAAAATGCCAATATTTCCCTTTAAGATTTTTGATTTTTCTATTTCATGAATCTGCTTCTAACTAAACAATCAAAGCAGGCTTGGCAACATGAGCCAGCAGTGGATTTCTCTAAGGTCTTTGACTGCACTGTCACTGCAATGAGTACGTGGGTGTAGTCTCCAAATTAAGCTTTGGTAGGAGCTGATTTTTATAGTAGCTAAATGTTGACCCAGCTACCACCTAGCTTGTGTGAACTCCAGTATCTGTCAAACACAATTTCTTCTTTTTTGCCATGTCTTACTATTCAGTTTTGTAAATCTTTTTTTTTCTTTTTTGTTTATTAAAGGAAAGTAAAATGCATTTTTAGTAATTGGAATACATTTTTTTCATAGGACTTTTGGGATATTTCATTGTCTGATTTTTCTTTGTTTACATTGTTATATGAGTGACAGGATAACATAGAGATAAAGCAGAGATCCACTTGTTCTTTTTAATACATTTCAGAATATTGATACTGGATTGCTTGGCAGCTTTTCTAGAAAATCTGCATTTTGAAATTACAGCCATTTTGCTGAACTCAGACACATGAAGATATGTTAAAAAAACCAGTATGGTTAAGATTGCATGGTTGATGAGGATCTAGGAAGAGTGGGTTTTGCTCAATGTTCACAAGCAACACGTTGTTTTAATCATGTTACCTTGATTGTGCTTCATAGCTCTGCCATTTATTAGTCCTTGAGGCATCTTGTGCAACTGTAACTCAGGTTTGCTTGAACAGTGGTGTGTCTCATGATGAAGACCTACCAGCTGCCAGCATCTTGGATCAGCTTCCAGAGGTTGCTGAGGCATAGCAAGCCTGCAGTTGTGGGTAGCAGGAGGGCACCACCACAGAGATTCTTCACCAGATTTCATCTGTAGCTTTTAATTTCTGAGATCTCTTTCTGTCTTTTTTCTCGGTGACACATAAGCCTCCTCTTGCAAGCAAAGTAAATGAGAAAATTAAAAGAAACTGCCTAAAGAGATTTACTTACTGTATGAAAATTCAGCGTGGTGATTGGCTGTGTAAGCCTGAGTGACAGGCTGGAGAGGAAAAAATTAAAAAAAAGCAAACTTGCAGATGTTTGAGATTAATAAATGTGTGACACAGACAGCACTCCAGGAAAACAAATGAGCTTTAAAACAAGCATCAAATAAAAAATTCACGTGTGTTAATGAAATGAAGAAGAAGGAGTAATATTTGTGTTTCCTAAGGGCATAAAAAAATCCAGCCTAAAAAGAATATATGTGATGTCTCATGCTGCTCAGTTGGGATTATTAGCCAGCACTAAGCTGTGCAATCAGTTGAAGCACAAGGTTTTCGTCTCTGGATGCCTGAATTATTTTTAATATTTTTCAAAATCTAAATTAGGTCATAAATGTTTTAGCAATTTCAGATTAGCAGTGTAGGGGGTGGAGGGCATTATAAAACACACCATGTGATAGAACAGTTGAGTGCACTGATTACTAGGCTGTGCAAGTAGGTAGAGCCAAGTGGGAGAGTGCCTTCACATCAGGAATGAGCAGTGCTGGCTCTGCAGTAAGAGTAGTATCCTGCACAGTGCCTGCCCGTGCCATGCATGACTAGCTGATTATCTTGGTCCTCCATGGAGTCCCTGACAGCCCTGTATGCACTCAGCAGACACTTTGAAAACATCACCTAGTCAAGAATCAGCCCTGCTCACTAACAGTGGTCTAACAGAACCAGTAAATACCTCCTAAATAACTCCTGGTAAGATCTGAAAAATGTAAGTGTCCTTGGTGGAGGCCACCCTACTAAAGAGAAGGGAGAATACAGGAGGAAAGCACAGATAAGGCATGAGAGGAAATTATCAGAAAAAGAGAGGAAGAATTGTTTAGTGCCTGCATTACCTCAAAGAAAAATTTCAAGATATAAGGGGGGGAAAATAACAACACCGAAGCAGAGATGATGCAATAAACTAGGCTGTTTAGCTGGTGTATTTAGTTAGCACATATTCTATCTCATGATGGACTCAATAAGCTAAATAAAAAGTGTAGAACAGAAAAATAACTAAAAAACATCCCCAAAACATAAAAGCAATCATATTTTTAATGCTAATGTTTTTGTTAAAATAACAACAAGTGCAGTCATTGTGAACAGTATTTTTAAGACTTGGTGTTACCTACACCTCATTAAGTTAACTTGCATTGTTCTGTCATCCATTTAGCAGCTGAAACAAATGGTTTTATGGAAGTAATGAAAAATTGGCCAGGCCAATGCTGAGCCAACTGCAAAAACTGGCTGAAATGGTTTTAAGACTGAGCAGACAATGGGTGACTTTCCTGTAATTGTGTTTTGGAAAACAGCTGAATTGGTTTGGCTTCAGCTTTCAGAAAAGAAGAATGTGGAAAATCTCAACAGGAACTGTTCTCTATAGCAAATACACAAAAAAAGTGGACATGGAGCATTGAGGACTTAAGGAACAATTTTAACCTTCTCTAAAATTGTGGCTTCTGTTACTGTTCTTATTTATAACTAAAGTAGCTGTACTATTTTTTTCATCATTTAGACTCTCTGATAGTACTTATTCATATTCATTCTGTACATTGTTTTGCTGCACACTGCATTGTGCTGCTCACAAATGCTGCAGAAAAAGGTGATGAATGATATTGCTCAGATGTATAATGCCTTCTTAACTGGAGTGTGATGAATTTAATAATTCTAATGAGTCAAGCTTTTTATGAATGTATAGGGAATAAAGAAGCTTTTTTATCTCCTGGGATGTATGATGTTGAATTAAGTTATTGGCTTTTCTGTAAAATGAAGTCAGACATAGTGTCATGTGTACTCAAAATGCTGACTTGTTTAATAGATTAAATGGTGAAGTAATGTTTTAGACACAGACAAGGTCTTGAGCTCTTATAGCCTGTTTATGGTTCTTTCCTAACTGCCCTTGTGATAATGAAATGCAGGGTGATTATTGAAGTTTTTCTCTGGTAGATTACCTTGTTAACCTGGCACTCCAGCAAATTGTCATACTCTAGCAAAAAGACAGGACATTATGCAAAAGAGTACTTCAGCTCACAAATCTGTTCGGCACACAAACACGTTATGGTTTTCATTTTATTTTACTATTTTTTAGGATTGCATTGATGTGGGTTGGTGGGAAGGAGAACTCAATGGCAGACGAGGTGTGTTTCCAGATAACTTTGTCAAGCTTCTTCCTTCTGATTTTGAAAAAGAGGTAAGCAATGTATTCTTTCGTTTTCACTTGAGAATACAGAATGAAAGTAGAGTCGAAAGAAATACTCTTTCAGATATTTGGTTTTGACAAAGTTTTACTTCTAACTTAATAGCATAAAAACATAAAGAAAACAAATTTCTGGGTTAAAAAGCATCCATGGAGAGAATGTGTGGTGCTCAAAATCATATTATGGAGTTTGATTTGGCCATCCAGTCACCCCACTTCCACTACACTACTCTGTCCTGTGTCCTAAAAGTTTGAGAGAGAGAGGAACTGGAGGTCCCAGGACTGTATTATTTGATGCACTGGTATCCAGAATTCTTGATCTTCTCCATTGTATTTGTGGTGGAATAAGAAAAGTTAGTGTACCATCTGCATGCTGATGCACAGCAGTTCAAGCACTGTTCCAAAAGAAAAAGGGTGACATTTTAACTGTGAAATTTGAAAAACAGTGAGCTTTTGGTGTCTCAGAGGCACGTTTCTTGACCTCTCAGAATTATTAAAAAGGAAGGTATAAAATCTATGCGTTAGCTTTTCAGGTTCTATTTATTCGAAAAAGATGGCATTGTTATTTGCCAGACAATATTTAGAAATCTTGCAGTTTCCTGGAATAAAGTAATGGATTCCTTGCCCCAAAAGTCCATTCCATTTTTAGGAACCTTTTCAGCCATCGGTGGGTATTAAAAGCTGGCAACCAGGCTTTTGATGAGTATTTCAGCGTGACAGTGTCAGCCTTCTGTGATAAAACCAAGACTCACTGACACTGAGCTTCAGTCTTTGGCAATAAAAATTGGATGCTGAAGGCAAAAATTAAATAACTTGGAAAGCTTAATAAAGCAACTATTAAACAATTCACAGAGGCTAACATGATAATTATAGAAAATGAAGGTAGAAGAGCAGCAAAAACGGTGGGAGATGGAAATGCAATTCCATAGCAGAGTGGATATCTTGGCTTTAGGCCTAATAATAAAAGAAGGTGATTTCCAGGAGAGGCAGAAACTTTAAGACATAGCGAGCCTATTATAGAAGAAAAAAAATCGTTACCCATATCCATGTTTTGTGGTGAAATTCTTCAGTCTTTTTGAACTTATAAATTATATATCTTTAAAGTATTTTTTAGAGCACACTTGAATATAACTTGTAGAATAAATTAGATACTCAGACACTTAGAAATTGCAGCTAGGTTTGCTCTAAATGTGGAGAATAAAATTTTATTAATTTTTAAAATGCCACAAATCTGGCCACATGAGTAAGTAGCTGGTAGGACTACAGACCGTCTGTCTTTGCTTGAATCAGTACTAAAAGGGAAGGAGATAAATACTTTTCCAGTGATTTTGTCAGGTATTTTCTGATGTGATCCAGAAACCTTGGATTCCATCCTATGCTCTGAAAGTATATGTTGCAGTAGTTCTTCTGTCTGTTGAACAAATCTTGAAATCTTTTCCCATCTCCTTGTTCACTCCCCAATTTTCCAAACCTGATTCTTTTCCACACGTGGATATTTGGCCCAGATCTTTTCTATTCACTGCCTAGTCCCCATCTCCACCTCTCAGGTGGTCTCCATTACAGGATTTTCCCCTGAGATCACTACCTGAATCTACATCACCATCTGCATTTACTTTCTATTCCTACAGCAAATTTCTTTATCCAGCTTCTTTTCCTCTCCCCTCTTACTCTTTGTCCCTGCTCTGTAGTTCTGTTCTCTTCTTGTCCAACCAGTCCTGGTTTCCTGTCTATTGGCTTAATTTCTAGTCTGTCTCCATCACCTTCTCAGTTATCTCACCACCTTTATCCCAACACAGACCCTTATAAATCCTTCTTGCTTCTCCATGTTTCCCTAAGCAGTCTTAAAACTTCTTCACACTACACCCATTCTGATCTTTATCCACCTTATTGAAACAATGTATTTCCCTCTTCAGCTTTCAGGTAAAGTCACTTTGTCTAGTGAACCATAGGACCCTTTCATATTTGTGTTTATCTACATAAGGGCTTTAATTTTAATCAGGAGTGTTATTTGTAGTGAATCTGTCACTTGTCCATCTGCACTTGCTATGCTTTCCAAGACACATCTCAGTGACATGACCTAGACTCCTTACAGATGAGAACTAAGCCAAAAGATCTGCTAAAGGAGTGCCTATCTTATATCCAACTGCTGATGTATGGACAGTCAATGGGATCAGCCTCACACCACTCCAGAATAAAACCCCAGATGTGTATATTGTACTGTTGGACCTTGGCATCAACTATTTCACCCTGCAGCCATTATCAACGAAACTCCCAGCTGTTATCACAAGACATTCATTGTTCCTGTCGTGTTTCCTTTCCATTTTTTTTTTCACTTTTCTGCATTTAAACCTTTAAACATGTTGCCCAGATTCTTGCAAAAGTACCTCTGAGAGTATAAGGGACTCAGTGTTCCTGGACAATGGTTCTCAGCAGGCAGGCTAGAGAAGATCATTCTGATGACCTCCTGAGTTCTTGGCCACAGCTTGTTCAGGTTGATGACAGGAGGTGGTCTGGTCAGGATAAGGTGATAGCAGAAACATGAGGGTTACTGGATGACAGTTTCTGAGATTCAAGCTGTTAGGCTTATCCAATCTGTGCAAAAACTGGTAGGTTTTTTCCTCCAGAGACCAATAGGTTTGCTAGACTTGAAAGAGGTCCCTTGGAAGAGTGTGTGGCTTGGGCTCAGCCTTCACAGCAAACCTGCTCCCTTCTCAACAATCAGACCAAGATCTGAGAGTTGTAGGGCAGAGGCTGAACTAATTACTGCAAGTGAACAAAACAATTGATCTTTCTCAAAAGATTTGGCAGATACATAGAAAGTAATGGGCTGGAGGGCAGGAATCAATAAGAGTTTGAGAGAAAATATCAGCTTAAATGGATGGTTGAAGTTTGGCAAAGCTATGCATATCTGGAAACATCATTTTATACATAGTTCCATAAGACAATATACAGTAATACATAGCCAGCAATGTAGTGACAGTGATTGTGATCAATGTATAGCAAAGGAAATAAGGTCTATCTCAGAAAAAAGGATGGGCATAGGAAAAATTATTTTTGCTTAGAATTTATGCTCAATAATATTGATAGGTTTTTTTTTTATTTTTGTTTGTTTGTTTTTTTTTTTAAAGTGAGAGATAAAACGTGCTATTTAATCTAGCGTGGTCCTCAATTTGGTTTTGTACTCATCCCAACATATGATGAATACCAGTATGGTGTGTGTGCATACACACACGTTGGCACAAAATAAAAGCCATCCCTCCCCTAACTTGCAGGTGAAGAGAAATGGTTCTGGCACTGCTTTTTTGTTCATACCATTACAGATCTATTAGGGAAATGGTCATAATAGAGAAGGTAAAAGTAAAAAGTACTGATTGATTGGAATAATTTGTTTAATTTCACCAAACATCTAAAATCCTGATACCTGTCTTTTGCAATCATAGTGAGTGAATAAAATGTAACTTTTGCAGTATGCTGCAGTATTTCCTGTGTTCTGCATTTTTGCATCATCTCTGAGTCTGAAAATCACATGTCAGGTTTTGGCACAAGTATGTAGGGGTTTCTTTGTGGTTTTTTTTTTTCCAAAATGGATAGGAATATTTACAAGATTAAATTTTAAAGAGATTTCTTCAGCAGACCAAAGGTCATGTATTCCTCTAATCTTAAGAGCTATGTAAAATGAACCTTTTTTTACCCCTCAATAGGATATTTCAATTGCAAAAGCATAAAAATGACATTTAATTTGTCAGTGCTATTTTCTCTCTTCGGATTCATTTTAATGAAGTTATTTCAGAAGAAATATGTGACAGCCTCATAACTTGTAATTATTAATGTTAAGCATTTTATTATTAACTCCAACTTTTGTATGAATGAGATTTACAAGCATTCTGAAGCAATCTGTTTTCTTCTGTTATTAAATTTTAGAGACCGAAGAAACCACCACCTCCATCAGCTCCTGTCATCAAACAAGGATCAGGTAAGATGTTGCTGATTGTGTACAGCATATGTCAGTGAGCACATCTCAGTCTAAATTAAGTGTATTCAAATTTATATAGAATTCATCTGTATCAAAATTGATAAGCAGGTGTCTAGACAACAGCTAATAAATCAGAATCTTTCAGGGTTGATAACTGAAAAACTATGATGTGTGTTTTTAAAATGCATTTCAGGCAATCATCTGCACTGTTTTAAAATATCCTGTATCTCTCCTTAAACATGTTAAGTCAGAGCAAGTGTGACACTTCAGTTTTTAGAAGTTTTATGGTTCTGTTCCTTGACTGAAGTTGATTGTGTGCATGTCTTCGCAATATAGACCCAGTATGTTGGAGTCTGATAATACCTGCAGGAGGAGACTGCATTCACTACAGATCTGATTTATTCTGGAGGCAAAGAGCTTTTTTGAATATCTATAAAATACTCTCATACAGTGATCTCATCTGAGTTGCAGTTGAAGTCTTGCAGGTCTGCATGAATGCTGGAGCTGGCTGACTGCTCCGGAGTCTATGCCATAGTTAGATTCTTGGGTTTCGATACTTTATAGCCTAAAGTATAAAACTAAAAGGAGTTACCCTGAATTTGGTTATGTAGATAATGGTGTTGCAAATGTATTAAGGGGCTGATTCTGAGTGCTAGCAGAACTGGTTTTGTAGTATATTAGACTCAATTGTGGGTACATACTGAGAGCTGAACTCACTTTGATTTGTAATTTTAGAATGACCCCTCAATACTAATTTCCAAAAGTGCCTGCATGATTTATTTTTATCATAAAACTTAGAAACAGGTAAAGTATCTATGCACTTGACAGTTCTGACCTTGGAAACCAAATTCCAGTTCCATTCATGTAAAATTAAAAAACACAAGGCAGGGGATGTTCTCAGAGTTTTCATTTGTATTGCAGTGGTGGTGGTGGAAACATAACTATGGCTGGAATTCTTTAATCCTTTAAGTCAGATGAGTTTGTAAAAATTCTGCAGCAGCACTAGTGCTTACCCCGCTGCTGGCACACATTAAAAACAAAACAAATTCATCCAATCTAGGCAGATAGTTTTCCTGTTACTGTGGTCTGTTCCAGCTTTTGGTGCTTTAAAAAGTAAATTTCCCTCTCCCACAGTCTTGAGCTGTTAATAGAAGAAGTTACACCAGTGTACAATTTACTGTGAATCAATATGCTATAGTTTAACTAGTTTGAATTTTTCATGCAGTTCTTTGACTATAGAATCATGACTATAAATATTTGGGTTGCTTATTGACATCTGTGGTTTGTTCTTTACTCTGTCTTGAGACTCATGAAAACATAAATTTGATTTTAAGATCAGTAACAGTGTCCAGAGAGAGCAGTATGACTTTGCCATCTAGTGGTGGTTGTGTATTAACGATGTCTTAGTGACAACTGATGTTATAGCCTGACATGTTTTAGAAAAGCTCTATAAAACATTATATTTCTTTCAGTTAATACTCCTATAATTAGAGAATAACACTTTTAATATGTATCTGTTTGCATGCAGTGCATTAGCTGTGTCACCAAAGCAGAATAATGTGGCCATTTTCAGAAAGAAAAATGGGTGCATAAAGGATGCAGACAATTTGATTAAGGCCATCTAAGTCTAAGTCAGAGCCAAGACTATTGCAGTTCTTTCTTTTCACTCTTTGACAAGTCCTGGCTGATCAGGCACCAAAGTTTCTTCTGATAGGTATTGAGAGCTGAAAATTGTCCTATGTTTATTACCAATCTCACATCCTATATTCGTCAAATTATCGCTTCACTGAGATTATGCTGTGTTTTACCACATCTCCATGTTAGACCTTAGTGCTGATAGTAGGTAACAGCTTGCAGTAATGTTTCTTCATATTTAACCAGTCACAGTGCGATGAATAAATTGAAAACTGTGAGTTGCAGCCTAAGCAATTAAATATCAGTATCTTGATGCAGAGCATAAAATCAGAACAGAGAATTAGAATTGGTCTTTGTAGTACAAGTGGCATATGTGTGAAAGAGGTGTCTAGTTTGTATTATAGTAGAGATAGAAGTTTGGCTGTATTTCCAAATTCTCTACAGCAGTAGGCTGCCAGGGCGTTCTCTGCTGCACTAGTTTAAAAAGCAAGGCAAAAACTGGAGAGACAAATTTAGGAGCACAAGTCTCTTATACATAATTGTTGAAAAGCAGTGGGCATTTCACTGGGTAGCTGGGATAAGCAACACAACTATGTCTGGACCGAAGGGTGGGAATACTCTTGAATTCCTCTGGGAGCTGATACGGAGTTCCCCAGAGCTTCCTTGCAAGTGACCTTCACCTGGAAGTAAAGACAGGATCACAGTGCCTGCCTGGATGCTGATTAATGTGGGGGGCACAACCCAAGTAGGGAGTACAGCTGAGCCTGGGAGCTCCTCAGTGTTTGTGGGCTCATTGTTTTAGACTTGGCCTAAGAATGTCCTTCTGTGTGTTAATGATGACTGTTAATCTTACTGCAATTAGATATTTGTATGCCTTTTTTTCTTGATCACACTACTGTGTGCAAGATTACCAGTATGTTGACTTGTGCTTTGCATATCTTGTGTGTAGAAAGGTTTTAACTGGTTTGCAGCAACAGCTTTGCCTCTCAGGAGTTAAATATTGTTCATAGAATCATTTAGGTTGGAAAAGAGCCTTAAAATCATCGAATCCAACCATAAAATGTGAATTTAGTATTATTTATTGACAAGATAAGTGGTACAACTGCTGTCCAACAGCACATTTAGGTAAAGCAACAATGGCTGCTGAGCACTGGTTTCTAGGAATCAGCTGCAGAAGGGAGTTGCAACAACACATTTAGAAAATGTAAATGTACTTGAGAACTGCATATAACAATAGACTGAAGCAAAAAACTGCCCTGTGTTCCCTGCCCTGCCTCCTCTGCTTTTCTTGGATTTCATCTACTGTAATTTTTATTGAGATACTAATAGCATTACCTAAAGGGGTTTTCAACACTGCAAAGTTGAAGTGGCATTAGCACCTAGTGGTGAGCCAGTGCAGCAAAGCCAATATCCAGTCAAGTATTTCTTATAATATGGGGATTAGAAGATTGCATCTTGCATGTGCCAGGAAATTTTTGCAAAGTATTCCCATTGTTGATGCCACAAGTTTCCATATTCCCTGGAGCAACAGAAGTCAGTATGTCAGAGCCACTAGTACAGAGGCAGAAGGTAGCAGGAGCCTACAGCTCCAGGCCAAAAGCTGTCAATTAAAATAGTCATGCAGAATACTGCCAGCACTGCTCTTCTTATCCTTCTAATATGTGGAAGTAAACAGGTAGTACTAGTGGTGAAAAAGAGGAGGAAATGGATTAACTTATGTAAAATAAACTCTGTATATGTTGCTCTATCAAGTATTTTCTTGGCATTATGCAATTAATTGATTTATTCCTAATAATTCTGCACACTATTGGGTTGCTCTTTGTTTACGTACATCGGTAACAGTAAAGCATCTGTCCATATTTAAAAATCTGTAGTTATTGGGGTTTTTTTCCCACAGAATGGTCTGAAAGTGTCTATTTTTTGGGGGTACACAATTTGGAAACCGTGAACTTGATTATAAAGACGTAAACATCCAATTGCTTTTTTGTCATTGTGGTGCAAGCAAATAATTGAAATAAATTTATGTTCAGTTTTAGCAAGACATTTTCAAATTGGAGAATATAGGAAGCCTAGGAAATTGCAAAATTAAATCTTATGTGGTTTGTTGGCTTGTTCGGAATTCAAAATTTTTTCTTTCTTTGATAGGGACCACAGATCGAAAGCATGAAATCAAAAAGATACCACCTGAAAGGCCAGAATGTCTTCCTAATAGAACAGAAGAAAAAGGTATGAAATGTGCTTTCCTGCCTGCTCTCTGCAGAGACACAAAGGAAATTGAACCAGTGCACATTCTCATTTCATAGTCTCTGTTTTCATTAAGTGTATTGTTTGGGTGTTTGTTTCCCACTCTGATAGATTGTGATGGTAGGCATTTTGGAAAGGATCTCATTGTAGCTTATGGACTAAATTTAGGGTTTTCAGTTGTACCAGTCCAGAGCTGCTAAGTACGTGCAGCCACAACTGAAGTCAGGGGGAGATTTGCTCTCAATACATGAAATGCTGTATAAAGCTCAGTGCTCTGTAAAACCCACCTTGATTGAGTAAGATACCCCATATTCACATGTACTTTTTTCTTAACATCTGTTTCCCTTGGTTCTCTAGTTGAAAGCAGGATTGGTGGTTTTCCTGCATCACAGAGGGGTTTTGTGAAGATACAGTCATTAATGATTATGAGTCACCCCATTATCATAGTCACAAAAGTCATAGGCAAGGCTGTGAAGAAATGTCTTCAAAGACGTGTTTGAACATTGCGAGAAGTGGGACACGGTACCACACAGAGCAGGAACAAGCAAATTAAACCTTTAATGGTTTCATTGTGTTCACTATGCATTCCTAATAGTTTCAGGAAAATAGTTACATCAGTTCTCTAATTGAGGATGGTGTCAAGTTTCATACGTTTAAGTGGACTATTGGATTGTATGGACAAGTTTGTTTGTGGGATTTCTTTATTTCTAAGTATTCAGTCTTGCAGCCTTTTAAAAGGCACACAACTAAATGTATAATAGGCAGTTATAATTTAGTGACAGAACCTTCAGACTTTGCACCAAGGTCTGTTTCTGGATAAATGTCTTAGTGATCTGCCAGGTGTTTTAGCAGTTTATTCTGCATATGCTTACTTTTGAAGATGTGTGCTGCTTCTCATGGTTGTCTTAGCTTTCCATTTTTGAATTTACAAAGCCAACTGCCAAAATAGCACAGGAAGTTTAAATATGTTACTGTCCCAGGCTATAAATATCTGTAACTCCTCTAAGTATTGAAAAGAGGCTGTAGGAGTTGTGCCTACATTTCAGGAGTACTGGGGAATGGCAGGAATTGCTCAGTGTGGTGTGGCAGCAGGGGTGGCACAGGAAAGTTCTTTGTGTTGGCACACTGCCTAGCCTGTCCCTCATGCATAGTTTAGATTCTTGGACACTGACACAGAATAAATTTTCATAGGATTTAAGTGTGTAAAAATGTCACAGTATGCTGGAAAAGCTTCAATGTTACTGAGGACCCAATGACTGCATCTGCTGAAAGTGCACCGGAAAAGGGTTTACATATGTGAACAATAGTTGCTAACTGGACTATTCCAAATCTAATGTGAATTGTGTTTCTGGTGATTTATTCCAAGATCCTCTTATACTGAATGAAACCTAGAAACCATTAAGCAAAGCCCTGTAACATTCCTGGTACCTCTTCTGTGTATATGGAAGTGTGATATTCATGGTATATCATATAGACAGTGTTGTCAGGAAAGTGGGGCATTGGCATAGTAGGATACAAAGAGCAGAACTTTGGTCCCTTTGAGAGTTTTGTCCTTTCTTTGAGAAAAATCAGATTTCCTCTGGTGTGGCATATGTGTTCATGTGTTTGGTTTGTATTAGAAATTTAGAGCATATTATTTACAAGAGTTATTCATGTGTATTGTACTATACATATTCACAGGCATTGTGTGTTTGGCATTGGATATTGGTATCGTGGCACTCCCTAAAAATGTGTAATCAGTTCTGTAATTGATCTAGTTTTTCATTGGCAAGCTGAAAAATTCAGCATTTAAGTCTGTGCTTAAAAACCTAAATAAAAGATCTGATTTTTCCAAGGGGTGTACATCCTGCTAAACATTGATAAATTTTTATGCTTGTATTTTATTTTCATATTTTAACTGTAGTCCACTTGAAACACACTTTTTATTTTCCCCCAGAAATTATATTTCTCTGTTTCTCCAAGTTATGTTAAGAATATCCAGCATAATTATTTCTGTGACCTTCTAACTTAATATTGTTTCATATTAGAATTTAATATAAGTTGTGCTCATGGGAGATTGTTCCATGTGGTGCATAAGTTCTTGCCATTCTGATATTTTACAGTCAGAAACCAGTAAGTTACTAAAATAAAAAAAAATTATTCCCATTCAGACACTGCACACACACGTTTTGGCCATGAGGAGTTACAGGCAGAACAGTTAGGCAGGACAAACAACTGATTTGTGGTAAACAGGTTATTTCAAATAAAGAATGATTTAGAACAGGAGTGGAAAGGAAATGAGTTTTTTCTTTGTATACAGTGTATCTACAGTGGAAGATTTCTTGTTTAATTGTAGGCTTGTGAGTGCAAATGAATTCCACTTATTAATATCCGTGTTCTTTTTTCTGGAAATGATCGATTTAAAGAAAGATCAGAGAGAGAGCAAAAACAGTTAGACTTGCAGAAGCCTTCAGTTCCTGCTATACCTCCGAAGAAACCTCGGCCACCCAAAGCCAATTCTGTGAACAGACCTGGTACCTTGCCCCCGAGACGACCAGAAAGACCAGTTGTGCCTGTGACTCACACAAGGTATTGCTTTTCCTCTGTCCAATGCTTTTGGGTTTAATGGAAAAAACACACATTTAAAGAATTTACGGTTTACAGTTTATGTCACATTTTATTTCACAGTAAACTGTGTTTAAAGAACAAGAAAAAAGAAAATCCTTATAGTCACCTGGCTGAATCAAGAATAACAGTATTAGACTGTTCTTTACTAGTTCATTTCTACTGATGAACACACTATTACAAGACACTGCAGAATAACATGGGAAATATCTGCATCAGTAGATGCAGATCTGCATCTGCACTGATGTGTCTGACTTTCTTAGTTTACCTCAAATTATTGCAGCTTAGCCTGGGCACTAAGTCAGGGCAAAAGCTTGGATTGTACTGAGGAAGAGCATTAGACAATGCACATTTCAAATACTGCCAGCTTGTTTTCAATCTGTTTTCTTTGACCATTTGATATCAATTTTCAGCAAAATACGTGTGTCTTCATAGAATGCTCTTTTAGCTGGTGCCACTGCAGAATAGTGCTGTCAAATATTTATGCTCTAACAATGGTTGTTCCTCTACAGTTACATGATGCTCTTTATCACAGGTGGTTACAGCCTTTGAGGACCACTGAGAAATAGGACTTGCCAACACAACTCTGTTTATTGCCTGCTAGAGCAGAGGCTGCAGAAATTAAAGGCCTCACCCATAGTCCTAATTAAGTCTAAGTGGCTACATTTTAGTCATCAGCACCTGGGTTGTGCACTGTAGACTTCTTTTATGCATAGTGAATAGAGTTAGGTGAAAACCACAATAAAAGCAGTTGCATAAAATGGGCAAGCTGTACATGTTGCAGAAGTACTACAATATAGGGATAGAAATAATTTTACTATTGTATTGCTAGGAAAATGAGCTGCCATTGAACTACTGGAGTTAAAGTATGGTAATGGTGAATTAAATAACAGAATCAAATATAGGTTAGAGTAGAATGAAATGGTAGACATAGATTCCCTTCATTCCTCCACATATGGTTCATTAAACAAATGCTCTCAGTGTGAAATCTGAGGGGCATGAAAAGAGAAAAAGGCACTTGCCTTGTGCTCCCAGTTTCATCTTACTGAAGTCCTTTGGCTGTACATCTCTGAGAACTCACCCTTCTATCCAAGTGCTACTGCCATGGCTTCTTTTGGACTTGGCTTTGAACATACTTGCCCAGTTGTTCCAAAACACAGTCCATACCTGCTGGTCACTTGGGCATGCTTGGAAATGCAAGTATTTGCTATGATCTTAAACTAAGTGATCTTGGCAATACCAATACACGCCCTAGTGTTCAGTTCACTGGCGAGTCATGCAGTGGGGTAGCTGTTCTTTTGTTCTATCCTTTGCCTGAAATATTTTTAACATATTATAAATTTTTAGCATTTAGAGTTTTGGAGGGGTGTTTTGTTGCTCATGTTTTCCTTTTTTTTCCTAAGTACAAAATTGTATAAAGAAACCATGTTTTTTAAAGATATTTCAATTTTCATGTTATCAAAGGCAAAAGGCAGACCTAAACAGTAACCTTGTTATGCTCTTAATTGTCCAAACTCTGCTGTGTCTAGCACAGAAAAAAATGGTTCATTATTTTATCTAAAACCATTATATATGAAAGAATTTTACTTGTAACAGTAGTTAGATTAAAACTTACAAGGAAAGGTGATTTTTAAGGTGATGATGATGCATGTTGATCGCAGTGCTAGCAGTTTCCCTATTAATTTCTTTATCAGCTAATTCAAATTAATGGATGTATCTCATATAATTGTTTTGCCTGGTGAGCTCTAACTTCTAGATGTTGTATTATAGGAAGAGGGCAGAAAGTTCACATAATTAAATAGTCCATTGAATAGACTTTGAATTGCTTGGATAATTAAGAAATGGGAAACTTCAAATGGAAGCAGTCACTTTACAAGAAAGGTGTTTTGTTTTTAAATTGGTTCAGTTTAATAAGATAGTAATTATTTTAAGACTTACTGGTATCCATTTCTGAAATCTGAAAAACTTAAAGCAATTAGAATAAAAACTGAATCAGCAGAATTTTTGCTGGTTCTGGTTTAACCCTGATGGGCAGCTCAGCCCCATGCAGCCACTCACTCTTCCACAGTGGGATGAGGGTGAGAATCAGAAGGGCAAAAGTAAGAAAACTTGTGGATTGAGATAAAGACAGGTCAACAGGTAAAGTAAATTATGCATGTGCAAGCAAAGCATAGTAGGGAATTTGTTCTCTACTTCCCAAGGGCAGGCAGGTATTCTGCCATCCCCAAGAAAGCCGGGCTTCATCATGTGCAGTGGTGACTTGAGAAGACAAATGCTGTAACTCCAGACATCCCCCCCTTCCTTCTTCTTCCTCCAGCTCTATATGCTGAGCATGATACCATATGGTGTGGGACATCGCTTGGGTCAGCTGGGGTCAGCTGTCCCAGTTGTTTCCCCTCCCAACTCCTTGTCCACCCCACCCTCCTCACTGGTGGGGCCTTATGAGAAGCAGAAAAGGCCTTGTCTCTGTGAAAGCACAGCTCAGTAATAATGAGAACACCCCTGTGTTATCTATCCTATTTTCAGCACAAATCCAAAATACAGCACCATGCAAGCTGCTATAAAGAAAATTATCCCAGCCAAAAACATACATGATCCTTAGGGGAAAAATGGATATAGTTATAAAGTGAGTCCTGTGCGATTTCCATGGCAGCTGCTGAGCCAAAGAGGGTTTTCTTCTGTTCTGAGTAAGTGGCTTTCATCTTATGCATCTCACTGACTTTTTGTAGTGATGATTAGTTTTCCATTTAAATACAGTCCTCCTTCACTGGAGGCAGAGTAGGGCTTCCAGGGCAATAGGAGATATAAAAACCATGTGGGACAGTGAATAGCTGTCAGTTTGCTCCAAAGGCTTCACAGCTTGGACGTACCGTGATTATACAATTTACAGATAAGTCAGTTCTGTGGAGTAGGCAAGCCATAAACACCTACACAAAGTGCATCTTTACAATCAGTTTAAACCAATCTTTGTCCATGCTGCTGCTAAGAGGGGCAGGTTCCTTCTCCTGACACCCCATTCCCGCAGCCTCCCTTATGTTAGCACCAGCATTTGTGCAGCCGTTCAGACATATGGGTCAGGGAGTTGCTCCAGATGGCAATTAATCAGTTTGCAGTGGGATTTCTATTAGTGTGAGGTTTCTTTCAAGGTGATCATCTGTCCGATCAAGCTGACAGCCTATCTGCATGGGCACGAGCAGAGAGAAGGATACGCTGTGACCAAGAAGGGCTCCTCCGTTCCTCTCACAACATTATGAATGTAGATTGGCCTAATAAGACTGTTGATTCTTCTGGCAAGGGTTGGGGTTTTGTTGTGGGGCTGTTGTCATATTCTCTTGGTATCTTTTGTAGTCAAATGATAAATGTTGTGACTTTAAGCCCTAAATCACACCATTTTAAGAATCTCCTCCAAAACCATACTTACACATTTCCTATGGTGCTTCCAACTCACATGGTGCTCTCAGATTGCTGGGAAATCTATGTGTGCAAAACATAGTATGCAGACAGATGCTCATTGCCCCATTAGCCAAGAAACTCTGTTGCCTCTTATAGGTTTACAAATATGTAAGCAATTTTTAAAGAAAAAAGTTAAAGACTAAAAGATAAAAAACCTAATTGTTTAGGTAGACAGCTTGGAGAATACTCTTATTTATTGCCAATTAATACATTTTTCTATGTGTGTGTTAAATGTCTTCTGTTTCCTTCCTGGTGCAGACTGCCTGCCATATTGTTAGTTTGCTTTTCAGGTCGTAATCTGGTTGTTTAGATTTTTGTTCATAGAATACCTGTCACCGTATCACAGTGTTTAATGGGATATATATATTCACTTAATCTGTGACTTCCTCTGGGTTTTAATAAAAATTTTGAGGCTCTTTATCACAGCCTTCCTGAAGTCTGAAATACGGTTTCCAGCTCATAAGCTGCTGCCATGAGTTGAGGTTCAGGCCATCTGTCATCAGCTTATGGCATCAAAGGTAGAGACCAATGAAAAAAATCAACAAGACTTGGGAGCTCACAGTGTATTTTACTTTCAATGGCTAATTATTGCTGTGCACATCTGCCTGGGTTGTTTCAGGGACAGATCTATATTTTTATCCCAAAACCGAGTACCTTACGTACATCATCACTTTTATACTGGGAACAGTCATTGTGGAAAAACTATTATATTTACTAGGTGATCTGATAATGATAGCAAGTACAATTTATTGCATTAATTGAACATTTGTTATCACGGTAAATATCACAGATATTTCTTTGTGTGACCTGTGAAATGCTGAGTTACTCACATACCACTGCCCTTTTATTAATTAATTGTTTCAATAGGTAGATTACTGTAGTAAACATAAGTAGCTGTAGGATTGAAAGTTCTATGAAGAAAGAAAAATTATGTTGCTTACGTTTGATCTCCTGTTTGATTTTAAAATAGTTCCTCTGTATAAAGTATCACAACTCCTGTCACTTGCCTATTCCAAAGCCATTGCAGACAAATTAGCTGATCTTGGTTCTTTGGACCTGTGGAAACAATATTCATAGTCCAATCTCCTAAGAAATGTGCAGAAACATGGTGGAGGAGCTGCATTTATGAGTAAATACTGGGAACTGCTAAAATGTACAGTGCTAGCTTGAGGTTCCCTCCCTTTCTGCAGCATTCCATATAGTCCATTGCTGTAGTTTATGCAAGCCAATTAATTAGAAAAAATTACAAATAAGATGTTGAAGAATGTCCCCTTACCCCTAGGTTTCCTTCATGTTGAGATGCTGTGAACATCTGAAGAATTATTCGGGACGTTACGGTGTCTAAAATAGGCTTTTTTGACAGGTGTTAAGGAGAAATGAGATAAGGTTAATCCACACAGCATGTCTACTTACTAGAGATTGCTCTCTCTGACATATTGCTATTACTCTGGTGCTACAAAGGAAGAATATTTTGCTCTCCCATTATTAATTGCAAGTTAGCTACCAATTTATGTAACCCACACAAAAACTCCCAATAAAACATCTCCTCTTCTTGATCCAAATGCAGGAGTGATAGTCCAAAAGTGGAATTAGTGGGCAGTACAGTATCCGGGACTCTAGAGAAAGACTCCTCTGAAAGAAGCAATGACATCGGTAAGTTATAGTGCTTTTTACACTTTGCCTAAGAAATTTATGGTGTAAGTTTCTGCTTTTTAATGGCTTTGTTATGATCCAAAAGGCAGATTGAGGATTTGGCAATGAATGTGAGTGCGTTTAGATCAAATTTTAACTGCAGGATTAAAGGATCATTTGTGCTTTACTTAAAATAGTTTTGTTGGGGTTTTCTGTTAGAAAAAAATTAAAGCAAATATGGAATAGTGAGCTACTTTGAATAGGAAGGCTCGTTATTTGTTTTGAAGTCTGAAACAAGTGAGAAGGCCAACAGTCATAAGGCATAGTTGTTTAACTGATGTAATATTAGTGCTGCCTATCTTTAACGCTGCAAAAGATTGTGGGTTTGGTGAGTTAGTAATCTTTAAACTTTCCAATACAGAGGAATAGAAACCCATTTCAGGTCAATTGGACTACATTTTACTGCATACACTGATTAAAAGCAGTCTAAATTTGCCTTGAAAATAACCATTTATGTTCCTGACACACAAACCATTTAATTAGGAAATCACCTGGAGAGGAGTAATAACAGGTTATTTCTCTGTCTTCTCTCACCCTCCTTCCTTCTCCATTTGGCAGTGCAGGAGTGATGTTTGCTGGGGTGGGTGCTGCAGTAAGTGGCCCTTGGAAAGGAAGGTGCTCTGAGTCCTCTCCCAGGGCTGCAGGCTAAAGCTGTGACAGCCATCTTCCACCTCTCCTTAGAAATCCGCTGGGACAGCTGCTGCCGTCGCTCTGCTCTGCAGCCGCAGCTGTGCCCCCAGAGACCTTTTCTGTAAAAGGCACAACCAGGGAACCCTCCATGTGTAAGTGCTACTACCTTTCACTGGTGGCATTGAGTGTTATCTTGGCATGGTGGTTTCTACCCAGACTGCTTTATTACTAAAACATTTCTGTAAAATAGTATATTTTCAACAGCCAAACCTGCCTTTCCTTCTGATTTGAAAGCAGAGCTTTAAGTTATAGAGGAATTTTAATTGTAATGTAACAATAAAATGCTAAATTAATTTCACATAGGTCTATGAGCTTTCCAGCATACGTATGTTTGCCTTTTTTAAACCTTCTGCTGTTGCTATCATTTACTGTAGTAACCTTCTTCTGGAGAAGCAGGTAGTATGTTTACCCAGGTTTTCATTTGGCATAAACATAGAAAGCTAGAAGCTTGTGATAAATTGCAGGAATGTTTTTATTGTAGAGATTACTATAAAGAATATAATGGAAATGCAGAGAAATTCTACCATGTAGTGTTTCATACCCATGTTTACAAATTTGCTTCAAAGCATGTAAGCCTCTGCTTACTTGAAAGTTATGACTGCAAATAGCATATAGTGGCGTGATGGGATTAAACTTTTTTAGACCTTGCTCTAATTTCCTTGGAATCACTATAAGGATAAAAGCACAGAGTGTTTTGTATTTTTTTTTCAGTTTTGTTGGGTTGGGTTTTGTTTGGTTTTGTTCTGTTCTTAACATCCCATAAAGGTTAGGTAGGAAATTTGATTTATAATAATTTTTGTTCATTTCCAGAATTTGGGGGGGGGGAGGTGGAGGGAGGAATTGAAGTTGTTGTTTTTTGTGGGTTTTTGATGCGGAACAGGAGCCAAGAAGAGTCCATAAACCAAACCACACACACATGTTACAAAGAGTTTAGCTGATGACCTCCTGTTACCACTTACAAGGAGAACCTATTAAGCCCAAGGATAAAATAGTGTGAATACTTAGATATGTATAACTGGATAGGGTCAAACCAGAATGGCATTTACAAGGGCAAATCATGTCATTCTAGCCTGTTAGACTTGTTAAAAGAAGAAAAAGAAATAAATTATGATTTTGGATTGAAAGGTGATCCAGAGATCAGAACTGTTATAAATTTTCAGGGGGCTTTTGACAACTCATCTAAAATATTATTAAAGAAATAAACAACCTTTTTAAGAGAGGGCAGAGCAATAAATTAAAACTTAATAAGCAAAAACAATTCAAGTAGATTAATGTCTTTTACTGTGAGGAGAGGTTTGGAGTACAGGACAGTTTACAGGGCAGTGTAATGTAGAAATTTATGGTAAGTGTGTTAGATTTTTTTTATTATTATTTACAAAGAGAACAATGGGTTGGAGAAATCTTGTGACTAAATGAGTTATTAGAAAAACTGATTGATGTGTGAGTGGAGTTGTCCAGTGTATTCCAAAACAAAGGTGGGTCAGGCTGTGTGAGTCTAGATAATATTTGACTGGGATATGTGCTACCGGTGTTGCCCCCTTGTCATGTGCTCTGTGGGAAGGACAGCCTGAGCTTCTCTGAGGCCCATCCTTCCAGTCAAAATGGATTTGATTAAATCTACCATTTGATGTCTTTTTAGTAATCCAGATTTACACAGTGGGACGTATGTGACAGACATGGTGGGACTTAGCAGTAGCCTTTGAAGCAAAGGCAAATTAAATGGTCTTTATAGCAGCTTGGGTATGTGACCATTCTGGTTACTGGGCTCATCTTTATTCTTCCATTATCTCCACACCATTCTTGGGCACTTAGAGCTCTCGGGGAGAAGAGAGGAAAAAGCAAGAATCACTTGCAAGTTGCCTCACCCTCTTTCATGCTTATGCCAAGTACTGATGGTGAATTGTGGATTGAAAATGAATACCGTAGCATCTTCTGGATTTTTTGCACTAGAGATGTGAAGCTGGGTGGTGGCTGTCACTTTCTCAGTCCTATAGGCAGTCTAAAGCTCTTGATTCTGTCAGAGCAGAGAGCTGGACAAAAGCATTGGAGAAACAGTTTTGGTTATTAAAGAAAACCATACTAATGCTGGATGGAGAGCATTTTGTGTGTGTGTGAAACCTTTTTAAGAATTTCTAAGTTGGTTCCTTTTCTTTACCATGATGAGACCAAAACCACTATGACAAGGGAGGAGGAGATCTGAGGTTCTTCCATATAACATCTCTCAAAAAGCAAACAAATGAACAGCACCAAAAAAATCAGTAATGCCCTCAACAGTTGAGAAGCAATAGCAATATGCAGAGATGAACTGCAGAATCGAGGTTCAAAACTTGCATGTTATCTAGGTGTTCTAGATCAGTGTGTTAAACAATTGCATATTTCAGAAACATCATTTTTCTACTTATATTCTGAGTAATATTCCACTGGTGGATCGATGTTGCCTAGCCAGAAACCCCACACCTTTAAAAACGCATTTAAAAACATTCTTACCCCACTTTACCAATCAGACAAATCACAAATGCTTGAGCAAGGCTGAGGTGATGTGTAATACTGTGCATAATGTTCTGTGAGTTGCATATATAGAAAGTTATTTCTGTGTAGATATTAGCACATGATTTGGTTTCCCTGATATGTTCTGCAGAGTTGTGACTTCACATGTAAATTTCTTCATCATAATGCAGTACTGATTACAATTTTGCAGTCTCTACTGACAAGAGCAAGTTCTGTTCAGCAACATCACTGCTCATTGTAGATATAATGGCAGCTGTTACTACTGTTGTTCATGCCTTTGCTTCTTTCCACAATCCTTTCAAAAACCATTGGAAAACTAGCTTTCAGGGTATATTATTTAAGAGGAAGCATTCCCCATTCCTCCTCACTGCTTCTTTTGTTTTCTTTTTCCCCTGTTTTTAGTGATGCCTTTACTTTCCTTTCCACACATCTTGCATCCAACTTTTCCTATTTACATCTCTTTACCATGGCTAACTCTTCTTCATTTCATGAGGGTAAGGCTTTTTTTTTTCCATTTCTTTTCTATCCTGTCTTTGCTTTAGTTCAAAACACATAACAAGCAAATACAAAAAGAAGTATTTTGTAGAACACCAAAGTTTACATGGGTATTACAGATTTTTATTTTAAATTAAGAGTTGAAATTGAGTGTACTGTGACAGAAAATCTTGCACGATCGTATTGAAATGAGAAATCATTATCATTTATTGTACCATAAGAAATTTTAATGACAAAAGTGATGTGTAATTTACACATGCTGTTTGTCAATGCTCTGGTTTCATTAATGTGTTCTTGCAGACAGGTTTTGTCATCGCAAAGTTTAATGACTATATTCATTATGCAAAAATATTTAGAAACATGCTAGGATGATTTTATAGTCTGAAAGAGGAACCCAAGTCACAACAAGCCAAAACATAGGAATTTGAAGAGTGCTCACTGGTGCTCAGTGAAAAGTGCATGGTTGTGTCTCTGAGGACTTGGTCTCCAGTGTTGCCATGGTTAAATCACAATGGTTACATCTGTTGGCACATCTGTACCAACAACTGTTCTGGATTGGCAGTGGGGTTCTGAGCTGAGTTTAATATGCTCCTACAACAACATAAGCTACACTGACAGTAAGCCCTGTTCTACCAACAGAAGAGCAGTCGTCATGTAGAATTACATTGATTTCAACAGCTTAAATTCATGCCTTATGGCATAACTTGGCCTTTTTTTAGGTTACGTGTTTCTTTTTAATTTCATAAAGAATTCTTGTATATGAGGGCCAGTGCAATGACAGAAACATCTAGCACATATAATAGTAAATATAATAGCTTACTGGATCAAAAGCTAAAATTGGTATGAGTTATTTCTGCAAGTCACTATCAGTCTTTTAACTATATATATATATATATATATATATATATCTCTACACACATACGTGTGCGCACTTCAGAATTCTGGAATCCTGAAGCAAGTCTTGTCTATCCAAGACGAGGCTTGCTTTGGCATCATCTAATAATTAAAATCATATAGATTTAAGCTAAGTGATTTAAAGAATAAGCCACAAAGAATTAAAAATAATATATCTACTGTGGAAATGCTCAGTTAATCCCCACAAAAAGCAGTTTTTGTGCTTTGCAGAAAGGCTGGGCTGCACAGAGCCAAGTGAACACATCTTTCCAATATTTTTTCCTGGCTCTTTACAAATTTTGCATAGTGTTTGTGAAAGCAGTTAATAATCTTCATCAGTGCTAATGTAAGGCACATATGCCTTCATTGATTCTTGCTGAAACATCTGATGATGGTATGAATTTTTTTAAGATTTCCCCTGAAAGCTGGTTAGTGCAAGTCCTTTTTTCAGCATTTCTTCAGACTTTAATCTGCAGAGCAGTTGCTGGTGGATCATGGAGTACTGGCTGAAGCCACATCGTTAGCTGTTCTTTTTTTCTGTGTCTCCTTGCAAGGCTGGTGCTAGCTTGCCTGAAAGGATAGTTAAAAATACCCTCTTGAAAAATATCTAATAAACAAACGAATAAAAAAATCTTCAGTATATCATGTTTCCTTGAGCTGTATTTGCAGTTGTTCTAGAGCTGTAGCGTGCTCATATCTGTCAGGAGAGATGATCGCTGTGACTCTGACTGGAAGAAAAAGCGATCTAATAAGATTTGGCCCACACTAGGGAAAAAGATGGAGAATATTTCCACTAAAAGGTTGTAGAATGGAGCAGATTTGTCTTTAAATCACAGGCTGCTATACTGTGAGACATTGTAATTATTTTGCCTGAAGACGCAGAATAAAAGTTGGAAAAACAGAAAATACTGGCAAATATAAGAGTTGGAGAACAAAATGTGACTCATAATGAAGACCAAAATCTGTCTAAACCAGTTATTTCTTTCTATGCTGCAGTTCATGCTCGTTTTAATAGGGCAAAGCAAAGGAACAGAATTACCCAAGTGGGTTAAGTTGTAATATTTATGTCAGTGAATCAAAATCACCCATAAACATAGTTCTGGACTGTAAATATTGTAATCAGGGATATGTAATGCTCCATCATATAAATGAATTGGGTCTCTTGCCCCGAAGGGTCCAGAAAAAAGCAGTAAACTAGAAATCTAAATCGTTTTCCATCTGTGTCAAGTTGAGGTGCCTGAAAACAGCATATCCATTTCTTCTAGCTCCTCGGTTTTCTTGACCTTTCTGTTCTTTCTTGGCATGTTCTGAATCGTTAAAAATAAAATCCTTATGAGGGCACTGGCAAGTGGTTCGCAAAGCTCATTATGGCCGCTTTCTACATGCTGCTATTAAAATGATAAAAGTCAGGACTAAAATGGAAAAAGATAATTGGATGCTTTAGGAAAGGCAGCTGTCCACTGACTGTCCTGGGAATCCAGGCGAACTAAGCTGTTTCCCTCCAAAGCAAAGAACCAGGCAGGCAGACCTCCCTGGCACATCACTGTTGCACTCCTGAACAAAGTAACCCTGCAGCCACAGAGCTCTCCTGCTAAAAGTTCATTGCCCAAATTGTAAAAAACAGTCTATGATTCATTATGGGGGAGGTTCTGCTGCCCAGACTCTCGCTGGGAGCGTGGCTGTATTCCTCGAAGGGTGCGATGCTGTTCAACACGGAGGGAGTAGCAGAATCTGGATGCTTGGTAGTTAAAATAATTGTACTCTTCTGAAAATCCCCACTAATATTCAGATTATTGAGTTCTTTTTTTAATTAGTGCTATATATTGAATGGGCACTAATGCAGAAGATTTTGTCTGCAATCTCTGTGTCATTTGATAGCTTTCAGTATTATTGCATTTAAAGACAGTATACATACCATTTCACAGGCCTATTGTCAACCTTTTAAAGGTATTGAAGATGATTATGAAATGAAATCTACCTCTGTGTGGCTTTTGTGACATTATCTTCTTCAAATTAATTGAATAGCACCTTTGCCTCCTTCCTTTTAGACCTGCTGTATTTCTGTTCTGTGAAACCTCACCATTAGCATTCTGAACATGTTGATTCTCTTATCCATCACTTTCCATTTCAGTTTTCTCAAGGTGAAATCACCCTACTAATTCAAAAACCTTTTGGTCTTTGTTATGTATAAATGACTTTGCCCAAATACTAAAAAACCTAAATGGAAGATAAAGTAAAGGCCTAGCCACATTTTATGACAGAATAGTAAATGCAGGGGGTAAAAGGGGTAAGGAAGGAAGCATAACCATTTAACTTTTTATTTCTGGGATTTCTGTGAGGGGAAGGGATTGAAGGTTATTTTCCAGAAAGGTATAATGAGTTGAGAACTTTTTCCTTAAATAATGTTTTCCTGGATCTGGGCAATTTTTCAAAAAAAATCATCATGCTTTAAATAACCATGTTTCCAAATGAACATAGCAATGGGAAGAAATATTCATAACTGGCTTGGAAGGATACCAGGGAATAATTTTTGCAGAGCTAACATTTTTCATATTCATGAAATATGTTTGCTCAGTAAGCCAGACATTTGATTGTGTGTACTATACCAGTATATTAGAATTCATGTCATGCTTTTCTTCCCATCTCATTAATTACTTCATGGATTACCGGCTTGATCAGTGAGACAGTAATAATGATGAATGCATCTGTTTATTTGTAGAAGTAGTATCAACTATTTTTTAATTAGGGAGTGGCACTGTTAATTGATGGGTGCCCTCTGTGTTCTATGTGTTTAATAGAACCTTCCTTACTGTTTGTTATTACTAGACATAGAGAAATCTGGACCAGTGCAGAGTTCAGGTCTGTTGGATGTTGATGGCAATTAATCTGGCTGTGAAAACAGTAGACTGGACTTTATTTTTAATGTCATTCCATTTGGGCCACCTCAGGAAGGCTATATGTTTAGCTTAGTGTGTAAATTTAAACTCCCAGTCTGATACCTGCAGAAATACAAACCAAAATCACATCTCTGCCTTTAATGACCTCAGTGAGTTTAATATAGTCAGACCCGTATAACCTTGCTTTCCATCGGCAAAAAGTAATCAAATAACCAGTACGAGTGAATTCATTACTGAATCCACAGTATACATGACAGCAAGGCAGAGGTTTCGTGGGTGGCTCTGTTCTTGTACTAGTTACCCAGTTACTAGATGGGAATTTTCTTGCATGAATATATCCATAGGCAATGTTCGTGGAAGGTGGTGATAGCCTTAGATGCAGAGAGGATCTGGGAGGAAGAACCACCTATAAATAAGGAGAACAAATGGAGAAATAAAGGGCATATGGAAGTACTGGGAATGGATTTACTATGTTACCGTTATACCAAGTGTTGTCCATTACACTTAAATAGAGTTCCATTTGTATTATCAACTGAATGGCTGTGATTTAACGAGTTTGGCAGCAGATTCTACCTGTGGAGCCTTTATAGCCTCTGTTCCGTTCTCTTTTTAAAATTCAGTGTGGGTATAAGGTGCTTTAGTTTATTTTTCTACCTATCAGAAATGCATTCAGAAGTGGAAAAAATTCCCAGTGTTTCTTGATAATAGAAGCTTTGTGCAGAAATGTTCATCCTTCATGGCATTTTATAAAATGCATGGAGCAAATGATGTCTGCAAGTGCTCATGGATCTCAAGGAGACAAATTCATACACTCTTTGTTTATCAATACATTTTACAATTTAAACATGAGTACTTTATTATTATGACCAAATATAGAACTCTAGGTAACTATTAGTTTATTTAAGCCAAAGAAACACACTGAATTAATTTCCTTCACTATTTTTTCATTGTTTTCCATATTAGTGTAGATAGTGACAGTGGCACTTATTGAATAGAACCATTAAAGTTGGAAAAGATCTCTGAGATCATTTAGTCCAACTACTAACCCAGCAGTGCCAAGTCCACCACTAAACCATGTCTCTAAGCACCATATCTACATGTTTTTTGAACACTTTGAGGGATGATGATTCTATCACTTCCCTGGGCACACTGTTCCCATGTTTGACCACCCTTTCAGTGAAGAAATTTCTCCTAATATCCAATCTAAATCTCCCTGGCACAACTTGAAGCTGTTTCCTGTTCTGCTGTCGCTTGTTACCTGAAATAAGAGACCAATCCCCACCTCACTACAACCTCCTTTCACACTCCTTCTATGGAGACCACAGAAGGGGAAACACTAAGAGAGGGAAATCCTGCACTGAAGCCTTCCTAGGCTGCAAGATAACTTCAGCCAGTGTGCTGCCCCCAAAGCAGTAGTCTGATCTTCCCCTCAGTTTTAGCAGCTTGAGTCAGTCCTGTGGTACTGATACTAGGCCTTCCTTCACATGAGTATTTGTGTGGCTGGGCACATGCTGTTGGAAAATGAGCTGGATGAAAGCTATCTCAGGAAAAAAATAGTAAAAGCAGTTAGGTGGGAGAGAGTGGCTGGGACAAATGCAAGGGTTGCTTCAGCCTCCATTTCTGCTCATGTATGTGAGCATCACATGTTTAGAGATGAATGTATGTTTTTTATGGTTATGTATTTTTACTGTGCAATTTAACAAAGTAATACAGTGGTAAAATTAAGACAATATAATAATATACAGCACTGATTTGCTGTGTGATCTTAAGTCATTTAGGTATGGATCAGCTTCAAACTGGATATTGCTGGAAACCAGCTCTTACACTTGTTTTGTTGGGGTTTTTTTTCCCCAGAAAAGAAATTTTTACTTCCATTTCTCCTCTCTTGAAAACCTGATTTTCTGTAGGGCTCCAGATAGGTTTTGTGCAATCTGCTAATGTTAGCTCATTTTTACTTTCAAAGCGCTGTAGCCCCACCTGGTATGTTGGGTACAGCTGAGGCTTCAGATTGCCAAATTCCCACTGACAGACTGGGTGACCTACCTTTGCACATAGGTTGCAACAGTCAATAAAATGCAATGAGAAAAATACATGGTAAAGGGCAGTGGGGTCACTGGTTATATATAGGAAGAGTCACTCCAAAAATAGATTAGCATTTGGAGGTGGATAACCTTGGACTATTTTAGGGCTATTGAAAGAGCTCTCTTTTTTTCTTCTTTTTTTAATGTCTTGGAGATGGAAGAATATTGCTGAATAAGAAATGTCTGATACCATTTACTTTCTAGTTGCTAAATGATGAGTACTTGGAATCAATTTAAACGTCATTCAGTGCATATAGTTGCACAGGCCCATTAATTAATTTGTTTTTCCAGTTTTGTACAATGGTTGTAATATGGCAACAAAACTGGATCTTCAGAGATTCATTATTCTGTAGTAGTTCTGAAAACTAAGTACCCAGTGTACAGAACTAGTAATTTGAAAGCTATTTCTTCCTACATGTGTGCAATGAAAAATAGTCTCTGAATAATGAATATCATTCCTGTATTTGATTCATATCTGAGAGTAATTTTGAAGCATTTTGATTCATCTTGTCTAAAGTACCTCTTGTATGTTTTCTGACTCCTTCCTGCTTAACATACGCAGTAGGGCATTTTGAAATGAAGGTGAGTGAAACTGATACAACCCATAAAAATAGATGAATGGTATTAAGCCATTTGATTCAGGCATGTAATCATGAGCTGTGGTATTCCTTGAGCCCTCACATCGTTCTTTCATGTAAACATGTTACCACGTGGCTGGATTCAGTAAACACTTCCCCACTGCGTTTCTTTGACCATAAAGATGGTCGATACAGCATTTGAGCAGATCTGCTTTCCCTGGGCTCTGTACAGCTTCAGGAGCCTATTGCAGCTTTTACTTACCATAACCTCTGGACTACTGGAGGGAGATAGTCTTCTCACCTATAGCTACTGGAAACTATGGTGCCTCCAGCTGCAGGTGTCTGGGAACCTGCAGATCTCTTCCAGCTCGATCATTCATATTCTTCACTCCCCTTAGCAATTGCTGCAGATGCAGCACTGACAGGACAGCTCTCGAGACAACGTGTGCACTGTCTTATACCTCCAGTTATTCAGGAAAAAAAAATTACTAACCCCTTCAGTAGCCAGATGGAAATTTTGAAACTGTTTATTCCATGCCATAGGACCCATGATGTCATTTAGCTTTCACTGTGCCGAAAACAAAGCCAAGGCTCCTCTACACGTTCCCCTTCTGCTTCATTGTGTTTGAGATGGAAGGGTAATTGTTCTTGGCAAGGGTGACTGGATTACAGCTGCCTTTGACTTCCAGGTTTTTTTAGTGCCATCATGGTGGTTAAACATGTGCAGAACACTGTGACACAGTGGGGAAAATGGGATTTCATTTCTTTGAAATTAGAAAAAAAAATGTGAATCTTTCCCTTTGAAGACAATTGCCAAAAAATCAAATCAATTCTATTTTATTTTTAAGACTTGGAAGGTTTTGATTCTGTAATACCAATTGCTGAGAAGCTTAATCATCCAACTACAACCAGACCAAAAGCTACTGGCAGGCGACCACCCTCCCAGTCTCTCACATCTGTAAGTCAATTTTCCTTTTCTTTAAAAAATATTTTTTTAAATATTTTTTCTAATTTTTCCTCTCCTCCTCTTTGTGTTTCCTGGTGTTTTTACTACTTTTACACAGCCATTCCTTCACATGTACAATGAGGCAGAGAGATGCAGTTCAGGAAAATTAGTGTCAAAAGGCTGCCAGTATTTTGAATACTGATGTTTAAAACATTCCCTTCCTTCTAAGATCCATACCCCCTTATTTGGGTGCTGCCAAGTATTCTTTGCCAGCCATGACCGAGCCCAGAAAAATCCTTTATAAAAATCTGTGGAATCAACTCATTTGTGCTAACTATTAAGGATTTTGAAAGTGTTTCTCAAAAGAAGCATTTCCCTTGGGTTCTCTTGGACATTTTACCCAATTTTGAGGACAAACAGACCACTCAGTCTTCAACAGCTCTCCTTGAATTATCATGTGTTTCTTCTCACTAAGGTCACAATTCTAAATATAAACATGATTTAAATTTCACTCTCTAATATGTATCTTATAAGTTGGTTTTGTAAACTATACTTTGGAAATCACTTCTTAGTTTTTCAATGTCTTTTTCTTTGGAGTTTGGGATTTCTTTGCTTCCATGCTTTTTGCATTCTGGAATATCAGAATGAGAGCAAGTACTGGCGGTTACCTGGGTTCATGTTGCTGAAGAAAAACAAAGTGGAGGGAACCAAAAAGGATTATTGTGAAACTGATAGGACACACACAAAAAAAAGAAAGCTTTCAAAATTAACTGTCGTCATAAATATAGAAACCTAAAGACAGTAAAAAGGTTTTCCTTCCCCTGTCAAATCTATGGGGAAAGGAGCAAGGGGTGGAAAGAACCTTCCCTCTTTGCACCTTTGCAAAGAGGCCGTGCACAAGGCAGCCCTGCAGTGCCAGCAGCGTGCAAGGGCAACAGCTGGGTCCTCTCAAGAGCAGCGAGGTGAGACCTGCACTGAGCAAAGCCGGGGCAGAGCTGCCCAGGGGACAGTGCTGGCATCCTCCCAGCACAGTGCTCAGTGTCCCAGCTCTACTCGTGGACAGGAGGGTGCTTTCATCTTATGATATAATGCAATGCAAACATGTACATTAATGTTGAATTCAACTCTTGAGCGTATCTTATTTCTTGTATGCTTTGAAAGCAGTCTAGCCTTGAAAATAAGATGGAAAAAACAGGAAGTAGGGGCCAAAGAGTCCTGGGTTTAAGTATTGCTATTTTGAAAATGATGGCAAAAAAAATTCTTGAACAATGATGATATCTGTGCTTTTTTCTTCTTTTGTGGTGTGTGTTTGTCTACATAGTCATCCCTTTCAAGCCCCGATTTCTTTGACTCACCAAGTCCTGAAGATGAGAAGGAGGAACATGTTTCCATTACTCACAAAACCCTTGAAGTGTCAAGGAAATCAAGAACTGTTACAATATCACAAGTAAGTTAATTGAAATACCTCTGCTTAACCTCATCACGTGCATCTTCATTTCTTAAAACAGTACTGAAATATTTAAAGTTTTATTCAGCAGTCACCTGGTAACTAGCCCCTTAAAGAAGCTTAAAATTATGAAGGTTACTAAAGATTGTTCTGTGCTTGAAATGCAAATCTAAAGTGAATTGCATGGTTAAAATGTCTCCAATAACCATACTGTGGAAAAAAAATCCTTCTAGCATAAATGCATTTCACAGAATCACAGAAACTAGGGAAATAAATTTTAGAAACAAAGACCCTGTCTTTTTGCAGCTGTAAATTGAGTTTACATTAGAAGAGTCTGTAAGCAGAGAAAATAGAACTCTTTGACCCACTCTAATAATATGTGAATTTAAATTTGCAAGTATAATCACTTTTTATACTGGTATAACTGTATTCATCTTATAGGCTTGTGCCATTCTACTGTATATTGGTAGAGTACTGTAACATAATTAAATACTACAGGAGTGCGTAGCTCACACTTCAGAGGTTGTAGCTGTTTTTAGTACATAAGGATATCTTTAATAATACAAATATTATATTATAATAGTATGACAAAAGAATTTGAAAGATGAAATCATGCAATTCTGTGATCAAGTTATAAGGATAATGTTTTGCTATGTAGCTCCCTCTTCTGGGAGCACTTGCATTAAGGAATACTCTTGGGCCAACATTTGTAAGTTATACAGCAAAGTTGTAGATGTTGTTCCTGTAAAATGAGATGACTGCTATCAGAAAGTAGCTGCTTGAGGATTTAATGCTGATATCCAGTTAAGCTCTGGAATAAGATGTTCAGATCAATGCCTCCAGTTATGCCTTGCTCGCCTGCTCCAGATTTGGACTCAGCCAGACGTCTCTCTTCAGTCCAAAGAAACTTGCACCTACTGATATATGAGGTTATTATCCCTGAGAGATCTGTTTATAGGTACACATTACTCACAGCCTACTCTACTCTGGTGAGACCCCACCTAGACTACCGCATCCGACTCTGAGGTCCCCAGCACAGGAAGGATATCGACATGTTGGAGCGAGTCCAGAGGAGGCCACCAAGATGGTTAGAGCGATGCAGCACCTCTGCTGTGAGGAAAGGCTGAGAGAATTTGGGTTGTTTAGCCTGGAGAAGGGAAGGTTTATTGTGACCTTCCAGTACCTGAAGGGAGCCTACAAGAAAGATGGAGAGGGACTATTTACAAGGGCATCTAGTGACAGGAGAGGATGTTGGAACAGTTTCAAACTGAAAGAGAGTAGGTTTAGATTAGATATTAGTAAAAAATTCTTTACCGAGGATGACAGGCACTGGAACAGATGCCACAACAGACAAATGGTGCCCCATTCCTGGAAGTGTTTAAGACCAGGTTGGATGGAGTTCTGAGCAACCTGGTCTAGTGAAAGGTGTCCCTATCCATGGCAGGGGGACTGGAACTAGGTGATCTTTAAAGTTCCTTCCAACCCAGATAAATAAACTAAACAAACAAACTAATCTATAAAATGTTAAAAGAGTATTATTAAGGTCATTAAGTCAGTTTTCAAGGCAATGGAGTAATTCAGCTTTCTTATGATTATAACACAGTTTTTATTTCTATGTTCAGACTTGTTTTTTCTGCAGAACACCTTTTGTATTCAGTGCTTTCCAAGCGCAGGTTCTTTGCTCAATCATGTTTGTATAGCAGAGAAGACTGTTTTTTGTAGAACTCGGTGGATCCTGCTCTTCTCTCCCAATTCCACTTTCTTCTTATTTTCATCTGTCCATTACCTTTTCTCTCAGTTACTTTGGTCAGCTAATGCCACCCTGCCAGTCCCCAAGTCCTCACAGTCCCTCCTTCGATTTCTATTTATTCTCAATATCTTACCCTATTTACCATTCAGCTTCAATATCCCTTTTCCAGAGATACAGTTGGAGGGTTGCCTGATGCTTTTTCTTACTCTTGTCCAAATCAGATTTTCAGATATGCCTGGTAGCTGTCATATAATGGACACACTAGCATTGCCAGATAACAGTGTGATAAATAATTAAGACTCCCCTTACTTGCCATTGTGATAACTGTATTTGTACATCATCATCATCATGGCTAGGCTTCGCGAACGAAGATTTGGGAAGGCTCTATCCACATTTGTTACAGGCACGCTGGTGGCTTATGAGGCCAATATGAGACAGACATATCCGATTGCAAAAGGCACAGCAGAAAGACTCCTTAGATGGTGTATTCTGCAAGACACGGTTCTTTTTGCATTGTCTTTTCTCCTCGAGAGTGATCCTGCATGTGTTCTTGAAGGAGACAGCTGCGTTATAGATGGTGTGTCTCCAGGCCTCCCGATTGGAGGCCAGAGTAGACCAGTTATGTTGATCAATATGGGCGAGGCTGAGATGTTGTTTCAGGGAGTCCTTGTATCTCCTCTTCGGGGCTCCTCTCTTGCGGCAGCCAGTGGCAAGTTCACCATAAAGCAAGATCTTAGGGAGGCGGTGGTCCTTCATCCTGGAGACGTGCCCTGCCCATCGCAGCTGTGTTCTCAGCAACATGGCCTCTATACTTGTGACTGCTGCTTGCTCTAGAACAGATGTATTGGTCACATAATCTGACCAGTGGATGTTTAGGATTGTACGGAGACAGCGTTGATGGAAGCGTTCTAGGAGACGCAGATGGTGGCGGTAGATGACCCATGATTCGGAACCACACAAGAGAGTAGACAGCACTATGGCTCTGATCTTCAAGTGTTTATTACACTATACTCTTTTGTGGAGTTTTCCAAAAGCACTATATGCCTTTGCTAACCTGTTGTCTGTCTCTCTGTCAATCTTACAATCCGAGGAAATGAGGCTACCTAGGTAATTAAACTGCTGGACTGATTTGAGCTCTGATTGGCCAATGGTGATATGGGGATGATGGGGGACTTCATGAGGTGCAGGTTGATGGAGAACCTCTGTCTTCTTTAAGCTGACTTCCAGCCCAAAGAGCTCAGCAGCGTCTGCAAAGCAGGATGTTAAACGCTGCAGGGCTGCTTCTGTGTGGGCAACAAGGGCAGCATCATCAGCATAAAGCAGCTCCCGGACAAGATGGTTTAGGGTCTTGGTGTGGGCCTTCAGTCGCCTTACATTGAATAGACTTCCATCAGTATGATATCGAATGTAGATACTGTCCTGATCATCGAGGTCTGCTGTGGCCCTTTGGAGCATCATGCTAAAGACTGTGAATAGGGTAGGAACGAGAATGCAACCTTGTTTCACACCATTCTTAATTAAAAAGGGCTCAGAAAGTGTGTTGCCATATCTGACTTGGCCATGCTGATCCTCATGGAGTGAGATGATCATTTTAAGGAACTTGGGGGGACAACCTAAACGTTCCAAAATCTGCCACAGACCTTTTCTGCTCACAGTATCAAAAGCCTTGGGGAGGTCAACAAAGGTTACATAAAGACCTTTGTTCTGTTCCCTACACTTCTCTTGCAGTTGTCTGAGAACAAATACCATGTCTGTGGTACTCCTGTTGGCTCTGAAACCACACTGACTTTCAGGTAGGATCCCTTCTGCTATAGTGGGTATTAGTCTGTTCAAGAGTATTCTTGCCAGGATTTTGCCAGCAATGGAGAGCAGAGTAATACCACGGTAATTTGAGCAGTCTGATTTAGTACCTTTCTTCTTATACAAAGTGATGATGACTGCATCATGAAGGTCTGATGGTAGTTCGCCGAGCTCCCAACAGCGCACCACAAACTCGTGAAATTTGGTGTGGAGTGCAAGGCCCCCATGTTTCCAGACTTCGGGTGGAATTCCATCAACCCCACTTGTACACTGTACTGTGTATTCACTAGTAGCTGATCATGTATGGCTGGTGGACTTCAGATTTTCTATAGCTTGTCTAATTATAGAGCACTGGATTGCAGTTCAAGAAGCATGGGATCCTTTATAGCTTACCACATGGTACCAGGGTTACTAGGTTAATGATGTGTTTTTCTATTAAGTGCCTGGAGAAATAAAAAGTTATTGGTAGTTATGGGGATTCATGGAAGCTTCAGTTAACAGAGGGTTACATTTATTTATTATTAATATATTACCATTTTGAAGCCATGGAACTTTTTTTTCTGTATATATCATACCAACAAGCAAACTTAAAGGAATATTTTACTATTTTCATAATGCTAAGGAGAACATGTAAGACATTTTTGAAAAAACGTTGAAGATACCTTCAGTGGTTAGTTGGCGATCATAAATTTAGTTTGCAAAAAAATACAGCTTGGATTCTTGGTCATGTAGTTTTGTGCTCTGTAGGAGATGTCCATGGATTTAGATATGTTCTCTCAAACTTCTGAGAGAAACACTGAGCATCTGTGCCTGGTTTATTTCACTGCTAGGTCTGAGATCTTGGAAATGCTTTTGCTGACTGGTTGTAGCAACCATGGAAAGTCTTACTGAAGCTGCCTGAACTTCTGCATCCCAACTAGACGCCCTCTGATGCACATGTACAAAGATAATGACTAATTGTTATATTTATCATGCTTTGGCCAAAACTGTCCATGTTTGTCTGTGGGACTTGTAGCATTACTGAAGAGCAGTTAAATACTTGGCATTGGTTAGAGGTTTAATTTTCATAAAGCTTTCTACAGACATTGAATATTACTCTTTTTGCTGCAGGTGTCTGATAACAAAACTTCCTTGCCTCCAAAACCAGGAGGTCTGGCTAGTGGCAGTAATGTACAACCATCACTATCCCCTTCACCATCACCTGGATTTCACTCAATTGCTATGGGAACAACAGGCCACAGGTCAAATTCCCCATCCCTGTTTGGTACTGAAGGAAAGCCAAAGACTGAGCACTTGAGCCAAGGTCAAACTGCCCTGGAAGAGCTGAGAACACAAGTTAGGGAGCTAAGAACCATCATTGAAACCATGAAAGACCAGCAAAAGTAAGTTCTGCAAATCACAGCTATTGGTGGGATGTATCCATTTGTGCACAGTGGTGGCTTGCCTTGATGTGTGTTACTCTGCACAGTTTGTCTATGTGTTCGTGAGTGATTTTCATGTGACAGAACATATTCAGGGGTGAGAACCTCAGGAAAACAGACCGGCACTATCCACCCATAAACCTTTTTTTTCCCCTGAGTTATGACATAAGCAGATGTTTATGGGGTGTTAAAAAAATTAAGTTACAAGCTGTAAACAGTGAATAAGGTTCTTATGTTGTTTTATTTGCCAGTAACTATTTGGGAACTCATGTGGATTGATCATAATAAAAGGGGTGCATTTGTTTTAATTGTAGTACAAATTACTACAAGTTCCTAAAGTTATTAAATCAATTTGTTGTTTGACCTTCAGCACATTTTCCCAGGAAGCTCATGTTACAAAAGTAGTAATTGAATTGTGATTAGGACCTTTGAAGACCTTTATGGTTATGGCCCCAAATCTTTACTATTTTAGTTTTGGGCATCTTTATTTTCTTTAGGTTGCTCATTTCTTAGGAGAAACTGGGGCTGGCATGTAGCTTTTGCTGTTCCTGAGAATATTTAATGCTTTGGAAGCTAAACCTTCACTTACATTGTCAGTTGTGTGTAGCCCAGGCAGGAAAAAGAAAAGGGGAAGCAGCGTGCAGAGACTGTGGCGGATCAGAGGTGTGCGGAGAGTTTGGGAGAAGATGCGGGAGGGCATGGTTCAAGCTGGATGTAGCCAGCAAGCCCCACGGCTTCGCCTCTTAGGCTGACCCCTGCTCCTCCAGTCTCCCCTTCTTGCAAGGGCAGCTTCCACCTACTGGTTTCTGTCGTAAGGTGAGATCACAGTGGGAACATGAGAACGTGTCTGCTCCTTATAGCTATGTTCCCCTTCCCAACAAAGAGGAATGACAGAAAATGTATATTTGGGATCATTCAGTCTTGTAAATGAAGTTGAAGGTTATGTTGTATTGCTGGCATAAGCAGCTTTTAAGTGGCTTAAGTATGTGATAGGACGGGCAGGATTTGTGTTACCAGTTCCTATAACCCACAAACAGTTAATCCATCTACATTTTGTAGGGAAAAAAAGGCAACTGGGTGCTGATACAGTGTTGATACAGCTAGTCCAGAGCAAAGCCTATGGATGCAGGTCTATTAGGTGGAAATTTATTATTCATTAGCCCTGTGGGATGTGGGGGGCTCTGTAGTATAGCCTACAGTATACAAGAGTGTGATGACTTTAGTTAGTTGTTCAGAGGAAAAAGAATAACTAGTGAAGCAGGGAAAATACCTCTCCAAGAGATGAGTTTTTGTATTTTATTAGTTCAGTAATTTTCATTCCAAGCTTCTTTTGCATTCTTGTAACAGAAAAGAGATTAAACAGTTGCTGTCTGAGTTGGATGAAGAAAAGAAGATCCGTCTACGATTGCAGGTACTTATTTATAATGTTAGAGATGTACTGGCAGGTTTGATTTGGCCTCATATATGGGAGAGAAAACTCTGCTATAAGATACTTAGATTTCCAGTGAATCAAAAACTACTAATGTTTCTGAAAGGGATATACCTGTTCCCTTCATATCATTGCCATATATATTGCAGTTTGGGTTTTTACTGAAAAGTCTGATAATTATCTAAAAATTTATCAGCACAAATAAACAAATTAAAAAAAATTTAAACACAATACAGAATTCAAAGTATTATATTTTTTTAGTCTTGGTTTTAATTGTTTGATTTTGTCACAAATGAAATCATGCCTTTTTACATTACTTACTTCCTGCCAAAGCTTTATATTTTGTAGTAGGCTTGTCTTAGTGTTGATGTACTTCAAATATGATTTCATATAGTGGGATTTTTATGTCTGCTTTAAAGGCTGTACTCAGGTTGTCTTTACTAAAGCTTCCTTAACAGTATAAAAGAAGGTGTTCTGATTAAGAGCCCAGTTACTGCTACCATACAGTAGCAGTACAGTACCTTAGTTCTAGATATTATCATCCTGGCTAGTCATTTGCCAGGTAGCACTCTGCCCTGCTTGTGGGAATCATGGAGCTTGGTCTTTGCTAGAATCATTAACTGTGCTGCTTCACTGTGGAGTGACATTGAAACTGCTTTTTGTGGTTTTGGAGAATGATTTGGACAATGCCATTAACAACATGCTTTAACTTGGTCAGGCAGTTGGACTAAATGGTCATTGTAGGTGCCTTCCAAACAAAATTACTCTCTGCTACACTATGCTATATTATACTATTCTAGTCCATGTACTTGATAAGTGCGTTAGTACTGATTATATTTTATATTTTTATGTTATAGGTCAGCTGTGCTTTGTACTAGGGATAGAAAATCGAATTGTAGTTTCACTGGACTGTTCCCGCTCTGTGAAGTGCTTGGGAACATGGCAAAGGGTGGCAGAACTGGGAATCATCAATGTCTGTGCTCCAGGGCTGCCTAAAGGACTTTATGTACCACATAGGAACATGTCTTCTAATAAAACACAATTCATGTTCAGCTAAAACTGAAATTTATTCAGATAATCAAGGAACATTTTCAATAGCTGTTATTGATTTAGTCTAACAGGACAGACTATCCAGAGGTCTTGATTCTACCTCCAAGGATAACTTTACATCTTTATAGAGGCCTGCACTGATGGGTTTAAAATTATGATCTTATAGCTGAATGCTTTTACTCCAGTTCAAGTGTTGTTCATACTAGTAAGTGTTCAAATGCTAGCCAAGATGGCATTATTAGCTTTACAAAAAGATAAGAGTTAATAAATAAAAATTGCATTAGTTTTAGAGCTCTGATCATCAGGAAGTAGCACATGCATTAAAGAAGACTGCCTTGATGAGGGTGCAGTTTGAACACTGTGAGTGTGTTTGAATAAATCTAGTATACCCCTGCCTTAGGGTTTTCAGTGTCTGTCAGAGGGGCCAAGTGTGCAACTAGGGCTGATGATGGTTTCAGCCACGTCCTTTTACCACATCTGTATATCCATCAGAGCACTTAAAGTGCCTGGGCACAGGCTTGATGGGTGTAGAAGGCAACCACCATCCCTGCAGCAAGAACCATCCCTATAGGAGAGAGATCAGTTTTGTTCCTCAGCTACCAGTGCTCATTGCCAGCAGTGCAGTTTACTTGTACCAGCTCTAAGTGCAGTGCGGACACAATGCTCATTCTGCAAGTAATTCTAGGCAGTGAGCTGAGTAGCTTGTAAAAGTTGTAATTTGAAGAGATTGAAAGGTCTTGGATTACATTCAATGACTATACTTGTCAGGCTCTGAGGGGAGGAAGCCATGAATGGTCATCTTATGCAGCTGAGAAGGACACCCCAATTTCTGAAATCTGTGGAAATAAGAGTAGTATAAAACCCGTACTTGACACCTGTGGATGTGATGGAACATGTGCTTTTCAAGTGGCACCAACTGTGTCTCAGTTTGCTGAAGCATCTAATTTAATCACAAATACTTTTTTCTGTTTGTTTTCAGATGGAAGTTAATGACATAAAGAAAGCTCTTCAATCAAAATGAATACTTGATAGTGGAATGTTGCATTATTCTTCATGACTGAGACTCAAATTTATGCCCCAGCCAAAATAACTTTGTGCCAAATGATTTAAGAATTGCCTCAACATCCCTTTATTTGAAGGATTAGCACAACAGTTTTTGATAGCACAACAAAAATACCAATGAAGACAAAATTTCCACCCAAAGCTGTGCTGTGCAGCACTAGTTGTGACTGAAATTGATCTTCTTGTGCTAAAGGTTCTCTACTTCAAGATCCTAGGTGAAATGAAAACTCAGGCAGTTTAATCCATAGTGGTACTATTTTGATGATATTTTTCCATAAATAAAGTGTATCTCAGATTATCTGTTTACAAGCTTTATGATTTTGACTTTTGGTTTTTAATTGTCTTTTGTCACAGATTTTAAAATGTTTGTACTGCATATAGCCAGGAATGAATGTTAATGTTGGGGCTGGAGGGATTATTTTTGCTTCAAGATGGAACAGCCTACTTTTTGTTAATGGTTTTAAGTTCTGTTAAATATGCAATTTTATGTCCCCAAATCCCCTTCAACTTAAACTCGCGTTGTGTACATTAATGTATTTACAAGAAGGAAACAAACCAACAGAAGTCTGGTCTTTGCAATGATTTGTGCCTTTCTTTGCCACACACTGACTGGAGCCGGTTGAGGCCAGGTCTCCCTAATGTAGCTACCACGACGACTCCTGTCCCCGTTGTCCGGCGGAGGTCACTTCCCAGTGTACAGCTGCTCAGTCAGCAGGGCCGGGTTTGTGCGAGATGGCAGGACAAAAGGGCGCAGCTGAGAGCAGCTTTGTCTTGAGCAGCTGTGGCTTTTTAGCTTTCCTGGTTTGGATAGGCCTCTCCCTCAACCTGAATGTTCATCTCTGCTTGATTTTCATTAGATGATTTAAACACCCGCCTCTGTCCCCAGTTTTGCACAGAGTGAACAGAATATGCATTATTAAAGCAAAAATAAATAAAAGTAATCTATAAAACATGAATAAAAACTTGTATTATTTCATGCACAAGGTTCTCTGTCGTGTGGCACTGTTTCATTTGCTGTTTAGGTGGTATTGTTTGCTCCATTATATTGTACACTTACAAGCTGATACACCTCATAGTCCTGTTTTTTGCAGCAGGACTTTCTTCTCAATATTTTGTTCTACCTGATGATTACTTCATTTCTTCCAGTTTCTGTGTTTACTTTCATCCTTTCACAATAAGGTCTCCCAGTTTTCTGGTTGCAGTTTCATGTGTGCTTAACTAGCCACGGAGTATCCATACCTTGTCAGCAATCTCTGTTGAGTTTATACACAGTGTTTAAATAATGGATATTTTTGTATAGCATGAAGTTGAGTGGGTGAGTGATGTAGGTGATGCTTTCAGCGTGACAAAAAAAACAAACAAAACCACAAAAATTATCTATTTGTCATCTCACCAAATGCTAGAGCTGGCTCCAGCAGCACATCCTGTATCAACACTAACCTCCCTGCTTGCCAGGAGCTGGGTGAGACGTTGTATGCAGTTGGCTGTTCACATTCACATATGGTTGGCAGAGTTCCCATAATCCTTTTTATATGCATAGATATATAAAATACACACTCCACCATACTCGAATCTTGCTTTATGGCTCTCAACTGGCAATACAGAACCTCGCTGCTGGGATGATTTTCTCTTCCAGAGCATCTGCTTCTATTGTAACAGTGGTGTCTGAAACTAAAAGACCAGACAGTGAACCTTGGGAATTTTTTTTAGTCACAATACTTTCCTCAGTGTACTCAAACAGAAGCACTAATAAAATATTTTATCACTGAAATGCTCTTATGTAACATTTCTAAATACATTCAAATATTTTTGTACAAAGAATGAGAGTCCCACCATAGCTTTCTAGCAATAAAGATTTCTACATTACTTTCATGGTTTTTGTGAAGTTAGTAGCAGAGTTAGGAGAACAGGAGGAAATGAGGGGATAAGGAATAAGAATTCTGTTTGGGTTTGTAGTCATACATTTGCGACATTTATCCAGACATTAACAGCTCTGGATTCCTAATTGCATCCCTGAAAAGAGATTAACTATTGTGTCTGTGGTAAATAAAGTATTGATTCCTGAGCTGTACCTCAGAAATATGAGACATCTCAGAAATGTTCCATTTTTTGCAAATGAAAGTCTGAATTTGGAACTGAGTTTCCGTATATCAGATTATAATATTTTTTTTCTCCTGTTGAGATAATAACTTGTCATTTTATAAATCCAAGTTAGGAGTCCAGCATACCATGCTTTGTAAAAGACAGTTAAATAAGTTTTTGTGAAAATGCTTGGATTTGCAAGTTGGTTATTCTAGGAGAGGAGAGTTTTCAGAAATACAAGCTCTTCTTTCTGCATTTCATTATAATACTAGAAAGTATTTCACATAACACACGGATTTTCCCTTTTTAAAGAATGTCAAATATGCATTAAATGTGTGGATATGAACTGCTGCTTTAAAAAGTGTTTGGGTTTATATTTGAAGAAGAACAAAACACTAGTGAGCTACAAGGTGATTTTGTTGTGAAAATGATTAAATATTGTTGTTTGAGAGTTGTGTAAAATGACTTTTCATTAACATGGACACTCCAGTCTTGTGGCAGATTTCTGTTCATGTATAAAGTCAGGTGTGAAACATCAGGCTTATCTCTTTCGATGATAATATCCGTATTCTTGATTTGGAAAATTTTTAGGTTATTAAGAAAACGGTTTTGTGTTCTCTTTTTGTTGTTCTTTCAACTCTAAAAGGAGCAAGTATTTCTTAATGTGCGATCATAGCACTTAGCACTTCAAAAAAGTTCTACATGGAAACAAGACGGTAAATGTTCAAAGTGGTTTTTTAAGTTTGTTACTTAAATTTCATCTTCTGTGGTTTTCTTATTAATTCCATTGTGAATGAGCAAAAGGTTCAGATGAATCTTTTGTTATGCTAACAGGTCAAAGGACTGAACACAACTATATGCCATAAATTTTGTGAGCTACTTTGTGTGTAAAATATCCAAAATATCCTCTATGATAGCCAGGACTGAAAGTTGCACTTGTGAAGCAAGGTGAGAGAGTGACATAAAACACCCTCAGAAATTCATGCTCTGCTGAAGTTACAGCATCGTTTCACTCGTGTGAGCCCCTCTGCCCAGGCTGTCCTGCTGCACGGGCAGCCACCGGGGGCTGCAGGGTTACCACCTTCCCTGTCAGCAGGCTCTGCAGTGCCAGGAAGAGGTGTGAGGTCTCCAGTGTCTGCTTCTTCCCCGAATAAGAACCCTGGAGCTGGAAACAGGACAGAGGTGCACTGATGAGGAAAGTTCTCTCTCTGCTGGTGAGAGAGAAGATACCTTTCATACAGGAGGGCTGTCGTTTGAAAAGCAGGCAGGAATTTGCTTAAAAGTAGAAACAAGCATCCACTTTACAAGGTCTTCATTGAGGAGGCTTTTCAGCCGTGTGGGGGTGGTAGTGCTGCTGGGAAACTTCAATTCCCATAGGCTTTGGCACGGAGAGCACTGACTTCGGTTTCTGGCAATTCTGAGGTTAAAAAGAGCCAGAAGAGGTGGAGCTGAACTCTTCCCACTAAACATCGGGTACTTGTATCCATGGTTATTAATACCCTTCAGCCAGAAATTAGATTTTGCTTGGCACCTTTGGCCTCAGCTGACCTCTTGAGCTGGCCTGGGAATTAGCAGCTGGTTGTGCGTGACCTGGCCCATTCACTGGCAGCTTCCTGCAGCTGCTTCCCTCCTCCTGCAGTGGCCCCTCCACTTCAGTCATTCCCTGCCTTTGGAAAATAACCAGCTTCTTTAGGTCCTCAGTCATGCAGGTTAGGGGGTGCCAGCACTTGCCAGCCTGGAAAGAGCAACTGAGAAAGCAAAAAACACTATTTAAATGCCATCAGGAAGCTGCAGTGATGTGTGTGCTGCCAGGGGATAAGCAGCCTTGGAGCCCACCAGCCTGGTGTCAGCCAGGCCATGGCCCAGGCCATCCTCCCCTCTGCTTCCAACTCAGGTAAGGAAGGTTATTGGATCCACTCAACACATTCTTGTTTGGTGTTATCTTGTTTAAATTGAAAGACAATTTCCAATCCCAAGCAGACACAAATGTTTGCAGGTAGTGAGTGTAAAGCAGTGGCAGCCTCAGGAACAGAAGCTTTCTTTGTGCTGCCACAGGCAGGCTTCTCTTGAACCAGCAAGACAGCTGAGTTTCCCCTTGCAGTGCTCACAGTTCCACTACTGGACAGTGTGGGGGTCTAGAGTGCAAACAGCTGAACTGACAAAATGGCTTAATGCTCCTGAGAATTTTTATTTAAAGTATTAGAAATTCAATCATATTTTTAAACCTTAGCACTGTAGGATGAAAAATTTAAGACGCAAAATAATTTTGTTGAATTGCTACCCTACAAACTGGAGTGATTAGTGTATTTTAGCAAGAAAATTAACTATAATCTCCATGAAAATAATTGTCCTGACACGTTGTAAAGGTTACAATCTCGGAAAATAAGGTTTCAAACTCCTTCCTTTTTTTTCAGGTAGGAAAAGCAACTGGAGAATGTAGATGATTATAGTCACAGGAAAACAAAATTGGCATTTATCAGTATGATCTTAAAACTTGTAATAGGCTGTTTCTCCTGGAGGAGAAAAAAACTTGAAAATTAGAACGCCAAAGCAAATTAGATAAGAATTAGACTTCAAAAGCAATTTAGAATATCAGAGCATTAAAGAAGTATCTGTTCTCAAAACTATCTCTAATAAAACCTGTTCACTTTACTGAGTCCAGACCCAGCATTTTCGCTTGCTGTGGGAGATCCTTTTCTTCAGTACTACAAGCTCTGCCCAGTGTGCTTCATCCCAGCCAGTGAACAGCAAATATGCTTCTGCAAAGGGGCCCATCAGGCTGCTCTTCACCTCCTCAGATAACAGCAATGAAGAGTTTGGGATTTTGTGAAATCAATTCTTAGAGCTGGTGAAAATAAAGCTGGGCAGCTGTCCCTGCTACAGAGTGACCCATTACCTTGGTTTACCCCCTTCTGGTTTTCATTGTGAAGGGCACAACAAGTAGAGGAGAAAGCACAGTCACACAATCCGTACACCGTCCTCCTTCTCCTAGCACAAAGCACCAAAAAGAGAACAACAGCTAAGATAGGATAGGTAGAAAAGTAGGTGCACCTGCATGGAAATTGCTGCTGCTGGATAATTTGGTTACTCTGGATTCAAAGAGCCAAATTTACTGAGCCCAACTGGAAGCACAGATGCAGCTATTTGGGAAATAAAAGCACAAAGCAGGGGGAAATACGATGTAAATTTTGAGAACCCAGCAAAAGCAGTGCTGGCTGGAGAAAGCTACTTCATTAATGGATGGCATGTCTCTCATGGGAGGTTCAGGATGTTTGTGCTGTGATTACACAGTTGTTCCTGGCATGTGTCACTGATCTCAGAGGAACACAAAACTTCTGATGCTCTAACCTGAAGAACCCGCTTACCTCAGAAATACAAGTGTGTAACCTGTGCTTGGGACGCTCTTAACACAAGAAGAGTCTTGCATTACTGTGACAACTACAAGCTTCAATATTGGACTTGGACTAATTGAGATATATTACAGTCAACAAGGCTGATTCAGTTAAAGTGCTGATTCAGAGCTCCTAAATGTCACCAACGCACTCTCTCCAGCTGGGTGCAAGTCTGAGGTAAGCCTGAGTTCTCCCACTCCTATTTTCACTCACCTTACTGGTCCCCCTTACTCAAGCCTCATACTTCCTCAGCCTTTCCCTGCTTAAGTATAAAAGCCAGCAATCTCAGGCTCTAAACTTTCCCTTGTCCTGAATCTGACACCTTCCTGCTCTGGAAATGTATGTCCTAGTACCCCTGTGAAACAGAGGAGGGGGCTGCCCAACTAAGGGTGCAGCCCACCACCTCAGCCCATGTGCAGGTGCTGATGCTGCTCAGGTAAGCTAGTTGCCTTCTGCAGGCTCTGGTTGATGTCACTGAGATGTTGCTGTGCCTCTCTAAAGTAGAACGCAAATGGGATGCTTCTCAAGTTGGCTTCATGCTGCAGCAGTGCGTGTGTGCCATACGGAAATCTGCACCTTGTTGGTCTTTTCATTTGGGGATGTAAGAAAGAGTACCTGATGTTTGTCCTACACACGTGTGTGTGACAAAGTACTAACCTTATATTCTACTTTTTGTTGCTGTGTGAATAGCTGAGAACACTCCAGAGCAATACTGAAATAATTCATGGTTTTGCAACTGGATTTAAACTTCTAGAGAAAACAAGGCTGTCAGGTAACAAAAAGGATTACCTTTTACTACTGCTTCTGAAAATCTTACTGCTATCATCAGCTCAACTCTTTTCTTCAAATAGCTATCATTTGGAATTTCCCAAATCAAAAGAAGAGGTAAATGTTTCTATTATAAGGCCATTAGCAAAGCATGTATTGGTTCCTATGAAAAGGTCAGGAATGCTTGGTGCTTTCTAGGTGTTTAGAAATAGAACAGGAAGTGGGTTATTATTTAACTTGCTTTTCACTGTTATGTGGAGGAAGAAACTCTTCACAACTTTAACAGAAATGTGATTTGACACAATGATGGGCTGAAGGTCTTGCTTACGGCTTTGTAAAACCCTTCTGGAATGATTCCTATCATACTGGCAGATAGATGTCTGAAAAGGGACTGCATTTGACTGACAATGTATCTGCCCGTAACATTTTCTAACTGTACAGGAGTGGTGTGTTATTTGGCAGCAGCTTTAGTAGCCTCAAGCATGTGACACTCCTCTAGCTAAGAATAAATAAGTTGACAAAGCAAAGAAGACAAAGTGTCTGGCTCACACCTAGGTCTCACTGTGTAATCAGGAGACCTTCAGGACCAGCTGTAGGTTGGTGCACAGTATTATGTACATTCAGGTACCATCATTAAAAGTATTGAGAACTTCAACTAGGCACACTCACATATTAAAGTCAGACCCAGTGCTAATAACCTCACACTTACAAAGCATGGGCATCATGCAAGCAGAGAAAATAGCTGCCAGAGGTTTTGAAAAAGGCTGATGTTGCTCTCTGTCTCACAAGGTGCCTTAATGGTGCTCCTACCAATTACTGCCTGCTTCTCCCATGGCTCCTCACACTGCTAGTTTATGAATGTGAATTACTTACTGATTTCATTTTTAAACAAGAAGCCCCTATTTTCAACACTGGTAGACTTCCTTTGCATATCCAGCTCATATTTAATAATGCCGCAATTTCTTGACTGCCTCAACAAGAAGAAATGTAGATGCAACTGAAAAATTGTTATTGAAGTTGTACTAAATTGCCATATTTGCCTAAATATAGGAAGCTTTCATCAGTACCTATAACAAAAGTGAGCATCAGTATAATAGATGAAGGTTTTTTTTATTTGTCACTGCAAAGCAGTTCTTGCCTCTTCAGGATTCCTTTGCTCACAGTCCCAGGTGGTAATAGCAAAACCATTGTGATCACAGATATTTAAAATGCTTTCAAGCAGCACTGACAGATTTGCTTTTGCTAAGTTTCTAAGCCCCATGTACCCTCATGTATCTGCATCTACAGCAATATGAAAATTGCCTAAATGTGAATTAAAATGAACCACAAATTCTAGTCCTCTCCATTGTTTGTACAATATGCATGTATAACTATATTGTCTTCAGTCACAATTTTGTTGGGCTTTCATTAATGAGTAGACAGAAAAGGCCTCCTTAACTGGAGTAAAAGTGAAAATTAAGGTGGCCCTTATCATGAATATTTCTTCAGAGAGAAACAACTTGAGAGAGGCTAAAAGTGACAATCTCGTCTTAAAACAGCAATAAAAACTGCAATAAAAAGACTGAGCCATGACACATAAAGAAGTCAAAGATAGTTTCATCAAGCAGAAAACAGGAAAATTAATCAGGCCCAGTAAGAGTATTTAATCTTCTGCCCATGCAAACATTTTAAACCCTATCTCTTGAAGCTGCTTCTCATTCCCCAAGGAAGTGTTTATTTTTCACCCTAGGACCTGCTAAATTGGAGAGAGATGTAACCCAAGCAACCTGTTAGGTTTAGGACAGCAAAAGAGAAAAAATTCATCATGTCAAGATGCTGTATGAGTGAAGAAATCTAGGGCTAATATTGTTAAGTATTAAAATATAGTATTGAATACGAAAGTTCAGAATTATATAGACAGTTGGATAAGGACTCCATCCTCCTAAGTTGAAAGCTTTCTATTTTTCTGGCTTTTCTTGAGGTTTTCTCTAAAATTAGTCATCTTAGTTGGCATTCAGAATTTTCAGGATCTAGGGGAGGTCTTTCTGGTTGGTGGTCTGGCTTGGTCTTCTCAAACCTGAAATATAAACTGTAAGTTATTTTAAACGTGTTGAAAACTGGAAATAAGTAATTTTCTATTTGACTAATTGATTAAAGACTGTATTTTGCAGAACTTGAGTTATATTGAAAGCATGAGCTCTCTGCATTGATACAGATTCAAGAAAGTTTGGGAGTTTTTTTAATCCTCTTTGCTGTGATATTTACTGGTGGTTTGTTGGTTTAGTTTCTTTCATTATTTGAAATGCATGCACTTATCTATAAGTGAAATTCTGGTTTTTTGGAATCTGTTGAGAAGACCTGCAGTATTTTTTCACCGCTAGCTTGCACTTCTTAATCATCCATGCTCCCAAAAACTTGCCATATACCTACTCAAAATCCAAAGGCAAGGACTTTTGATTAGAGTGCTGGATGTGCTGAAAACTAAAGAGATTAGGAATCTGGAGTTAAAGCCAATTTTGAAGTTGATTACATTTTGCTCTGTGTCCTTGTGAGCACACAAAGCGTATTTATAAAATTATCATTCTCCAAGGCAGGCAGAAAACAAAGGAAGAGAACGATCCCCCTTTGACTAACCTGGTACATCATACACGATGTCACCGTGTCCTTCATTTGCAAGGGGTAGTGACGAGCAGATGCTGTGTGCAATGGGCTTCCCTGTGCAAAACAGTGGGTCTGAACAGAAACTGTGCTAGGGATCACATTGTTTGACCCAGCAGTCTCTTTCTTTGCCTTCATTCTTTGTCAGGCCAAATGAGCTTGTGAGGTCTCATACTGTCCACTGAAAGACAAGCAAGAGGAATCCCTGAGATCTCTAAACCCAGTTTCATCAATGGTCTGGTGGCCAAGGTATTTTGACTTCCTGTGACTCTGAGGCACCCAAGTTTCCCCCTTGCAAAAGAGATTTGCTTTGCTGCAAGTCAACTTTTAAAGCATTTAAAAGCATTTTAAGTCCTCTTCATTAATTTTTCTTCAAGAATTACCCCTGTTGCTTAGATTCCGTTGTACAGAGTTAATATTTTTAATCTGACTTTTGAACAAAACCAAGCAGTTTATTAAGGAGAATTATTCTTAGTGAGAATTCACAGCATTTTATTTAAATTCTAGTAAAGTTTTACATAATGACCTTGAAAATGAAAACGTATTTTGTCTGGGTCCATAGTTTAAAAAAAAACCTTATCTTTTCGTTCAGTAAAGAAATTAACTATTTTCCTCCTCATCACATGACAGCAGTATCTGTATGGTTACCTGGAGACTTGCTCACTGTGAATGAAAATAAATGGGGTAGCCCACTAGCAGTAGTAATACCAAGAAGTCCATTAACAAAATGTTTGCTGGGAATAGTTTAAACACTAACACTACAAATTGCACTACCTCATGGAAGGTTGGTACAGTGGCTTGCCAGAAAAGAATTTGAACATCAAAATATTCTCCCTAATACCTGATATTCACAATACGGAAAAGAAATCTCACATCTAGGATACAGAATTCAGGCTTTTTGGATGCATGATAATGCAAGGCAGCTGTTGCCCCAATGGTTCTCCTTGGGGAAGTCTGTACAGGATGCTGCTGCCTAGCCCCAGCTCTGGGCTCTCTGCTGGGACACAAGGGTGGGGGAGAAGTGGCTGTGGCTCAGGATGTGTCTGAGGCTGGTCAGTGCCAAGTGCCCAGGCTCAGATTCCTGGCCACCTCTGCACCAGGTGCAATGGATGCCCAGGACACTGTGCTGGTGGTCAGCCTTCAGGAAATACTGACAGGGCATGGGAAGGTGGATTTGCACTTTGGAAGAACAGCTCAAATCTGCAGGTTCCCCATGGACCTGGGTGTCTTCTGGTTTACTTGGTACTTACGTGAACCAAGAGATCTTGGCTTTCCCTGACACTGCATAAAATAGGAGGAGCCTCTTCAGAGCTGAAAATGTTAGAGAGCAATGAAATTGCAGTCTGACGTTTATGACACTAGTCCTAGTCTGTGTTTTCTTTTAAAAAAGGGAAGCTAAGGTATGCTGTAGCTATCTATATATGCACCAGGGGAAAAGGTGGCATATCTGCCAATGGAGTCAAACTTTATATAAATGTACAGTTTGAACCAAAATTTCGTAGCCCTGGGAAAAAAAGGATGGCCTCACTTCTCATTAGCCCAGTTATGTCTAGAGAAACAGCTGCTGCCGCCCAGGGATTTGCAAAATGAAAAAAAAAAAAAAGGTGGTTTCAAGGACATCTATTTTTTTTGGAGAAGTGGTAATTAATATTCTGCACTAAGTGGATTTGACAGGTGCAAAGTGCTGATTGAGAAAATTGTGGCATCATCTTTACATTACTATATAAGAGCAAATGTTGACTTCTTGGATTGTGCTCATTTTTTTTAGGCTGGGTTCTGTGCAAAAGCAGAAGGTCATGGAAAGGTGTATGAAAGCTCAATATTCACTTGTGGCCTGGACCTTTGGATGGGCAACTCTGGGGGAAGAGTGGCTCTTCTTATCACCTGGACCTTATCCAAAAAGAGGAAAGAGTGTTGCATTTTTTTTTCTTCTACATTTAACATTTTTTGGTTTGCAGAGAAACAGTTCAAATATCCCAAAACATGAATCTCCCGTTTATTTTCACTCAGGTGACTTGCAAGACCTGAAGATACTGTTGCTCAGTGGAAATGTCAGGCATACCAGCACTGAACCACAGTTTCTGAAGACACAGTCACAGCCTATAAAATGAAGCTTTTTCATTTAAAAGTGCTCCTTGTTTCTAGCTTCAAAGAAAGCATACAAACTCTGAACAAGCTGCACCAGGTTAAGCCACTGAAAATCAGTGATAACTTGTTAGGAGAAATGCCCAAGGAATAGTGAGAATACTGTTTGGAAGATGAGTGAATAGAATTAAGAAAAGGGGATAATATAATTTTCTTAATTATAATCACATAAAGTATCTACTAAGAGACTATCACTCTTTCAAGACCAAGAGAGAAACCTTTCAGCAAGCAATTAAGAACGCACCAAGAGATAAAAACTGCAAGATGAAACCTGAAGACATGTCTTAGATATACAACAAACTGAATTTTTATAATCTCTAGAAGGCACAAAAGGCTTATTATGTCTCAGTGGTATTCCGCTAAGCAATTCCAGCCTACATTTTTGTTCCACTTAAACAATTTTCACAATTACAGAAAGCACCACACCATACATCTATTATTCTGAATACATTACACTGCAGTTTGGTTTTTTACATGTTTGTTGCTAAAATCCTAAGAATGTTCCTGAGTAAGATAAACACTTTCCTGTGCAAATAATCCCTTACCTTCACCAGCACTGTACTTTTCATTTCAGTCTTTAATACCAGCTGTCCAACCAAACTTTCTTATAATTCAAAAAATACAAAGTAGAATTTGTATTGGGGAGGATTATAAACTAATGTGCCAGTGCTTTTTGTTGGTCAGAGGCTGTGTGCACACTGGGTACCTTCTAAATGCAGATTTCGATTTTTCTGCTGTTACATCAGCTAATTGGTGCATTACTGGATCAGGGCCAATAGAGTTAGAGTTGACATATAAAAAGGCTTACTTTGCCTAAAGAGGAAATTTGCCAGGAACGAGGAGGATCTCTGGTGGCCATATCATTCCTCCAATGTCTCATGTACTAGTGCTTTTGTCAAAAAAGCACACACGCACACCTGCAACCTGTGGACCAAATCCAAAGGTTTATTTGCCCCAAACTCTCCAAAATGAGAAACAGGTTTGCCTGTTAAATTATTTATCTACATTGTCTCTAAAATCCTTAAGAGCCACTAAGCAAACATGAACACTGCACAGCGCTCTGCTATCCTCACATTGGAGTGTTTCTCAGGAAGACTGGCTACTACAATTCTTTTTACGGTTACCAAACCCTAGTGTTCAGACCCTGGGTTCTGAGACAGAGTCAGGTTATTACAGGTGGGTGCCTCCGGAAAGGGACTCTGAACAAAGAATTCCCTGAGGCATTGTCTGTGCACAAGATCTTCACGTGCCCTGGGGGTGCCTCTTGGTCCAATGGAGATTTATGGTCTGGGATCTTCCAATACCTCATTGGGTTCTTTCTCCATGTCCCTGTGGGCAGCCCGTTAACTGCTCTTATCTCCCAGATTAGGGCAGCCTTGGGGCCCTCCAGGGTCTCAGTCCTTATCTGAAGGTATCCAGTGTGTTTGTGTTTGCTCCCCTGCTGAGCCAGCTCATTTAAAGTTCACCTATGCTGTTTTGTGCAGGGCCCATTCATGCTAAGTTGTAAGCAAGTTACAATTAAACTGAAGCCCTCACAATTAATTTCTCGTATTCTATCAGTAAATGTATTTTAGTCCCAAACAGCCACATGCCTAGAGAGAAAAGTAGTGTGCTGTAAGCCTTTGGTTGTTGCTTCTACTGTATTACTTCACTGAGAGAATGGCCAGGCATTAGAACAGGCTGCCCAGGATAACAGTTGAGTCACCATCCCTGGAGGTGTTCAGGTGTGGATGTGGCACTTGGGGATATGGTTTAGTGGTGAACACAGCAGTCCTGGGTTAACAGTTGTACTTGGTGATCTTAGAGGTCTTTTCCAACCTTAAAAATTCTATGTTTCTATGATTACAGCATGTGGTAAAATTATCTCAGATAGCTACAGCAGAAGGAGAAGATGCTGTTAGTTTAAAACCTGTTCTGTCACTGTGAGTGAAAAACGAGATGAAAAAGCTTTCCAGACATGTTTACTGCTTCAAATACAAACTTGGTGGAGGACTGCACGTTTCCACTGTTCCTTTGATCGCCACTAGGCCGTGGTCTCCATAGGGTGTATCTGTGAACTTTTGACAGCTGGGGTACAAGGCCGAGATGGGAAGTTATCCAGGCGAAGCCAGCCCTTCACTTTCTCCTGCCACACACATCAGTGCCTGGCCCAGCAGCAGTGCCAAACCCCAGGGTGCCATCATCAGTGCAGCTAATAAGAAAAATGTGTTAGGAAATTAAAATTAATTTTGTCCTTGTGAATAACCCAGGAGTTTCCACAGAGTTACTAAGAGCCGATTTTGTCATGATCGGGGGAGATAATAAAAGAAAAAGAGAAGGAATTTAAGGATGAACTATTAGCCAAACTTCTGACACAGTCTGCCTGTGGTCAAACTCGTGTAAACAACAGGGAAGGGAGAGTCAGCTAAAAAAAAAAATCTGCGATGGAGCAAGTTGAGGGAATAAAGACAGACGTGCAGCAGTTGCCTTTGCTCCTGAGGCAGCGGAGCCGCGGGCGGTGCGCGGAGGCGCTGCCCCGAGAGGGGCGGGGAAGGGAAGTAATAAAGGAGTCGCGATCGCCCCGACGGCGGTTCCTCCTTCTCAGTGCCGCCGCGGTCGCGGAAGGAAGCGGGGCGCGTTGTCCCGGGAAGGCACGGCGGGGTGGAGCCGGGCTCCCCCGGGCTGTCCCGTCCCCCGGGCTGTCCCGGCCGGGGAGGGCGGTGCCGAGACCCGCTCCGCTCCGGCCGCCTTTACTTTACTTCGCCTCGCCCCGTGTCCGTGCCCGCCTGCCGGGGCACGCTACCGCTTGCCGCGGGCAGAAGGGCCGGCAGGAGGAGAGAGGGAGGGAGTTGCCGTAGTTTGCCCAGCTGTTTGCGATGGGACGCGGCCCCGCCTGAGCACCTGCCGGCAGCCGCCCGCTCCCCTCGTCCCTCGACGCCGCTATGGAGAGCCCCGCGGGCGGCAGCGCGGCCGCGGAGCCGGCGCCCCCCTGCGCGGAGCCGGAGCTGGCGGCCGGGCCGGCCGAGGCGGAGGCGGTGGAGGTGGGCGCGGCGGCCCCGCGGCAGCGCTGCCTGCGGGTCGTGTATGTGCTGAACGACCCGCCCAAGGCGGGCAACGGGGCGCGGAGCCCCGAGGCCGGGGCGCGGCTGTGCCTCCTGCGGGCCTGCGAGGCCGAGGGAGCCCAGCTCAGCACGGTCAACTTCGGGGAGCTGGACTTCGGGGAGACGGCGGTGCTGGACGCCTTCTACGACGCAGGTGAGCGGGTTGGGCTAGGCTGGGCTGAGCCGGGACGCGGTGCCACCTGCCCAGGCGGTGCAGGGACGCTGCCGGCCGGGCTGGGGAAGGGTCGATAAAGGTGCCATAGAGGCCAGAGAAGAGGGGGAATGGGGCGAATAAGAGTCTGCGAAGGGGGGCTCTTAGGAAGGGTTGTGGAGACAGGGAAACGTGTGTGAAGGGATTCTCAGGTAATGTGCCAAGCACATGGAAGAGGAGGAGGAGGTGTGAGGAAAAGGTTCAAGCCCTTACAGCAGCCCTTTGAGTCCCCGCAGTGTGTAGCTCCAGCAGGACTGTGGATCTTGCAGCATCAACCGAGCCTTAAGGAGTAGCAGCTCTTGCTGGTGTGGTTTGCCCAGCCTGGCTGGGAGCTTAGTGTGACATCCCATGAAGACAGTCCAGGATCTGGTCTGGCTTGGCCAGAGGTTGCTTGTTCACCCCTCTCACTCCAGACCTGGACAGTGAAATTGGCTTTTATGTAGCCAGGAACAGAGTGATCCAGTATTGCTCTGAACAAGGGCCCTGAGGAAGACCTGTGAGTATTGCCCACCCCGTTCTGGCTCCAGCTGGTCACTGGTGTCAGATGGTTCAAAAGAAAGCTGCTGTCCCTTCTCCACTCAAAAACATGTGGCTGCTTGGGCACTGTGGCAGAGAACTGTGTGCTTTTTGAGCAAGCAGAGGAAGCCTGAGTCAGTAGGTATTATTAAGACTAATCAAGATATATGAACCTGTTGCTGACGTGCAGACTTTTTCTCCTATCTGTATGAGCAGGCATTAGGAAATGAGGGAATTCACAGATTTCAAAGAGGGAAAGTGCTGTTAAGTCCGTGCTGATGTCCATCTTTCACAAGAACAACTTTGTTTTGCTCATGAGATGTGTTAAAGAATACTTCTTAAAACTTTAATTTTATTTTAAATTCTCATGTGATTAGGAGTCTGTTTCATCCCAGTAAGTTCTCCAAATATTGAAGAACTTTACATGCTTTGTTGTCATTGTTTTTTACCTTCCCAGTCAAGGGTTTTTGTTATAACTGCTAGGGAGGTTGATGGGTGTGTAATATATTCTTTGTGTGTCAGTACACAAGCATGAACTAGCAATTTCATTGTGCATCTCCAATATTTTTGTAGCCCTTTTGAAAGTAAGCATAATAGTGTACTCATCAATACAAGATTATTTCACTGTTTCCACTAATAGTCCTATTAATGTATTGTGCACACACCTACTCTACATTGTACTGAGAGCTTGAGACAGTTATTCAAAATGTTTTCCTGCTGCGTTCTGGAGTGCCTCTTTTCTGGGAGTGTGGCCTAACTTCATGGACTTTTGCATTCAAGTCATCTTGTAGGACCAAGATAATTTTATCAGTGATTAATATCACTTTGTAATAGTAAAGTACGTTGTTTCTGGATACTCCTTCAACACATATCCAGGTTTGGTCAGCAAATACTTTGTCATTTTTAGTGTCCATTAAAATTGAATAGTCCCCAGTCAGGAATTTCAAAGGAGACCAGTCAAAGTAGTGTTTACGTGGATTTCTTTATAGTAGCAACATCTGGAGATCAACCAGGGTGACAGCTTTTTAATTTATGTAATGTATGCCTTTATTTGTCAAACTTTTTGGTCAAAGCATCCTTTAATGATAAGTTACTTGTATTAAGAGAAACTCGAGTGTATTAGCATAAGTCATCTTTATCAACCAGACCTTCAAGCTGTCAAAAGCAGAAAGATTTATTTCACTGTATATACTTTTTTGAAAACCATGCTGAATGTTAGTAGTATTTTAGCATTACTGTATTGTCAGGGGTCCCAATTATCTGCCACTGAGTGCAATGTCACCCTGAAAATGCAAGCATTCTTAATTTAAAAAAAACCATTATTTTAATAGTTTTTATTTTACTCTTCTGTTGTTTTAATATTTTAATAAGTAGCTCTTCTAGCATCGACATTTTTTGTATCATTTTTTTCTTACTTTGCAGATTGATGGTCTAAGAACTCCTCAGTCAGAACCTTTACATTTCTAAAATTTAAGATTACAAAATTATGCTGAGCCATTGAGTTGAAGTGTCACTGTGGGTTTTAAAGTGCTGCCTCTTTTTTTTCAGTTCTCATTTTATGTAGAATGACCTATTATTATTTCCTGAGAATTTTTGTTATGCCCTTCTTGTTTTCTTGCTCTGTGTTCTTTATTGGTGGGTTCTCCCTGCCTCATGCTTTTGAATACAAGTCAAACTATTATCCAAAAACGCCGAATCTCATAATTTTTCATTTACATGCAGCATTCTTTATCCACTACTTTGTGATCTCTTAAATCTTTGAAAAATCAGTAATTTTTAATTTCTGTGTTTTATAGATGCAATTCATTGTTACCATATTCTTTTTCCAGAATATGTGTTGGATTGGGACCGTTGACATCTATTCAGTTCTTAACGCAGAACAGCATTAAGAATGAGTTTTAATACGAGCAGTCCTATGGTTCGTGATGAACTTTGTGTTAGGAAATTACTGTGTGTTTACTTTAAGAAGAAAAAAATCTAAAGAAGTTTTATTACTACCTGTGCAAGATATTGAGCAGGTGTTTCCCACAGTGAAGATATCTATTATAGTATCTATTTACTTTCTGTACATCGGGGCAGAACCTTGAGAAGAATGTCCTCTTGCTTTGTAATGGGGGGAGGGGGGGTCTCTAAAAGATGCTTGTAACCATCTCTTGGTTTACTAGTGGAACCTTAACCATCTACTAATGCTTAAAGGCTGAGCAGCAAGGACCATTTCATTGTGAGTAGTAAGGAGAGTCTTTGTTAAAAATGCTATCCATTTGCCTTTTTCCCTGGCCCTGCTTGAAATTGTAGCCATTTATTTAGTCATAAGACAATCCTTGTCCAAAGCAAGCTTATCTACCTTATTTAGTATGAATCTATAATATGATTACTCTTGGAGCTGGAAAATTGATGACAAAGTCAGCAAAGTTTAAGGACAGAGTGCAGTAAAAAAGATCAACAGGAATTTCTTTTCTGTCTGCAGGCAGATTTTCTAGTAGATGATTTTTCAGTACAACACTGAGAAGAGTACTGGAAAACTACCTGTATTCCATAGTAAGACAATATGTCTCTTTTTCTCCTTGAGCGTACTCATTACTGACTTACCATCATTTGAAATCTTATCATGCATGGAAGTGTGACTTATGCCATTAGTTAAGTATTGCAGGTAATGCAGGATGACCCTGATCCTAAGAAATTACCCAGTGTTCTCAGATGCTTTGCTAAAGGGGAAGTACAGCACTTGTGAGAGCAAATTTACAATAAATTGTGAAATAGCAGAAAGATGAGATTTCTTTGCTCAGTGTGTGCTAGAAACAAGCTGTCAGGAAAGTAAATTATGTTATGCTGAAGTGGGTGATGGTATGTACCTAATGGAGAAGCAGCAAGGATGCTTGCATACATTGACTTTATCCCTGGGAAGAAAAAAAAGCAATATTTTTAGACTGAAACCACAGATACTGGACATTAGTGTGAAGCTTTTTTGCACAAAATAAAGTATTTTCCTTAGGAACAGGGAGCCTAGGAGCTCACTAAGGACTTTTAGAATTCTTCAGAATTGTCCCATGCAGAAAAACTACAGAACTCCAAAAATTCAGGTGGTATGGTCCATTCATAAACAGCTTAAGAAACAGTGAAAAGGGTGAGTGTGACTTGGCTAGTGATGTTGCAGGCAGAGTGGTTCATAGCTGCAAAGGATCTTCCTGTTCTGGATGTTCTAAGACAGCAAACATGTCAGAGTTGAATGTCTGACCTGTACCTCTGGAAAGGTGATGGTAGATAGAAAGAGATGTAGCTTTTCCTTGTCAAACCAAAACTTTATCTGGGCTTATTGCCTGAAGTGCCACAGGGTTTGGCTACTGTGTGGAAGTGAAGGAGTGGACGAAGTACAGTTATACAAGTTTTGGATGTTTCTGTTTTGGATTGTGAAGTCCTGTTTCTGTAGCTGATCATCCTTTTCCCCTCATGAGGGATGTACAGCACTCTGTTTCGAGGCTTGGAATGTTTCTTTGAACATTTGACCAGAGGATTCAGAGATGACTGCATTCACTGAAGTCATCAGGATAAAAATCAATTGAAAGGAAGACAAGCTAGAAAGAGAGTGGTATACTGAGGAATGAAGCTAAATATTGGCCTGAGAAAAATGAGTGTTCCTCTGAGAATCCAGGAAACTATCTCAACTAATTTGTGAGTGTAGTGGAATATTTTGAAGTGTGTTTCTGTTGTTTAGCTATATATCAAATTGTCTAACCTGCATTATAAGGCAGCCCAAAAATTCATTGGTATCTGTCTCTGCAGCCCCATCTTCACTGAGAACCAATGTTTAAACTTGGGAGGGAGCCCAGGCAGAGACTGAAGCGTGGGTCCTCCTTACTTCTGTACCATAGTTGAACCACTGTTAACAAAACCCTCATTTCTTGTCCCTGAAACTCCTCTTGTTCATGCTATACCGTGAAACTGGAAGGAGGAAATGTATATGCTGGATCCTGATTTTCAGGCTCTGGCAACCACTGGGGGAATGAATGATTATTGCCTGTACCTGGCTGCCTGCCCTGAAGCTCTCTGTCCTCAGAAGACCGGTGTCCCTGCTTCAGAATTGGCACGGATGCTTCAACTTCTTCAGCCCAAAGGCTTAGTGTGTCAGGGTGCAGTAAACACTTGTCTCTAGTTTAGGATAATACACGGCTTGGTAACCAGTGTAGCTCAGCTGGAGGCACGTTCTTCTCTCGCTGGCTATGCCACAGGGATTGTTATCTGACAGGAAGGTGAGAGTGACAGTTGAGGGCAATAACATCTTAAAGTTCAACAGGCCTTCCTGCTGCAATTTATCTTTGCCCCTGGGTGTGACAATGAGCAGCAGGGAAGGGGTTAAGGGTTAGCTCTGTTATACTTACCTCAGCAGGCAGGATTTTTTTGTTTTACTGGGGAATACTTAAACTTTTTTCTTTCCTTTCTTTTCCCCTGCAACTGGCTCAATGGCTAGGGGAGTATTTGCTTTAAATCTCAAAAGATGTATAGACCACAGAATCCAGTAATATGAAGAGAAGCAAACCAGCTACTTTCAGAACACGAGAGTGGTAGCTGAGAGGCCAGAGCTGACTGGGTTGGATATTGTGCTGCTTTAATACAACAGCAGAGCTATCGGGACCTGATCTTTTATCTCTGCATGGTACTGCCCATGTAGAGTGACTACAGGTGTCTCCAGCACCGCTCTGCACTGTGCCATCGAACCAAATATTTTGATAACAAGACCTTGTAATATACTGGTATTGTAACCCTTTTTTACACAAGTATGTGAGGCCAGTTTTAAATGATGGTAATGACCCTGATGCAGTCCAGCAAATCTATATGTTACTGTCACGAAATCGCAGAATGGCTTGGATTGGAGGGGACCTTAAAGATCATCTCAAAGAATATGCTGAGTTGGAAGAAACCCACAAGGATCGTCGAGTCCAACTTCTGGCCCTGCACAGAACCATCTCCAAGGGTCTCACCATGTGCCTGAGAGTATAATCCAAATGCTTCTTGAGCTTGGTGCTGTGATCACTTCCATGGGGAGCATGTTCCAGTGCCCAACCACCCTCTGGGGGAAGAATCTCTTTCTAATATCCAACCTGAACTTCCCTTGACACAACTTCAGGCCATTCCCTCAGGTCCTGTCACTGTCCCCACAGAGCAGAGATCAGTGCCTGGCCCTCCTCTTTCCCTCATGAGGAAGTTGTACACTATCATGAGGTCTCTCCTCAGTCTCCTCCAGGCCAAACGGACCAAGTGACCTCAGCCACTTCTTATATGACTTCCCCTCAAGCCCCTTAACCATCTTCATTGCCCTCCTTTGGACACTCTCTAATAGCTTTATATTTTTTTTCGTATTACAGTGACTAATATTCAAGGTGAGGCTGCCCCAGTGCAGAGCAGAGCAGGGCAATCCCCTCCCTTGACCAGCTGGAGATGCTTTGCCTGATGCCCCCCAGGACACAGTTGGCCCTCCTGGCTACCAGGGCACTGCTGACTCATATTCAACTTGCCATCGACCAGGACCCCCAGGTCCCTTTCCAAGGTGCTGCTTTCCAGCATCTCATTCCCCACTCTCTATGAATGTACATCCAGGGTTGCCCCAAACTGGCACTTTCCCATGTTGAACTTTGTTTCAACCCACCTGCCATGGGCAGGGACACACCTTCCACTAGACCAGGTTGCCCAAAGCCCTGCCCACTCTGACTTTGAACGCTTACAGCGATGGGGCATCCACAGCCTCTCTGGGCAACCTGTTTCAGTGCTTCACCACCCTCACTGTAAAGAATTTTCTCCTAATATGTAATCTAAACCTGTCCTCTCTGTTTAAAGCCATTCCCCCTTGTTCTGTCACTACAGGCCCTTGTAAAATGTCCTTCTCCAGCTCTCCTGTAGTTCTCCTTTAGGTACTGGAAGGCTGCTAGAAGATCACCCTGGAGCCTTCTCCAGGCTGAACAGCCCCAACTGTCTAAGCCTGTCTTCGTGGGAGAGATTGCAGCCCTCTAATCATCTTCATGGTCCTCCTCTTGAACTTGTCCAACGGGTTCCCATCTTTCTTATGTTGGGAACCCCAGAGCTGAACGCAGCACTCCAGGTGGAGTCTCACGAGAGTGGAGTAGTGAGGGAGAATGCCCTCTCTTGACCTGCTGGCCACCCTGCTTCTGGTGCAGCTCATGGTTGGCTTTCTGGGCTGCAGGCACACATTGTAGGGTCATATCATACTTCTCATCAAACAACACCCCGGATCCTTCTCCTCAGGGTTTTTCTCAATCCATTTTCTGTCCAGGCTGTATTTGGGCAGGGAAATATACCTTGATTCTCTAACAGAGAGAGATTCCATTGTGTTACTTCTCCTTTTGGAACCAGCATCTCTTTTTACTTGTAATGGGTCATATGAAAAGATGTATCAACAATCCAAACCCAGTATGAGTCCTACCTTTTAATGAAACTTTGAATGAAGTTGTTTGCCTCTCTAAAAATCTGGTGCAAACCATGCAAATTTGGACTTCTGTTGTTCCAAGGTGAGATAATGAATGTGTGCACATATGGTCTATGTGAAGTGACTCATTTCTGTGCCATGACTTTTGGGTAAAGGAAAAAGAAAGGAATAATTTTTGTTCCATGTTCTTTCCTGTGCATAAACTTGTTTGCATGAAAAACCCCAAAAAACAAAAAAAACAACTCAGCCTACAACTGTGTTCTCTGTTTGTCTTTCTCTATTCCTGAGCTTAAATACTAAATCTGAGAAGGCTTCCCAGAATCTGACTGTGAACTCTGTCACTGGGCTTTGTAGCTAGGAATATGTCAAATGATTTCTAGGTGTTGAATCGGCTAAGAAGGAATCTTCTCTCTGGATACAATATAAATTGTTTATTTCTGTTTTGTTTTAACTTACTCCGCAAATAATATTTTTCTCTATATTATTAACAATCTTATTGATTCTCACTAAATAGACTTCAAGGCTTTTATGCCCATTACAGTCATTACAAATGATTTCAAAAAGTTGAACATTTAGGGTTATTCTGAAGAGAGGAACAACTGCATCTATTTTGAACTGCCTTTGTTCTGAAGACCAATTATTGGCGCACTTATGGCCATAGAAAACACTGCAGTTAAAGTGGGTTAGGGCTTTTTTTTTAAATATTGTTTAAATGTTTTTTGGGAAGTTAAACTTGCAGCATTTTCTGAAATTCTTCACATCAGTAAATGTTCTGAAAATGTTTTCCCTCTGATAGGAGGAAAAAAAATGTGCTGACTATGCATACCAGTCAGCGCATTCTAAAGCTCACTTTTTTTGTTTAGTTTAGGAATTCTATGCAAACATATTTTTCAGTATAGTTCCTAAGTCGCTCTGAAGGAATGTACTGTGCCATTTGACCATGAGATGTGGGCAAGAGATCTCTGGTTCTGTCTTGTGGTATTTCAGGCTTACTCTCGGTGACATCAGAGAACTGCTGAAAAAAAGCTGTACATGAGGCTGACAGGCTTGAGTCAACCAGGGGCTGCTTATGTGGGAGCCTGGTCCCTGGCCACTGATCTCCTTTACAGTGATTGTGTGCTTGTTCAGTCTCACTGCGCTGTGTGTAGCATTTTCTTCATAGGTTTAAGAATTGTTTTTCTTAGACCTGAAGTGACAAAATTAGGTTAAAGGGGAAAAAAAGGAACTGTTTGCTTTTGTGGGTTAATTACACTGCTTTAATTTCCATCCTCCCATAAAACAGACTAATTATGGTAGATATGCAGTAGCTCATATTACGTTCTGTGGTCATGCTCTGCTTTTATCAGTGTAATCATGTGTTGTTTTTTTAATTGTCAAATTACACTTGCATGTACTCTCTAGTTAAAAAGTAACTAATGTTCGTGGTTTGCAGATGTAGAAGTTTGAGGTAAAGCTCTTCTGAGGTATAAGGACTTGGTGCAAACTTGGTTGAGAACTCAAAACTTTTTGGGTTCCTCAAGATGGACTTGTAGCAAAGTAGTGAAGAGAAGGCTCTTGGCCAGGTTCCAGAAATAGGATATGGTGATTATGTGAATGATAATTGTTAGATTTATTGCTAATTCAGTATATGAATATTGCCAGTGCAGTTTCTCAAATAACAGCTCTATCATCTATTATAGTAGATTATAGTATGATCAAGTCATGGTCCCTTTGGTTGAGTCATGAGCTTCAGTGAAACCCCCTTGCTTTCTAAACTTCTCAGAGAAGTCTAGGTGTAGCTAGGTCCACTTAGTCTCTGATTTGGTCAACAGTTTGTGTCTAAAGGCTTATAATGCAAGCAGGTTTGGCTAGAAAAGTACAGGTTTACAGTCTGACCTTGCTGAATTCACAATTACAAAGCAACAAAGTACCTATTTAGCTACTTTAGAATTTTATCTCCATATGTGATGGGATCTAAGTGCTTTTTACTCACCTGTCAAAAAGTTCCTCATCTTCAGGTTGCACATACCCTGCAGGCATCTGTGCTGGGAAGGGGCTCTGCCTGGAAGCTGCTTGCAACGCTGGGAGACCAGTTGGCCCAATGTCCAGCAGCGTTTTATACCCTTATGCAGGCCAGTGTGCACCAAAGTCAGTCCCAAATATTTGGGCTCCCCCATCTCTGAAGTGCATTTATCATGCATCCAGACAGTTCCTCCTGCAATACTCACCTGGTGTTCTTATCCCAGGACAAATCTCATTACCGTCAGGGACTGCAGAAAGGGAGAGGAGAGGTGGGGCTGCGTGTGGAGGATGTATGCAAAGACTATATTTTGTCACTGTCAGGGGCCTCCAGTTTGAACTTGCTGGCTGGCAACCTGTGTTCAGGTGGTACTCAGGGCGTGCTGCTACTTTGGTGCATGTGCAGGAGCAGCTGCAGCAGTGATTGCTTGGCCAAGCTGTTGCCTCGTTTCGCACTGCAGTTTGTTACATGGCTGCAGTTTGGAAGTTGAGATGGGTGTAGGGTCTTAGGGGGACCTCAATGTTTGCTGCTGGCAGGTGAAATCTGTGAATATGGTAGGCTCTGTTTGCCTTGCACTTCAGGGCGGATGTGAATTGCTTTAGCCTCAGACTACCTTTGAACAGCCATTTGAGTGCCTCAGGCTGAGCCAAGAGAGGGATTGCAACTGTTGCTTTATCCTGCTCCCTGGCACAGGCTTGCTGTAAACAGCATAGTGTGTCTTCTGAGGTCAGGGTGATTCAAATGGCAGCCCGGGGGTCAAACATGTCTCACAGTATGAGTTCACCTAACCTCTTCTTTCTCTCAGCAGTGCTGCAAGAGGTCACCTTTTCCAGGGAGGTTGGGCTGGCTATAGAGGCATGCCAGGAACAGAAGTTGCATCACTATAGTCTGCAAGGTGGAACCCAAAGCTGGAATGTGAATTCTGACACTTAATTGTATTGGAGTGCTATGTCATGATAAACTGTGCTTGCTTTTTTTATCCTTCGTCATATTCAGCCTGAGAAGGTAAAACATTATGCTGTGGTGTTCAAGGCGGTAGAACTGAAACTTTGCAAATATTATTTGGTAACGCTTGTGAGCATTTAAACTTCTATCTGAGTCAGTAGTTCAACAACAGTTATGCCTTGGAGCTCTAAGACAAATGGGATTCAGAACTTTAAAAAATGTACCCCAGCTTTTACTACATTGAAAGGACATGATTCCAGTTTTGGTTATTATGATCTTTGACTAGAGCAGGCTCTGATGACAGACACAAATCCAAAATAGTAATGACACTGTTAAGACTGTGTCCCTAGCTTTCTGCTCATCCGGGATGGTATTGCCAAATCCAGTAGCAAGGAAGGTAGTCCAGTTTATCATAGCTGAACTTGTGCACATGCAGTTGTGTCTACTGTAGTATGTACTGCTTTTGTGCTTAAGTTATGTTTAAAAAGTCTTCAATACCACTTTAAAGTAAAACACAAAGAGAATCATCTTGAAGTGCTTTTTTAACTGTTTCTGTATAATCTTTTTTGTTTCATTTTGTATCAAGTTGTGGAAGGAAATATCTGGATTCTCTGCCTTTTGTGTTTTTAATTCTGTTTAGGAAAACATGCCTTTATGCACAGAACTGTAGCTCAACTGATGGTCATGGACCTCTCAACAATTTGAAATGTGTTGTTCACATGATAACTAAAGCTTTTGAAGTCTATGCCAAAAATGTGTTGGTTCTGGAAAACAAACAAACTCCCGTGTAAATCAGCACGATAATAAGCTTTGTCTAAAATTCTTCAGTTTCCTACTGGTGCCAGCAGTGCTTTCCATGAATTGTGGTACTCTGATGCCTCCAGGCCTGTCAAAAACAGTGCTAGACTCTATGAAACTGATTGTGGGGAAAATAACAGGGGAGTTACTTTTTTAAATTCAGGATAGTGAATTACTTGCCGTTTGATTGCTGTCTTCTCTCCTGTTCACCTTTAAATTTGCTACAACCATTTAATAGCCAGCTCAGCCACAAGAAATTATATTGAATCGAGTGTCTTTGCCTTAGCAATCACAGAAAGGCTGTAGGTTTTTTCTATTGCAGAAAAATATCTGCCTATAATAATTTCACTTCAGTGAGATTAACTGCATTAACTCTCCTGTTGCTGCCCTTCACTCACAGCAGTTGAAGAAAGACTTTTTTTTAAATTTTTTTTTTTAATTCTGCAGTACAAGGCTGCATTCTGTTTCTTTCTAACAGTGCTAGACCAGTCATCTCTGTTGCACTAATCTTAGTCAATAAAAATTTGCAGGAGAAAAGCTAATGTTTACAATGGCATTACTGTTTGGCACTAGGCTGCCTTACTTAGCAGAGCTTCTGTGTGCACAATCCTGTTTCACACAGTAACTGTCAGCTTTTATCAGCATCAGCTCTGCCTTTTGTGCAAGTGTGATATTGTTTCAGATGTTTTCTTTGTAAATGGATGCTTGACATGCTTCAGTCTTTTTAAACCCAGTTTGAGGACATGATTACCATCCTCAAAGCCAGACATGCCCGTTCCTACTACTGCTGTTTATGATGCTTTAGACAAGTGACAAGTTATGGGTTGTTGTCAGGTGAAGAAAGTATCCAAATTAGAGTGAATGTCTGAAAATGTTTGAGATGGATTTTTTGTTTTCATGATAATGAAGTTTTGGAACTGATAAACTTAGCTTTTTGCTTATTATAATAACACAACTAGGTAAGTCGTCATATTGTTTTGGGAAAGCCAGAAACTGCTTTGACTTTTTGGCGTGCAGTCAAGGCACAAAAGAATGCTTGATTATTTTTCAAATTTTTTTTTTACCCTCTGATGCCTCTGGTTGTATGTTGTACATCTTGTCCAGAAGGATACTGTAAGAGACAGTTTAGAAATCTGTACTGAAATCCAAAAGGATTACATCAAGTGGCTAATACCATTGCTGTGATTATAAGAACTTAATTTTTGAATGAAGGCTAGTGAAATCAGGCAGTGTCAGAACAGATGGGAAGATTTTGCTGATGTACACTGAAGATATACAGGCCCATGTGCACCAAAATGAATCAAGACTCTGTACGGTGTTTGGATGACCTGATAACACAAATTTCTAAAACGTTTTCTTAGAAACTGCTTGCCATCTGAAAATTTCACTGCAGTTATTCATGTATTTCTTTTTTTCCACATCAGATCTGAAATCGTGCTTGTAAAACCAGCACACCGATTCTAGTGATACAAAATGCAGTGTTCTCCCTGCTCTGTGGCTCAACCCTTACTTACAGGCACAGGCCTCTTAAGTTCCTCCAATCATTTGCAATTGACTTTTCCTGCCAGTTTAAAGTTGAAAACTGATTCTGAGTGACTGATAGAACAGACGTTAGGGTTTTTTCAATGTTGAATTCTGCTCTGTGATATACTACACTGTGATCACTTGGGTGATGCAGAAAAGTGGTCCTAGTGTGAATATGCATGAACGTGGGGTAAAGCACTCTGTTGAAGCATTATGGCTTGACCCCATCCCCTCCAAGGAAGGTGCAATACACAGAACTCAGAAGTCTTCAAAAGAGGAAAGTGACTTAGTAGAAACACTTTCGCATTAATAAAGATGCTCAATGCTTCTGCAACTCTTTTTCTTTTTTTCTTTTTCCTGAGTTTTGTTTTTATTCTTTGCTAATCATCCCTAAATCTGACTATGGTCTTTCCGCAAAATAAAGAGAAAAGGATACTTCATCAGGAAGTGACAGAGATTTCATAAAGTCTTTTTGGGACTTTGGACAAAGAAAGTGCTCATAGACTGCTGATTTGTGTAGAAACTTCAGCTGCGGGTTCGACTGCATGATAAATATAATGTTGCAAGAAATCAACCTTAAAGCTGTGGAGTTAAATTTACAAGAAAAAAAGCTAAGAGAAAAAAATACACGATTGAATGCTTACACTGAGATATTGTCAGCATTCCTGCTGGAATCCGCATTGTGACAACTTCATACTTATCTATATACAAATATAGGCTGGCAGAGAATGGACTGAGAGCAGTCCTGAGGAAAAAAGTCTTGATCTCTACGTAGTGTCTTGAAATAGGTCTTTCTCATTTTTTAATGAAGGCTGCCCATTTTTTAAATTACGGTGTTCAGTGGTACATGCAGTGTTTTAGGCTGGCACTTAAAGCTTGTACTGTTTACAGTAAAGCTTAAAATAGCAGATTGAATCCACATCTGCCCAGCATCCGGAATAATAAATCAAGAACTCTGTATTAATGTGCTCACGGAGGATGCTGTGGATTTATGTAAACTATGTTAATAAGGTTTTGCACTTTAATAATACTGCCTTTCCTCAATTAACATTTTCTGTGTGTAACTTACTGTGCTTTTATATGGGTCCTAATGGACAATCTGGGTGTCTGTCAACATAAAGAGGAAATCTTTATCTTTAGTTATGAGTTGGGATACCTCAGTTTGGTACATTAAAGTTCTGAGTGGTAATGATGGAGATGTCTCTTGATGTTTGTTTTTAAAAAAAAACATTTGGGAAAAAGTAACAGAGTCAGAGTAGGAAAGTCTCATTTATTTTCGTATGCTGTATTTTTAATTTTTAAAGAAGGGAATAAAGGTGTTTAGTTTAACCCAGGCTTATGAGCTTTAGTGTACTGAAATATGTTTTCTTTTGATTTTTAGTTCCTTTTATTTTGATTACTGTTCTTATATCTTACATTTCTTTGAGAAGAAGATAAAGCTCAGCATAATTTTATTTTTCCCAATTTTTTTTTAATATATGTTGTTGACCAGTGTGTGACCTGTGGGAGATGTGCAGATTAGGCTTTTTTTTCTGTTACCCAGCCAAGATATTCAACATTAAATGACGGGTGACTCTCAAGTGGTTTAGTTTGGATAAATGTCTAAAAGTTTGAAGCTTACCTAAATCTCCTTGGCCTAGAAATTGATTTGCCTGCAGTCAGGGAGGAAGGGACAACCTTTCTTGTTGAATTTCATACTCTTCTTAATTTTGCTTAGGTCGGGTTATTGCATTACACAACCTTTTTCTCTATACTTCATTCCCTTTCACTGCCTTTTATGACCCAGTGGAGGAAGTGCAGAGGTGCAAGAAAAGTTAAATAAAGTTCATCTTTCTCGTTTTCCCCCCTAATTGCAGACAAGGTTCAAATTAGGGTCAGGCTTGGGGTGATTTTTCTGTGTGCTTTCAGCTGGCTGGCTGCACTCTGGTGCGTTTCATGGAAATCGTCTCATATGAGGCTTGGCGCACTGCGAGTGCGGCAGGCAAGTGTGAAGTGCCTGTTTTTAATTTACTCGGCTGTTTCTTTTCTTCTCCGATATTAAATAGGGCAGAATAATGTCAGATCCTGTAGAATTGGTAGGCTCTTTAGCTTGCAGAAAAATTTTAGGAAATAGTTATCCTTAGGAAATATTAGGAAATTTTAGGAAATTAGTTATCCTTAATGACTTGGCATAGTGAACAGTATGTATGTGAGATATCTACCCATTATGGCTGTCTAGCATCTCTGTAAAAATTCTGAATATACTTGGAGCATATGAACAGGGGAAATTATGGAACAGGTGTTTTTCTCAGATTGTCTATGATGGGTAAGTTTTTTTGTAGCGTCCTGGATACACAGATTTTGGGAGCCTTTCAGTAATAATGAATTTGGGAAAAAGTGAGAAGTGAGTGGCTTCTGGAATCTTCATTTGCCTAATTCTTGTAAGCTTTTTTCTGCAGTGATTCTTGCTGTAGCAATTCCTGTAACATGCAACTCAAATCATGGTTGCAGCAATTTAAAGGTTTATCCATTACAATCTCCACCCCTTCTCGCTTTGGACTAGACCATAGGGTTTAAAATTGCAATTAAAAAAAAAGAAAATGAACTCTATCTCAGGCAAACTCAGCATAGCTGTATTTAACAAAGTTTATTGGAATGTTAAGATTGTTCAGCATATTTTAACAATAGTTAGGTAGTCAGTATCACTACTGTCTTACCACTCTGTGATAGAGTATTTCACCCTAGGAAGGATTGTTTATCCTGAAACTTGCAGTGATTAATAGATGTTGCTTTTTACAGTATAAATGGTCAAATGATGAAAGTCAACCTGCAGGTAGCAAATTGCTTTGTCTTTTTTTTCCTGTTTTACTTCTGTTGGGTACATGCTTAGAAAGTTTAAATAACAGTCATTGTAAGTGTAAGTACTTTGTTTTGGCACTCATGAAATGTGAACATAATATAGTGGGGATGACTGTAAGAGATGTTGGTGTGTGTACTATGTCAGCATTGAGTCTTTTATTACTACTTACAGAATTGGATTTTTCAGTTTCAGATGCAGATGTGTTTTGTTATATGATATGTAAAAAGTGAGTTTTTAACCTTTATTTCTTTCAATTGTTATAAAGTGTAACAGTTTCATAAAGTACTTTTCTGGAAGGCTGGTGTGAAGCTGGTAGTTGATACCACTCACAGGACTGATTAGCTGCAGTGACAGAGCAGATTCTGTCTGCTATTGTGCTGTCACTGAGTTAGCCAGAAATTGCCAAGTTAAATATAGGCTGAGGGATAAAGAGAGAATAGAATGGTGAGAGAAGGAATCAGAGACCATGGGTCACGAGAAAGAGTTAGGAGTTGCAGGCAGGCATAGGCATTCATGAACCTGAGCCGTGGAACCGCTGAAATGGCCAGGATCCAAGTGATGAGATCTCTCTCAGTTCCTAACATGGGAGCTTGAAGGGTGTAATTTTACAAAGAAATTGTATAAATATTGATCACTTGTGCATGTCACAACTTTGATAATTCATTTATTAGCTGTGTGTAGATTTTGGTAGGACCCATCTGAAGTGTTCGTGGTCGGTAACTAAAGGCATCTGACTGATTGTGAATTTTTACAATCCTTCCTCAAGGAAGGGAGACTGTGTAAAGGGGTGGGTGCTGGGTGAATTTCCAGTGACAGTGTATGTGGATGTTCTCTTTTTTACTGTGATCTCTCACACCAGTGTGAGTTAGCTCCCTCACGTTTGAGGTTATGTTGTTCCCGGGACATCACAATCTGTGGTATGGAAGGAAGAAGTAAAATAAAATAAAAAAAAAAAGATAAAGTGTGTTACTCACTGTAGTATGAATGTCAGTGCCTTACAGGGAAATGTCGTGCTTGTATTTGTCTTGAAGGTAATTTTACTGAGAATTTAACTTCTATATAAACTTCATCCATAGGCCAGGAGATTATAGTCAGTGTGCCAATATAATTAAAGAATCAGATTATATAAGTTGCAGAAAAGACTCTGGGCTGTGATAGTAGATGCAAAAACACCTCTTAAAGAACAGTCATCCCTACAGTTATATAATATTTATTGAGTGCCAAAATAAACAACATTGTAAGTGGGATTCAGAAATGAATGTTCAATTTATGGAAAACTCGAACAAGAGTTACGTGTTTCAGAGACTTCTTTGGAAATCTTAGGTGAGAGCTTGAATTATGACAGTCCTTCCTTTTCTTTCTCACAGGTAGAGAAACTGTGAGTCAAGTACTGATGAGAAAGCCCTGTAGTCCTTCTCCATTGGCTACCATCTGGTTGGTGGGAACATCTCCAGGGAAATACCTGCTGTGATTATATCACTGTTGACTGAAATGGCTTAATGGTTCATGAAATTCTTCAAAGCAGAGCGGTGAGGCTCCATAGAAGGGATGTCATAGCACTGAACACCTTCAACGTGGGTGTCTGCAGTTGCTTGGACTCCCTTCACAGCCAGTGGGGAGAAACAGGCACTTCTGGCCTGCAGTTCGTCTCATCCTGAAGTAGGTGTCTGACAGACGAGAGGAGCGGTGCTCTGAAGTGCTTTTCCTCTCTCTGCATTGACAGTGAAGGCAGTGAGGACTGGGTGATCTGGGTCCAAACACCTCTCTCGTGCCTGACCAACTCACCGCTGATAACTTTGCTTTGGAATGAGCAGCATTTCATGAGGCTAAAGGAGTACTACTTCCAAGCAGCCTGACCCACCTGACATGTTTCTGGTTTTCTGCTTGGAAGCACTAAGGCTTCTTAATTTGGCATGAGAAGATGTTTAACATTGGCCAGAAATAAGTTCTCCAGTACAGTCTCAAAAACTGAATCGGTTTTAAGTAAATCTCTTATAAAGAAAAATCTCAAACCCCACAACCTGAAGCAAAAACTGACAAAGTTAAAAAGGAACTGAAAGCAAAGCTTTGTCAGGGAAAACATTAAGCAACGTCTAAGCCTAGGCCTACATTGTTTACAGTGAATTATATTTTTCCTTACTTCTGCAATTCAATATTGCAAGAAGAGTTCTTTGAGGATTAATTGTTTCCTTCTTTCCCTGAACTGCCAACTGCAAAAAAATAAAAAAAGTTCTATACTCTGTTCTGAATGACAGGTCACTTTCAATTGTTTTAATATTCCAATCATAGAATATTTTTCTCCTTCATACTTGTGCAAAAGCATTAAAAAGGCATTCTACATTTGGATGCCCCATGTGTTACATTAATTGCATTGCTTTTCTTCCCACACCAGTTCTTGTGGGTGGTGGTTGTATTCTGATTTGGCAGAGTCTGAGAGACTCGCTTTAAAGATAAGATAAATAATAAGCATAGGCACGCTCTTGACACAACTTTCGCTCTTCTGGATCAGGAACATTGCCTTTTTATTTTAATGTAGCATATTGCCTTGTTCGAAACTTAATTTTACTGTGAATTCAATTATATTTAAGAAGTATCTAAAATGTTTCTTGAAGCTTTTGCTTTTGGTATTGAAGGTTTTTGGAAGAATCCTTGCTTCCATTTAACAAAAAAGTTCCTAATATGCAATTGCAGAGTAAAAAATTGAAAAGCTTCAGATGATATATCTAATGAATAAGGAAACCCCAAAACAAATGAGAGCTCAGGTTACAGATCAGCTCCTAGAACTGGCAGTTTTGTTCACCTGCTGTAATTTGTTCTGTTCCATTTAAAGCGCAGTTTCTTGTGATTCAATTTTTGGAATGGATATTTTAATAATAAGGAATATGTATCAATTATAAATATGGCATAAATACTTTGTCATGGTTTAGAAAAATGAGTAGTTTTAAATATGGTGTCTCCTGAGTTGCAGTAAATGCCACTGAAGCATGAAAAATATGTTCTAGTTCTATTCTTAGTATGAGTTCCATGTACCAGAGGACAAATGAAAGATGCAGTATCTGAGTACAGCTGTAAAGTAACACCACAGCACTAACATGATTAGTGACTGTAATGTTTGGGTCTGAATGTAACCCTGTGGAGGTGTTTGGATGAAATGGGTTTTGGTACAGAATTATGAAAGCCAGAGAGAAGCATTGGCCCCTCAATTTTGTCTGTCCTGTTGTTTTGGATGGTTGTTGATTTTCACTATATGCTGAAGGTTGATATTGCTGGGTGGGGTTTGCCAGTGAATGTTATTTCATACATTACTAAGAGAGCCTAACATTAAAATTTCCTAATGTTGCCAAAACTAGTATTTGGAATCAAAAGGACAAAAGGTTACAGGTGAGAACCCATCTCAAGCACAAGAATTTCTTTCTGGTTATGACTCAAGTAAATATTTCAAATAAGTATGTTTTTTGTATTTCTTACCTACATTATATTGCTGTCAGGCTCTGTGTACGTGTTACTGTGCTGGTTGCATTCATTACTAGTTTCACTCTAGCTACTTGTGCCTCAGTTTCTTCTACACTGGATTATTCTGTTGGCTGCTTCTTTGGAGTTCATATTTCATCACCTGCAGGATGGCTGTCCAAAAAGTGCTCCTTGCTCTGCCATTTCAGGCCGCTGGGGCTTCTCTAAGTGGTTTGAATGGAGGCCGTTTGGGGCATCTTTGTGATCTATACGTTAAAAACAAGTGCACCAGCTTTGTTACCTCTACTTTCAGACTGTAATCCAGGCTACAGCTTTGCTTGGTAAATTTTAACTATTCTGGTACTTTAAAACCTGCTTTATTTCAGCTTTTTGCCTTGGGAGCTGCGGGAATTGAATCATAGCGCTCCAGACTTTTTAGGTGCGTAGGAAGGAGGAACTACCTCGCTGGGCCACATGAAAGGACTGTCTAATATGCACCCAAATGCTATGGCTAGAAACAGATTTGGGTGTCAGCTGTTCCTCCTCGTCCTCCTCCTCTGTGTGGATGTGTCCGCTTTCCACACAAAGGCCGGTTGGACCACTTTCCTTTACACAGCTGTTCCCAGATTTGTCTCTGGAGGTGGGAGTCTGCCAGTTTTAATGTGTTGTGTGTTAAGTGAAGTAAAGCAATCATTTGAATTGCTGCAGTTAGTAATGCTTCTGGATAGTGGAAAGACTCATCTGAAAAATTAAAGTTTTTCAATTTCCTATTAATTGCTGGGCTCTGGATTTGCCTGATTCTTTCAGGAAAGTTATTTGACAACTGACTTTCTTAACCAAGAATGCTGCTTCTGCTCAGTTAATACATGGTTAAAATGACTTCTTCAGCACTGAGCAGAGTGAATTCATGGGAAGGATGTGAAACTGCTTTCCAGAGCAAGATTTGACATGCAGGAAGGAGGAAATGCAAAAGAAACGTCTGACTTTCCCCCTTGTGTTTGTGGTTCTAAGAATGTTGGTTTTTATAAGGCCCTCAGTTGTTATGCACTTTTTTGGTCGCCTTCCATTTTACCGGATTGAGAGGAGCAGAATCGATACACATTGGTATGTGGTGGCTTTTCTCACCAGTAGATGATTTTGTAACATAAAAGCTGTAGCAGAGGAAGGTAAGATTAAAGCCATAACTAAGTAAAAGGCAAATGACAAGCTCAGTCTGAGAACACAGATTAGAGGTGTTGCCGTGTTTTTTGGTAAAATAACACAAGTCTGAAATTGCCACTTTACAACAGTTCTTTTGTTTTCCTGAGCAAACAGACAAACCTTGGAAAGACACATTTCAGAATTTTTGCCATTTGATGCCCAGGTTTTCAGAATTCCTAAAGTACTTAACAAATCCATAGGAGCTGTCAAAAGGGAGATATATCTAGGTTTAGATTTTACTTCATTTTATAGTTGGCGTGTGTGTACAGATAATATACTGCAGTTGGAATCAAATTCTCTCTGTGGTCTTCTTAAGATAATAAAAATTTTAAAATAGTGAATTAAAAATTATTTGGCTGCTATTCAAGTTGCCTTCTTTCTCCAATTTGGGATTGATGTCATTAATAAAATCTGAAAATGTAACTTTTTTTTCTTTGGTGCTTACTGTCTGTGAACAGAAGGAAATCTTTTTTCCCAGATTAATATGATGATTCATAACTAATTTAATTCTTAAGTTTCCTGTTCTTTGAGTCACTTCCTTTGGCCTGTGAACTAAAAACCCCTTCCAAAGGAAGTGCCCTCGCTGCATCAAAAAGTTTCAGACATCCAGTTTGCATGCTTGTGTTTCCTTTTCTGAAATAGGCTGAAACTTGTAGTCAAACACCAGCCATGGCTGAACTCTTGTGCAAAAGTTGATTGGATTGTAAGAACAAGCATCCTTCTTAAGGGTGCCTTGTAAGCAATTTCTAAACTATAACAGTTAATTTAAATTTTAGTATTTATACAAATGTGCAGCACTTGGTTTTAATCCACAAGAAGTTAAGCTTAGTCTGAAATAGAGGAAATAGTTTTTAAAATGGTATTTAATGTGATTATAATATATACAAGTCTGTATTGCAGGATAAATCATTCCTGCCTAGTTGTTTTTTATTTTTCTGACCAATTCTTGTCCTATAGCAAACCAATGAAGTTAGCAGAGTTTATGCTATAATACTGCAAACTTGAAGAGGTTGAATAGAAATACCAGAAATGCCTAAATTTAGAAAAAAAGTTGCATCTTTATATTTCGTGGGTGTTTTAGCTTCTAAGGCAAGTTTAGTTTTAGTGTTGTATTTTAGAATGTGATTGTGATTGGAACAATTTTTTTTAAGAAAAATAAGCAGATTTTTACAGAATAACACGATTTTAGAGCAGTAAGATTTTAATAAAACTTGATTCATTATAGGAGTCACAATAGCAGCACGAATGTTGACAGTGGTGTTACATTAACATTGGCCTGTGCTTAGGATGTAATGAAAGGCACTGACAGTTTGCTGGTATAAAAAACTGTGCTGAAAAATTACTTCAGTAGTTCTCTTGGTAGTTACTACTAATGTGCTTTGTTGCCTTGAGCTATTCCCTTCCCCAGTTTCTGGGAGGATGCGGTATATTAAAGTTGAGAGTGGTGTGCCTTTTGCTTTAGCTTAAGTGAAAGATGCAAAGGGTTCCTGGTTTTCAAATACGTCAGATTTTACCATAATTTTTGCCCTGCAAAAACTTTGGTATTTTCTCCTTTAAAGGACCATGCAGAAAAGAAAATGAATATGCATTCTGAAGTTAAGGATTTTTTATTTGTCATTGTTCTTCTTCTGAAGAACTTGGCAGTTTCCTCCGGTGGATTTCAAGGAATAACACGTTTGTTTACTTACTAACTATGAAGGACACTGATGCAAATAGCTAATAGTCTGAAGCAATACTAATCTGAAGGTTCATAATTTGCAGGATGCTAGTGAATAACAAGGGACAGAGTTCTGCATTTTCCTCCAATAATGTTTTTATTATCATGTAAAGTTTGGGGATTTTTTTTAAATCAGTTATGTATAGAAAGGTTCTAAATACTGTAAAATAATGAATCCATAATAATGGAGTAAGGTTCTTGCTCTTCACATGGATAAGGCTGGATGGAGTCTTAAATTAGAATTTGAAGGCAGTACAGACTTTTTTTGAATTTTTCTTCTGTTAGGCTTCCTAGATTCTATTTAACTTTCAACATATTTCTGGCTTTTTATTGATTTTCTCCCATTTACTACTTTTTCGCTTACAGATCCCAAAACCTGGAGCTAAAATTGTCCTTTTGGTTTTCCTAACAATGCCATAAATCATAGAACAGCCATGTGAAGACTTGTGATTTGCTTAGATCGTTAAGTTATGTGATGCCTTCGGGTGCATTTCAGAGAAATAAGTCCTGTGGTTTTAACATCTGTAGTAATGTTCTTCCTGTTGAATTATTTATAAGTTTTATAGTTACTTGTTTTACCATAATTAATGATATGAAATCTTCATTTCTGGTCTCTTAAGACATACTAGTGTTAAAATCTGTACATGTAGTATAAGAAACTGTTTATGTGTCATCTGCTGCAGCAATGCAGAGACCTAATCAAGATTGTGCTAGGAATATTGATGAATTGCCTTAATGCACTGAAAGTACACACATAGCTTAATCATTTTATGATGGAAACAAACAAAACCCAGACAAATGAACTGCAGATACTCAATAAAGTGAGATCAGTTTTGGAGTTTGTGACAAAAATGAACTGTTTTCAGAAAGAAAATAGTTTTATGCACAACTATGAGAGAATAGAAAGAGTTGAAAATATCTGTTATGCTTAGGAAATGCAGGAGGACACATTTTTATGGGTATGTTCTTTTGAACATGAGTTGCTGCTGCAGCAAAAAAACAATGAGTTTAAATGTGCTGTTCCAGATCATCCAAAATTGGTTATATGAAACAATAAGCACATCCCCACCCCTCCACACCCTCCTGCGGATACATTCTATAGATCTTTGGGCCTCGCTTGGAAACCTTCTGTCTTTACAGAGGGGCTATACCTTCCCCTGCTCTCTTTCCTTCTGAACATAGGGAACCATATCCATTGGTCATCTAGATCTGCGTGAAATGTTTCATTATTATATAAAATTTCTCATGCATTGTAAGACTTGATAAAAATTGGCATTAGCTTTTGCTTCACACTTGTCTAATGGAGGAGGTTGAACCTAAATCTGGAAAGGGAAGTCCAGAAGTATATTTGACTGAACAGGCTCTCCTGTTATGGAGGATGGGGGTTGAGGATGAAGTCTGATTGACATATGTTTTTATTCATAAATCAAAATGTGCAAAGCAGATACTAGTGTTATAGTATTTCTTTTTATGTGTCTCAGGAAGTTTAAGGGAATTCTTATCTCTCTCTTATCAGTCATACTAAATATGTGGTTGAAGTGCAGGGCCCCCTGTCTGTCTTTAAGGAACTGTAAATGAAAAATTGTAGTGTAAATCATAAGAAAAATCCAAGACAATTGAAACAGAAATGTTTGTGGTATGTGTTGTGGCACATATGAGCTTTGTTCACTGAAGGGTTCACAAAACTGCCTTACACCAAGGAGAGAGATGTACCTCTGAAAACAGCAGTGGTGGGGAGCATGCTTAGACCCAGCATCCAGTAACACTGGACACTGTGCTCTGGCACTCCATGCACTGGATACATCCTAGGGTTCCACTTCTTTAATAAGTGTTTACTGTTGTTCATCTCTTCTCCATCCAAATTTGCATTATTTTGGGGTCCACTGGACTCAAGCTCCATTTCAATAGCACATTAGTAAAGCTGGTTTGTAAGTAGATCTCCTTCCTCCCTTCCCCAAGCTTGCTGCTGTTACTGGTGGAGGAGCACTTGGAGAGCTCTGTGGGAATGCAGCTTCTCATCTCTACTCTAGCCCACTTCTGATGCTCTGCTTCTGTCTGCTGTCATTTACTTCTGTGTCATCCCTTGATTTCCATGACCAGACCGAATCCGTTTAGTTTTCTTCCTGAGGCTTTTTTTCACTTGCATGCCTATTTTTGTGATACCATCTTCATCTCTGCTAGTCCTCAATTTGTTTTATTTTTATTGTATTTTATCTTACTCATGCCTGTTTGTGAGATGTAAACAAGCAAGAAAAACTCATTCTCGTAAATCTTCTTTTATCAGTGTGGATTAATATCTAAGTGATGAATAATCATCCTTTTTAATGCAGGTGCTCACTTCTGTTCTTATGACTATTTAATGTGTTTTTGATACCACTTACATTGTTACAGAGCAGCAATCAACAGAAGACAAATTTCATTGTAGACCAGATGTGGCAATGAACTTTGTATAGCCTTGTTTCAGTGAACACTGTTACAAATCATTGCTCACAGTGTATTGTAAAATACAATATCTGAACGCTGTATAAACCCATTGTCTGAATTCTCTTACCAGGATGGTGATTTTGATTTCACAGCACTCTGGTTCCACAAAAACAATTTGTACAAGCACTGCAAACCATACAAGCTCCTAATATTTTCCCCTATATGGTATATGATTCTCTGTTTGCTTGTTAGTTTCTCTTAACTTTTGTTTTATAGATTATTTATGTTTTCCAAATGATTTTGTAATATTGGGATAGTCTAGATATGGTTGAGTTTATGGAGCTGGGGTTTACTTCTTCAGTCTGTCTCAGTTGATGTGACTCTACAGTGTGCAATACACTAAGAATTTTGTCCATACTGTATAGAGCTGGCCAAACAGGAACTGGAAAGATCATCAGTAGATGGTGCAGGATTTGAGGTTGCATAGGAATGAGAGGATTTTTTCATGCCATGACTTTGTGTTGGGGTTTTGTTTCTCTGATGGGGTGGGGGGAAGGTGTGTTTGGATTTTTTGTGAGTTTCGTTGGGTTTGGGGATTTGGGGTGTTTTGGTTTGGTTCTTTTTCTTTTTTTTTTTTTTTTTTTAATCTTTAATGGTGATGTTTTGTTCTTAAGGCAGGTGTTTGGACTCAAAATACTCCTTATGCTTTAATAGGAGTCTCACAGTAACCAGAGGGACTGGCTGACCCCGATGTGGTATGTTAGAATAGCCTGATGGAATTGTACAGGAGTGTATATTCATTGCAGGTTTTTCCAAGAACTTACATACTAAGTATGTACTATTGATTCTTGTGGTGTGTAACCTTGGTGACACCAAGGTTAACTGACTGCTGCATTTGGGTCTGAGCCATCAGACCTGCTTTTAGCTTTCTTGTTTACTAGCAACTCACCCTTCTCTGTCTTTCCTATATGTACAGACACTGTCTGTACCCCTTCAGAGATGTAGGATTTATTGCCCAGCTGCACTGAGTCTCTGCAATCTGTTTTGAACCTCAAACTACCCTGTGGTTTTGATGCCAAGGCTCTAGTCTTATGAGTACTTAGATTTAAATTCATCTGTCTGTCCCACAGTGGTGAAAGCAGACAGACATATAGATACAGACCTTTTTTAAAAAGCTTTAAAGCAAAATTTTCCTAGGTAGCTATAGGAGATAAGGATCAAGGAATAAAAACTCAGCATTAAGTGTCCTCCAGTTACCCCTTCTCTGTACCGACCTTTAGATTTATGTGAGAACAAAATGGTGAACTCAGAATCTTTTACCTGTGTCTCAGCTGTTCTGCATAATATGGGGTATTTCTCTTTAACTCTCTGTACAGCTCATCCACTGATGTAAACTTCTTTACTTCCATTTCTGACTGGAACACTAACCAAGAGCAGCGGAGGTCATGCTCTGGCTACTTGTGGTTGAACTCCCTCCTTCCTGCACCTTCCATCTTAAACATCTTGCCTGTAGCTTTTAAGAGTCAACTTTCACAGTCATTTCTTTTTCTTCTGTTTAGGAATTTCCCATTCTCCAAACCTTAGCCTCTCAAGATAAACTTGGTCTGACAGTTTTCCCTAATTTTCTTCTGCGTTATAATTCTTAGAGATTCCATCTGAACATTTGAAGCTTTCTGTCCTATTGGGTATTCAGGCTGTCAGGCCTAGATCAGAGAGCAAGTGCAAAAGCGCTTCTTCTCCTAGGCTGTTCCTGATGCAGTAATTTCCAACCTTCAAGCAGGATCCAAAAACTGTGCCTCCCAGTTACTGTAACACTGTGATAATTTAATGACTAGGTTCATGTCTTCTATATGAATGGCATAATTTACTTCTCTCATGTTAAAATTTACCATGAGGAAATGATCCTTACTTGAATATGTTGATTTTGTCTTTCCCAAATGTACGTGTAATTTCAGGATTTGTTTTAAATCCTGTGTAAGAATAAAGTTGGTTTTAAGATTATTATTTTTTAGCATTTTCTTTTCCACTTTTCTCATTTCAGATGTTGCAGTTGTGGACATGAGTGATATTTCCAAGCAACCATCACTGTTTTACCACCTTGGCGTGCGTGAAAGCTTTGACATGGCTAATAATGTTATACTTTACCATGACACTGATGCTGACACTGCTCAGTCTCTCAAAGTAAGGTTCTCACTTGAAAATCTGCTTCATTTCAGAAATATCTTTAAATACCTGAATCTACAAATGTTTGTGTTTTTCTGAAACTTCCACTGAATGTCATTTCCTGAGAGCTACGTAACAGAATCATGATAAGAAGAAACAGTTACTAGCAAAAATGGTAATAATTAGAACAGTATAAAAGCTTTTTTGTAAGAAGAGTTCTGTAATGTGATACTGATTTTGCTTCATATGGTTAGACTTGGAAGTGAGAGTGCAGGTCTGATTTTTTCCTTCCTTTCCCTCTTAGTTTTAGTACATGTAAAAAAAAAAGTTATGGTTTGTATTATCAGGACACTTGAAAAAGGGCTGTATTGTAACCTACTCCTATTATTGAAGCACTTCTGTCAGACGAGGTTTGTATTCCCTAGGTGCTGAGCAGCTGAACTACAGGAATCTCCTTTTTATTGCTATTTGAAGATAAAAAAAGAGATCCTTGCCAAATCTTTTTATAGAACTATCGTTCATTTTTATAGTAGGATAATACATGCTATACACTTAAGTCCTGAAACTACTGTTCTGGATGCAAGTCATAGGTTGTGGATGTTTCTGCCTTTCTCAGTGCCATCTATTTCTGCTTTTAATATTATCCATTTTCTACTGCCTTCACTGAGAGCAGCAGTGTTCTTGCTTTGTTGGTTTTTTTCCTTGAGTTATTACCCCTTGCTACTTTGCTTTTTTCACACCATCAATGTCCAAAAATTCTTTTTGGAATTCTCCAACCTCTCTTGATCCTGTAAGAATATTGTTTCATCTTAATTTTAAATCTCCTTCTTTCTTCCCCAGAAAAGCTCCGTTCTGTCACAACTTCTCATTCATCTTTTCTGGTCTCAATGTTACTGATTTTAGTCTCATGTATTTAGTATCCCATACTTGTTTCTTCCTACAGTGGTCCACATACACATTCACATTCAATGTGACCCGGAGTCACAAGAACTTAAGAGTTGGAGCCTCTCACATTCTTGCTCAAAGAGGTTATCCATATGGATATGAACTAAATTATACTGGCATGTCTTCCTTTCCTCCAGCTAATCTGGATGGACAGGAATGCAGGTTTTCATCCTGTGTTGGTGATACACCTGACTGCAATGAAATATTTAATTTTTGTTTTTCATCAGTACATTTCTATCTTTCTTTTATGCTGTCACTCAGATGTTCTGATCAACTTGGTTCTACCAAGCACAGGCTAATCATCTTCTATTTGTCACTGCCCAATGAGGATGTCTTTGATTTCTGCGCTTGGTGCCAAGCACATACTCAAGCACCTTCTCCATAACTGGAGTGCTGAATGATCTCCAGGATTACATCCATCTGGTTGGCTCTTCAAATTGATTGTTGTCAGAACTTGCAAGTCTTTGCACTGTCAGTTGTAAGGCTTTTTTTTTCTGAGGATGTAAAGCTCAAGTCTCCAGACCTGGGAACACTGGAACGTGACTGGGTCACATAAAGCTAGAAAAGCTTTATCTTTGTCTTCATGTCTCTTCTTCAGTGCCTCTGTCAATGGCACTGATATCTTCCTCATCTCTCAGTTGTTTGCATGACCTCTTTGGCCTATATAGGTCCCTAGTATGTGTTACTGTGGGATCATAAAGCTCGATGTAAGTTCCTGGAACCAAACAGAAGAGATCGTCTGTATCAAGTGCTAGAGTAGTTTAAGCAGGACACTGGTTCAGGGTTCAGTCCTACCCTGTTGTCCTTGGTATCTCTTCTGCAACTGAACCCCAGTTCAGTACTGGGTAGCATTCAAATATGCTAATACAGCTTTCTTAGGAATACTTCAGAAAGTAGGCAGGGATCGTTCTTGGGGTATTTCAGCCAGGAACCGTCCATGACACATTTCACACAGTTTCAGAAGAGTTAATTTCTCCTGCTGAGAAAGATCTTTATCTGCAGTAGGTAAGGCTCTATTGCAGATACTTGCTTAGTTCAGTAGACATTAAATTTCAGATATGTGATATTTCAGATGTCTAAGCTTTCCATCACTTTTTTTCTGATGTATTTTATTGGGCTTAAGGATTTTAAGTTAATGAGTAATTCTGTATTTTTAACCATCTGCCGATGGTTCTGTGTTCTCAAGTTTATTACTAATTTGGTCAGGACTTTTTTCCTTCCCTTTATGAATTTATTACTTTGTTTGGATCTAGGTTGCTGTGCACACCTCTTAGGAATGGTTAGCCTAAGTGTTACAAAGGCAGTATTCATGTCTGCTGTTACTTCTACTGAAGATCTGTGATGTTCAGGCAGCCTGACTTTATGTAGATTATCTCTTATGACCCATCCTGAAATTGTCCCAGGAGTTGTCTCTTTAGTTTCATCAGTATTCTTTCCAAAACAATCTAGTTCTGAGGACATAGAAGATTATGTAATCTGGCTGCCAAGAGGGTCATATTTGCAGAACTAAATCTCTTAGATGGCCCCTGATATTTTGTCTGTTGTTGAGGAAAAGGGTGTGTTGTCATGATAATTTCTGTGCAGTCCAAGTGGATTTCAGGCTTTCAGATGTGAAGTTGCTAAGCAGAATGACCTTAGGTTTTCAGAGCACATTCCATTAAATTATATTGATAACCTTACTTAGAAACAAGTCTACGTCTAAGATTTGTAGCATGGCTTACCTGATGATCTCTTCAGTTTGACTGAGCAGTCCATCACATGTTTAGTGATGGACATGTAATCCATCACTAAAAAGAGGAGAAGGTTACTTACTGGCAACTGAAATCTTTGAGGTCTGGTTTACATGCCCATTAGTTTATCATCTGCTTCACAGTTTCAACATCTCTCTTTAGATTTTAAGGTGAAAAGAATTAGGGTGTAGGAGGAATGTGTTGATCTATGCCAATCTGGTAGGAAAGGGGCTTAGGTATCTGAAGGATACCTTTCAGAGAGAAAAACCCTCCGGCTTTGAATGCTTTTGTCTCACAGATGCCCAGAGTGTGTCTGGGTGTGCCCAGTCTGACGAACTCCAGTTACTGGCAAGTACAACTTTATATTCTGAGCACTTCTTCAAGCAGGTTTCTTTGCTGAATTGTTAATTTTTATGGCTTTTCTTGATGTTCTATCCCTTTACTGGAAATCTACTGTGTCAGGAAATCTGAATTATACTGTGAAGAAAACGTCTGCGTGTATATATGTATAGCAGTGATTTTTATTGGAAATAATAATTCCCAGTAAAAACAATTAAACATCTCTATTTATCTCTCTTTTTCCCCATAGGATATGGTGTCTCAGAAAAACACAGTAAGTATTAAATCCACATTCATTTTAAAACACAAAATGGAAATACTACATTAATGTAATAAATAAAAAAACTCTGCATGATTGAAGGAAATTGTTTTATCTCTATACAATTCAAACTAATGGAAATCTTTTCAACTTCCTTTCCAAAGTAAAGCTAGATGAAAAAATTACTTTACTTTTTAAAGTAAAGGTGCCAGTAGATTTTATATGTAGGTTGACAGATCAATATATAAACTCAGAAATTGAAAATATCTTTATCCCTCTACCACCTTCACCCATTCGTGCAAATGTATATGTGTGTGTGATGCCTTAATGGAGCTTACTCTTGTATCTTAGACAACTTTGACTACTGTATACCCATCCTCTTCCTTACAAATTCACAGATTTACTTAGAAATGTGAAAAAAGCTTATTTCCCCCCAAAAAAATATTCTTACAGCTAATGTAAGTAAGACCAAACAAGTAAGTCTGAGTTAAGATAAAATGATGGTGTTATTTTAGGCTTTTTGAAATATGCTACAATATCTTATGCAGTTTTGTCATACTTCACATCATGTCAGTGGTTATTTTCATTAAATCCTCCACACTTTATTTTGAGGACTGCTGAATTTGCAAAACTCTTAGACTTCCATTTATCCTTTCTTTTTCCCTCCATTCACCATATGCTTTTATTTTCTTCTGAACAATATTGAGTAGGAATAAAATAATAAAATGGTCTTAGAGTTTGATAATAATTTAAAAGAGAACTAGGAGAAATAATGCATTAGTCACAGCAGTTTATTTTGAGCTGCTGTTTATACTTGGCCCACAGTGCTGCATTAAGGCTAAAGATAGATCTCTTTCAGCAAATGTAAATGCAGGTCATCCTTCCTGGCTGTCTAGTGATCTTTGAACTATTTTGACCTGTGTGATGGGAACTGCTTTTACTGGTCTATAGTTTTGTTAAGGGGGACTCAGAATGAGGCAGATTTGCTTGTAATTGCTACTGTCCATCAGCTGGTGGATGACCAAAATTTCACAGGCATGTGTTTTCCCCTCCAGAGCAAGAGGGAGAATTGTGCCTAAGCTATTTGGTGGGAATTCCAGAAATGGAGTAAAGGAAAAGGGGACAGTGGCAAGTTCAGCCTAGTGCAATCAGACTAGCAGCCTGCAGTCTTCTCTTTTGGCAGATTCTTTCTCCAAAAAAGGAGGTATTTACCTTCACAATGAAGAGAAGAAAAGATAGAATCACAGAATATGCTGAGTTGGAAGAGATCCATGAGGATCATCGAGACCAACTCCTGACCCTGCACAAGACATTCCCAAGAATCACAGCATGTGCCTTAGAGCATTGTCCAAACACTTCTTGGACTCAGACAGTCTTGATACTGTGACCAGTTCCCTGGGAAGCCTGTTCCAGTGCCCAGCCACCCTCTGGGTGAAAAACTTTTTCCTGATACCCAGCCTACACCCCCCAACAGCTTTATGCTGTTGGTTCTAGTGACATGGTTTCTACAGCAGGGCCTGGTATTGGACCTGTAAACACCATGTGGCTAGCAAAAGGGGCAGGGAGACATCACTAAACTAGGATCCTGATCCCTCCTTTAAAAAGGGGGATTGCCTAATCTACTTTCTTCAAGTGCTTAAATTAAGAAAACAGTTGTGAGTAAAATACAGTGAGGAAAAAAAGTAATGACTTTTAATATCAAGTATAGATTCTTGACCCTTTTGTGTTATTTGAAGTCACTCATATTTTCTTTTATTAGATAAATGTACTCCAGTATTTCATTCTTTCCTCAGTTTTTTTTAATCAGAAATTAGAACAAACTCATTAGCAAGCTAAATAGTTAATAGGTTAAAACAATGTTTTTCTAAGTTGAAGCTGACTTCAAACAGACAATTGCTTTTTCCTCCTTTCCAATCCACTGAGTTGTCATAAGAGGTTTGCAGTTTACTGCTGATTCAATGTGGTGCCACTGCTTCATTTTTAGGTTAAATATTTGACAACCCCATGGACAACATCTTGTTTGAAGTTCATTGCTAATGAGGCTTGCTGTGCTTATCAAGGAGGCACAGAATTGCCATGAATTTATTGGGTCCAGTCATACAGTCAAGTATGTAGTTAGATAACCATTTCAGTTTAATTGCTGAATATTAGATACAGCAGTTAATACCCCTTTATTAGGGCTTTGTGCCTTCCTGTCACTTTTCCTGAGGGCTGGAGGCATGCTGGAAAGAGGATAGATACTCAATCTAATAAGCCTTGAAGTGGTAGCCACAGGAATATCCTTGCTGGAGAAGTCCTCTCTGTGTTTTACAAGCTCTGTCTCCATGCATCTGCGTGGTATGTAAGGAAAGGGGAACAACTGGGATTGTTACCAGGCACAGCACACCTTTGTTCCGGCAGCAAGAGTGAAACTTTCTGTGCTGGCTGCTGTAGCTTGGAGCTTTCTCTGAGGTTTCCCTGCCCTCACCTTTGCTATTTATCCTGCAAATGTCAAGTCATCTACAAAGGCGCAAAAATCTAGCCTAGAACAGATGTGGATCCACACTAAGGATGCAGAGAAGGTGAATGACTAGTGTGTTGTCTGGGGCTATTTGCTTTTGTGTAGTACAACTAAGCCTTGAAGAGAATGGATGTTTTCCATGTAAAGAAAATATTATTCTAATTCGGCATTGAGGAGGAGGCAAGAGCAAGGAAACTACATAAAGCTGAAAACAATGCATAGAAAAAAAAAAGGTCAACAATTCATTTGAGATTTGGCCTGAGTACAGCTAACCTGACAGTGAAAATTATGCAGCAACATGCTGCAGTGGTGTGAGTCTGAGAGATTTAATAGCTTGCTGTCTGAAAAAAGTGTGTGAGAGTAGAACTTCCTTTCTTCCACCATGCAGGAATGAAGATTTCAGGGATAAGATGGAAAATATGATTCATTTCTACTTGACTCCCCTAAACAAACAATTAAAATTCTGTATTGATAATTTGTTGCATACTTGGATGCAAAAGGAAAGAATTGTTGGATGTGGGAGTTCAGGTCCCAAGAAAGAATTGCCCTGGCATGAAATTCAAGGTCAAGATTCTTTGTCCCATCAGTTAGATTTCCTTCTGTAGAGCTCATCTGAACTTTGAGGACTATTTTCTGTTAATTTTACTAAGGATTGCACACCTTCCTATTTTCTGTAAAAATTATTATCAATAACATAAATGGCAAATTTGCAATCTTGCAGAACAGGTTTTTTTCCTGTGCTGTTATGGAAGAATGGACTAAAGGGTAGAGTAAAAAAATATATCTATGAAAAATGGGCTTGTGCTTTCGAGTTTCTTTAGATGTCAGACAAACATTGGTTTACTGAAGAAATGAAATTTCAAGGATTTTCAAATGCAAAAGGTTAAAAAAATAATTTTCCCCAAACCCATTGTAATAGTCAAAATCCATGGGAAAGCTGTTTTGATGAAACATTTGTTACCATCCTTGATATTTTATATTTTATATTTTTTTAGAAAGGAAATTTCATCTTCTACAGGATTTTAAGGAATGATGAATATAAAAAGTTCAAGATTGAGTGAAGAAAAGAGTGCACAAGGGGCTTTTAAAAAATTGGTGGAGTCAGGTAGCAAAATGTACAGTCCTTCTGGCAATAGCTTGAGCATTAGTTGCACATGGTTTGAGATACATACTTTGATCCATTAAATTTGTTTGAATGAGGCATTGAAAATACAAACTAGAACTTTCCACTCTGGAAAAATTATTTTGGCAAGTACAGAACAATAAGGAAAAAGACTTAATAGTTAATTTTTCTTTAGTTAATGGTATACCTGAAGATATTTGAATAAGCCTGTTAATTGTGTTCAGAGAAGGTATTTAAGGAAAGCAGGCTGGCTATTAAGCTAAAAGGTTTATTATATTATACTTAGGCCTGTGGGCCTGATGAAGTATTTTCAGAGATTTAAATAGTTATTTTTCATTAAATCCTGTATAGGAAGCAGAGAATAATGTCTGGGCCATGGAGGAGTCATTAGCAAAAATTCTTCTTGATCTAAAGGGAACTGGATTGCAATTTATCCTTGCCACAAGGAATTTTTATGTTGAAAAATCACTTTTTATTGTAACTGGCAGAAAGTCTCTTCAGAGTTTCAGTAGCTGTATAAATTAGACTGTATATACTGTTTCAAGGCAATGAACATTGAAGAAAACTAAATAAAAAGATTTTGGCACTTGGATTCATATTCTCCAATTAAGTAGCCCCAGTGGATTGAAATGAAAGCCAAGACGCTGAAGTATGATTACATTATATGAATTTAGTAATCCAAAGAAATATTATTACAAAGTACTAATAATATTTTTTATTTTCTAATTATTTTTACAGTGTGTAAAAGCTTATATGATACAGTCTTTTAATGACATATTTCTAAAAAGGCCTTAGGTAGCAGAAGTGTTAAAAGAGATTGTAAAAGGCCACAGAATGAAAGAGTAGGAACATCTTAAATACAATATTTTTTTCTTTTGGGTGTAAAGTAGCACAAAGGCAATGAGTAACGCAGCAAATGTTACTTTTAATGCTTCTAATCTCAAAATATGCCACTGTTACTTTTGATAATGAAAACAAAGTCTTTTAAATTTATTTATGACAGTTAGTTTTGATAGAAATATTACTATCTCAAGCAATCCATAGTGGTTGGAATATAGTTAATTAATCAGGTAATGAGTCTGACAGTTTCGTAGAAGGAAGACTTGAAAGCATCTTAATGATGACACAGGGAGAAGTATAGACATGTCATGTAGATAGGAGAAATCTTACATTCTGGGTGACAAAGTATTGACCTGTTTTCTGGGCCTCATAAATATAACCTTGCTGTAAATATCTGTATTCATTTTCTGTTGTTTCTTTCTTTAATTATTTCTTTATTCATGTGTCATGTCTGTCTTTGATTATTATGGTGTTTTGTGGTGATGTTTTCCTCTGTGTTGTTTTATTTCAATTTGGAGTAGGTTGCCAACCTCAAAGCTTTTCTTCGGGTTCAAGTACCTCCTGAGTACCACAGTGGTAATCTAATAGGCAAAGTATGTATCACTTAAAATCTGCTTTCTGTTGAATGGATATGCCATCCTTTTTACTGTGTTTCTATAAAAATGTATAAGGATAATTTAAGGATCGTACTTGGCAGGGTCTTTCCTTCAGGGTGATTGGAGTACGTGGTCCTTGCAAGAGAGATCCCAGGCATTTAGAATGTTTGTCTTGTGATAATCTCTCTTTACAGTCTTTACATAAAAATATAGTATATATTCAACTTTAAAAGAGGAAGTACTTTTTAGAGGTTTATAATAGCTTAGTCACTTGTATTGCAAGATGTCACAGAAAACAATGGTGAAAATCATAATACTGGAGACAGTGGTGAATTAAACTCCCTGAACACTCAGGAGTTTGTGACTCGAGTGAATGCAGTTCATTTTCTGTTGCCTTGTGTTTTCCTTCTAACTGCTTTGTAAGATAGGGTAAGCACTCCTAAGACTCCTGAATGAGTGACAAAGTGAATAGCATGGCTCAAGAAAAATAATTGCTCTATTAACTAGGCTCTGCAAATTTTACTCAAAATTATTTATTTGGAAAAAAACACCTTTAATTCTAGTGTAGCATCTCTATCACAAAGTGACAGTTACATCGGAATAACGGTAGCAGTACAATTGAAAAAAACCTGTTTATGTTATTAAGGTCAACAGTTCACTTTTAACAACATTAGCAAAATGTTTAGAAGAGTATTTTAAGACAAAAATCACTCTATATTTGGCCTGTGTTGCCTAGAGCCTAAAAATGGCTTATGTGGGCCTCACTCTTTCAGCTCTTCAGCAAAGGCACGGCTCTCTGCTTAATTCCTTTAACCGTTTATGCTGAAGAACAGGTCCCTCTCTCAACTTACTTGCAGTTGTTTCCTGGATTGGTATTTTTTATGTTCTTAAACTTTTGTCTCTTTTTGTGGTAGATTTTAAAATGTTGTGATTGAATACAGAGGTTTCATTGCTAGCATACTGGGCATACATTAGTTGCTGGAAGATGAGCTGTTGAGAGGTTTGGGGTTTTTTTTAGTCTGCTTGGCTATAATTTTTAACTTAAAAATTTTTCAAAATCAGATAATTAAAATAGCTTAGCTACTAATCTTGAAATTAACCAACTCAACCTACAGCCTTTGTAAGCTATAAAGTTATAATTCTGTTACAATTAAATGTCATAATTTATAGATTATAATTTATGTATATTTGCAGCTAGAGTTGCTATATGTGTTACTTCATATATCTCTAAGCCATGTATTCATTATCTTAAAAAGCAATAGTTGGTGTATGACAAGACATTATTTTTAAAATTATTAGCTTTTGGTGTCAGAGACCAGCATCCTAAGTAGAAGATCAGAAGCAAGGGTAATATTTTCAACCACTTCTAACTCTTGTTAGCATAAGAAAAGTAGATGAACTGCTTTTTTATGTAATGGAGATAAGAAAGACTCTCTTAAAAAGGCCACACAGTCTATATGAAGCAGTTTTATAATTTATTATATGTAATATTGGATAGAAGAAGCTAGAAAATTGGAGCTGATTGCTTTTCAGACAAGGTGCTGTACTCAAATATGTGCAGGGTTCCTGACTTCTGCACACAAAAGTGTGTTTGTTATGTGGGTTTAATTGCAGAGATTTCACTATGCAAAGAGAGACAAGAAATCTAAGTCAAGTAGATGATATGTTGGCTGGATAAGATTAATACAGTGTTTCACATGTGTGATTTAATTTTTTTCTGAAAATTGCTTTGCTTTTTCAGTAGATAACTGCAGCTCTCTTTGCATCACAAGATACATCACACTTTCAATTTGGATGGTTTTTTTTTTCATTGCAGAAAGAGCTAATTTGCTGTTACAGGTTTAAGAATAGAGTTTATACACAAGCAACTTTTGCATTGCGCTGAACTTAGTGTTTATTTGAATAAACTTAGGACTAAATTGTTTTAACATATTGGTGATTTGGGTTGCACTTTTTCCGAGTTTTTTAGCAGAAAATAAAGATAACAATCCAACAGATAATTAAATTATATTGGTATTATAATGTAGTACCAATATATAGTATATAGAATGTACTATAGGGTTTGTAAGGAAGGAATTTGACTTGACACAAACGCAGATCAGCAACAGGATGTACTGATACAGTTTTTTTATCTGTATTTTTAGGAACTGCATGACCTACATTTTTAAGTTTCTGTGAACAATTTACTTCTCTTGTCTATTTTATTAATACAAATAAAAATGTGCCATCTTCATATCCATTCTTTTCGTCATCTCAGCATTCTCCCATTGTTCAAGGTGACTTTAAATGGCTATGACTTTTCTGGAGGCTTAGATGCTATGAAAAAATGAAAGATATGATTTTGCTGTACAAGTTCAGTGCCTTGATACCTCCAAGGTGGTGGTTGAAGGGCATTTAGTGGTAGGTGATTGTGGTAGATGTATCATACTGATCCATGCTACAGTGCTCCTGTCTGAAATGTAAGGTTTACTTCTCTTCTAAACAGCAGAGAGTTCTCGTAGCTCAAATGGGATACAGCTTCTACTGGCTGTGGAAAAGTTCACAGTGGTCTGGTTTTTGGGGTCTTTCTTAGGATTTGAAGACTCTGAACTTGCTCGTTTTGGGCTCTGAAGGGCATTTCCTCTCCCATTTCAGTACCTTGACCAAGTTTACACATTTTATGTGGCATATTAAGGTTTTTCAGGTTTTAATTCTAGAATTTTGTGTTACAAGTACTACATGTATTACAAAATATTTCCAACTTTTGGATTTTGGTTGGTTTCATGTTTGATGTAGCATGCAGCAGATGTTTTGTAGGCTATTCTGGATTAAACATCTCTATAGTCCTTCCAGTGCCTATGTTTCTCTATTTCTCTCTTTGTGGGGAGCTCTGCATCATATCTTTCTTACCACAGAGTGAGCCTAGAGGATACAAGTACATCTCTGACCTAAAAAATTTGGAAACAGAAGGTTAGCTGGTAACAGACCCTAACAGGATTTGTACCTCACATTAAAAAAAAAAAAAAAAAAACAACAATTTTGTTGTATTGTCCCTTAACAGACCTAGACCCTTATTCATCACCCTTGTTAATATTTGTAATTCTTCCGCAGAAATTTCCTTTTAATGCTTGCAAATCTTGTGTTAAACAGTGCACTAAAACTTCATAGTGCACCAGCACTACTCTGGTTGGGTTTTCTGACAGCAAAAGATTCGGTGTACACACAAGTATACTTCCATTTTCATTTGTTTTCTAAATGCTGCCTGTTTTTATTTTAGGCTTCCAGTGGCAACTATTATTTTATTCCGTACATTGTCACACCTTGTGCTGATTACTTTTGCTGTGAAAGTGATGCCCAACGAAGAGCTTCTGAGTACATGCAGCCCAGCTGGGACAATATCCTGGGGCCACTTTGTGTCCCACTGGTGGACAAGTTTCTCAGTCTTCTCAAGGATGTCCATGTTACATCATGGTAATGTTACAACACATAGACTTCAGGAACCTTTGATAGTCTCTTTTTAGTGTTATGCAAAAAAGATACAGAATTTCTAGTAGCACTGATTTTTTTTATTTTCTCATTGTACTTAATATAGTGGTAAAAGAAGCTGCTAACTTTACTACTTTCTGTATTCCTGTCCTGCAGCTGTTGCAGTTAACTAACTGTGTTATGCTACAATTTGATTTATGATTACTTTCCAATAAGCACAGGCAGTCCATGGATAAGATAAAGTGCTTAAGTTTAAATTACAGTGCATGAGGTTGTAATAGGAGATAAGATCATAGCTTCTTCATAGAGCTCAAAGCCAAACACTGTCCCTTTCTGTCACCAAATAAAATATATATATATGGCAGCAATGGGCAATCAAATATAACTTTCATGGTTTGGTTTTATTTTTAAATATTAACCTTTTGATATCACCTAATAAACGGGATATTGTTTAGCTGCTTCTACAAGGGACTGTTGGAGTTTTGAGATTGGGGCTGAAGAAGGAGGTCTCTCTCCACTGCTCACCCTGTACTCTGCAGCTAGTCTTGTTTTCTACATATTTCTGGAAAACGCTAGGAGACTGAGCTTCTAGGTTTTAATTTTCCTGGTGTCTGAAGCATGAAGTAGTGCTGAGGGCCCTTGGATTTCTTTCTGTTTCCCCATTGCCATCTCACCCAAGTGAAAGGCTTGCCTAAAAACCTCCCTTTCTCATGTGGTCCCACCCTTGGGATCCCATGGGTGACTCTGCTGTGACATCCTACCCTGAAGAGGAGGGGGGCACCCAGTATTCCTAGGTGCTCATAGTTGAAAGGAATGACAAAAGTCAGAGGGTCTGCAAAAGCTTAGAAAGTTTATTATTAGTAAACTACACACTTGGCATGGAAATTGGTATAGTAGTTCCTGACCTCCTAGTACAAGCACATGGCAGTGGGTTTTGGATAAAGGGATAGGGTGAAAGGAAAGAGAGAAAGATGAATTGAAGAGGGGGAGAGAGAAGGAAAGAAAGAAAGAAAGAGAGATCACCCATCCTGGCTCCAATGTCAGTCCAGCTGGGGTGTCCACAGTCCTGGGGTGCACATACAGAGCAAGCACCCTGGGCTTTGTTGGGGGACCTTTTTATAGATAAGTTTATTTTTCTAGATAAGCACAGTTGGCTCTGGCAGTAGTAAATTTTGGTACCATTTAGTGTTTGTGTCATTGTGAAATGATGCTCTGAGCACCAGCTGTCCAAAGCTGCTTTGTCTCTGACAGTTACAACCAAGGCTGTGGTTATTTTGGGTTTGATAATTCTGTTGTGAAGTCCTACAGTAAAACCTCTTTTCTCTTTCCCATTTTAAGGCTGAAATGCCTGAAAGAGGCTTTCATACAGCTGCAAAATTAGACACTGTTGTGGTAGATCCCTGTGAAGAGGTAGATGTAGTTGGATGATACCTCATTCCTGCCAAAAGCTTGAATAAATTTGAAGATGTTAAGTGTTCCGTCATTCTTGAAAGTGAGACTCTCATTCCTAAGTAATTCGGTTACTTTTGAAAACTATTAACCAGTATCACCATTTGGTTTGGTTTGGTAGCACAAGAAGGACTAATTATCATTAGCCTAATTATCATTAGCCTGGTGGAAGCCAATGCTGGATAGAAACCTGAGATTGGTGAATTAGACTTAGCCTCCAGTGACAGTAAAACAACTATTGAAAGCTTTCCAGTAGTGCTTATTATGACCTTGCTGCTCTGATTATATCTTATACGTCAGGCTTAGGTGTAGGGTTTTTGCTAAGCAAGGTAGAATGCTTTGCAAAACTCATTTGTAAACAAGAAACAGATTGTATGCACTTGTATCTGTCAGATGACATCTGCTAACTTCTGAACTATAGACTCCATAACCTTCTTCAGATAAACTTTCCCCTAAGTAGTTTGTCCAGGACATTTATACCTGCCATACTTGGTAATATAAATACGACTTTTTATTTTACAAAAGCTCTGATGTTGCATTGCACACTGATGTTCATGTAAATAAGATGCACTTACTGGAGGCTTTTACATAGATCCTGCCCACATTATGTATTATGTTCATCAGAGATTGCAACTAAATCGGCTTTTGATGGCTAGCTTTTGTTTTAGTTTCTTTGTTTGCAAGCCTCTTTCCTCCTTTCATGATAAAATAACGTACCTCCTCTTTACATCACACTGGTCTTTCCTCTCTGTAACACTTTATTATCCCAGTTGCTGCCTTCTTTATGGTGCAGAGGCAAAGTACCATGTCTGTCATAATCAGTAATGGGGCAAAGAAATGCCCCAGTTTTCCTGTGTTGATAAAATTACCTCACAATCCTGGTTATAAACATATTGATAGAGAGCCCCACATTCTGAGGTGGGGCAAGGTGGAATATTTGTAAGTACTTAATGAAAAATCTGGAGACATTTGATGTGCACCTTACTCTGAGGAAATGGTACTTTTTATTAGAAATATAGTCAGATTTCATAAGAAATATCCAACAGTCTTCTTCCCAGATGTCTGTCTTTCATTTCTTTAGTACGTATTATAAAGAAACACTGCTAAATGACATTAGAAAAGCTAGAGAGAAGTACCAGGGAGATGAACTGGCTAAGGAGCTGGCCAGAATTAAACTTCGTATGGATAATACCGAAGTGCTGACTTCTGACATCGTCATAAACCTGCTGCTTTCCTACAGAGATATTCAGGTATGTGGCTAAAGACTAAGGAAGATTATTTCACCATGGGACTTTCTCTCTTGTTTGTTCTTCTGTACTTCATTGTTTGTTAAACAGTGATTCAAAGCTGCCATTAAATCGGCACAATTGTTGCATTGTTTAACGGTTTGACTTGTCTGTTGAGCAATGTAAGGGACTAGAGACTCTTATTTATTTTGCCTATGAACAAAAGACACAGATTAGGTGCCTTCCCGAGGTCTCTTCCATTGTTTTTAGTAATCTTTAACTTCCTTAAAAAAAATAAAAAGAACAAATTCCCTGCCAAAGCAAGGCTCTTGCTTTGCCCTTCCTTCCATTTCCTCCTTCCCCGCCAAAGTCAGATGTATTTAGAAATGAAGAAAATGCATTTGTTGTGACCACTGTATTGGCCAGAGATGCCCAAACTGAGAATTATCATTTAAAAAACCACTAATCTGCTTTTAAAATATAACTGCACCTTTTTTATCTCAATTTTTTAAGTAAGTTTTTTAAATAAGCCTGTGTGCTGTCTTTCCAGATTGACAGTCTGTGTTTGACATCCCTTTTAAAATACAGTTCCAACCATTCTATAGCATTTTTTTGTTCCATCAGGAGCTAAGTTGGTTATTTCATAAGTATAAATGGGTTGTGAGAGCACTGAATAACCACATCATCCGATGTTACCCAACTTTCCATTCTGAGATGTGCATTTTCCTGCAACACTTTATCCAACTTCACTTTGATTGTCTCTGGTGATCATTTGCATTCTTTCAAAAGGTCTGCCTTGAGAAACATACTCATATCAAAACATGTCTTGAACAAACAGATTAAGTAAGGTGAGGCCATTTGAGATGCCAGTAAACTGGCCTCCTCAGCAATATACATGTAGGTTACCTCTGAGAAGCTGCAGTGATGTACAGTCGGGTGACGCATCGCAGAGTGAACTGTGCTCGAGTCCGCGATGACCCGATGAAATGTCGTTCATCAAAAGTCCTTAATAAGGCTGGAAAGAGCCAGACTCATCACCTCTGCTTCCTGGTTCTGGGAGTGCAATCAGTCAAACTAGCTAGAGGCATTCAGTAATATGGGCAGTGGCATTGTGGTGAGGAAGAGGCAAGCTCTAACATGGGGAGACAAAATCCCTGTTTATCCTTATGCAGCGTTTGTAGCTGTTTCACTGACTCTTTTAGGAACAGTCATCTAAGAAACTGTCTTAACAGTTATGATACATTTTAGCTTTGTGGTGCTTTCCTCTGCTTTCAGTGTCTTCTACTTTCATTCTTTTTTTTTTTTTATTTCAGGACTATGATGCTATGGTGAAGCTGGTAGAAACACTGGAAATGCTTCCTACCTGTGATCTGGCTGATCAACACAACATTAAATTTCATTATGCTTTTGCATTGAATCGGTAAGAATCATTGATTGAGGTTGATCTTTAAAAATAAAAAACTGGGTTTACTTATAGTATTCTATATTATACAGAACAGAACAGCATTAATGTTGCTCAGTATGACTGATTGAGCCTACCAGGAACAGTCTATGCAAAACAGAATTAGCAGCTGTATCTGAACCTGCAGAATGTTAATTTGTGCTTAATTTCATTAAGAAGTATACTAGAACAGTGATCATAATCAACAGAGAAAGTAATTAAGAGAAAGTAATTCATTTATTTCCTCTTGGACTCTGTAACTGAGTTCTGTTGGCAGTGAATCTCACTTAGCATTGTCAAGTCAGAGTTATTTCAGTGCTGCACAGAGCCAGTGATATGGCAGACAAGGGACACAGGATTGAGGCTTCTGGGTGCCTTGAGGCTTTGCTGGCACATCAGGTGGACACAAGCCCAATCTGAACAACAGTTGTGTGTAGGTCTGGGTTAACAAGTTGTGCTAAGGTAAGGGACAGGGATGTTTTACTTTAGACTCATCACCATTTCAGCCTTGCTGCATGTCATCTGGCTCAGAACCAGCCTGAGCTGGCTTGGATCGTAAGCAAAGCAAGCCTGGGCCTGCTTCTGAGTACAGTGCAGAGATGTACTAAAGCACTTCCTATTATCATATGTAGGGAAGGCAGACATTTTCATGCTGATTTCTAGTACCCTGATTCACATGGCAAGTTTTTAAGCACAGCCCCTCTCCTAGATTACTGTCTTCCTCTCTGTTTTCCTTTTCGGAGCAGGCACCACCTTTTCGGAGGTGTCATCTCTCATGTCTCATATCAGAGGCTAATAATGGATGAGAAGCTTGTGCTTGCTTCCAAGCTTGGGCTATCTGAATACATCACCCTCCTGGATGCTTGTTTAGGAGTCCTAGGGAGCAAAAGGCCATTCCTGTTCAAGTGTCCTCAGCTAATTAATTTGGATGTGACGCACAAACAGAGCAGAGAGTGCTCTCTTCTATACACACATGGGCTGGTTTAAGACACTTTTCCTTGTTACCTCCTAGCTGAGATTTAGGTCTGATTGTATCTTAATTTAGGCATAGAATGGAACACATCTTTAGATATAAGTTCAGCCCAAATGTGCGACATGAATATTTTCAGTATTTGTATTCACAGCTTTGGTGTGCTGTGTAATGAGGACTGGGTGTTTCAGATTTTGATGGCTGTTTGCTTCTGTCCATCGGTACACCTGGGCTGGGAGGCAAGCACTGTGTAAGGACTATTTTCTAATTGGCCTTATTTACCATGACTGCAGTTACCAAGTTCTGGAAGCTTGCAAAGAAACCAAAGGGTGTGCCAAATTCTGTTCAAAACAGTAGATTTGAAATCCAAATCCAGCCATAGTGCAAGGCCAGAGCTGTGAAAACTTCAGTCTCTTTCCAAGGCACTTCTGTCTTTTCTTATATTAAAGATGAGGACAGCTGCAGTCACTATTACTTAACTCAGCATGCTGTGTTTTAACAAGCAACATATTCCAATACAATAATAAAAAAAGGCAATTAGCAGGTGAGGGGCATAACAGGGTGCAAGTAGAAAATCACTGGTAATTGTGAATAATAGCAGCCATAGGAAATTATTCCCATTGATAAACACTAGGGTATTTAAAATGTTCTGTTCTGTGATTACTCAGATTTAGTGAAAAACACATTGTGGGGCTCCTCATTTTATGTGATTGGCTTGCATGAAGCACCTGAAGTGTATATGAGGAAGAAAAAAAGTAAAAAAGCTGGTTTTTTTTCATTGTCATATCTGTTTGCAGGCTTGCAAGTTTAATTCTTGTCTCAAAGCCCAATTTAAGGTCTTGTTTTTCCCATTCAGTGTTTCAAATATTGAAAACTGCAATCACATTGCACGACTGAAATGTGTCTTAACTCAAAAATTAGTTTCAGGTCTTAAATCAGAATGCAAGTGCAATAACTAATAAAATTAGTTTATTATTAATTTATTAATTACATCTCATTAGTGTAAACAAAGATATTGTACATTATGATAATTAAACAATAGCATATGTGAAGACCAGTCATTTTATGAAAGGTGGTATTTATACTAAGAGAGAGTAAGTTGTCTCACTGACACTTCTGCAATGTGACAGTGAGATCAGGGTTTTTTTAATTATTGATAGCTACTTCAAGGCTAAAATCAGAAGATAAACAAGGTTCATATAGAAATAGAGTGGAAAAAAAACAGGCTACTGTTTTTCAGTATTTGTATGGTAAACATTGTCACAATTGCTTGTTTTGCTTTGATTTCTTCCCCTGTGCATTGCTCTTCAAGAAATCTGTTTGCTTATAGAGGACTTAAAAATAATCAAATCAGTAAGTCAACATGAAATATAAAGGAAACAAAGGTGGATCCCATTCAGTGAATACTTTTCATTGATAGAAGAGTTTTCTATAGTATATAGTCTTCTCCAGATAGATGGATGGAAACAAACCATACAGGGGAACATGTGAGCAAAACGCTGAAAAAGGAAAGATTATACCACCTGTTACCTACAGAGTGAGCTGAGTCTTGTCCTGGTGAAATCCATGAAATCCATTCCCACTAACTTTGTTGGACAAAGGTTTGGTTCACTGAGTGTAGTTCTGGTTCCTTAACCACGCCAGTTCTTTAAAGGTGCTTAAAAGCAGCCTGTGAAGCAGGAGGATTTTTTATTTTAGGGATGCTTAAAACTAGGCTTCCTTATAATGACTGGAGTGGAGAGAAGGACTCAGAGAAGAGAATGGATTTGAGGGGGAAGAAAGAAACCATGAAATTAAAAAAAAAAAAATAGGGGAAAAAAGAGAATTTGAGTTTTCCTGTGTGTTCTAGGTGTTATTCCAGGTGAGAGGCTGTGATATGACTATGACTTCTAGATGATGTTTGAGAGCTGGGGGAGAGAAACAGCATAAGGGTGGCCATACTGGCTCAAGGCATAGTTCTTTCTAGCTAGATTCTTATTTTTGAGAGCAGTCAATAGCACATGTTTGAGAAGAGTATGACGACAGGAAAAGGCATAGTGGCAAATCTCCCTAAATATTCCAACTGCTTCCACCCACTTGTGGCTCAGTTACTTCCTGAGACAGCAGTGGTAATTTTTGTGCTTGTCAAGAAAATCTGGGAAGAGGAAAAGAGGATAGATCTGTATATCAGTAGCTATAGAGGATGCTGTGAGTATAACACAAGAGAAGAGTATGAGCACATCCTTTAGGACTTAGTGCTCAGTGGTGCATTGGCTCCCCATGGAAACAAGCAAACATGTCTCAGCAGCAGAGAGTACCTCTGGACTTCTGCATCCAAGCCACAGTTCTGGTGACTGAAGTTGCGAAGTTACGGAATAGCAGCAGCTTTCTGAGAGGGAGAGCAGAGCGTGGAGATGTGGGGATGGGGTGGAAAGAGACAGAAAAAATTGTAACTGAGAGGTAGAAAGTTTTTAAAAATGTATTGAGTTTTTTGGAAGAAGTGATATCACTTCATTTTACAAGTTGTCCCTTTGCTTCAGAGGAAAGTGTTAGAGTTGAATACCTCTCATGAATAAGAATGTTTGACTCCAGCCTTAGGCTAGGACAAAATATGGCAGCAGGATGGGGTTGGAGAGCAGCAGATCAGAACATATGGTACAAAACTGAAGCTGCGCACTAACTTGATCATACCTCAGTTCTGCTTTTTCAGTATATGTATTTATATGCACATGCTTAAAAATGTATATTTATTGTGTACTAAGCTGTTTTCATCAAGTTTGTAGCCCTACAGTGATTCAGAGAGGTAAAGGAGGAGTGGATAGTTGGGCAGGACAGGGAGACAGATACAAGTGGCTTGTGTAGATCAGGGCGAGAAGACTTTCTGTGACTGAAGAAACATGGTAGAGTAAGCAAACAGATAAATCATGTGGCAACACTGCAATGAGCAAACTAGCAAATGGGCAAGCAAACCAGTGAGCAGTTTCTGGAGGATAAAAGTTGTCAGGCAAAACAAAACTGGCAGCAGAACGCTGGGACTTATGTAGAGGAAGTGATTGGAGGCTATAAAGGTGCCCTGTGGAACAATTTTTTTTTTAGGAAAAAAATCTTTACAGTGATTTCTGTCTGAAAAACCTTCATTTGAATTTTTTCTCCTAATCCTAATAGTTTAGTTTCTTTTTAAATACAGCTTAAAACTTCACACAGTACCGAAGATTAGTGTGCTGGCTATTTGCAAAAGACATTGTGATGGTTTTAATTTTGACTCTTTGTTAATTTCCTTGTAATTCATAGCATTTTTCCTGGGGGAATGTTGGCAATATTTTATCGAACACTAGGATGTTTTCTTAATTGCCCTAGTTTTTAGAAGTTACTTGCAGATCTCTTTCTTTGCTGGCAGTACTTTTGCAGTTATGATGTTCAGATAATTTAGACTGATTTTTCTCTGTTCAGTTTCTGTACAGGTTTTCACAAGGCAGGGTTCGTAGGGAGAGAAGTAAAAATGTGCTAACAAAGAAAACAGTGAGGAAAAATAGTAGTATGAGCAGTTCTCCCAAGGCATTTGTTTTAATACAATTGCTAAATAAATTGTAGTAGTAGTCCTTTTTTTCCCTAGCCCTTTGACCACTAAAATATATTTTTAAAGGTAAAACTGTATTTTGAAAGAATTTGCAGATTGTGATTAATGATTTTAAAAACTGCTCCCCCCAAACCCAAATAAACTATGAAGTGTAGCTCATATTTTCACTGGGTGTGTATGCAGACTTCTTTAAGGTGGGATGCATCTTATCCCAGGTGTGGAGAGGCTAACAGATTGTATGTTGAAAAGCACCATTGAAAATTGCCTATTTAGAAATTGTATTTCATTCCTAAAGTGAATTGTTTATGTCATATCATGAGGGTCATTTGTATTTCAGTGTAAGCTGGCATGTAACTAAGCAGCAGTAAAATGAACTGGCAGGGTCCTTTCTATAATGGTCTTTTGGGATTCTGCTCTGGCTTATAAAACTTCTTATTCAGGGAATTTGCTTTGCAGAATTAGTGTCTCCTGGTGCGCCAACTTACTCCATAAAGAGAACATTCTCTGCGTTCCTTGTCATGCCTGTACATCATCATATACAGTAATTCAGCTTTCCCTGTTCGGAGAGGCTGTGGCATCTCCATCCTTGGAGGTTTAATAGATTCAGCTTTTCAGACAAAGCAAGGCTGCTGTGGTTTAGTTCTGGGAGATGGACCTGCTCTGAGAAGGAGATTCTATTAGATGGCCTCCAGAAGCCTCCTCCAACATGCATTTTTGTGATTTGCTCTACTGTGGCTTTAAATGGGGGCTGGGGAGCATGGGAAAATTAATATAGTTGAGATTGGGTAAAAAAAATAGAAGTCAGTGCTACAGCCGTGAGGGTTTAAGGTAATCTCTTCTACTCTATTGATAATACTACAGACCTGTTTCAAGTCACCTTGAAACAAATTATAAGCTGTCAGGCATACAGATCTGACAAAGTGTGGGGTCTGAAATAAGAAATGAGAATCTATCTTGGTCGAGCATAACATGTTCTGCATAAAATCCAACAGTACATTTTCGTAGTGACTTAGAGAATTTGCTTGTAGCCTAAATGATGTGGTCTTTCTGTTGTTTTTTTTTTTTCTTGGTTTGGTCTCTCTTTTTGGGATTTAGAAAGTGATAACTGTTCCTAAACTTGTAAATTACTATAATTGGTATGCTGGGTTTGTATTGCCCAATGGGCATCAAATTCTGCTGCTGTGAAAAACAAGAGTTTAATATAAAGATACCTAAACTGTTATGTTTAGTAATATCCTGTTAGATGAGTGCATACTTACCATGTGCTAAATTTTGTTGAATTTAATTATTTTTAATGATAATTTTTTCCTTATCTTATAAGAAATAGAAGTCTTTCATTTTGAGTCCTCTGGCACACTGGTTTTTTAGGGCTTGGTCTTTTGAAATGCTGCAGCTATTGTATTTGGTGTGTACAGGTTCATCCTTTGACCAGAACTGTTGATCTGCCCAGTGTCCCATTTTAAGCAGTCTTGCTTTATGTGTTGTATTTTTCCTTTAAAGTTATGCTTTTTTCAATGAGTACATAACACCTCTTTATATTAACATTAATAATTATCCTGTTCTCATACAAGGCGAGTTGAGTTGAAGTTTGTCTTGTGTGTGAAGCAGTGATTTTTAAATTTCCTCTTTCTGTGCTGAAGTGCTCTTCTAAGTTAGGTATTAGTTGTGCATTTCTTGTTTTCAGCAGAATTTTGAATACTTGCCAGCTTCTGTGACCACGTTACACAAGACCAGGGAGCTGCTGGACTTTCATTTTAGGGCCTAATTTTGTTCTAAGCTCTGTTTACTCAACTTTCTCTGTCTTCATATTAACAATAGCAAAACTTTTGTACTCTTAGTGAAAGAATGTGCTTTGTTCAGAACAGGTGTGGTTAGAAGACGCTGACCTGTGCGATGGATTTACCTCCACGCTTTTTAACTTCTGTTTATTTCTTGTAAAACTGAAAAACAATACTAACTTTCTCCTTGTGTGCTCATTGGAGAAGACTGGTATTAAGTTCAGAGCAGTTATTCTGAAGAAAAAATACTTAAAAAAATATTCAAGTACTCTCTGTGAAAGTTTTATACTCTGCCAGTGACATCAAAGGCAGGATAAAGCCTGCACAACTAGCTACAAATCTGTTTGATCTTATTAGATGTTCTCTGTCACATAACGTGCACAGAAGCCTGAATTTTGCTACAGATGTGTTGTTACTGGTCTTACTGCATCAGCTGGTTGCCTAAGGAACTGAGCTACTTTACAGTAAATATTAATCCTTTTGGGGCATGCAAGTAATAAATTTACCAGAAACCATTATCTGCTACTGGTCTTGCTGACAAAGTAGTCATAGTCCTTGTAAGCCTGTTCATGGATACCCAGGTAGGGATTGGAAAATTGTAAACAGTTGTGAAAAGAGGTTAGTAAATATTTTAAATCTCTCTAGTGATTAAAAAAAGTCTTGAAGAGGCTATTAAACTCTTAAGCTGTGTTTGCATTACTCTTGCAAATAGACATTTTTGTTTGTTATAAGTGACTTTTTGCAGTGAATATTGAATTCTAACTTAGAAAAACAGCGAAGTAAATGGAGGCAAAAATTCTGATTATTTAATAATAACAAAGAATGGAAATATTATTTAATCACTGTTTTCTTACTAATACTGTTGTTAAATATTTTTCAAAAGAAGCTATATAACAACTGTTTGTTTTCCAAATCTTTTTCTACTCTGAATAATTTTTGATGAAGAAAGAAATACAGTTCAGTTTCACCTTTTTATTCTTGTTGTAGTTCCAAGGCTCGATATTGAGCTGCATTATTCTTTTGACTAAAATTGGATTGACTGGGTTTCTTCTGGACTTAGTTGGTATTTCCTGGTATTGTTTCTGGATCAAGATTACAAATCTTGGACATAGCTGAATGATATGTCAGGCTGAATGCTTAATATGGCCATTTTTGTTAAGTATATTGTCAGGAACAAAAACTAAACAAGCTCTTGCTTCTCATTGCAGGTTGTGTAGGGTCTGTCTGCCTGTATGAAAAGGAATCAAGTAGATGGCAGATTTTTCTCATAGAGGAGTTTTGGGTTTAAATCAGTTCTTACGTAAGCTAGAAGTAGAACCCCATGATAGGAGAACACATTTGGTTTTTATCAGTCAACCAACAATCACACATCAGTCTAAATAAAGTCATCTCTATATATAGTCAAGTCTGTATATAGTAATGATGGATAGCTGTGGGATAGATGAGGGATAATGTTATTCCCCCATCTTGCAGTTACTGTTTCAGATCTGAACTCATTTATTTTATTCTCTGTGTTTGATTTCAGAAGAAATAATGCAGGTGACAGAGAGAAGGCACTACAAGTTATGCTTCAAGTTCTGCAGACATGTGATCACCCTGCTCCAGATATGTTTTGCTTATGTGGGAGGATCTACAAGGATATGTTTCTTGATTCTGACTGTAAAGATACCAATAGTCGAGATCGTGCCATTGAATGGTAACAGAAATAAATCCCGCAAAAATATCTGTTTTCAAACATTTTCAGACTTTTGCTTATGATTTTGAAAAGCAGGGCTGTTGAAGATCAGTTGTTCTACTTAGGTCTTTTTTTCAGGGTCCTGACTGCCAGGTCTTTGGATGCATATTTCCTTTCTTCTCTTTATAAACTGTCATGGATGTAGAATGATGCACTTAATTTATTGGGATGATGATGATTCACCTATGTCTTTGTAGAGAATAAATGCAATTAATCTGCTTCAAGGCCAAAATGAAGTACGAGTGAGATCATGGGATTTACATTGGTCCTCTGTGCAAGGATGTTTTCCATGCTGGATCCCCAGGAAATGCAATGATCTGTATATAAGGAAAAATATTGATAAACTGTAATATGAATTTTCTTAAGACAGTAAGGCTTGAATATGCACTCATAATGTGCATTTAGGTATGTTTGTGTCATCATACAAACTACTGCTGAGTACAAGAATGTTAACAACATGGGTTTGTACTGTAACTCTGAAATATCCCCCCTCTCCTTTTCTTCCCCATACAAGCCTTCAGGTGGATCTCTTCATCCTGCACCAGCTGGTACCATGTGTTCAGCCTTGGTCAGCTGGGTCTCAGTGACCTTTAATGAATGTGAAACTTTAAAACAAGGGGCAGCCTTTTTTAAAAAGTTGCACTGAGGACTAATATTTTCATTGCTTTTCTTCTATAAATAATATAATAAAATTAGGTTCTATTGCATTCAAGAGTTTTGTAGTAACCAATTTGTTTTACTTTCACAAAACTACACAAGCTGACAGGACATAAAGCTAAGCAGAATTTTGTCTTTCTCACGCTAAGATGAAAAGCTGCTTTCTTTCAAGCGCTCTTCATAGAATACCATTGGTACCAACTAGCCATATAGTCCTTACAATAAATTAATGGCTTAAAATACCTACCAAAACTTTGCAGTATTTCAGTTCTTCTAAACAGTGAGATATGAGTTCTTGACTCTTCTCTGCAGGTATCGCAAAGGATTTGAACTCCAGTCAACTCTATATTCTGGAATTAACCTCGCAGTTTTGCTGCTTGTTGCAGGACAACAGTTTGAAAGCTCAATGGAACTGAGAAAAATAGGTAAATATCCACACACAGTGCCACAGACAAGTTTTCTACCTCTCCCCCTGTGAAGAAATCAAAATAGTGATGGGTTACATAGAGAAAAAGGTGGTTTAGGCTTTTTAGTGGTGTGTCCTGGATGGCAGTCTAAAACACAGGGATCTTGAAGGACTACTTTCCTTCTTGCTGCCTTGGAGCAGCTTTCTAGTAATGTGGCCCGTCTAAATGGACCCAGAGACTGGAAAAGAACAGAGAGGGACCAACTTCAGTGCTGTCTGTAAACTGCCTTTACTGCACCACAGAGATTATCCCATTGCACTGCCAACAGAGGACAAACACAGGAAGAGACAGCATGGCCCAGTTCTCCTCAGGGATGCCAGGGAAGGATCCACAGAGTTTCTGTTGTCATTGAATTGAGAGATCCACAGGAAGTATCACCTGGAAGGATCTACCAGGACAGTTACTAGTTGTCTGCCCATAGTCACATCTTCCACTAAAACACACCACTGTACATCTACAAAGAAATCATATGATAGAAACAGATATACAGTTCTTCTGAGGAAGATAATATTTGAACATTATATTTGGAATCAAATCCTGTCTGAAATGCATATTTAAACCTTAAAGGTTAAAAATGCAAAGGTGACTTTAAATCATTTCCCTGACCTTACTCTGGGGGTGGATCCTCTAGCCATGGATCTCTTGCAGTAAATGCAGATCTTGTTGACACATATTTGTGCATCTTACACTGAGAATCAGGAGGCAGATAGCCCAGACTGATAGCAGAAGAGGTTTTTTAACACTGTGTGTGTGGGGAGTTCTGACTGTCTGAATTGTATTGGGGGTGTTATTTGCAGATCCAGCCTCTGTGTTGGCCAGTGTTGTTTTCTGGGGAAAACTCGCTCCATTTTATTTTCATCAGTAAGGCTTAATCAAGTCTTAAATTAGTCTTTTACTGATAGACATCCATAAAAACACTATTTAGTGTTTTACTGATAGAAAAATATGGTTTTTAATTGAAATTTTACAGGTGTACGGTTAAACAGTTTATTGGGAAGAAAAGGAAGCCTAGAAAAAATGAACAATTACTGGGATGTGGGACAGTTCTTCAGTGTGAGCATGCTGGCTAATGATGTTGGTAAAGCAGTACAAGCAGCAGAGAAACTTTTTAAGCTGAAACCTCCAGTGTGGTATGTGGTAGAAGGCTGTAGCTCAAGTACACAACTGTGGGGAAATACACAGATTTGAAAAACCTTGCAGTCACATGGATAACTGGATTTTTCTATCATAGATTGTTTGTAACTCTTACTTCATACTCTGTTCTTTTATTATGGGAAGGAAGGGGGAAGGTAAGAAATTGAGTTGCCCATCATTGTTGGATTTATATCCCATTGAGGAAGATCTTTTGTAAGAAAGAGTTTGGAAATTAGTAATGATTCATGTGAAGCAATTGTGAAAAGATTGTGAAACCATTGTTTTCAGAATTTAGCTAGCTGCTGCTTCCCTCCCCCACCATCTTCTATCTTATCATATTCTGTCTAATCACTGTGTAACTACTCACATAACTACACCCTTTTGCAAAAAGCTATTGTTCGTGAACATCCATGTGAGCTTATGACTTAAGGTGTTGTCTGAACTTGCTATTCTTTTCAGAAATCTGTAAAAACCATCGCTATAATTTCCATTATGATAACTTTTAAAGTACATTTAATTTTGCAGTTAATTTTTTTGATGTCTGAGTCAGTTAAGTGGTTTTAAAATCCGGTCAAAATTTGTTTTCTCTCTGTTAATTAACTAATTTAATATCTTCTAGGTACTTGAAATCATTAGTTCAGAATCTGTTGTTAATTCAGCGTTTCAAGAAACTCACCATAGAACATTCTCCTAGACAAGAAAGATTGACTTTCTGGCTAGATATAATTTTTGAGGCAACGAAAGAAACAACTGATGGACTGAGATTTCCAGTAAGATGTTATATCCAAACAAGTTTTGTATGTTTTATGTTTCTGGATAGGATATTACAAGAACTGAAGACTCTAAACACAATACTTACAAACTTAACTGCCTGTTATTTCGTTGCATGAACCAAACCCCTGTATTCTGTTAATCTTTATGCTATAAAAAAATTAACCCAACACCCTTAAAGTATTCTAAGAAGTACTTTTGAGACTCCTATAACAAATTGTGATAATACTAATTCTGTTGTACATAAGAACACAGACTTTACCTGCCTTGTCTTGCCCTTCTGTCTCCGTTAAAAGTTTTTTAGACCTGACATCAAGATTACCCATTACCTATATCAGAGCATCTGAAGCTACTGTAGCATATTAGCTGCTGGTTTATTAAGGAAAAATGTTCTCTCTCCTCAGGTTTTGGTGATAGAACCAACTAAAGTCTACCAGCCTGCGTATGTTTCAATCAACAATGAAGCAGATGAGAGATCTCTGTCTTTGTGGCATGTCTCTCCCCCAGAAATGGTAAAACTACCAGCAGATGTGTTAAGTCTACTGTGATTCATTGTGCTTAAAGTTACTTTTTTACATGTAGATTTTGGAGTACTTGGCAATAATTTAAAGTTTGCTACATTTCTATGAAACATAAGCCTCAGTATATCTTTTGTGCAGATATGAAAGTTGACATTTTACAGAGAAAATAAAAGGCGGGAATATGATTAGAACTGAGGTGATTTTGACTTCTAGTTCAGATTTAACTTTTCTTGACCACGTCTCCTAGAATTGCTTGGGTTATTCAGTCTGCTCATAATATTTCTTATTAGAATTGTGTGATTTTTATTAAGATGCAGCTCAAAGTTAGATAAAAAGTATAGATAAAGCCCAATATTTTGTTTAATATTTTAGACATATTAAACTTCTGCAGTTATAATATTGGAAACTAGAAAAAATGTCAGGCTGTGACAAATAAGTGTCAAGAAATAAAATATTTGGTGTGTTGGATTATTGGATAAGGCACAGGGAGCTAGGAAAGGAGTAGGCACAGTTATGGACAGTGTAAGCTCTTAAAAATGAGAAATAATTTCAGTTTCAATTGAAAAACTTGAAATCTGCAATGTATTTTGATGCCCCTTCTTAATAGCAGAACAACACAGGTGAAGAATAGACTAAAAACATAGAGAGTCAAAGTGTGGAAAAGAAACACATTGGAGTAAGACAAGACCACATAATTACCTGGGTCTGTGAACAGTTTTTCCAGTACACTGTTCTACTTCTCTGTTTCAAGTGAATGTGTCTGACACAGCTTTGCTTTATGGAACAAATTTTTAGTACATATATGGCGTTGCTAAATAAAATGCAGCTATTAGCTATGGATTTGTGGAGGACTACAGTCAGAGGCACAGGCTGTCCTTCCTCTATTTTGCCCTCCAGTGTGCTCCCCAGGCCAAAGCTGTTGGCTCGAGACCTCTGAGGGAGATGTATGAATATGCTTTTCCCTTTCAGCCTAGATAAGAGTAGGGCATAGTCTGCTCCATCTTTATTATGAAATATTGATGTATTAAGTCAAAACACAATGTTTGGTAAATTGTACTTTGCAATTTATTCTTCAAATTTAATTTTACATGAGGAAATACAGCCTCTATTTCCACCCTGTGCCATTTATGTTAAATTTTTTCTCAGGTGAATAAAACAGCAGTGTACGTATAACTTCTTTACCTATATATCAATCTTATTTCAAATTGGGGGGAGAAGAAAGAAAGAAAAAGAGACGTGTTGGAAGAACATTCTTTTGCTTACCATGTTGTGACTTTGTTTTCAATAATAACTCAAGGATTATAGCTCTTTGTTCTTCACAGAAACAGATTCATGAATGGAATTTTACAGCTTCTTCCATTAGAGGAATAAGGTTGGTATGTCAGAAAACAGTTGTGTCTTTTTGTACCTATTTTGTATTTCCCTAAGTGGGAAATCTGGATTCTACCTTAAATCTCTGCTTTGCATTGCCTATTATAAAAACTTTTTCTGTCCAACCTGCCTTGAAATGTTAGCAGAGAAGAGTTTGCTTTTCAATGCAAGGACAGAGCCGTACATTTCTCCAGGAATACTCATCTAAGAGGAGTGTGTGGACATGTGTATTCTCTGGTAGTCTTCCCTGTTTTCAATCATGTAACTGGTTTTTATATATTTTTCCAAACTTTTCAGTGAAGTTACTGTCATTTCTGCATTTAAAAACTTGGAGGACAGAAGGAAAGAAAAGCCCTTAGCTCTTCTCACTTCCTTCCATAAGTGAAAGAAGATTTTGTTTGTTTTCCTTTTAGGAAAGGAAACCATGTTATCTGTTTTCTGTTTGGAATTCAGAAATGCAACTTGGATTGTTAGAGAAATATTAAATGAGGCATGGACATAGTTTGTGCTAAGGACAGAAAAGAGTTCTTGAGCTGGAAGGAGACTACTAGTTAAGTTTCTCAAGGACTAACCTTTACATAGTTCCATTTTGTGATGCCTAGATTAATGGAAACACTAGGCATGAGTAAATGGGTCAAAATATTAGTGCCAAAGAAGATTAAGTACAGCAGAATATCAGATAGAAAAACAGGATTGTTCTGAGAGGATAGAAAATGTTCACATTTGATATTAACAACTACAAAATACATGACTACACTTAGAAGCTGCCTTATATATATCGTAAGTTGGGCCACTTTGCTGCCAGAAAGGTGAGAACCAGAACACTAGGAGAGAAAACAAAATGAAACCTGTTTGCTCTCCGTCTGAATTATGCAGGCTGCAGCTAAGAACCAGAGAAGCTGTAAGTACAGGGAACACAAGGTGGACTTTTGCCTTCTCTCTGAGTTCCTGAGTCACCACATTGGTGGATCTGACCTTTCTTAGGGCATAAGTGACTGTTGTCTGGGGCTACTTGTGTGAGTGCATAAGCCTAAGTGCTTGAAAAAGTTTCTGATTCAAGTACAGGCATAAATTCAGATAGCTAATGAGTTCTGTAGTTCTGAAAGTAAAGGGCTTCTAGGCTATGATCTTTACCCAAAGCACCTGAGTTTTAGGTCCCAGGTTTGTCTTCCCTGAACTTGTGTAATTTGCCTAAGCAAATAAGCTCAGTGAAGAAGTATTTCTCTGAATAATATGAGTGGTGGTTGCTATGAAAGCCTACAGTTGTGGATTTGGACATAGATTCTACCATAACTCCAGTATTTTCTTCTAAAAAGAAACAGGATTAGGTTTAAATGTGATATTTTATTCTACTACTTCAATGCAAGTGGATGGGAAGTTGTCATTACTGAAGTCTGTGGAGCTGATTGAACATAACTCAGCATGAAGTTTCTGTACCATATTAATTACCTTCAGTCAACACAATGTACAGAAATTAATCTTTGAGAAAGATAACTTTAATCAAATGGAAGCAAGCAACTCATTTCATTTGCTTTGATTTTTAATCACTTCTGGGGATTATAAAGCTCAAAGAGGCAGACTTTTTAAAATTTATTAGATGTTTGCTTTGTACGTGACAACTTAAAACTTCTATATTTTTGAAATTGCATTAGCTTTAGAAAAAAATTATGTTCACATGTGATCTATCAAACCCCTTAATTGTATTTATGCTAAACAGCTCACCTTACATACCACATACATGACACTGTTCATAATGCAGTATTGTTACTTAGATAGTGTCTATCCTGTATTTGCCCTTGGAAGAATCATCTTGCTTTGTCATTTAGTTTTCGTGTCTGGTATGTGTCTCTTTAGGCTAGAAACCACTATATCAGAATGAAACTATAGAATGTCAAAGTGTATTTTCACATATTTCTATAAAAGTCTTCTGGCAAAATTCTCATGTTTTGGAGTATTTTCCATGTAGCCCTTAATGATGCTTCAACAAGTTGGTCTTGTAACATGCAGCTACTTTACTATAGTCTACTGTCATTTTACCTAACTGGCTCAAGAGAGTATAAGCAAAATTGAAGAGTTTGACTTTACAGATTGTGCAAGAATCCAAGAAATTTTAATAATTTGATGCAAAAAAATACCTTTAACAAGCATAACAACTTGGCATGGTGTAACATAATACTGAAGTGCAAGTGTTTGAAATAAGAGATTAATTTGTAGATTTACTTTCATATTGATATTGTCTTTTGAACTTCACTTTTCAGTGCATTTAGATGGGATATATATAACACTGACAAGACAGGATATGCGATAAATAATCCCTTTGTTGGAATTATTGCTGCAGTTTGGAGTAAATATTGGTCATTCTGACACTTGTTCATCAGTAGTAAGGCCATAAAAAGTATACACTGAGGAAAATCTGCTAACTCTTGGTATTTCCCAGTTCAGTTTTAATGTAGGAGCAATGGAATAAAAAGCTGAAATACTTTTCAACGTTAAAAGAAAGGCTTTCTGGATAGCTGAATTAGTGTCAAAACAATTCGCTTTCCATTGAAGTGTTATCAAATACCAAGAAATCTGACAGAACTGTGGAAAAATGGAAGTGGAGGTGAACAACAAACTGACCTCAATACACTTCAGATAAACTAGTATTTTACTGAAGTAAGCATTAGCTTATGTATCAATTTGGAGGTAGGATTATAGAATATATGAACAAACTCAAAACTCCTAGTTTTAAAGAAAATACATATAATCTGCCTCGCTGAGGTAATTAACTGTGAAAAAGATGTTTCTTAAGTGTTCGTAATTCAAAAAAGTTAACTTACTTCTTCTAATAGTTACATCCAAAATAATACTTTCTTAATGTGAATTTTACAGCATTTCCAAGTTTGATGAACGATGTTGTTTTCTGTATGTCCATGACAACTCTGATGACTTTCAGATCTACTTTTCTACAGAAATCCAGTGTAGCAGGTGAGTTCAGTTTGTGTGAGTGTTGCGTGCCTGATCTATGTTCTAAATAGAACTGATTTAGTAAAGGTTGAAAGATGACATTTTTGCTTGACAAAATAATTATTTCTTCACTTACTTTCTCTCAGTGAAGAAGCAATGAGCTAAACTCAGTGATGTTTAAAGTGACAATGTCCCATTACACTTGTTGTCTGATTCTAATTAGTTTATCTACAAGTCACTTGGTCTGAGAAAAGGCTTATCTAACTTATTCTAATTTATAACTGTTATCTTATTTTTGTGTATCTTGGCGATGTCATGTAAGTTTGTACTTTGTTTTAGGTTCCCTTATGTGCTGTTCAGTTTGATTTAAGAGCAACTAGATATAATAAAAAATTCTAACTTATACTGTATCACAGATCTGTGTTACTGTTGCACCTGAGGTATTTACTGATCATATGTTTTCTCTGAACAGTAAACAGGCTAACTGAATTTCAGGCCTAAATCTTTACAGACCAAATTCTTCCTTATGACTGATATTTGCATATAAACCTTCTGAATGATGTAGGAGTGAGTTATTAATACACTTAGTATTTGGAGTTGAATGCTATATTCACTTTTAGTACAGTAATTACTATTTGTATATTACATGGAACAAACTCCGGTTAAAGAAAATTACCAGCTTTGTAGAGTGTGTTGCGTAAAGGACAGGAAACTCGAAAATAATGTTACCTCCTCAGTCTTAATTTGGCATTGCAATTTGTGTGTTATGAGACATGGTTGCACTTTTTTAGGCCTTATTCAGTGCACTACAGGAGTCTGTTTCAGAGATGTGTCTCTGTTAGTCAGTAAAAGAGATGTGAGTGTTTTATAATAATTTTTAATAATTGTACCATGTGTTATAGAATTTGGAAAACAGCTCGTGACTCAGGCGGGGAACTAGAGGAAAATGTTCCTGTACTTAAGGATCTCTACCCCAGAGAACTAGAAATTAGTTAAAACTCTGTTCTTCTAAACATGCTACTACTTTTATACTTTTGGCTTTCTGAAGGTCTGACAAGAAACCACGACATCTGATTTTCAGAAATACCGAGTAATCACACTTGCAACCAAAAGTGTACAGCAAAAGTATTTGAGTATTAGATCTACCAAGATTTTACTATACAATTACAATAGCAAGCAACTGTTGAGTCCTGCTACAGCAAATAAAATAATTTGATAAATAATGAGGCTTTTCAGTGTGTTTTTGATGTTCTTCATCATTTAAAATGGGATAAATATGAAGAAAGTAATGAAAGAAACCTATGAACATGCTAGTCAGTTCATTGGCTTGAAAGCAAAGCCCACCTTGTGAAGAATCTGTTTAATCTTTCAAAAGGATATTCTTCTTTGATCCTGTGCTGTGTATTGCTTTTTTAGATTCTGTGGTTTGGTGAAAGAAATTTTGTCTGATGGAGTTGGCAGTACTTTGGAACTAGAAGGAGAAATAGATGGAGACACATTGGAGGTACGTCAGCGATAAAAGATCTGGAGCTTGTTCTCAGTCTTCCCTGTACTTTCATATCAGTATACTAGAAAGATAAAAAATAGCATTTAAACTCTTTAATTGCATACAAAATTTAAACTCCTACAAAATTATTTGCATGTGAAATTTGCATTCATTTGAAAAAACCCATGTTTTTGATGAAGTGGGCCTGTTACTACTGTAAAATGTATAAATCCCTAATGAAGTGTGTTACTGAGTATGTATTTTGTTGCAAACAATCTATGGATGAGAATTAACTGATATCAGCTGGCTTAAAAAAAAAGATAAAATACCAAATAAATTCTAGGAAAAAGGTACTTCAGTTTTTCTAGCTGTTACCTGATACCATTACTGCTGCAGGTCATTTCATATGACGGGCTTCAGTCCCAGAGATTTGCAGATATTTAGGATCAGATTAATACATTATACTTTTTTCTTATCACTGTAACATCCATATTAGGAACCCAGTAGCTGTAGGCTTTCTTTATACTCAGTATAGTGGGGGAAAAAAACCTCAACCAACTTGGAAAAGGTTATTCACGTTTTATGTGGGCTCAGATTAGGGTAGGTGAATCCATGTCTTCATAAGACAGTACCTCATAGCAGATGTCCAGATTTGTAACACTAAGTACATATCCTGTGCTTCTTTTTATTTGTCTTGAAATCTGAAAAGCCACCATAAAAGTTGTAAGTTTTATTTGTGGTCAAGCAAATTTAGTCAATCTGATTAATGAACGTGAAAACCCTACTGTGGTTTGTTTGAGCTGGATATCTTTCTGATTGTGTCTCATGCCAGCAACTCTCTCAAGGTTATGATTCAGAGCAGCTCTTCATGGTAGCAAACCATGGTAGTACCTGAGGTTTAAGAAAGTAGAAGACCCTCTACTATACCATTGAATGTAATTGCATATGGTGAGGAAGATGAGATTTTGCACTGGAGTTTCTGCATAGTGGCCACAGAATTTTTCCTCAAGTGAAAAGGACAGATATTCACATCTCTTAAGCCCAGCTTAATACATACATTTGTGCTCTGACATAGGATCAGGACTCTGCCTTGGTAAAGTCAGGGTATCTATAGCTGCAGATTTTACGTTACATACTCATGTACATAGCTAATAGCAGGACAGTGTGCAAACACCACAGTCTATTATACCAGCTGTATAATAGTCTCTCAGAGGAAGTGAGTTCACCATGGCTTGAGCCTTTTAATAACTGAACTGAAAAAATCACTTGACAATGCACAGCAGGAAACAGTCCTGCATGAATGAATGACACATGGAGATATGACTGCAGAAATTAATTTTAAATATTTAAGCTACATCATTCTACATGTCTTGAAGTTTTCACAGTTGTACCGTGTACTTGCTTACTGTTAGGACATTAAAGCGGAAATCAAGATATAGAAGGGGAGAATTAATTAGTTTAGTGTATAAATGAGCTAAGACACTTAACGTCTTCCTGCAACCTGAGATCTTACATTTTAGAAGAGACAACATGGAAAATGCAGCTTTGTATGATCTTGATGGGCTTAACCAGCACAGAGAACGCAGAAGTTCTTACTGTTAATAAAACAACTGTTTGTATTTGGGGAAGAGGAAGAAATAACATCCAGCAGAGTCTGGGAGAAGAAAATCAAATTTCAGTGAGAATCCTTATGAGAAAGTTGTTGCAAGGGGTTGTATAATTTGTGTATAGTCTAGTCCTACAGCTAACAAGTATTTTGAAGACTGAATGGGAAGTCCTGTCTGCCTTAGGGTATTCACTTCTCTGTATTGATACTGAAGAAGCTCCTGACACTTTAAGAGTATCTGATGTACCGCAGATAGGATATCCTGGAGATCACTCTGCCCTTCCACATTTGTGCAGAAGGTCAGCTATGAACACTTGTTTACTTATACCCAGTGGTTGGATTGCACATCCAGTGGATCACATATTCAGACTTTTGGAAAACAACAGTGATTTATTCAATCTTTGTAGCTGTTGGAACAAGAAGAGACAAATGTAAAGTGGCATCAGGTATATACAAGTCTATTAAACTGTCTACTAACTAGCATTGAATTATAAATCCCAGTGATTTTCATGTATCATGGGACCCAGACTGGAGAACATAGGTTTCTCCACAGTGATTACAGGGTTGGCTTAGAACCAGTCTGTTGCAGATGGGGTTGCTGTCAATCTTCGATTCTGCAATGTGACTGCTACCTTTTTTCTGCACAGTTTTATGTCATATGATAGCTGTGAAAGCTGGATATGCTCCTACCAAAGAACCCATCAAGTTTTGCATATGGCATTTTGGGTCAGTTATGCCTCTCATATAACAAGATTATGTTGTGAACTGTGAAGTGCTGAAATGTGGTAAATGGAACCCTACCGAAGCTGTGCTAGCTCGAGTTTGGTTCCACTGAGCAGATAAATGCTGTTAGGATAAACGACAGATGGGTTTCCTTTAGCACATTCCATACAGCAGCATTAAACTTGACATCTTTGCTGAGGTGAAGAGGGGGAATGTCAGTGAGAAATGGATATTGCAATAACAGAGCTGCAGTATGGACTGGGAAGACACTTCAAGGAAATAGATCCCAAGGCTGTATTCTGTGTCGGAGAGTCTCATTGGACAAAGCAGATAGAGTGGTCACTGACAGAAATTTCAATAGTTATGGCTATTATAAAAAAGGTTTGTTGTTTGGGTGGTTTTTAATAGAGAATTTATATCAAGCCAGAGAGAATACCGTGCAGTTTTCTCATATGGGACATTCTCTTGGATGTCGGAAGACATTAATGGAGGTCTGTTTACTCCTGATAATATCTGAGGCTATGAAACTGTCTGATTCCTTTCTTAACTCTTTGCAAAAGTGCTTTTTCAATATCCTTTATCAGTTCCCTGATATGAATCACAGATGTGCTGCTTAATCCAGCTTCCATAAGAAATTTGGTTTTATGTAGTGTCTAGGGTGTACTTTCATTGAGCAACATTCACTGACCTTTATAGTAGGAGAGCTCTGTGACAAGATCACTGTAAGGGACAAGACCATGAGGTGGTGTAAGTTAGTGTAGCTTTACTGCAGTCAGTGAACCCGCACTGAGTTACTCAGCTGGAAATATGACCCAGCATGTTTCTGCAGCAGTGGAAAACACCACTTCATATATTTAATCATTTTTTGAGAAGATGAACTTTTTTTTTCCGCCTACTGGAAAAGCTCGTAATGAGGGGGGAGTATGTCAAAAATTAATTTTACTGTGGCTAAGCTCAGGTGAGAGTCTAAGGTCTTAAAAAAATGTCTACCCACTGTAGTGAGAATATCACTTTATTTATTAAACCATTGGTTTAAAAATTATGGGTTGTGTTCCGTATATTTATATATTCTGAAGGCTCTGTCAGCGGTTCGTAGAGATGATACTTTTTGACAGCTCTGTTCCATTGAATTTGGTTTGGTGGTGTGTTCCTTGTTTGGACGAATGCATCTCGAAGTTGGTTAGGGATGATTGTTTTACAGAGCAAGTAAGATGGAAATTTTACAGCTTGTATAATGCACTGGGCTGTCAGATAACCTGCTGTCCTACAGCTGTGCTGCAGTAACCCCTCTGTGCTGTTCTTAGTACATAACTGTTGTTAAGGTTCTCTGTAATGTCAGATGTTAGTGATAACAGTTTCTGTGCTGCTTTATTTATTTTTTCTGCTTGCAGTATGAATATGATTATGATGAGAATGGTGAGAGGGTAGTTCTAGGGAAAGGTACTTATGGAATCGTTTATGCTGGAAGAGACCTTAGCAACCAAGTCCGAATAGCCATCAAAGAAATACCCGAGAGAGACAGCAGGTAAGACCTAATTTATTGTTATATACATACTTGTAATAAAAATGCACTTGTTTACTGAAAACTTGCTCTTCTTAGTATGTGTTTCTTTGTGGTTAGTTTATGAAGTCCTGATATACTAAAATCAGTTATTATTGCCTCCTGATATTTAACTGTACTCTTTCGAGAATAAAAACTTTGAATTTTTTAAAGAGTTATGATATAGATCAAAATGTTACAGCTTGATAATATATATGCATATCAAGTTGCAGTTTTATCTTTTTTGTATTCTTTTTGGAGAGGAGGGAAAAGCATAAAAGGAGCTCTTTGGTGGCAAAGAGAGTACAATGTATTGATAGAAAAGGCACACATAAAAATTCTTTGAGGGCGTGTTTCTGCATCAGGGTTCCTCTGTCTCAGTACTTTTTGTGACTAGGCAGTGAATCACACTGCAGTTTTAAGGTCATGGACAAGATGTTTTCTGAGAATTGGATGGGTATCCCTAAAATCCATTCTGTTGTCAAACTCGCATCTAAATGTAGTCTAGAACCTTTTCCTACCTAATGAAATACTCATTGGTAATTTCTTTTTTAATTAGATATTCTCAACCTCTTCATGAAGAGATAGCACTGCATAAATATTTAAAGCATCGGAACATTGTACAGTATCTTGGATCTGTTTCAGAAAATGGATACATTAAGATTTTTATGGAGCAGGTGCCAGGAGGTTTGTATCATTCTGAGCTTAGTCTCTCAAAGGAATCAGAAGCAGTTGGGACTCTAAACTTACTGAAAGTTGGTAGATATGCACTTAATTAATATGTTTGTACACTGTATATAGATTTTCTGTTGGGATATCAACTGTAGGTGTCATTCTTATATAAAGAGTAGATTTGAAGATCCCAGTAACCTCTCCCCTTTCTGTAATAATTCTAAACCTGGAAAAAAGTCACTGAAAATATTTGATTGTTATAATAGTTAGAGCTGTATAGTCCATTTAACTGGAACATCTGAATGACGACTGGAGCTTTTAGAATAAATTTCTGTTGAGCAGTAACACTCATAGAGCAATTAAGTACTGTTTTGTAACTGCTATATACAAAGCACTGCTATTTCCTAGGTGGACTGGAGGTAAAAGTGATATGTGCCCCTTGCTCATAATTTCCAGTTTCACTTCTCCAGCATTTCTACATTTTAGGATGTGCAGTCCCTCTATATCCTCTCTGGTTTATGTTTACATCTTCTGTTTGCTATATACTCTTCAATGTCAAGGATGTGTCAGAATGAGTGTTAAATTATTGTATGACTATAATTTGCAAAATAAAAACAGAAATAATAGGAAGAAAGGTCAGGTTTTCTAAGAAAGATCCAGACACAAACATTCAAAGTGTAATTAAATAGATCTGGGGCATTTAATATAGGGAAGTTGTTTAATTTTTTAATTCTTGTGACCTTCTCACCTGAAAGCTGAGACAGTATGACCTGCATGATGCATGCAGATGTGATGAGTTTATATCAACACTTCTCCTGTTTTCCCACACTTGTTAACAGTATCAGCTGGTGTTATTTCCAGTTCATATATGCACAGTAAAGTGGGCTGTGATTAGTTGCTAATGTCAAGATATTTTTGAACCAATTCAGATACTTTAAACAGTCTTAAAAAGGAACCAGCTGTTCAGAATATAAAAGATTCTTTGAGGAAACTTAACTTGAGAAAGCTGTTGGTGTGGACTGAAAATTCCTTTAGCTGAATTTGTCTGGCATTAAGTAGACCCACTGCATTTATATTATTTTATGCAGGATAAGCAAAACTGTTCTTTTTTTTGCTTCATGATTAAAATATTTGAGTTATTTAAAGATTAGTTTTATTAGAAGAAGGGGAAGTGTGGATGACCTACCTCCTACTCTGAACATTCAGAGGGTTTTTTCAGGAGCTTTCTCTCCTGTCTCTGAATATTTCCGGAAGTTAATCCCATATTTGCAAGGAAAAGGCTCTTTCTTCTTTTCTTCTCCCTTCCCCTCCTCAAGAAAATCAGCTTCTCTTTGCCTATGCATGTGGTTCATTAAGTGTAGTTTATAACATGATAGAGTGTTACCTTTAGTCTTTATTTCATTAAGGGCTAAATGGGTGCTAGTCTTAGTCTCAAGAGTTTTTAGAATGAAGTGAGGGGGATGGATCCAGCACTGTCAGAACATTTATTCTTGTCTTGGAGATGGAACCTGAGCTGGGAAAAAAGAAATAACCAGTCAAGAGCAGAAACTAAATATTTGCTTTGAGGCAACTAGAAAGAATTTGGCTTAATTATAGGAATTGTTTTTCTCTTGTGTTAGGATAGTGAGCAAAGGCTTCATCCAGACTTAAATGTTTCATGCTAATTTGGGGAGTTTGCTATCTTGCCACACTTTCTTTTTAATCTCTTGTAGGCAGCCTCTCAGCTCTCTTAAGATCTAAGTGGGGCCCAATGAAAGAACCTACAATTAAATTTTACACCAAGCAGATTCTGGAAGGCCTTAAGTATCTCCATGAGAACCAGATTGTACACAGAGATATAAAGGTAAATCTTCCTTTGGTGTGTCTTGTTTGATTTGCTTTTTATCTTATTTACTTCAGTTAGTTTTACTCTGATCTGAAGTAGAATTTTTAATAGGATTTCGAGAAAGCTTAAAACAAAAGGAAAGTATAAACCAACCCCTTCTCCCTGGTGCTCCTGGAAAGTTCCTTTGTAGAAAAGTATATTACAAAGATAACTGCAAACTTGAAGGAGTTTTATTGAGATTTAGAATCTGTATTCATCTGTCTCCTCTTGCTCCCTGCCTTCCCTCTCTCTCTCCTATACAAACCACAGGGGGATAATGTTTTGGTGAACACCTATAGTGGTGTGGTTAAGATATCTGATTTTGGTACTTCCAAACGTCTGGCAGGAATCAATCCGTGCACTGAAACATTTACAGGTAAGATGAATTTAGCAGAGTTTATAAGGGAGTTTGTGATAGGTTTTGCATTAGAACCAAAAGGCTCTTTGGATTTGTGATGAAAACACTATTAGGTCTCTGTTTTCAGGGAAGAGTGAATGGGAATATGATCACCATAAACACAGAGTTGATATCCTTCTATTTTTTTAAATGTAATTTTTTTCTGATTTACTTTTTTTTTCCCCTCCATTTTTTAAGTGTGATGGGATTATAGTTTTTCTTCTAAGTGTTTTTCATTAACTAACAGTTGATTTGTTGCAGTTACATCTGGAAATACTTGAATACAGCAACTTTTTCATTTAATAATCTTGATATTAGTAGCTCATACATGCACACTTTCTGGATGTATGTTTAAAAGTGCAGAAAACCAAACTCAAACTTGTAAATACTTTCAGTTTTGAGGCGTTAATTATAAAACCCAGTCCAGTGACTAACTTGGTGTTATGGCAACAAAAGTAAAAAGAAGTTTACATAAAAATGCTAGGCTGATGTGTTACAGAAAACCTTTCAATACAACATCGTTGTAAAGACTTGTCATTGGAGAAAACAAAAATTGCCGAGCACCAGGTGAAACTCCACATTAAAAAATGAATATATGGTCACATAATTGCTCGGTTCTGCGATCACTGAAGGTACAGGGTAGCATGATGGTTTTTCTTGTTACATGGCCTTATGCAAAGGCTGGTATCACAAGCCTCTTACTGGCCTGCAGTTTAAATAAATGGTACAAATGAAAATTAAATTCTTAAGGTTCTGAAGTAACTTGCCTTTCTAAGCTTTTTTTACTCATTATTAGCAAACCTTGTGAATTGGAAACTAGGCTTATATTACATCATGATCTGAACACAGCATATGATACCTCCTGCATCAGTGTCTTATGAGATCAACTTCCCACGTGCAGGCATTTTAAACAAATGAGTTCCCTTCAAAGCTGTAAAGATTGTAGTTAGAATCAAATTAAATTAAGTTAGAAGCTCCTTAAAGAGAAGAAAAAAAATTATTTGTCCTGTTGGTAATCACAAATGCAACATTTAAATGTTTTACTAAGAAATTAAGAGCTACAAGAAGCAATCTCTTCAGTTTAGAGATGCTACAACAGATACATAGATGACATTATATCTGAACAGAGCTGGTTAAATGCTGGCTATTGAAGCATTCCTGTAAGTGTTTTCCAAACAAATGCTTTCAAAAAATAATTTTCTTTTCAATCATCTTGCTTATGCAGCTGGATTGATAATTTTCTAATAAGTACAGGTCTCTTGTAGTATCTGAAAACGTATTTTCAGGTTTTTCCTGTAATATTTGTCCTTACCATTTTTTAGACTGGTTCAATACAGTTACATTCCGTGGAAAAGAGTTGCACTACCACGTGGTGAGACATATTGCTGCTCATTTCTGCAGGTTATTCTGAAGATTTTAAATATATGAAGGGGTTCCATAAGGTAAAAATTGAAGTCATGGTGGAAGATACTTTTGTGGCTATTAAAAGTCATAGTCCAAAATTTAATTTTTGCCCAGGAAACCACTGTTATGGCTGATTGCTTATTACGGTTAGAGCAGGTACTAAGGAAAAATTATTCTCTCTTTGCCTGTATTTTATGTACTCCTTGGTGCCTTTTTAGCAACTAGTTATTATTAGAGATGATATATGGAGAAATGGCATCTAAAGAAATGTCACCATACTGTAATAAAAAGAGGTAAATCTTTCCTTGTGCCCTTCTTTGTTCTCTTGCACGTTTGCAGCCCTGTTTGTGCCTTCGAGATGTAATTTGCCATGAGAATAAATATTTTACTTCAATTATCATTTAAAATCAGTAAGCAGGTAGCTATAGCCCAGAGGGTCTTAAAAGGTCTCTTGCAATTTGTTTTGTTCCATAACTCAGTACATAAACCCTGGTTTTTATGCATTATGTAATAAAATCACATGATGGGAAGAATCAGACTTCTAGTGGTTTAAACATTATATCCCTCCATTCAAGACACACAGCCTAGGGCAAAGCTGTGCCTTAAACTTCCATTCTGCAGCAGTCACATTCAATGAACATAGTGATACCCTTTTATCTTCACCACATGTCTTTTACTTAATAGTTCACAGCTTTACCACAATGTAGTTTTATTGCATTCTTAAGAAGAAAAATAATTTAAAGATGTCATAACAGAGCTGGTAGAAATTCAGGTGGAGAAAATACTGTAGTGTTCAAAACACTCAGAACATCCAGAGGTTTCTGCTGGTGATGTGGACCCTTCCTGTAAATACCTCATGAGTTGGGTTAGTATATGGTTCAATGTCAGTTATTTCGAATTGACCACCTTTTATTTATTTTTTTACTGTATTTTTTATTTATCGTTATTATAACTAGTATTACAGGCAGATTGTCTGCTTTGTCACCATGTATAGCTTTAGAAGTTTCAACAGGTTTAGTTGGCTTTAGAAGTTCCAACATGTTTGGTGTTTGGTTTTTTTGGCTAACCTTGGATGTCAGAAATCCCAAGCACATCCAAGACTTCCTGGAATTCCAAATAAATTATGATGGGTTCCCTAACTGTCTTATATTTACAAAAATAGCTTCTTTTCAAACTAACAGTTTGAAATTCTCTGTCACTAGTGTTCTCATTATTGGCATAAAAATATGAAAAATTATTCTCACGAGGAACTGTCACTGCAGATTTTCATTATCTCTTACATGCATAATCTTTAAAATTTGGTGTCTGCAAAAATTGTTGATGTAATTTTGTGTTCTGAGGAAGCTTTTGGAATATGTGGTGAATATACTTCTAGCAGTTTGGAACCTTGTGTTAGAAAGGAGGGGCAAACAGGTAGCATATAAAAAGATGTTAAAATATAAGTTTATGTCAAGTTTTCAGTGCTGATTCGGGAAATCAAGTATTTATGTTATACAGGTGGCATTTGACAATTTTTGGCTTGCTGAGTAGTGTGTTAATTCTCTTCCATAAGAATGAAGACTATACACTTGACTGTTCTTTTTGTCCTGACTAGGAACCTTGCAGTACATGGCTCCAGAAATCATCGATAAAGGACCACGAGGATATGGTGCTCCAGCTGATATCTGGTCACTGGGCTGCACCATCATCGAAATGGCTACAGGCAAACCTCCGTTCCATGAACTAGGGGAGCCTCAAGCTGCAATGTTTAAAGTAAATACAGCTTCATTGCTTTAGAGCAATAATAAAAAAAATTAAATTACTAACTTATTTTATAGTATTAATTGGTAGTAACATTTTGTGACATGGGTTCTTTCGCACAAAGCCACAGTCTGACCTGTGTTTTTGGCTCTCATTGAATGATTCTTCTCTGCTCTAAGCTGTATTGCTCTAGGGGTGATCAGTTATTTTTGTGCTGGAACTAGGTCATGACTCAGAGCAGCAATCTCAAAAATGAGTGAAGACGTATGAAAACTAATATTCTCTACTGTCTTACTTCTGTCATCTCCTGCTCTTGGTTTATGATTTCCTTCTTGTAACCAGTCTCTCCAATAATGACAAACAAGTTATTAAGTCCTTTTTTTTTGTAAGCTTCCCTCCCAGAGTATCTGCCCGCCTTGTCTTTCAAAGGCTCAGTCTGTGCAACATTCTTCTGTTAGGAAGATATGATGGACGAGGGCAGAGGGGTAGCTTTTCAGGATTTCCAGTGTGTACTAAAGGAGTGGAATACTCTGTATTTTTCAGTCTAAGTCCTTCAGATCAGAGCTTCCTTCTCTTTAAGCTGTTGTCTTTAGTACTTGATTTCTCATACTGTATCTTTTTTCAAATGCACAAATTAACACTTGAGAATTCTTCAGATACTTTTGATAATAAATGTTTGAAAAAAGTTGCTTGTTCTGACTGTAACAGTAGTGTAAAAGCTATGATGTGATTATTTGTCAAATATGGAGATTAAAAATTTTTGGTTCTTCCATTGGCTTGTGTAGACCTTTACCAAAGTACATAAGTTTTCACTTTTGCTTCAAAGTCCTCATTCTTATAATGGGGAAAATATCCCATCCATAACCCAACAAACTACTTTAAATTACCAATGTTGTAATTCTTTTGTGTATGTTGTTGAATGTTACTGTGTGAGCATTAGTATAATAATTAATGGAACCATGGTGGCAAAATCAGATCTTTATCAGTAGGTACAGTGATCTGGGCTGCGGTTCAGCATGACATGTAATGCCATACATCATAATAGACCTGTGAGTTGTCCCATGCACTGCAGGTAAAAGGCAAAGAAAGGGGTTATTGTGGGGTTTGATGTAGTTATTTCAATGGTAAAATATGTCACCATAGTGCTGTCAATTGGTGACATACCTCAGAAGAAGCTGCCTGGATGAATGTGGTTTGGCTCACTAAAGCTTTCCTGAGGGAGCCATGGAAAGAGACTTTTTTGCACATGGCTCTAAATGTCAGGTACAGTTGTGTTGGCAGATGCCTTTTCATCTTATGTACCTGGCATGTAGCTGAGCTGTTCAGTAAGTTACACATCTTATTTTTCAGCAGAGTTTATTGAACTGTCGGGAAGTTCTGGTTCAGTTCTGGGGGCTGGTTCTCTGTGCAGGTTCACAAGGTGAGCTCTGGCAGGATTGTGCCTGTCCCTGCTTACTGCTGATAAGCACTTTCAGACTACAGAGATGTGTTCTGAAGTTTCAGAACTGGCATTTTTAAAATACATTTCATGCCTTTTTTTCTTCAAGGATGTGGCAAACTTTTTAGCATTCTTCTTGCAGACTGTGTTAATGTGCTACAGTCAGGCATTTGTTTTTGTTTTCTGTTTCTTGGCTCTGCTGGGACCTGTTTGGAACTGTGTCCAGCTAGGCACCATAAATTGCAAACCATGTTTTCTTTTTCTGTATAGTAAAAGTAAGCAAGCTGGAAGCTGGATTTGAAGTCAGGAATAAAGCAGGCTGGCTGGGCAAGCATGTAAAAAGAATGAAAGTCTGGAAAACTTGGGATATCAAACCTTTGAGGTCCCCACCTCCACACATGCACGCTCTGCAGGGGCGGTGAGGAGGTGGTGGGTCTAAGTATGGCTGTGCAGTCACTATAGAAATTGCAAACGACCAGAGAGTTGGACAAAGAAGAGAAAAGGGGCTAGAGTAAACCAAGAACTGGAAATAGTTCCTGGCTGGGTGTGTGTTCTGTGGTATTTCATCTGTGAGCATAGAATCTGTGCATCTGTGTCTGGTGAAAGGAGCACTAACAAATGGCATTCAATAGAGACAAAGTAAACTCATGTTGCCACAGAATTTCTGGATGCTTGTGACAAAACTTAATCCTCTTGGGCCACAGAGATTAAGATCAGAGACAAGCTTTCAGATTTCCTGGTCCTGGTTTGGGCTTTCCTAGATTTTTAAGTGCATAAGGGTACCACCGGGGTGCTACCAGCATCTGACACTGCCCCAGCTGAAGCTGGTTTTGTTAGCCTGTCCCCGGAGTGCACACAGAGGAGTGGGCTGGCCACAAGAGACAGACTGGTCAAAAGCAGTTTTCAGAGCACAGCAAGCTGGTGGATGTCTTCCCTCTCTGCTCCAAAGCCAAAATCCTGCTTGGGCTGACGTTTTTTTAAGTGGTGAAACTGTATCTACCCCATTTATAAAGCACTGTCCAAAATATGCGTGTGGTTTTACAAATCAGATAAAGATGCTTCATCAGACAAGGTAAATGTATAGCAGTGATACCCTGCCAAGAGGATGCAACATCTATTTATTTATTTAGTTAGTTTCTTTATTCAATACATCAATTTAATTGTAGAGGTTATCGAGTTGTGTATTTTAAAAATGTTACATGCAGGAAATCCTGAGTCTTGAATGTGCTCAGAGTCATGGCTCAGAAGGCCTTAATGCACTATTAGCATTTTATTTCTGCACTGTCATTCAAACAGAGGCATGACTGCTCAGCATTTTTTGCTTCAGCTTACATTGAAGCTGAACCACTATTGTGAGTGCCTAATGGTGCCACAGTGTGTTAATGCAGCTGTATAATAAGATTATTTGAAAGCAGCTGGCACTTGTTTAACTGCTGGGCAGCTGTCTCCCTTGTGGCCACTATCTTTGTGTTTGTTCTCCAGAATGTGTTTTGTGTAAAGATGCTGAGACTACAAGCTGTAATCCCACCAGACATGCGCCATACAGTGCACATGGGTTGTACAACTCTTGCTGCAAAACAGTTATGCCAGATTGACATTAGAAACTAAGAAGGCAGAGAGGGAGCTGGAAAAATCACTAGAGAGTAACCTGTAAAAGAACATTTTTCATTACTTGAAGAAAGAGTCTTAAAAGAGACTCTTTTTAAGTAGTGACTTTAAAGAGTCATTACTTAAAGAAAGGTTTAACAAGGGTCTTGGTAAACCTTTGGACACCATGTGATTTTCAGTTAAACAACACTGAAAGACTAGGGAAAGACATCTGGCCCTAGTGCAGGGGTGGTGACAAGGTCTGGCAAGGTCATTGAGAGTATTTGTGCAAGGAAATTTGGCGGCAGTGGGAGCGGAACAGGTGCAGCCCCAGGCAGTCAGTGCTAGAGGAGGAAATTATTTCTGTTCCTGGGCATGAATGTGCTGGAGGAGGCAGCAGCTGAGAGACAGTCCTGGGCAGGGGTGATGGGAAACCTGTGCAATAACTGGAGGGATTTGTGGCTAGTAAGAGAAAAGCAGTGTTTGGAGCACTTGGTGTGGATAATGCCCAGATCCCAAGATTACTTGAAAGCACATGGTTAGATACATCCATACCTTGACATTTGTGTAGTATCACATGGATATTCACACCATGTTTGCAATGAAGTAAAACAGGATTAGAACCTTGTTGTCACTTCACTGCTCTGTGTGGGTACCTGGATCACTCCTTTTCCACAAGAGCCGGGAAGAGTGTGAGAGATCATATAAGAAAGCTTTGGCCTATGGTCTCCTTGCATTTTAGGAAAAATAATTAGTACTTCTGTTTTACTTGCAGGTTGGGATGTTTAAAATTCATCCTGAAATTCCAGAATCAGTGTCTGCTGAAACAAGGGCCTTTATTTTGCTCTGTTTTGAACCTGATCCTAGTAAACGTGTTACAGCATCTGATTTGCTCAGAGATTCCTTCCTGAAGCAAGTAAACAAGGGCAAGAAAGGCAGAATTGCATTCAAGCCTTCAGGTAAGGAATTATCAGCCAAATCCAAGTCAACATCATCATTAAGTGTTATATAAAAGATTGGAATCATTAAGCATTCCCTTTTACAAAGGACATTGCTTGAGCCAGGAAAGCAGCAGGAACTCAGCTGTTGAAAGTGCCTGTGATTTGTAATCACCCATATTTAAATTTAATAATGCCAAGAAAATATGATGTCTTGCTTATTTTGTGTTTTGCTTGCTGAAACCTCTCAAGGCCATTTTTCCTCTCCCCAGAAATAAATGTCTCTTTTGTATTAAATAAAAATTAGAAAAATGACATTTGGTGAAGACTTGCTATAGCAATTCTACATTTTAGATTCATAATTATGTACTCTTCAGAGGTCTGAGTTTTACAGAGTAGATGTTTGGCACCTGAAAATGTGGGTCTGTTAGGTGTTTGGGTCAGCATTTTCAAACTTGATACATAGCATGGAAGTTTGGCACAGAGGTGCTGAAGTAGCTGTCTAGTGGGCTGTTTTGTTTTATCTGCATAGCATGTTTCTTCTCACCTCTCCCCCCAAATACAGCAGCCACTTTTTCAGTGATAAGATAATGAACCTTAATATAGGCCTGCCAAATAAATCATTAGCATTTGGAGGAACTGGCCATTTAAAAATAGGCAGAGCCATTGATCTTGCTGCTTCTTTCCCCTGTCTGCACATACACACACACTCCCAATGCAAATTGAATTACTTCCCTTTCTGCGCTTTTTCCCTCTCAACAAGGAACTTTTGAAAGAATGAATTCTAAGGAGAAAAACATAGCAAGGAATTTATAACACCTAGCTGAATTGGCTTCAGCAAGGAAATGGGCCTCATCTGCTGTCCTGAGGGATGCTAAGAACTCCAGTCCCTGCAGTTACCCTGAGGTCATGGGAGAGGTCCCACTGCTCAGCCAGGGTGGTGGCACTCAGGAGCTGTTGCCAGGCTGTGCCTCGCTGCCCCACTGCAATCATTTTCTCTTGTGGCCTTTCAGCTCTTGCTTGAGGATATCTTCCTGGAAAAATTGTGTGGCATTAGAAAGGGTGGACCTTGCCTTATTTGCTGCCCTGGGAGCAACAGGCTCTTCATCAAATATCAGGGAAGACGCAGTTGTCTTTTCCACACCCTCCCCCTTCTTCTGCCTTCCTCCTTTCTTCTCTCGCTCATTGATGAGGTTATGCAACTCCTTCAGATGGTGAGGATCTCATGCTACAGGGTCTAGCACTGAGCTGCAGCAGGAAGCGAGCTCAGTGCTGGCCATGGACATGAGCAGAGTGGGCAAATGCTATAAAAACTGTTGGGTGAGGAGAAGGAAAGGCAATGTGACTGCAGAAGAGTATGTGTGCTTTGCCATGCTGGAGCTGGGGAGAGCTGTGCTGGCTGCTGCAGCCATCTCCAAGGGGGGTTTGGTGGCCTAAGGCAGGTCCCACTAAGCAGTTACCACAGTCTCAGCTACAGCAGTTCACTGTCTTCTCCCTCTACTGTTTCCCTCACTGTCAGTTTCTGCAGCTTTGTCCCCATCTTTCCATCTTGACTGTCCCTGTCCCCTTTTTTCTTTGCAATAATAAAGGTGGCCCAGAGCAAGTCTCAGCCCTTACTCTTGGGACAGCAACCTCAGTTTTCTGTACTACTGAGAAGCCTTGAAACAGGTCTTACAAGGTGGCCTATATTGTTTTTTTTCTGTGACTGTTTAACCTCAGCCATTTGAACATCAGTCGTGTGCCAGGGAATCTGACAGAGCTTCCTGAACAACTTTTACCTTTTAGCTCTCTTCCTCCCCCACCTCTACACAATTTGTAGTGACAAGTATCAAAAACTTCTGTGATACTTTAGCTCCATGGATGTGTGCAGCCTGAGTTGAAAGAACTTCCTTAGCTTTCCCACCACACAACCGCAAACTGGCAGTCAGGATTACAGCAAGCTCTCATTATCTAGGTTTTTTTATTTCTTCTTACTTGCAAGATGAATTGGAAAGGGACAAGAGATTTCCTTCTGGCTAGTGCTGAGAGAGAGTCCTTACTGAGGGCAGGGGGACATGTGAGTGAGGAATTACATGCCCATTAGCACGAGCAGAGATGAGGAGGGCAGGTAGTAGAGTATTCTCTGGTTAGAGAGATGGCTGTGGTGGAGTAGCCAATGAACCTATTGGTTCGATTCAGGCTCTTTAAACAGCTGTATATCCAGGGGGACTGTGTGTGTATATATGTGTGTGTGTGTGTGTGTGTGAGAGACAGAGAGAGAGGGTAACAAAATGGCATTTCATGTGTCCTGTCTTCGGGTTCAGCAGTTACGTGTTCGCAGATTTATTGCCTATGCATATAATGATTTTGAGTTATATTGCTGCTTTTTGTCAGCAAGATTGCCTCTCCCTCAGCCATTTTGCAAAATGAGGTCTTGATATCACTGAAGATGATCACAACCATTTCAAGCATGTTGCCCTTTTTGGCCTAATTCTGTTTCACATTTTACTATGTCTGTTTGTAGATTATAATCGTAATACATCCCTCCCACTGCCAATCCATGGAGAACAGGCTGGCAGTAGCAGCAGTGAGCATGGCTCTGTTTCACCAGATTCTGATGTACAGCATGACATGTTTTTTGAAAGGACAAAAAGATCCATTTCAGAGATTCAGACAAAGCATCCCATTTCCCATTTACTAAGGTAAAGCATTTGCTTGTTGCTTGACATCCTTGAGGGATTTTGTGGATTTAATTCACATTATATTTTATCTGAGGGCATTTTTTTCACATAATGGCTAGAGATAAGTAGGCGTGTTAAACAGGAAGTGAGTTGCATAGGTAGGTTACCAGTTAATGCAAATATTGTCTATATTTAATAATGATCAATGATTCTTCTCCTTTAAGGTTTCCGTGTACCTATATACTTTACTCCCTCCAATGAATAAATGTCAGTCTTCTTATTTACCAAGTGGATATGGATTCAGGAGTCAAGTGAAGAACTGACCCTTCCATGTACTCATGAAAAAAATGTGGGAAAGGGGAAGCAGAAATACAGTTCTACAGCTCACAAAGTACAAAGCAATACCTTCAAATTAGTATGTTACAATATGGGTCCAGAAAAAATGAATAGTTTCAGCTTTCTCCAAAACTGACCAGTGCTGACTGACATTAATGCCAGCTTCTTAGCAGGGTGAAATCAGCCATGTGCTTTTGGCTTCAGTGGGTTTTGAACCAGCACAGGATCTGAGCCACCTTCTCTCTCAGAATTAGCATTTAACAGTCTGATCAATCTGCTGCTGTAGTTTTAATTTCCTTTTTAACCTCGGAAGTATACCTACTCGCTTCTGACAGTACTGCTGCATTGCTAATGCTGAGGTCTCTCTTGTGCATGTGGCCCGGTGGTGACACAGTGTTCCTGATGAGGGCTCGGCCTCGGAGGACAGGAGTGCCTCTCCTTCAGTGGACGATAAGGATTCCGGACTGTTCCTGCTGCGGAAGGACAGTGAACGCCGAGCAATCCTATATAAAATCCTTAAGGAAGAACAGGATAAAGTTGCTTCCAATTTGCAGGAGTGTATTGCACAGGTAATTTCACTTCAGCTCTCCTTTTTCCATGTAAAAGGAAAATAACAGGTAGTAGTAGTAATAGATGAGGGTGCTTGGATTGTTTCTTCTGTGAATATCTTTAGTCTCTGAGACCTGTAACTGTGTAAGCCATTTGCTGTTGTCTGAAGGGATAGCAAACACCAGCTTTTGGCTGCTGCTTTTGGCTGGTTTTATCTGAGGGAAAGGTTGGGGCGTTTGATATGGGGATGTTGGGACTGAGGTTGGTGGGTTGGGTATTTTTGATATTGTGTTTTCTTTTGGCTTTTAAGGACATGGAACTAGAACACCATGTAGTAATAGGTATGTTTTGCTTAAAAAAGCTAAAGTAGATTTTCTGTAGAAGGAAAGGTTGAGTGGGAATGTTTCGTGACTGTAAAGAGAAGCAAGAAAAATCATATGTTTGCTTAAGGCATAGCCAAGCATTGGCACACACCTGTAACAGAGCTGCTGGCTTGGCCTTTTCTAATGTCTGCGTCTAATGTGCCTCTGACATCATTTATTCTTCCCAAAGCTGTGTTTTTTCACATGGACTGCACTCACACAAAGGGGAGCCTGCTTAAACTACTAAATAGCTTATAGCCTTACAGAGGACTAAAATTTGTATGTGAGATCTTAGTCAGAAATAACCAAGACTCTAAATTTTTTCCACAATAAACAATTATTTAGTAAGAGCAAGTCCTACTTCAGTCTTCAGCTGTTTTGTAGCACTGTAATCCTCTCTTTTCCATAATTTATGTAATACTTCTTCCTTTACCTTTTAATTATACAGATTGTTGTTCTTACAGACACTTGGATGGTTATGGGACGCTGTGGGGGTTATGGACTGCAAATCATAGAATGAACACTTGTGAATCACTTTGCCATTTTAGACCTTTTTCTAACTTGGGCTAAATGCATATATAAACATACTTTTTTGCCTAAGGAAATGAAATGTCTGCATAATTAGATGTAAGTCAGATTCATCTTTTCGAAAGGATAGCATCTGAAAAAATTGGGTCTCTTAGCGACTCACTGTGCTGTTTTTATGGAGGAGAGCTGCCCTCTGCAGTACATTGCGAAAATGTGCAACCTCTTCCCTTTGTGACAGTCACAGTAGCAGTAGACATAGTTTCTTTTTCAGAAAACAGAAATTACTATTCAAAAATTTTCTTGTTAGGAAAAGGTAAAAACTAGAGACTTTGCAGAAACGAAAGTTTTGTGGTTTCTGTGCATCAGTGAGAAATATACATAAGCAAAGCTATGTAACCCTAAAAATATTAATGCTAGTAATTAGATGTTTACTTGATATACATTCATTATCTTTTCTCTAGAGCTCTGAAGAACTGCAACTTTCAGTGGCCCACATCAAGCAGATTATTGGGATTTTAAGGGACTTCATACACTCTCCTGAGCAGAGAGTGATGGCTTCTACCATATCCAAGTTGAAAATGGATTTGGACTTTGACAGCACTTCCATCAATCAGATTCATCTGGTACTGTTTGGATTCCAGGATGCGGTGAGTTCCTTTCCTAGTGCAGGGGGAGAGGAATTCTTCATAGAATCACAGAATGGTTTGGGTTGGAAGAGACCTTAAAGATGACCTATTTCCAACCCCCCTGCCATGGGCAGGGACAAGTTCCACTACATCAGGTTGCTCCTGGACAGAGCTTACCCCAGGGGTTGGTTCACAGCTTCCGCACTGTTCCTCACTCCTCTTCCTCCTTGCACTCTAGAAGAGTTTGAATGTCACAGTCTGGTTTGAAATGTTTGAAAGCTGTAGCCTAAAACTGTCAAATTTGTTGTTTAGATTTTGAAAGGTGGGAGAGTTTCAGTGCTGTATGCACTTATAAAGCTTACTGTGACTATTGAAAAACAAGATTCTTTCTCCTAAGGTGTGAGCAAATGTTGTTTGCTGCTACATTGACAGGTGAACAAAGTATTAAGAAATCACTTAATAAGACCCCACTGGATGTTTGCAATGGATAACATAATCCGCCGTGCAGTCCAAGCAGCAGTCACTATTCTTATTCCAGGTAAATCAAAGGAGCTGAAAGCAATCCTTTTTTCAAAAAAAAGGGTTTTTACATATCAAAGAGTTATAGCAAATGGAACGGTTTAGATGTTTAATCTGCCAGCATGCCATTAACTGCATCCCATGTGCCACTCATCAAAGGCATGGGGTCAGAGTGTTGCAGAGAAAGAAGTGTTGATCTGGAGGATTAATGCTGTACTTTCAGTACAAAAGCACATAATGAGGAGAGAACCGCAGTGATTCTGCACCCCCAGTGTGGGTGCAAAATCCATGCACCCACATGACCAAAAAGGCAAATTAAATTCAGTCCAAGCTGGAGATTTTCTAGTAAGAAAGAAGATGACTTTCTACCACATGTTAATGACATCCAGGGTGGGTAACACTGCACAGATTTGGTTATATGTTCTAAAAAATTATACTGAGGTGTGGAACAGATGTGTAGAAGGGAGTGCATTTATAGGAGGAGGATTCTGGCCCACGGATGGACATTAGGAAAAATCGCCAGCAGGAGGATACATTACTAAGAACTGTCTAGGAATAAGTTAAGTTGGAAATTTGCAAGTAGTTTTGTAACTCCCTGAAGTGCTGAGCACCCCTTCCTGTATAAGAATGTTCTGACAGCACTCTAGTGAGGTGAACCCTTGCAATCCTAAGTTGCCATGGCTTTAAAGCCAAATTGGCCAAATCTTTTAAGACTTTGTTTGTACCAGAAAAAGGGCAGCTATTCTTTGGTGAGAAGGGTGGCCACCTGCAGCAAGTTTTGAGGACTGGGGTTAAAATGCTACCTGGAGGAGAGGAAAGCCTTGTAAAGTCTTTGGTCCAAGGCATTAGGGGAAAACAACTTTTTTTTTTTTTTCCCCACAATTTAGAAAAAAGTAAGCTTTCAGGAGTTTCTCATTAGTATATTTTATTAACTGTCTTATTATTCAAATCATGATATTTGTCCCCTCTATGACTGTGATCTAGAGCTACCTACCTCTACTGGTGCACTGCAGCACCATTCATTTCAGACAGAGCTGATGCCAGAGAATCTGTGGTCCAGCTCACGTAAGACTATTGCAATAGTGAGCAGGGAGGCAGCAAAGCACATTGTGCAAACAGCCACTGCCTCAGCTGAAACTCCCCACCCACAGTAATAAAGAACAAACTGCAATACTTCTGGAAAAAACTTGTCAAAAAAATCTTATCCTTACCGTCTTTCCTTTTACCAGAGCTTCGCGCTCACTTCGAGCCAGCATCAGAAACAGAAGGTGGGGACAAGGATGGTGAGGAAGTGGAGGACAGTTTCCAGCCCTCTGAACAAAACGGGGCTGAGGATCCCGCCATCACATCGGGAGTCAGCACCCTTAGCTCTGTGGTGTCACATGAGGCTCAGCAGCAGCTCAGCCAGGAGCTGGGCAGACTTAAACAGGAGACCTTAAGGTAACCCTCCTATAAAGACTGTGCAGGCATTTTCAGCCAGTCTTTGAAAAGCTTTCAGACTTTGCTTTCTACATTGACATGTGCTTTCTTAACGTAAGTACTGCTCACCTATTGCCTCCCCATAAAGGAGACCTTCCAGGAACACAAATGGATTTGGAATATGCTGGCAGTACCAGTATGACAGCTCAACATCCTGCAGTACAATTTTTATTTCTGTGTAATTAATTTTTTAATTGCAGAATGTCACATTGGATTTCTACCGTAAAGTAATTAGGTTTGTGCAACTGTGCCAGTTTCCTTCCTACTTCCTTGGATGCCACCTGACTTGGTGTCAGTGCCTTAAGACTGTTCCTGCAAGCAAAGGCCAGAGCAGCTCTGTCTTGGCTCACGGGACAGGCTGCCCACTAATGAGCACAAGCGTAGCTCAGCAGAGCTCTTTCTCACGGGTTACAGCTGTAGGCTGCTGCTGGTGTGTTAACAGATGAAGGTCCCATTCTTCCTTGTGGATGTGATGTGAATCTGTATCAGAAAGTCCGTGGTAAAACATCAGTGTTAAACTGTTCAGTAGTAAATTACAGTATAAAGGCAGCAACTCTTTCCAAAGAGGCTGCAAAACAACAGGAACAGAATTTACAAGCTATTTATTAAATTCTGCAGGTGAAAACCTTCAAATGCCACCCCTCAGTGAGTCTCAGATAACTGAAATCTGTAAGCCATAAAAGATGTTACTTACAACAGTATCTCTCAAGTGTCTCTGTCCTGTGGTAGTCATTAAAAATGATAAGTATTTTTTTCAGCTAGACTTATACAGTGTGGTGGTGTTTGCTCTCTCATATGCTGCCAGGCTTTTGGAACACCTTGTTCAGAAGGAGAAAGAGTATCAGACCCTCTTACGACAATCTTTGGAGCAGAAGACTCAGGAATTACACTTGCTTCAGTTAAAACTTAAACCCAAAGGTATGAGGAGATACTGCATATTTTGACAGTTGCACACAAATATATGGGATCACGTGTTTGTCAAAAGGATGAAAAACTATATCATTCAAGCTTCAGTAAACTGAGAACTGCCACTTTTGCCCTGGTTTTGAGGTATATTAACCTTTATGTTTGTTTTCTGTTAAAGACTCTCAATGGTCTGCAGTGACTTTTGGAGAAAATGCAGACCCTGAGCTCATGAAGTGGCTGAAACAACAAGGAGCAGACTTGGATGCCATTAAGAGGGTAAAAAGAAACCCCACCTTTTAGAAAAGGTCACTGTAGTCATAATTAGCAGATTGGTTTCAAAGAAGAAGTAATAATTTATGAATAAATTTGCCTTTTAGTTTGCTGAAGAAGATTATACACTAAGTGCTGTCCTTAATGATATCACCAAAGATGATTTGCAGTATCTTCAACTGCGGTAAGAAAGTACTTGTTAGTTCATTGTTCAGAGCTTAATTAATAAATTTTGTAAAAAAACTTCAATTTGAAGTTCAGTTATTCAAATATGCCAGTGATAGTTCAGAGGCAGCTTCTCTCAATTTCATCTGGATTTTCTGTTAAAGTTTTTCACATCTTAACTGAAACAATTGCACTGAGGGTGCTTCAAGCCATCAGACTTCTGGCATTTATCAAGGTTGGGAGCTATTTCTGCACCCTTCAGAACAATGTAGTCATATGGAAAGTAAAGAACCTATTTTTCTTACCCATTGATTTGAGACCTTTTATCATGTTCTGTTAACCCCTGGCTGACCTGGAAGTTTTAGCTGTAACCATTAAAAAAGTGTAGTGTTTGCTGTGTACTGTAGACTGATGTACTGTGTGCTGATAGACCATAAATGGTCTATCCTTGGGATTTCTAGCTTTACTTCTTGCTCACTTTAAAGCAATGGAGATGATGGAGTTTTCCCTAACTGTTCTCCATTTTCCTTCACATAGGGGTGGTCTTCGCTGCAGAATCTGGAATGCAATATTAAACCACCGACAAGCCTCTGGAAAGACCTCAGTGCAGAAGGCTAATGCTTTGGAAGAACAGGAAATGGGAATAAGCAAATGAGATACATTCCCAACACTTAAATTATTAGATGTATATATTTATATGTACAGTGGCCTTGCAGGTTTTGCACAGTTGTGTAGCTTGTTTGACCATCAGTGCAATACACAGTGAATAGTAACAGCTTTTAAGTCGGTGTCAATGCACTTAAATTATTTATGGCAGAGTAATGCACACAATGCCTATCGACGTAATACAAAGCATTGGCTGAGCAAAAACCCAACCTTTTCTGCAGACCTGAATTGGCTTCAGCATTGTGAAAACTGTGAACTTAAAGTGTGTTACAGTTCTGCCAGCTGATGGTTTGAGCAGGGAGGGGATATGCTAGAGCATGTCACTCTTTGCAGGTGAATTTATACAGCTTTTTGTATTAAAGCTGAACTACTGAAAAAAGCCTGGTGTCGTGTTTTTAGTTAGTGACTTTTCTGCAGCAAAAACAGAGCATATAATGGTGCTTTTGGTGGGTTTTCTGGGAAAGTAGTTCATGAAGAAACAAAGCACACAGACCACTAGATAAAGGTTGTTAAAAGTTTAATTTTATTTTTTTTTACACTGTACATAACACATACAGCAATCCAAAGAAAGTCAGTAAAGGAAATATATAGCACTTTAAATAAATCACTGCTTTCTCTTAACTTAGCTTCTTCTGAAACAACATTCAGCATGTTTAAGGAAATCCACAAGTAGATGGATTTCCTTACACATTTCTTCTTTTGAAAGAGCTTTTAAATAAGCTTAAGGGTTGTTTCTGAGTCATTATAGTTCCTGTAAAAGCATTCACTTATTCTTATGAATAAGTTACATCAACAAAAAGGCCTTTAGCTGACAGACTTGTACTTTATCCACTGGTTTGGGCCACGCACTTCAAACGGTGGCTCATTGAAGTAGATGTGGTGACCTAGTTCTTCCAGGGGAGGCTCTGGGTCAGTGGTAGCAAACTGAGCAGCTTCCTCGATCTCCTTCCTTACTGCCACATCAATTTCCTAAACCAAAAATGGATGCTTCTTAGAAGACAGCTCAGAAAAAAAGCATTATTTTGAATTTAAATGCTATGGTTAAGTATTGGCCAGAATTAGTTAACGCTGTCTAGAAACATAAAATTAAAAACCTATAAAAATTCCCTCCCTACTAAGCTGCAGCATTTTGGGTAGTACCAGTAACTTACTGACAGAGGAGCATGACTCCACTGAGCCTCTACATATTCTGATTCCATGGAACACTCAGTGTGTCAGTGCCATTATTTTTTAAACAGAGTTGACTAAAGGAGTTACAACATTTGCTAAGAGGATTCCTGACTCCTTCGCTATGATTTTTCCCTATTCATAATTTCCCTTTCCAAGATTTACCCCCTTCCGAGGGAGTCAAGCAAGCCTGGGTAACTTTGATTTCTGTCTCTTAGTAAATGACACCCAAAGCCTTACTCAGCACCCAAAAGCAAAAGGCCTTTCCAGCAGAACATCACTTCATTAGCTGGGGTGTAACAAAACTTCACCCTCACTTATAGAAGTGATGTTAAAGCAAACTCTAAAGAACGAGCGAGCGATGGACACTGCCCGTGATGTGCTTTTCAGAGATCATCAGTGTGTGACTGCTCAGGAGCTTTCTCAGATAGCAACTAAAAGCCATACCTTTAGTTCTTCAACACTAGCAAGGTTGTTGTTGACCATTCTGTCCTTCAGCAAAGTGATGGGATCACTTTTGCTTCTCACTTCTTGGATTTCTTCTCTAGTACGATAGCTAGGAGCAAGACAGGCAAAGACATGAACTTCTTCAGGGGTGCCCTTGAATCGAGGGCAGGTTCTGGACACAGCTCACTTTTAGAAAAAGGTGTGTCCACAGAGTTGCCAGGGATGCAATGAAAATACAGAACATTAATCTCTCAAAGGACGGTACAGCAACATCTAGAACCTCCCCCCCACAGATCTGTAAATGCCAACTGAGCTGAACTAGCTCCAAGGGAAAGGGGAGCAATCCCAGTCTGGGACAGTTACAGTGAGGAGCCATATTTCCTCCTTCCCAGCCCCCCTTAGGAAGCATGCTTCCAATTCATTGCAAGTTTCATCCGAAATGCTGGGATACAACTCCACATAGACAAATTCAGATTTGTCAGCTGGTGCAATGCCAATGTATGTTTGTATTTTTAGGAAGTGTTCTATCGGACTGGGCAGTCCAAACTGTTCTGACAATTTTACCTTACAGGGCTTTAAATACCCTAAAAACTCCAGAAAAGCATGCTGCTTTTTAGTCAAAGCTTAATTAGGACACACCATAAAGTCACACTAAAAGCAGAATTCAGTAATAGCACAGAAGTTTAACTGACTCTGTGCTTGTTCTAAAACCAAATCTCTTAATTCTGAAAATAAAACAAGTATGTTACATGGCCACAGATATCAACTGAACAATGGGATGAGTGATCATAGCAATTTCATCATGTTTAAATGCTCATTTAAACACTGAACTTAAGAGTTTAATCTCTTAGAATTTGATCGTCAATACTTACTTGTTTTCAGTAAGTGCTAAGAAAGAATGTGACAGTACCTTATTCCAGGGTCACTCATACTGTGGCCATGGTAACGATATGTCTGTAACTCCATCACAAGAGGGCCCTTAAAATGAAAAAACAATACACAGAGTGTTACCACAAGTGACCAATTTGTAACAGCAGCAAGTATTTGCTACAGGTGAATTGCACCAGTGATCAATTATTTTAATTCAATGCTTTTTTCTCAATTTATGTAACATAAGCACATACAGATTCATTCAGTAAAAGGAAACCTAATTCTTTTCAAATTGAACCTTACATTGATATTGTAAGCATTTCTTCTCATATTCTTACTGAGCAGCATTAAAAAATTTCCTCCCTTCCAGTGTCATTCCACCATTATTCAGAATATTTCAAATTACCTGTTGTTTCAGTGTAAGACAGTAACTTGCAGAACCTTCATTACTTCACCAAATATTAAAAATCTTCAAAACCATACTTGGGTGACACACACTAACACTGACTCACAAAACTTTTATTTTACTTTTCATTTCTTACAAATATAGAGTGATTATTACTTTACTTGATCAGTTCTGCCTGACAGAAGTTGTGACAGAACACAACTGCCTGACAGTCATAATACCTTTTGCAACAGAATTTAACTGAGGTAGAACTGGGGAAAAAGATGACAGTATAGATAATATATAAGTGCTTGGTTAATACCAATTGCATGTTAATAAATTCTAACAAAAATTAGAGAACCACTCAATTGCATATGAGTTCAATACTGTGGAGAAAAGAGGAAATAAAGGTCAAATAAAGTTCAACAGCAACTGGAGAAAATGGGCTAGATGAGGAACTTCTTATGCAGCAATAACTTGGCTAAGAGTTTCACCTATGGAGAAGGAATAACTATTACAGACTTACTTTTCCAGCTCTACAGTAGTCAGCTGCAAACTTTACTGCTTCTCTAACACATAGAACATCCATGCCATCCACCTGATAAAGAGAAACTACATGTTAAGGCAAAAAAATGCCAGCCTACAAACTTCCAATGTCAGTATTTCCACAAGTGCAACAGGAATTCAGCTTAAGGAAATTTATGTAGAAATAAAAGAAATGCACGTGTACGTATTGTGCAGGTGTGTGCACACACATCCCCTCCTCAAAAAAAAGCTGTGACTACTCACCCTGAGCCCTGGAATGAAATATCCTCTTTTGTAGTAGTCAGTACTGGCTGCAGCTCTTTCAACTGATGTTCCCATTCCATACCGATTGTTCTCACAGACAAAAATACACGGCAACTTCCATAAGGCAGCCATGTTGTACGTTTCAAATATCTGGCCCTGAAAGAAAAAGAGTAAGTTACATGTGGTCAGGGAGCTCAGCCTTCAAGCATTAGGCTCTACTGAAAATCCTTCCGTTGCAGAGGTCTAGCTAGGAGAAATCTGAATACTAAAAGTGATCTGAAACCAGTCACTTGCTGCAGCTCAGAAGGAATAAAAGAGAAGCTACGCTATATAAGGTAACTTTCATCTCAACTAGTAGTTTACAGAACTTAATTTTTAAACCTCTATCAGTATCTGTGTTAGGATAGCACAAAACCTTCAAATTTAACTGAGGTATTTCAGCAACAGTCATAAAAAACTTGGCAACTGATTAACCTGGCAGGATGCTGCTACAGCAAAGTAAAGTTGGACCACAGTGACTGCATCAGCCTTATTACTCTGAAGTCAAAGACAGGGAATATCAAGAACTGAGATCTCCACCTGTGCTTTCAAAGAGGGAAACTCAATGGTACGCTCTAAACCACCAACTGCTTAACTGGCTTAATGTCTCAGCTGATAACATGAAGACACTGGCTGGAATGTCAATTGTAAGTGGCTCTGTGAGAATGCTCTGTCTTCAGAAACCTAAGTGACACCTTTCTCCCTATTCAGCAGCACTGTCATCTTCACTGCCATCATTCAGAGCTCTCCTTACAGCACAGGCACTTCAGGGTGTCACACTTAGGTGAACTGTGTGCAACTGGAAAGGGGGTAAAAAGAGTACCTGGAAACCCCTCTTCCCATGACTGGTGTAATGTTCATGTAATTAACTACTGGCCTTGCTCATTGCCTGAGTATCTAGAGCACTGCAGAAGGGAAGGAGCCAAAAAGCTTTCCCTCCACTCCAGGGACAAGGGCCAAGTTCAAAATAGGGGTGGGGAAAAACAGATGTTTACACAGGTCCAAAATAAGACAAAAAATATGCTACATTCCTGATATGCAAAGAGCACCTAGCAATTAACTGTTCACCTGAATCACCCCTCTGAGGACTGTACAGTTCTTGAAACACACCCCTACTCAAATGCCTAAGACTACTCAAATGAGAGGTGATAGTTTCTAAAACTTGCAAGATGCCCAGCCACCTCCGTGAAGTTCATCTCAGTCAACAGCACTTCACAACAAAAGCCTAGAGAAAAACTGCAGTGAACTGTAGGACTGAGGGTGTGCATTGTCCACTTTCTCTCCAGGATCTGCCTTTTCAGTATTAGTAGATTCCTTTAATAAAGTGTTCTTGTAGCAGAAAACCCAACTCAACAATCTCGGCATAAGTTCCGAGGCAGACGTTGCCTGCGTTGCAGGTACTACACAGGCAGGGCAGAAGGTGCTCTCCCACTCCTCGTAGGAACGGCAGAGCTCACAGTTCCCAGAAGGAAAATCAGTTACCCCCAGGCACACTCCTCAGAGCCACACCAGACAACTTTACCTGATTGGCAGCACCGTCCCCGTATAACGCCAGGCAGATTTCGTTTTTACCGAAGTATTTACAGGCCAGCGCGATCCCAGCTCCAAGGGGAACCTATCACAGAGTACAGAACAAACCAGAGTTGTAGAACAATGTTAAAGGAGCTGAAGATAGGCATCTTGTGAGCTGTAGGGAGACATTTATGCTGTTAGGGACCTGCTCAACAAACAAGTTGTTACCCACCCACTTCTATTTGTTCCAACTGGTGTTACAGCCAGGATACAAATATGAACTGTATTCTTAGTTTGATTCATTTTTGCTACAGTTTACAAAATGATGAGCAAACTAGAGAAAGACAGAGCTACAGAGCAATGGTATCTGCATCAAGCTCAAACCACAAAAACTGAGAGGAAACACTGGCAACAGGACATAAGCCAAATTCAACTTGTACTTTGAAGTAGAAGTCATGTACATACCTGAGCACCAACAATACCATTGCCACCATAGAAGTTTTTGGTATACATGTGCATTGATCCTCCTTTTCCCTTTGCACATCCTCCTTTTCGACCTGAAACGTGAATAACAAGCAATTTATTTTTCAGAGGAAAAATACTGTGCAAATGGGAACATCTAATGCAATTCCTAAAGGTAATAACACCAAGACCATATAATTTTTGTCATGTGGAGTAAAGACACGATGGCCTCTCTCCTAAGAATTCATGGTTAAATATCTCACAAAACAAATAAGAGGAGGGGAAAAAAAAGAGAACAATAATGAAAACATAATTCTGGAAATAGAGAATGAGATTAAGAAGAAATTTTAAAACCAACCAAGGAGTTTCAGTGTCCTACTACACAAAAGCATTTTCTGATGAATATGGGGTGTTTTATGAAAGACAACAAGGTCTGTATTTCTCATATACATACTCTGCAAGTAGTATATACAGTCCTTATTACTTTTGGCTTCTGCAAGATATGAATACTATTCCAAATTAGTTGCAATGACTTATATTTTTCTTCCCTTTGACAATAACTACAAGTAAAAATTACAAACAGGACACTGAAAAAAGCACAACTAACAGCTTCCCATTCCACCCCAATATAAACATAAGAAGGCACCCAATCCAGCTTTATCCAAGCTGTAATTTGAAGATAACTAGTGATTCATGAAGCATTGCAACAAACCCTATTTAAATGAGCCAATCTAAGGACACAGAATTTCTCATCAGCCCATTCAATTTCTTATTCCCATCTGTCTTGTTACTAGTTGCAGAGGACTTTATTGTATTTTTAATAAGCACAGCTTGTTTGGTGGTGGGTTTTGGGGTTTTTTGTGCATTAGCCTTTGTGTTTATTTTAGAAGTGGATCTCTTTGTACTTCTCTTTCTTCTTTAATAGTGGATTGCTTTTATTATTGGTCTTTCTCATAGCTTCATATGTTTCATGTGAACTGTAATGGATTCTGACAGCTAGGGCCAAAGGAAAAAAAAAAAGCCTAATATTAAGAAAAAGTTTTCTGATTAAGTGTTAATTTAACTTCAGTAAGTTCCCTCCACTTTTTGTACAATCCTCTCTTGTATTTTAGAATGTGTTTAAGAACTCCTGATTAACCAGTGTCACTGTTTGCTACACTTTCTAATTAGAACACAAATCTGTTTCTCATGTATTTATCAATTCCCCTGAAAAGTTCTTTATAACTTGTTTCCTATAGGATCTTATCTATTAGTCTTATTTTGGGTTACTCTGCTTCCTTCTCCTTCAAAGACTTTTTAATTCTGTCATTTCTTTTCATTGTAACCCAAGCTGTCTTTCAGTTTGGCCTTTTTAGTCAAGATCTATCTTTGCAGGAAAGGACTCTAGCAGCACTCCTCTCTAGGAACTTTCCCAAGTGCCATTTCTTAGAACAACAGTCTCTGTACTGCAGCTGCTCTTTCCCAATTAAAGGAGTCCCACTAAAGTCCAGTATAATGCTATAGAAAATGATGTGCCATGAAGTGAAATAAAGAAAAAAACCCAACACATTTTCACTCGTATTTGTAGTTTCAGGGCCAACAGAAGGCTTCAGTCATGACAATCTCCTCATTTACCTTCTGCCTTATCAGTATCCAGTGACTCCTGGCAAATCGATCATCCACTAGAATCTGGGCTTTTGTGCACGTTATTAATATGCACTCTCAGCACACACATATGCTCTTTGTATACAAAATCATACCTCTTATCTACCCCAAAACATGCTTTTCTATAATTACATTTCAAGCATGCAGATTCTCAGATCAAGTCTTTATTATACCCGTGATTCATGAAGGCCTTCAAGCTCCTTGTTAATTTTTCACTTATGAGATCTGTGAACAGATGCCAGAAGAGTTCAGCAGACTGATCCTCTTCTCTCCTCTCTTCCCTGCTCCATCCTCAACCCAATTGTGAATAGCTCTCTCTCCTTTCTGCAAAATCTCAATCTAGATTATAATTTAATATTCTTCTTACAGTCAAATTTTCCCAAACCATTCAGTTGATCATTACAGGCAGTGCTTACTAGTCTTCCTAAGACTTCAGCAGCATAATTCTGAAAATCCAAATCTGTCTCCTAGGGAAGGTAATGCTCTGTCCCACCGAGAACAAACGCCTACCAACAGCAATTTCCAAACTGTGCTGCAGCACAACAAATACAGCATTTGGTATTGAGAAAATTCAGCATGTGAATCCTCATTTTACCGAGCACACACCTGTAAGTTCAGCAAGGATTTCTCGAACAGGCACTCCCCGGGTGAAGGTAAAGCCGTGAGCTCTGTACGCTGTTATCACATGGTCTGTAGGCTGTATGGCAGCTTCAATCCCTACACAGCAGGCCTCCTGTTACAAAGCAAAAGTAAGCTTAGCAATGAAGGAAAATGCACAGCTTCCACAGCCAGCAGTGTGGCAAGGGCTCTGATCCCACATACATCCAATATCAGCTAACAGGAAGAGCACAGATACTCAAGGTGTGGTCTAACTAGTGCCAAACACAAGGATAGAATCACTGCCCTGGTCCTGCTGGCCACACTGTTCCTGATACAGGTCAAGATGCCATTGGCCTTCTTGGTTACCTGGGCACACTGCTGGCTCATGTTCAGCTTCCTGTCAATCAAAACTCCCAGGTCCCTTTCTGCCTGGCTGCTCTCCAGCCATTCTGTCCCCAGCCTGTAGTGCTGCATGGGGTTGTTGTGGCCAAAGTGCACTTGGCCTTGTTGAACCTCATCCCTTTGGAATCAGACCATCTCTCCAGCTTGTCCAGGTTCCTCTGAAGAGCCCTCCTGCCTTCCAGCTGATCGACACTCCCCCCCAGCTTGGTGTCATCTGCAGATTTGCTAACGGCACACTCAATCCCCTCATCTAAATCATCGATAAAGATATTAAACAGAACTGGGCCCAACACTGATCCCTGGGGACACCACTAGTGATTGGTCACCAACTGGATGCAACCCTGTTCACCACCACCCTCTGGGCCCGGCCCTCCAGCCAGTTCCTAACCCAGCAGAGTGCCCCTGTCCAAGCCATGGGCTGCCAGTTTTTCCAGGAGAATGCTGTGGGAGATGGTGTCAAAGGCTTTGCTGAAGTCCACGTAGACCACATCCACAGCCTTCCCCTCAGCCACCAGGTGGGTCACCTGATCATAAAAGGAGATCAGGTTGGTCAGGCAGGACCTGCCCCTCCTAAACCCATGCTGGCTGGGTCTGATCCCCTGGATGTCCTACAGCTGCTGTGTGATTGCACTTAGGATGATCTGCTCCATAACCTTGCCAGGCACTGAGGTCAGGCTGACAGGCCTGTAGTTTCCTGGATCCTCCTTTTGGTCCTTCTTGTGGATAGACATCACATTGGCCAACTTCCAATCATCTGGGACTACCCCAATGAGCCAGGACTGTTGGTAAATAATGGAGAGTTGCTTGGCAAGCTCTTCTGCCAGCTCCCTCATCACCCTTGGGTGGATCCCATCTGGTCCCATAGACTTGAGGATCCAAGTGGCTCAGCAGGTCACTAACTGCTTCCTCCTGGATTACAGGGAGGCTATTTGGCTCCCAGTCCCTGTCTACCAGCTCAGGAGGTGAGCTGTCCTGGGGACGACCTGAAAGGAAGGTGTTAAGTACCTCAGCCTTTTCCTCATCTTTGGTGACTATGTTCCCCTCCCCCTCCTGTGTCCAACAAAGAATGGAGGTTTTTCTTGCCCCTCCTTTTGCTATTAATGTAATTATAAAACACTTTTTATTATCCTTTACAGAAATTGCCAGATTAAGTTCTAATTGTGCTTCTGCCTTCCTAATTCTTTCTGAATGACCTAACAACATTCTTAAACCCTTCCTGAGTTGCCTGCCCCTTTTTCCAAAGGTGATACACTGTTTTTTTTCCTCTGAGTTCCTGCAAAAGCTCCCTGGCCAGCCAGCCTGGTTGTCTTTCCCACTGGCCCACCTTTCAGCACACAGGGACAGTGTGCTCCTGCACCTTTAAAATTTATTTCTTGAAATATGTCCATCCTTCCTGGACCCCTTTGTTTTTAAGGGCTGTTTCCCCAAGGGTACTCTCTGAATCAGGATCCTGAAGAGACTGAAGTCTGCCCTCCAGAAGTCCAGGGTAGAGGTTTTATTGATGCCCCTCCTTGTTTCACCAAGCATTGAAAACTCCATCATTTCATGGTCATTGTGCCCCAGATGGCCTCCAACCACCATATCTCCCACCAGCCCTTCTCTGTTTGTAAAGAGCAGGTCTAGCAAGGCCCCTGGTAGGCTCACTCACTAGCTGGGACAAGAAGCTGTCCTCCACACACTCTAGGAACCTCCTAAACTGCCTCTTCTCTGCTCTGTTGAGTTCCCAGCAGACATCTGGCAAGAATAAAGGCTGGAGATCTTGAAGCATCCGCCAGCTGCTTGTAGAATAATTAATCCGCCTCTTCATCCTGACTGGGTGGTCTATAACAGACTCCCACCAAGATGTCAGCCTTGTTGGCCTTCCCCCTGGTTCCTACCCATAGGCACTCAACCTTATTGTCACTGACCTCAAGCTCTACAAAGCCAAGAAACTCCCTGACATACAGACCCAGCCCTCCACCTCTCCTACCTCACCTGTCTCTTCTGAAGAGGATGTAGCTTTTATGTTAAGTAAGGTAAAACAACATAAAATCTCCAGAAAAAAAATAAATCTTACCTGACCATCATATAAGTGGCAGAAGCCACGAATAATCTTCTGCTTGTAGAGCTGGTCAGACTTGAGCTCCATGCGCCGTATGGTCTGCATTGTCTTGTAGTAATGCAGCCCCTCCTCTCGAGTCATCACTGCTGTGGTACTGGGGCCTTCTTCCAGGCGATGGAGGTCACATTTCTGCAAGGTTGAACAAGTAGTTATTTCCTGAAAATAATTTGTCCTATTTATGAATATTACTTAATTATTTTTAATGATGTACCATTTCCAAATTCAAAGTGTAATACCTTTCAAAAAAGAAAGCCAGCCAAACCTAAATTCATAGGTAAAAATAACTGTAAAGTTTGTGCACTGTTTCCAAATTCAGGGAAATAAAAGCCTTACTTTTAATAAAAAAAGATTTACACTGAGAAAATGAAGCCTTGTTGTACCTACAAGGAATAGACAAACTACAGTCCTCAGAAAATGAGGTAAAAAAGAACACTTCCATGGTTGTTGCAGGCCAAATACCTGGTAAGAGCTACAGAGGCTTTCTGAAGAGAGAAGAGAGTTTCCTTTGTAAAACAGTTTCTGGCCCTAAGATTGGACCTCACCTCTACTACCACAAGCATTAATAAACCACTGCTGCATCAGCTACACTGCCAGTCAAACCACCATGTGTGGAGTATAATTTCCTCCCCAAACCACGGACTCTACTGAGGGAGGGCTGATTTTAGGCATCCATACAAAATAAATAAAAAAATTTAAAATAAAATAATAATAATAAATAAAAAGTTAAGGTCAGTGGAAGAAACCAAACAAATTACTCTGTCAGTGCAGATTAAATGGCCAAAATACTTCTATATAGGTTAAAGACACTTTTTATCACAGCAAAAGTCTCTTCAGAGCAAATCCACTGACACCTTAGATGAACTGGGTATAACACACGGGCACACTGCTCTAAGACAGCCCTGCTTCCAAGTTCACATAAAAATAGAAACTTTGCAGTTTTTTCATCAACACAGGACCAAACGTTAAATTTGTATCTACTCAAAAAGGACTTTTCATATGTTCCTTCCCTTCCACCTGTGAAACAATTTTAATACTTTACAGGCAAAGATAAACAGGGAAAGGGTGGAAGAAACTAAATGATTTCTTTCAGATTTTCTTTCATCAGTTTCTGAATGAAATGCCAGCACAAAAGCTATTGCCAATGGAAGCATCACTTTTTCCTAAGACCCAGGCACAGGGGAAAGCTGACAGAATATAACACAAGTTTTTTGAGCAGCACCAGGCCAAGCATTAAAAGGATGCCATATTTTTTCCTCAGAAACCCATACACACCTCAATCAGCTGCACATTTGGGATAGGCTGCAAACACCAGCTAATTATTTTAAGAGCATTAAGGAAACATTAATATTCTTCCCTCAGAACAGAAAAGGTTCTTTAGCTCCTTTCTGACTCTGTTCTCACAGCTACATTGCAGTATCACAGCTGCAAGGAATCACAGCTTTGCATTCTTAAGAAACAAGTAACACTACTACACACTGCCAAGCACAGTTACTTCCAGCTGCACCGAGTAATCCGGTCACAGAGTGAGGGCTCTGGTTCTGGAAATTCAAACAGTATTTTCCTAATTGAAAAAGATACGGGGGCAAGTCCATTACGTCAGGATGTGCAACAAACACTTACACACCATGCCAGTATCAAGTGTTCTTTACCTTAATCTCAAATGAAGCTTCACTTGCAAAGTCTCCATAGTTACGTGATGCCACCATCACTCGAGAGGCCTTAAGAAAAACACAAAACCAAAGCATGAGCAATATTTAAATATAATTATCGAGCAGAAGTAGGTGAATTTTCAAATAATTTCTCAGAGTACTCCCAAACTGAAACAATGTATGAATTAAACTCACCAGTGGCATATCCTTGTAAGGCTAAAGAACGTTTATTCTGTATGAATGTGTTAAAGTCCTTTAAAATCTAGTAATTCAAATTAAGATTAAAAAAAAAAGAATTCAAATTTGTAATATCCTTGATTATCTAAAAGAAACCCGGTGAGTTTCTAGAGATTGTGAAGAGCATCAAAGCCACAAAAATAATTGTTTTACCCTTCACATGCCAGATTGCCTGTGCAAGGATAGACAGCCAATGCAGATTTCAATGGCTCTCTGTGCTGACTGGAATTTCGCTTGATAGAACAAAAAAGACCTCCAAAAACCAAACCAAAACACAAACCAAACAAAAAAACCCAAAACAAACAATCCCCCCCCAACCCCAAACAAACAAAAAGAACCCAGCAGATTTCTGAGGTACAAACTACTCTCACCCTTTCTTTTCAATAGGAAGAGAAGCTGGGGGGATTCAAGGCAGTAACAATGAAGAGAGGATTTCAGTGAGCAACAGCATGGCCACTACTTAAAAATGATATGAAACACAGAATGTACCTGAGGATACGTGAAACACAGAACAGAAAGGGGGCATGGCAGGGAGAGATAAGAAGGATGTTTGAAAACACATTACTGGTCTGTCTTAAGAATGAACACAGGCTACTGACTAATGAACACTGGTGTTACACTGCAGCATCTGACAGGATGGGCATGTGTCCATGCATGCACTGTGGCCACAGACAAGGAACATACCACATCTTCAGTGGCAAAATCGTATTGCTTAACTAAGTTACACAAAAATTTCATTCAGTCAGGAAATTCACATAAATTTAGCTGAAGGTTAATTATTTCAAAATTTTGAGAATGTCCAAGTCACTGTTTCCAAACAAAGGTCTGATTGACAGGTATGAAGCTTGGAGAAAAAACAACCAGGAGATATTTCTCAGTCCGTCTTGATTACCTACTCTGTTGCATACTTTATTTAGCAGTAACAATTTCCCCCTCCCCTATTATCAGATTAAATATTTAAGGTTTTAATTTAAACCAAGTTTCTACACTGCTTACCACAATGCATCAGTATTACTGGTGAAGAAAAGCTATTTTACTTCTAGAGCTGGAAGTAAATCAACAGTTTGGGATCTGCAGAATCACAGAACAGCCGGAATTGGGATGGGGGGTCTATAGGCCACCTGGTTAAACCTCTGCCCTGAATATGGGGCATAAAAGCAACACTGAGGAGTCTGTACAAAAGTTCTGACACATGGCCAGTACAGGTATCAAATGCAAGCCTTGACAAAACTGACTGAGGCCTTACCTCACTAACGGCTCCCTAGGTTAGCAGCATTTGGAAAGAAAAAAAAAGGGAAGAAAAAAAGAGTGAGTAGCTGTACCAAACAATCAGGGAGGAGAAGTCAGCAAATTATTAGCCAACTAGAATACAACACTGCAAGTGGTCCATCTGTACAGTCTGGAAACAATGCTTTGTGGATTAAGCCTACTTCTATTTATTTGGTAATTTATGCCTTCACTATAGGTGCCTAGGAACAATTCAAGGCAAATATTTACCAGATTGGTAAGGACTAGGATCCAGAAATCAATTACATTAAGATATCCAAATCAGATATAGTTTGGCATTCCAGGAAAATGTAGTATCTCAGGAGCAAGCCGAGTACTTGTAAGTAAGGAACTAATTTTAGACACCCATATTTGCAAAATTTAATTTAATTTGTAAAATTCCAAATATTTTACTTGTGAATTAGGAAATACTTTTAGACATGAAGCCCCAAAACACATAGGAAGATCTCCCAGTAAATGTGCTCCCTTTTGTGATTCTCACAAATCCAGTCACTCATAAGCAGTGAATGCTTGGGTGAGAGAGCTGCCTCAGAACAGGAATACAGCAACAGATCTGCTCTCCATGGCAAAAAGGCAGCTTCCTCCAGTTACCAGAAAGCACCTTTTAACTCTGATCTCACCAACAATTTTTTCCTCGGCAGGGGCTGATCTTTCCTCATGGCCACAGTCATCACAGTGGAATAAGGAGAACGAAGAGGTAAGAGCATGATTTTTCACACAAAAGAGATAAAACACAGCACATGACACAAAAATAACAAACTTTGAAAGAAAAATTCATGCAGCAATTGCAAGGGGCTCTTGGCTGGGCTGAGGCAGGTGGTGAAGCTCAGACAGTCCGACGCTGAACTCCAAACGGGTCGAGCAGCGCGTGTTTATTACCCCTGTAAGGGATCTGATCTGTGCTGTCAAAATATACATGGAACGACATAAATTAAAGCACTGCGCCACCAGGCCTTTATAGAGCGAGCTCCTGCACGCGGCGACCATTTCACTGTCACTGGGGTCTTCACGATCTTCAGAGTGGAAAAAAATGCCAAAAAACCCAAACTCTTTTGTTCTTTAATTTTTCTTTTTTTTTTTCTTCTTTGTTTTTTGTCCGCCGGCACCAACTCGCCGGGCCGTTCCCGCCGTCTCTCCCGGACCGTTCCCTCCCGTCCCCCCCTGGGCGGTTCCCGCAGCGCCCCCGCGCGGCCGCCCCCGCCCCCCCCTCCGCGGGCCGCCGCTCCCCGGCCGGGCCGGCACCGGATGCACTCACCGTCCTCCCGGCGGCCGCCGGGCCCTGCAGCACTCGGGACAGCGCGGCCAGCAGCATCTTGCGCATGGGGCGGGTGGGACGGGCAGGAGCGGCAGCGCCTGGCGCGGGCCCCCGACCTCGGATCTCCTTCAGCCGCTGCCGCCCGGGCCGCGACCGCCGCCTATCGCTGCGTCCCCGCGCATGCGCGACGCGGCGCTGCGGCGGGGCAGCGCCACCTGCCGGGCGCCCGGAGCCGCTAAAGGTCATTAAAGGTGATTAAATGTGGGAAGGGCTTGGTTTTTTTCGTGCCGGGATTCCCGCGGACATGCTCCAGCCTGGACGTCAGGAGGGATTTTGGGCGTTAGGGAGGATTTCTTCGCGTAAAGGGTGATTGGACACTGGAATGGGCTGCCCACGGGGGCGGTGGGGTCGCCGTCCCTGGGTCGTTTAAGGACAGACTGCACTCGGTGCCCTGGTCTGATCGACGTGTTGCTGCTCGGTCATAGGTTGGACTGGATGATCTCAGAGCTCTCCTCCAACCCAACTGATCCTCTGATTTTGGTGCGGACAGGCGGGGTTTGGGCACGTCCCCGCCGCTGTCCCCTGACACCATCGCTGGGGGCTGTGCCTCAAGGTTGACTTTGCTGTGCTGCCGCGTTCGAGCTGCCCTGTGCCTGCGTATTCCCCAATTTTTAAATGGATAAAGTAACTGTTGAAGCGGTTCCTTTTAATGTCACAGGCATCCATCCCCTGGGAAATACACAGCGAAGTTAAGATTTAACTTAGTGTTCTAGAGTGCTCTCATCACATCACATCTGTTGATCTCTCCAGAACAGCCTCCCCTTTTCATGCTGCTGGCTCCAGGCACACTGAGGTTGGATACCAGGTTGCTGCGGAGTGTCCAAGCCAGGTTAACTGCTGGCACTGCTATACTGGCTCCACACCTGGCCTTGGGCTCCCACCTCTGTTCTGCTTCCCTGAGCAGTGCTGACAGCAGCACTAGCATAACCCTGCAGCTGAACACTGAACAGAGAGAGCTGATAGATAGTGCACCCTCTTCTGCCCCACCCCACACCCAAACCCCACACAAACCAAAAAACAAACGCAAAACAGAATGCAACAAAACAACAGAAAGTAAATTCTGTTCACCTGTTGGCATCACAAATCCATCTGCTGAGTCCTGAGGGTTGCAGTAATGAAATCCACCCATGAGTAGCCAGATAATGCTGGTTTTGATTGTCCCTAGGGATGAAGCAGTTCTTGCTAACACACTGGTAAAGGCAAGCCTATACAGAAGCTTCTTGAGGAGTCATTTTTGGCATGCAAATTGTTGGAAGTTTGAATTTTTTAAGTCTGCTCTGCACGACTAAACAAATTTAAACAATATTCATGAAGCAATAAGAGCAACAACAGCAGCTGGCCTCTAAAAGAATAAAAAGCAAAGTGAACAGGTTGATCAGTTGCTTCAGAAGGCATTTTTCCTAGGGTATCTTTAGTCGATAGCACTTCACCACTAGGAAAGCAAGCATGGACTTTCTGCAGATGTTTTTCTGCAGGCCGGGAGTGGCTCTGCTGCTGGAGAAAACATTATCTCAAAGGTTTGTATAAGATTTTCTCTAGAGCTTCCAAGGTGCTGAGACAGATTCAGAGGTCCCAGGCCACTTGTGAAGTGTAACCATCTCTGTCTGGAATTTTGCAACCTGCATTCTTATCAATCAGTCTGCACAGTCCTGGAGAGATTCCTGATGGATTCATGCACACACCAGTTACCTCAATGAGACTCACAGAACACAACACAGAGTATCCTCCTGCTCTACTCAGGTTTATAGCAAAGCAAAGTGGCACCTGGACTGGGATGACTTGCTCTGAAGATTCTGAGGCTGTCAGAATTTCCTGCAATACATGGCAGAACAAGGATTCACCGCTTGTAATAGTTTTCACATTATAGAAATGAGGTTCCTTAAGAGAATGAAGCATACTGATATCTGTACATGAGACAGAAAGCTTCTGGCAAACTCACATGCCAACTTCACTAGCAACGTTGTGAAGGTTTAAAGAGATCTGTTAACAATTGTTAACTGTGGACATGCTCCTCCTCAAAGGAAAAATTATTATTACTATTATTATTACAAAGGAATGCAGTTAAGTTTATTTCATGTTCAGTGTCCATTACCTGTTTCTTCTCCTAATGAAAGAAAAAAGCAGCAAAATTTGTATAGTTACACAATTACAGACTGATATGTTATTAACACTTTTAATAGTCATGGGAAATAATTATTTTTTATGGGAAAGGACCCATTTTTGTCCTCTCTGGAAATATAGTAAAACATTGATTTATATTACCTGTGCCAATTTTTTTACTTTTCATGGCATTTCATTAATATTCGTATGTTTTCTGTACTAAAAGCTCTTAAAATGTCCTGAAATTATCAAATAGTCCTACAGAAAATAATGCAGAAAGCTAATTCATTAATGATGTAAACAACGAAAAGGAAAGCATAATAAAATCATAAGCAGAGAATAACACTAGAAAATAATTTAATGAAAGATGATTGTGTAATATTTCATAATGGAGTACCTTGCCATTAGTGACTCTAGTATTACGTCAAGGGTGTGTTGTGTGGCAGTTGGCCAAAATTCATTGTTTTCTATTGTTCTGGGTGTGATCCTAAAATGCTATCATTTTTGGGATTGCAGCTGCTCTTACAGATGTCTGCTGTTGGCAGAGGAGAGCGTCCAGCATTCAGGACTCACCCCAGCTCACTGTCTGCATCCAGGAGAAAGCAATCCCTGCCTCATTCCAGGATCCTGAAGATTGCTGCCTGATTTTTCTTCCCCCCCTGCCACTGCAGATCTCACTCACAGCAGGCGGCCAGGATGGCTGCCATGGAACAGCTTGTGGCCACATCGCTCCAGCCTCACTTCCTCTGTGGGAGAATCCGCACTGGGGCATGCTTGCTCAGGTCTCCTGAGTAGCACCATATGGTGATGCCTTAAGTTGTAATATCTATTCTCCATGTTCACTTAATTCAAAATGCTTGAGGCAGCAGGAGGCCATGTAGCAGCCCTTCTGAGTGGCATTTGAACGGCACTGTGCAGTGTGACTGTGCTCTGTGCTTGGTGGTGTGCGGATCTGTGTGGTCGCATGGTGAGCTGGCTCTGCTTTGGAGGACAGACTGGGAAGGATGATGGCATAGTCTTATCTATGCTGGTCATGCAGCAGCCTCCAGAACCCTGCCCTGGCTTTTTCCTGGTGGGAAGCGGTCTCCAAGTGAGAGCACACAAGTGGATGAGCATATTCAGATGTGAATGACAGGGAACCAGGTCCTGGGACTGAATTGAAGACTTGAGTTATCATACAGAACAGATGTAATCTTAGTTCCTTTTCCATGTTTAAAACCTGTATTACCAGGTTCGCTCCAGATGCATCTTCCCATTATAAATATACTACACTCTGTTTCAAACTGCTCAACAGGAACAATCCTTTTTCTCTCATTATTCTTTGAGTTTCCATTTGTTTTGTCTCCTCCCATTTTTCTTCCTGTCCTCCCCACTCTCATTTGATTTTCTTGCCCAAACATTTCTTTTATCAGTGTTCCTCTCTTCCTTTTCTCAGGTCCATGTTGCTTCTCTACCCTTCTCACAGAAAACATCTCTGTTTCGCTGTTTTGTCTCCCATCCCTTCTGACTAATTCCCATTCTGTTCTACATTTCCTAGTAATTCCTGCTTTAGACAGCAACATAGATGGGGGAATTAGAACAATTAATTATACTGTCAAAATCTTTCAGATGACTTCTTTCCTTTGGAGTCATTGGAGTTTGGAAGAGAAGCAGTTTTCTAGGATCTTCCACATGTTTTGCTTCTAGAAGTGATAGAAGAATGGATTAAGGAAGTATAATTTTTGTTCATCATTCTGATTGCTTTTCTGCATTATTATTTGGAAAATACTGACATCTTGAAGGAGCAAGATGCCAATAAAGTTATAATGTAATTTTTCATGCTTGAATTACTTATCCTTTTATGCTTCTGTGCTTCCCATTATGTTAACTTTCTTATTTTTTTTAGTCCCAGGAGCAATTAGTATTACAACATACAGAGAAACACTGCTGTATAAAACGTTCTATCCATTTGCATAGTAAAGTCCCATAGGGAAAGAGATATTACTTTACTCTTCTGGGTAGGTCCAACTGTGGTAGAGTTATGTGAATTGATCAGCTTGAAAACTGTGAAGAAAAGAAAACAGATATATTTTCTGTTGTTGCTGTATCTCACTGGAAAATTATGGTTGGGGCTCAGTTCAGTCCTTCTACATTTTTAAATCATATATGTCTTTTAGGTATATATAAAGGTATAGTTTTATTCAAAATCAAGATCTTAGACTTTGTGTCTGTGAGGCTCAGGCAAATGCTCTAAACAAATATTTTGTGAAATGAATTCATGGAAAGCTTTGTAAAGAAACTATTTGTACTTTGTGATGTTTATTTTACAGAACCATCCTTCTTCTTCTGTATTCTGTTTCCCAGCACCTTACAGATAACATTCCTATTGACAAAACTCTGTGTAACACCTACCTTTTTCACAGTGGTAGAATATTTTTGAACAACTCTCACTTGTGAGCCACTACAATGCCAAATTCTTTCCTGTGGAATTGTTGCCAGCCTCAGTGCTTTCTGCCTGCCTTTTCTTTGATGGCCCCTCCTCTCTGCTTCTAGGTATAAACCACTGATTTACATCCTGACTTTCACACCACTCTTCCACGTTTACAAATAACTCTGAGTTCTGATCCTTTCCTCCTCTCCAGTTTATGGCTCTCCAGAACTAAATGGGAGATTCTGTTCTTCCTTATCCCTTCTAATAATGCAATTGAATTAGTATAGGCACAAGGAAAGACTTTTTCAGAATTGTGTTACCAGCAGAATCATAGATAACTATGCTTTGATTATGGACTTTTTGGAATTTTAGAGGGAAAAAAACGAGAGCTGTGTAGCAGAAGTGCCGTGAGGCGGCAGTGTAGCCCAGGGATAGAAGCGCCTCTGCACTTTCCCCTGTAGCCGGTAGTGAACTGTTTCGGCAGCGGGGCGCTAGAGGTTGCCTAGTTACTTGGGAAAGTCATGTTAGGATAACATTAAGAGAACAAACTGAAAATAAACTGGTTACACTAGAAAGGGTGTGACCACTTGGTATTGCTTGCCCAGCTGTGTCTGTAGTATTTATTTCCTTTCCCTGAGAACAAGAAGGGGATGTTTCAGTACCCAATCTGTTGCCATTGCCCCAGTCCCCCAGCTCCCTCAGGGGAAGGAGTGCCTAGTCTGGGTCTGTCCTTCACTAATTTTGATGTTTATCTGGTTTGTATGAAGCTCGTACATTTGAGCGGAGTCAAATTCATACAGCCCTCCTCCCCACACCAGAGAAACAAAACTGTACTCGTTCCAAAGTTTTTTGAACCTCTGCAAAGACCAAGCCAGTCCTATGGTATACAGAAAGGGTCATGTATCACAAAGAAAACAATCCTGAGGGATGTGTCATGACCATTTGATACCAAACTCTTATGATATGAAGCCATTTTGTACTAAGCCACATTGTTTCTGACAACCCTTAGTGGATTGTTATTCATCTCTTCCTTACTCTAGTTTGGGATGATATGATGCCACTTGCTTTAGCATGTATGCATCTGGATCCATGTGCAGAAATTTTGCAAATAATTATAGGAGAGAACGCTTATGAAAATAGATCAATCAAATTACAGAATTAAGGATGTTCTTTAATTTGGCTTCCTGAGCTTTGATACTTACCCCTTTGTGGAGGACTCTGGAATAAAACTTGCCTCTCTAATCTCATGCTTTCAGAAATACTTTTCTTCTGCCCATAATTAAGGGCATTAAAAATTGTCTTGAATTATGGCACTAGGACTGCTCTAAACGCATTCAAATAAAATGGGGAGTGGGAGTGAATTAAGAAAGAAAACACACTTCAGAAAGGTGAAAAGTAGTCCCCTCAGCCTGACAACCTTCCATTCAAGTTTTTTCATTTTTGAGAATGGTTGAAAGACATTTAAATGCAAGGTTTTGTTAAGGGAACTTGGCTAACTCTCACCAAACTGTCAAATCTTTTCTGGTAATCTGCATGTGACTTCCTGCATGAGTAAAGTGAATCCTTTTTTATTAGCACTTTGCTCCTGGGTTTTAAAATTAGGTACAGCTTTGCAGGAGCTCAATTCACTGTCATCTGGTCCTGAGCATTACAAGGCAATGACTACACAGTTTTTTTCTAAATGTTATTTTCTTGGTAACATTAAATAGGATCTTCCATGCAATTTTGTCCTAAAACCTCATAATATTCTGACTGTATTATTGCTTTACATTTGGATACTAGATTTTCTTGTTTTGCTATCGATCAGGCAAGTCCTGAACAAGTGGCCAAAGGCAGTGCTAGCCCAGGGCTGCTAAGCAGTTTAGGGGAGGCTGAGCTGGCTAAGCAAAATTTTGAGCTGAGTCCTGGGCCAGGGGCAGAAAGAAGTGAGGAGAGCTATAAAACTGTAAGGAGAGCTGTGTGGAGTGGGGTTTGTGCTTCCTGAGGCATGGGTGGAGGTGGGGAGCACAGACACCATGACCTGCCCGAGCAGTGCTGCTGCCCTGGAGACTTTTCTGCCAGCAGCAGCAACCAGCGTGACTGTCCAGGGCCCTGGCACAAGCAAAATAAACAACAGTGCCATCATAATTTTGTTACCTCAGTCAGCTGCTCTAGGCAAATCTCAGCTTTGCCCATGGTTCTAGTTGACCCTGCACAAAGATGACCTTTTATTCCAGCTGTGTATCTCAGCTGCAAACATAGACTTGATTACAAAAATATTTGCTAAAGAGTAATTCACTGTAAAGCCACAGGAAAGGGAGGAAGAGGAGAATGTCTCTTCAGAAGGCAGCTGGTGAAGGCTAGGAAGAGTTATCTGTGTATCTATCATCTTGATGAGAATAAGATTTATCACATTGGTTTTCAGATTATGGGTCTTCTCCAGACTCAATAAAAATCAGTGCGAAGCTTCCTATTGATTTCTGTATGTCTTCAGTCAACTCCACTATGTATTAGCTTTTGAATACATCAATATGTGTATATTTGCTATCAAACATACAAGCCTATAATACTTTGAAAGAAAACATGCAAATCATTAAAAGATTTGAAGATTGTGAGTCCTATGTTCGGAGTTTGGAAGCGCATGATTGACTTCAGCTGCACTTAATGAATGCGTAAACATGAGTAAGAGTTCACGTTTGGAACTATTTTTGTTTGTTAATTTTACAGTCTCTGCCAAATAAGGCACAATGTGTTCCTTTTTGTCTGACTAACTTCAACTCCTTTAAAGTCCCATAAACTTCATACAACAATTATGCCTTGGATCTTTTTGCTGTATGGTACCACATCCCTTTGCTCTATTTTTTCTTGGACCATCTGTCTCCTATTTCATATGACAAGAAGTGTTCTCCCAGATCCTTTGCCAGCTAGACTCCAGTATTCTCTTTGTTGACAGCAAATCTTCTTTTCTGTTTGAAACCTCAACAGTCACTCATTTGTTTTAAATTATGTTTGTTGGAATATTTTCTATTTTTTTTTACAGGTGGCTATTTTTTCCCCTCAAACAAAACTGATATTTCAAGTGTTTTAACTTGAATTTTGAATTACGTATTAGCCAAATAAAATAAACTTGTAAAATTCTACTTGCTCATTTGCCTAAAGCAAGTACATTGCGGTGAGGAAGGGAACTGTGTGAGTTAGATGGAGTTGATACTGATAAAGAAAATTCATGTATTATATTTTTATAGAGCACCCAGACAGTAATTTTCAGCAAGATTCATGGCAATTTGTTTTAGTCTCCTGTGAAATTAGTTCATGTTTTTTTATTAATTTGTCATCAATTTTTCAGTGAGAGTAGACAAGCAGACTGATTATTTGATTTCCACAAAGACTGGAAGAGATGTTTTTAAGATTGCAAGGTGGCTGGATAGATGCATCTTGCTTGTTTTTTATGTACACTTTATATGGGTTTTTTTCTTCTTCAGAATTTAACTCCTAAAAAGATTTTAAGCCATTCTAATTGCAACATATAGTCAGCTATTTATATATTCAACTTGATCAATGCTTTAAAGAATCTGAAAATCTGTATTGTAAAAAAGAATTGGGTAAGCCCTTTTCAGAACCATTATGAGTGCACATCAATTTTCAGTATTAATGTTTGTCCAGAGAGAGTTCTAATAAGGAAAACTCAGTGATGGTAGTCATGTCTGTCTATAAGGAATGGCAACAATGAAAACAAGGGATGCACAATATTAGAACATTGGTTTTATCTGTTTTTCACTTGGACAGGAGAAAACAAGACTACTGAACAAGTTTGGTATGTGAGGCCATGATAGCATTACAACCAACCACTTAAAAATCTAGTAAGGAAAGATGGACAAACAGAACTTATAAGAGAACATTTCTCAGCAGCTGGAAAAGTGTTTGAGGCAAGTGACCCAGCTGGCTGACCCAAGGTGGTATGAATGTTGTAGATTTCCAGTGTGGATTTTTTTATAGCTCTTCTAGGAGAAGTTTAGCTGAAAGAGCACATCAGAAAACAGAAGCAAAGGAAACCTGAACCAGTGAGAATTTTCCGGCTATTTTTCCAAACTTTTTGAGTGCGTACATTTGAAAGAGCTCCCTCATTTGTCCTGCATACTTCTTTCCACTTGTACAGCAGAAGAAAGGCCAGAGTTTGAAATATAAAATGGTGGTGCTTTAGGGTTCTATATTCAACTAGTTTTCTTTCTGGTTTGCCTTAATATGGTGCTGATTTTAGTAATTAGATTCTGCACTTGGCCTACCCATAACTGAAATATTTATAAAGACTTATGTAGTCTGAAGCTTCTTGTTAGCTATACATTAAAGAATGTTCAAGAGCATAAATTATTCCAGGAAGGGAATGGAAGAAAATACTTAACAAATTGCTTCTGGATTGACTTTTCCTGGACAGTAGAGAGGAATAACTTCTTCATTTCTCCCAGCACATGTAGTTTTGATTCAGCTGTGCCTCTGTTGCAGGTTGCCTGTGCCAGCAAAAGACATATCGCTAGGAAGAGCAAAATGTTGCAGGAAACAGTATGCCTTGGATCAGATGAAATGCTTGACACTAAAGGTGCCATCCTGCCCTAGTGAGTGTAATTAATTTTCTTGTTAATAGATTAGAATTAATGTGAACCCCATAATGACACTGAAATGAGCAGTTAAGCTATTAGTGTGGCATTTTATATTAAAAGTCTGATTTTATTTTTTTTTAAATAAAATATCAAACCCATGAATGTGAGAGTGAGACACTGGCTCTGAGACTCATTACTGCTTAGATTAGGACTACTTAACAGTTTAGTGAGATAGATGCCAATTTGGGGAATATCTGCTGTCCATTTTTGTGCTACTCTCTCAGCTCACTTAGATGGAATTATTTCTTATCAAGGAAAGGGTCCAAGCATTTGCAACCACAGTAGAAGTCTGAACTGTTAGAGGCTGAGTAAAATCATCCCACCAGCTGTCAGCTGCTCTCTCTGATCTGGACTTACTCTCTGCTATTACTTCTTACCAGACCTCATTTTTGCAAGGCTATTATTTCTTCCATAGCTGGAAGACTGCTGTAACTGAACAAATGAGGAGAGATTTCTGTTAACTCGACTCTTTCAGCATTAGGGAAGTTGCAGTTAATTGTAACTCTTTGTAATACCAGATCACCAATCTTGGAATATAATGAGTCTCAAAGAACTCAGAATGAAAGTTTCTGACAGTACTTCTTTGCAAATCATTATTATAAGGACATTAATTCTGAAAACAAAGGCTTGCATCCTCTTTTTGCATGTACAAAGCTGCATTGTTATCAGTGGGATGTTTACATGCAAGAAAAGCTGTGGATCTGTCTGCCTGCCCTGAAAGCTTCTTGAATAATTTCTAGGCAGCCAATTGATTAGGTTCATAATGCATTTGAACATTTGATGTTGTCAAACTGAAATTTGACATCATTAAAAGAAATATATAAGCGGCCATGCATGTTTCAGAAAGCCATAATTGCGTAGTAATCTGCGTGCAAACAGCCCCTTTGCAATGAAGGCGATAATGATACTAATTTGACTATTTCTAGAAGAAAGGAGCACTTAGGTAAGTAAAAGAAGCATGCCTGAAACCATGTATTTCAGAGAGTGGGGGGAAACTCTCTGAATGATCTTAATGAAAATTGATTTTGAGATTACTGTCTTTTTTTAATGTTCTTTCTCTTAGCAATTTCACATCTGTCAAATATTACTCATGTCAGAAAAATGCTTTTGGACTTTTTCTGGTGGGAATAAGTCTTACAAAATTGTATTCAGGTAATGCTGGCATGTCTTGATTTATATTGTTCCCTCAAATGGAAATCCATTAAGAATAAGTCAGAAAAATCTATATTTTGGATAGATTTTTTTAGAAGATCAGTCATGGAAAAGCAGCCCATGTAGTGATAAAATGGTTCCCTATCTTGCCAACTTGAGCTAACTCGAGTATTTTTGTGTATCAGCTGTGCTTTATTAGTGTGTGCATGCATGCATACATAAAATGGTGTACAAACAGCATAGATCTCCCCCGAGAAACGAAGTTTGAAGGTGTCATTATGTTATTAATTAAACAATGGGGTCTTTCCGCCTTCTGTGGGCCAACTTGCTCAAATAAGAATCTAATGAACACAAAAGGAGGCAAAAACAGGTTACCATCCACACAGAGCATAAAGTCAGAGCAAAGGCACAGAGAGAATAGGTCTCCAATACATGTCAGTCATGCAAAGCAGAAAGAACGCCAGTGTTAGAAACATATACAAAATGTGCCTCAAAAAAAACCAAGTGCATGAGATGCTGCTGCATTGCCAGACAGTAGAGCATACAGTGCATTGAACTGGAGAAGGCCTCAAAGAACAAAAGGATAACAGTGATGATATGTTCTTTTCTTGACAGTCATTCTGTGACTATAGCAATCCTCTGTGGACAATAAAAGCCTATGATTTTATGCAAAAGTTCATACTAGAAATAAGATTTAAATGGGACTAAAATATAAAATAAATACAAAGTTACTCATGGACAATAATTTGAGTTTAGAAACAAAAAGCATGCAAACGAGAAATCAGAATCCTAAGGCCAAATGAAAGGATTCAGAGGTTTCCCTGAAAAATGGTAGGGTCATCTTACATTGTTTCATGTATAGGAAGTGAGGCACCGAAGTGAGTCATGCTGTCTGAGCTCATTATTTAGACTTCATGGTCACTGAAGAGAGGTAAACAATCCTGCAGAATTGTCACCCGTAAAATAAATGGATCTCTGGGAAAGACTCTCTCAGAATATGTATCTAATCTGGAATGGCCATATGTAACCACATGTAACATGATCATGATAGGAAAAAAAGGTGGGAGTTAAATGTTAGTTTGTACTAAGTAGAATAAAACACAAAATTTTAAAGGGACCTTCTCAACCATGAAAACAAATGTCTTATCTGTAGCATCACAACTTCAAAGCAATGCATGCCTGCTATGCATCTAGGATTAGATGCAAGTTCAGAGCAAAGAAAGGTTAGTAGGGGGAATTGCACAGTCACTAAATGGTTTGGGTTAGAAGAGACCTTGGAGATCATCCAGTTCCAACCTCCCTTGCCATGGGTAGGGAACCTTCCACTAGACCAGGTTGCTCAAAGCCCCATCCAACCTGGCCTTGGACACTTTCAGGGATGGGGCTTTCACAACTTCTCTGAACAATCTGTTCCAGTGCTTCACCACCCTCAGTTCATTGGCGCATTTGTACCCATTAAAATATCAGAAGATATTACATATTTTTGCTGTCACTTTTTTTATTTAAGGAGAAACAGAAGCACAAAATGAATCCAGAAATTCAGTGATATCCATCTTTTGCTTCCTCCAAAAGTTTCTGAAATCTCATTTTCATTTCCTTTTTCACAGCTCCTATTAAACAAGCAAAACTCACAATGACTTTTTAACTGCACTCCCAATGGATTTCAGAGATTTTTGTTCTTTGGTGTGGCCAGTGCTGAAATAATGCCGATACCTCTAGTGCATACTAAAAGGAAGGGGAATTTTGCAATCTCTTTCTGCTCTGACCCTTCCAAATGCTATATAGGCTGAACTTTGCACTGGAGTTATGTTTAGTTCTTAGGCATTTGGAAATCTTGTTCATTCTTTATTATGATTAAAAATATTACTGCAATTATCCTCCATATCCAACCAAAAATGGAAAATAGATCTATGGGAAGGCTGAGCTAAGGTAATCTTGGTTCCTTGGGCTTGAGTGCCTTGCTTTTGAAACAGTCTCTTGCATCTATCCAAGGGCAACAGTCTATATTTATCTCTGACTTGTTGCTTTTATTTTGCACGTCGCAGTAGAGATATTCTTGAAGTACATTTTACAACATGCGGGTTTCCCTCTCCAAAATAAACATATCGAATCACTGTTATTGTAGTAACTCTCCTTTTTGGAATCTGGACTGGTTCCTTCGGCTGGTACTTCGTGAAATAAAGTCATTCCACTTATGGAGGGCCAGTAAGCAAGAGAGAAGGATATGTCTGACTCATTGCTTTCCAATTTGATGATTCTATGTTACCAGCACTTTTTTACTGAGGATTACACCATTTCTAAAAATCTTTACCTTTCCAGCCTCTGGTAGATAATAAGTAAAATGGAAATTGGAGTGAAGTTCTGTAGCTTGCCAGCCAAATTGGCCTCAATCCTGCAAATACTTTTGGAGTGGCTAAACTTCACACGTAGCAAAGCAGACCCCATCACGGGCCTGCTCATTTTAGTAAAACTAAGCTTATGTCCAGTGATTGCACAGTTGTGAGAAAGGAGAAAGGCAGGATGAAAGAAAATCCTAAATTGGTTCAGTCTTCTCCATTGTGTAATTTACAAATTGGCTTGAGGGAGCTTTTCATGTGTCATATGGTTTAATTTGCAAAAGGATGAATTTCATCAACACCTATAAGGAGTCCTGTTTCTTCTATGTATGTGAATTGGCACAAGATAATTTTCTATAAGGAATTCCTGATGTTTGGTGTTCTTATATGAAAAAAAGTGATGTACAACCAGAGACCTCACATCTAGTTATGGTTTAGTGTTCTCTTTCAGGACACAGCTGACACACAGAAGAGCCACCTGTCCTTTTGAACATGGAACATCCCGCCTTTTGTAAGAGAAAATGAAGAAATTAGTGCAGAATGGACTTGAGCATCATCTTGGGTTGCTTTGAGCAGAACTGTGGGAATATCTAGTATTTTGTAGTTCATCAAAAAGTTTGTGTCCAGATTTTGTAATCATTTCCTAGAAGCAAAGAAGCATGCAAAACTGATGTCAAACTTCAGAAGTACTGTTAACGTAATGAGAGAAATTTGTTACTCTTGCAAATTTTATACTTTGGGGCAGTGACCTTGAAGGCTTGAGATAGGTTTCTTTCATTACTGTGAAAATACGTGTAAGTATTAAAAAATACTTATGATAATTCATGCCTGTATAAAATGGGAAGTGGTGTGAAGAATTAGGAAAATTATTTTATCTTTGTTTATAGTGTTGATACTGGAATACTATGTACTGTTCTGAAACCCTTTTATAGAAAGTGTAAAGTGAAAAAACAAGTATCACAAAATGGTTATAATGCTTTAAGTCATAAATTTAAAGAGTACAACCTGTTTATATTCACAAAATAAGCTTTTCATACATAAAATATCACCCTTGATACTTTCACCACAGGCAAGCTCGTAGGGAAAAACCTAACAAGAAACAATGGCCAGAAAATTTGAGCTTCTAGAAAAAAACATCAGCTGTGTTTAATGTTGGTGATAATGGCACCCAAATAAATTGCCAAGACAAGTGTGGGGCTCTCCATCTTCAAACTGAAATTGTCTGAAATGATTTCCAGAGCTGAAGACAAGCTGTTAGACTCATTATATAAGTCACTGGATGCCATTCCACACTATGCTGGAAATTGGTCTGGTGGTGTAATAACTTTATTAATCTATGAATGTACAAGATTTTATTGGCCAAACTTTGCTGTTCCTGTGGACTTTATTGTAGATTTTGATACCATTATTAATATTTACCAAAGTGACAAAAATAAATTACAGATTATTTTCTACTCTTTAGCAATATAGTATTGTCTGTTGTAAGAGAGAAGGCAAAGTCACTACTGCATTTCATTTTCTGAGCAAGCATTCTACCTGAGAGTGTTGATGAATCACAGTTTGCTAGGGTGGCCCCTGCAAGCCTGCTTGAAAATATTCATGAGATTACGATGTTTGCAATTTGACCATTAGTGGTAGGCTAAAAATAAGCTTCACAGCTATTAAGATTTATAGTCATATGTGAAAATATAATTTGGGGGGGGTCAGAAAATGAGATAAAACAGTTACTTTAAACTGAGAACAAAAATTATATATTTCCTGACCAATTTATTTCTAACTCTGATATCTCACGTAAGCCTTGAATAAGTTTTACTATTAAAAGAACAAATGTATTTTGTCATCTGGATATATTTTAAGGAAGCAACATGAAATCATATTACAAACAGGAATTCCAAGACAAAAAAAATATTAAAATTCTGATTAATAATGTGTTGTATTTATTAAGACAAACCTGACAGGTTACATTTGGGGTTACCAGCCTGTGGTTGGAGTTGTAGATACAATTTTTTTAAAGAGGATGTCATAATACCTATGATGCGAAGTGAACTCTCATTCGCTACTCAAAAATAAAAAACGTCCAAAGCAGCTTTGGTTGCACAGAGAATATGCTGGTGCAAAAATAATGTAAGATTCCCTCTAGTTGCTGATTTATGAACTTAGAAAATGCAATGTTGCTTTAAAATAGAAATCTAAAATTCATCCAGCTCCTTTCACAGACTGGTAACCTCAAATGCATCTTATTAAATGCACTGTGTTAATAATTTACTAAATTTTAATCATTACTGTGACTTGCTGCTTGGGATATAATTTGATTTTACTTTTCATTAAATTTGCTCATTTAATTAATGATTTAAAACTGAACCATGAAAATCACGACAAATTATACTTGATTCTTTACTAATCAATGTCTAATGTTTTTCATACGATATGAACCCAAGTAGTTTGTCCAGTGAAAAGTTTTGTCTTTCTGCATCTGCACGAGTATAATTTCCAGTGCAATCAGAATTTCTCCAGACTGATGCTGGTTTTATGAAGGCAGAATGAAGCTCACTTCACACAATAGGTATTATTCCATTATGCATATCTGTGAATTTCAACTTTTTATGAGCTCTTGACCTTTCATAATTTTCCAAGGGAAATACAGATACCGGCATAGTGAATTTAAATGATAATGCCTGTAGTCTTATAGTCCCATGTTGAAGACCTTTCAGAAGCAGTCAACAAATCCCCAGGTGTCTGTGGGTCACAGTGTGAAAAACACTGCACCAAAGGAAATATTTGCCAGCCTACATTGTGACTGATAGAGATCTCTCTCTGTGTTCTGCAGGGCACAAAGCAACCTCAGCTTCAGCTTCCTCCCCTCCATTGCTGCAGTCACACTGGAAGACCAGAATTCCCAACTCAGCACAAAGCATAAATAAAGTACTTTTAATTAAAAATGCATGGAAGAGGGAGAAATCTGATTTCCTATTTCCGGTCTGAGGAGAACACACCATTTTAGAGCCCATTTCCAAAACAGTGTGCTTTCTCTTCTGTGCAGGCGTTGACTAACGCTAAGGAATGTATTCCATTACAGCCTTGTTGGCTTGCACTGTAACTTCATGTAGAACTAGTTAGTTGCTATGGTGACAGCAACCAACAAACAAAAAAATTGTGCACTCTTTCAGGACTCTTTCAGAGCAGTTTAATGACAGCATCCACACTTAAAATTGTCAAAGTTTCTTGTTTTGCTCTTTTAGAAGGAGACTCAAGGTGTAATATCATCCTAAGGCCATTTATTTCTCCTCCCAAGATAGTATTTCATTTTTGAAGCCACAGAGACTGTAGCCATTATTTCAAGCAAATCTGGAGTTTATCTCCCTAATAACAAACTGAGCCACAGTTAAAACTTGGTGAAACCCCACTGTCTTTTGGAGAGGTAGGTGAAGACTGAGCTTGTGGGTGGGGATAGTGCTCATCTAGTGCTAAAATCTGTGCCACGCCTTTATAAACTGAAATCTACTACAGTGTTCAATAGGAGTGTTTGAAAAATAAGGTAGAATAAATATAAAATTGCATTATTTTACAAAAGAGGTACAAAATCCCTGAAAACTCACAAAAAATAAAAGTCGTAACTATCTTCATTATTGCTTTAATATTCAATCTTATTAACAATTTCAAGAAAGGCATAGTGTGGGATGCAGTCTATGAAGAGGTGGAGATTTCTCATTTTAAAGAGGATGAAATGTTTTAGAAGTCCATTATTCAGTTTTGAGCTTGGTAAATGTTTAAGTCTGCAGATGCAATCCAGTGACAACGTGATGAGTGTGAAGTGTGGTTCAGGTTACTGCAAGAATGCTGAGTTGTTATCTGCTGTGTTGAAGGAGATGGAGCATGGGAGAAAAGGTCATTAGGGTTTCTACAGAAAGGGTGGAGATTTGTGCATCAGGAGGACGTTATTGTGTTCTCTTCCCTCACATTTTTTTTGTTCAGTTTGATCAATAAAGAACCAAGGGAAAGATTTCACTACTACTTTTGTTCAATCCTTTCACCAGTTTTAGTGGCTGCTAAAATCTGTGATTGCAGTTTTGTCCATTGCACAGCTGTGAAAGAACTGAGTTTCTCTTCTTCTCTTAATGCATTCTGTTTTAGAAGAGTGTCATTGTTAAAGTTGTTCATAAAAAACTCTTTCTGGCTGTGGAACTCCCAGACTTCCTGAAAGTGTCAGGAGAACTCAAGTAGATTTCCCATCGAATTACACAACCACAGCGCAGCCCAGGCTGGAAGGGATCTTGAAAGATCATCTGGCCCAATCTTTCATAGGAGAAGGAGCCCAGATGATATTATCTAGCACTCTGTCCAATTGCATTTTAAAAGCATCCATTGATGGGTACTTCCCCATGTCCCTGTGGAGGCTGTTACAGTGATTGATTGTTCTTACTGTAAAAAATTTCCTAGCGGAAGATGGAACTTCTGCTGGAACAACTTGTGTGTCTTGTCCCATCCCCCAACCTCCATCTTCTCCAGGAAGCTCCCTATGAAGTGAGAGAATCTGTCCCCTTTCTATCAGGAAAAATCTCAGTCTAAAATGATGCAATTCCCTCATTGCATCTTCCCAGCACTGAGGGATTCAGAGAGACTCTTTGATTGCTGCCTGCTTGTGGGAGCACCTGTGGAGGGGGTTCTGGGTAACCTCACCAGAGCTGCCAGCATCCTGTGGTCACAGAATGCTCAGGGCCTCATCAGAATGTCCCACTGTGTCATTGGCAGCCCTGTAGAGAAGATGTCAAAGGGCTCTTCCTGTGTAGGCTCAGCATCTGAAAGGACAGCATCTGGGATTAGTGGGGCACCTGATCTCAGACAGAGGTCAGACAACATGCAAAAATATGGACATGAGGTACCACCACGCAAGTACCCACTGGGAATTAGAAGGTGCCTGGGCTCACTCACCTCAGAGGAGTGTAGCTGTGGCAGTGTGTGCAGACACTTTTATGGATATGCATAGATCTGGCACTATACATCAATGTTGTTATTCTCATACGTAGACATTTTAATGGCCACATCCATCTGCTGTGGAAAACTCTGCATGTAAAAATGAATATGGAAAAAACAGGCTTGCTGTGGTGTGATATGATTTGGAGAATTCGGCTCAGAAGTAATACATCTGCATATATGTGCCTGTAAGGACATACATTTGTATGCATGTATGTGTCTGTACCTGTCATTAATATATGCTATATTATTGCTATAGTTAGGTAATTCTCAGCCTATTAGTTTTATTACTAAATTTGTTAATTTACCATGTATCCTCAAGAGACTGTATTAACATTGGCAGGATAAGCCTAAGGACTGTTGCGATGTCTAGACAAAAGGAATTAAAAACACACAGAAATACTTACTCGATATTTCCCCTCTGTCTCACTTACAAGCCTTTTAATGTAACTTTATTAACGGTTTAATGTAATAACAAGTGTGTGTTGTAATGGAATAAGTGTAAGCATTTTACATGTATTTACAGTTGGCTGCGCAGTCTCTCTGCCTAACATCAAAGCCAATTTAATATTGTGGGTTTGAAATTAAACTAGGAATGTTAAGTCTCTAGGACTGTCATTGTAAATGAAAAAAAAAATCACATCAGTTAGACTGGTGCCATGGAAACCCTGTGCTATTTTGAAGAGAAGTAAACCCACTCTTTGAAGAGCAGCAGACAGGAAAAGGACAATGCAAAAACTTGGGGTATCTCTGTGCAGGTAACATAATCCAGGGAAGATCCAAGGATGCTTAGATTCTAAGTCAGAGAGGACCATTATAATAAAAATCTTGTGTGAGTTCCTACCAAAACACCAGACAAAACATCCTGCTGCATCCTCCTGTTATAATTGCTGCAACAAGAAAATTAATGAGAGGAGTGCCAATAGCTGTCTTTTCAAACTTGTGCCTTGATTTTTCTTCTCAAACAAATTATTTACATTAAAGTGTCTCTATGAAGAAGATCTTAGATTTATGAATGAAGGCTGGATAAGTCAGATTGTCATGAGAAAAATTCAGGATAAAGGAGGAACAGAAGTCTAAAGAGTAGTTCAGAGAGAAGAGGAGGGATATGATAGAGTGAAGCAGTCCAGAAGAGACTGAGATGGAAAAGGGATATGTCAGAATATAAAGAGGTTTTGAAAATTTTCCGTACTTGTGAAGATTGAGCTGAGTGGAGCTGGTCTGAGTAGCCAACAAATAACTTTGTCAAAATATTCACTGTTGTTTCAGACTAACTAATCTGTCTTCTCTGGGACCGTGCAGGAAGTGTGTTGTAGAAAAGCTGACAGAAAAGTCCCCCAAATTTCCAGCAAGACGTGTTCCCTGCTACTGCGATCCCTTCCCTTCTTTCTGGAGTAAAGCCACATGCTTCATCTCTTTCCTTTCACTGTCCATCCCAGCTTGGAAGATCCCACATTGCATTGTGGGAGGCTTCAATCTCTGCTGTGTTACAGCCTGGCTCTGTGCCTACATGCTGACAGGTTTTATGGCATCATCCTGTTGTTTCCACTCCATACCTTCCTCTACTACCAAATAGGCAGATGGGCCTCACCTGTTATTCCAACTGCTACACCTTCCTCCATGACTGATTACATATCTTAAGATGTAAGGACATTGAAGGAAAATAAATGTTTCTTGGCTTTGGAAATTTGCTCATCTCTATCTTTTCCAGCAGAGAAAAAAAATGTAGACAAAACCAAAAGGAGGAATTTAGAAGACTGAATACCATAGTTTTATTGCTCAGATCTTTTTATAACATAAATTAAAATATAAACTAATGGAGTGATACATAACTACTGAAAAGACACACGGAAGAAAAGGATGTAACCAAAGTGGAGAGCTTGGAGAAAGATATCTGGTTTACATATGTTATATTCTTCGAAAGATTAAAGATACATTTTGTTTTGGAAGCTAGGAATACTTTTCCCAAAACCATAAAACTCCATCATGACCCAGATTATGAAAAGGCTTTTCCCTGGCCTTACTAGAAAGGAGAGTCCATAGTGGTTTGGAGGCTGTTTGACAGCCTGGAGCATGGGGCTTAAAATGATCTATTTTTTCTGGACTTGATTTTGAAGTTTGAGAATACACTGTCAGTCAGCAAACCGCAGAACACATGTAATCGAAAACAAAGCTACTAACAAATTTACAAATGCAACTAGATACAGGATTTTTCATAATGCCTATTCACATTGGGCTAAACTGTATCCAAAAGCTATCAAAAACACTAAGTTCTCCAAGATTTCAACACAAATTCTCAAAACACATGCGCATGTCAATATATATTTTTACATGCACATTTTTAAATGCATTAAAAAAGGAAAAGATTACAAAAGTAAACAGAGGTGACTGAATGGTTTCATATCCAATTAATTTAAATTTAATTATTATATTTCCTGCCTGATTCTTACACCATTGCTGACAACCGATGTAATGGAAATGTTGCTATAAATTTTGAGAGCCTGATATAGTAACATGGATAAAAACTTTCACTATTTCTCATGTGGTCATCTTATTTTTACAGGCACATTTTTTCTGAGGAATTGTTTCAAGATGTCACAAACTCAAGCAGGTAAAATTTAATCTAGCTGATTGGAGGTATTATATTCATAATGACAAACAATAACTACACCTACCATTGTAGAAGTGTCTACTTGGGTCCTTACAAGACCAACTACCTCCACGGAGCACTTTTTGTGTAATATCAACTGTGAAAGTAAAGACCCTTGAGGGACTAGAAAGAAAAGTATTGATTCTTAACATGAATTTTGAATGAGTATTTTTATTCTTGACTTATGAAACAGTAGGTCTCTCCCTCTACCCTATGAAAAGGTTAAATTCAGCAAAAAATACATTTCATTATTCATAAGTAGAACAAGTTCACTGTGTTCTTATTCAGTATTTTCCTCTTCTTGTAAGTGCTCTAGAAAAGTAGTATGGTCTTGCATCATTCTTGTATGGTGCCCAAATGAAAAAAGGTTTACTCCTTTTTTAGCCATTGTAATCTTCAGACAAAAGCTGGCCAGAGGCAGCTGTGTACAGCTGTCATTTGCCCTGCTCTCTGAGAAAATCAATCCAACCTTCCCTAACACCTGAACACTTCAGCTCTTGCCTGCTAACACACTTCTGCTTTACAGATTGTTTTACTTCTTGGCTTTCTTAGCTAAAGTGAATTCTGGGATTTCCTGGGCTCATCCAATCCTGAAAAAGTGATAATAAAAGATTTAATACAGTTAAGGGACAAGTGAGTTAGTGTTAAATACAGAGTGAAGTCAGCTGAAACTCTGCTAACATTTCCTGCAGGTCTTAAGTAACATTTAAGAATCTCTACTTTTAAACTGAAGTTTCCAAGGCAGCTCCCTGCTATAATACTGCAGGTATCCGAAAGATGAGTCTTACAACAGTCTAGTTTACTAGAACTTCACAAGAAACAAGCTTGATATGAAAATTTCCAGGGGTATTCTGAGAAATCAGAAGTGTGCGTGTAGGATTGAAATAAATATTTCTATTTAGATTCTGCACAAAGCACTCTAATACCAGAAACTTAAAGAGTTTTAAAAATACTGGATTTTATCGCCTGATTCAGTGTCTTGGTAGACATGGGGATAGGTGGCATCTTGGAAAGCTGAATGGAAGGACCCTCTCCAATGTTACACATAACTCTACCTGGCAGAGGTTCGCTTCACTCATATCTGAACCGGAACTGATGACCACTGTTATCAGCACTGTTTCACACAACAGTGGCCACCTAAGAAAGTTCATTTAGCCACTTCTTCCTGTTCCAAGCCAACAATAAAGAAATTAATTAGCAGTGTTTAAGCAAAATTTCAAATTCAGAGAGTCAATTTACATTCAATTAGTCTTTGTTTGAACCAGTGCTTTTACCTGGGATTCCAGCTAGCACTGACTGTTCCTTCTCTGTCTGACAGGGGTCTGTGAAGACACTGTGTCAGCTTCTTATTCTGCCAATGTGCTGCTTTACTTGCAATTGTCTCTCATCCTCAGCAGTAACACTGGCACTCACAGTCTACATCTTCCCAGGCAAGGTTTATTTTTCACTGCTGGCTTTTTAAAACTGATTTCCAGGTGTCATATACTCAAGCTCAAAAAAGTGCTTTGTTCTGTGCATCAGTGCTGAATGGTGTCTCTATAAACTCCAGTTTTCTAAAACCAATACTGTGCTCAGTTTGCAGACATTTCTTATTAAAAAAAAATAAATCTGTCACTATGGGATACAGAGACTGTTTATTTGTTGGGTGAGAAAGGTGCATAAGGTTGAAGTATTCAACTCTGTGGCATGCATTTTATGCACGTGACACCCACTCTGTCCGTAAGTAATATATAAAACATTTTATATTCATGAATCATGTTTCAAGTTGTGTGTTCTTGTATAAACCAATGAAATTCATTTTTACAGTTTCTCTCCTATCATCTAATAACTTCAGAGAGGCCCTCACTTTTATATGTATTCTTTATTTAGTAGTCATCATTGCATACTAGTTCTTCCAAGCTGCTTGTTGAGGTAGTTTAACTAGGCAAATATTTCCTTATAAACAGTAAATTCCATTATAAAGATCATCTATTTATCTTCTCATCAAACTGTTTTCTGATTTTATTTTAAACTAATAATTAAAAAAAGTTCAAATAGGAGGATGCCAAGTGCTGGGGCTTTCAGATACTAAATAATTATGACAATTGGCAATACTCTGAAATAAAAAGTTTGCAGTACATCATGCTTCTGTATTCCCTAACCTGTGATTTCAGATGTTTCTGCTCTAGTCTTTACCAAATCCTTAATTCTGTAGGGAAGTAAAATATCCCTGACAAATTTTGTTTTTCTGAAAGCAAACTGTTGCTATAGCAAAATCTGATGTTTCAAATTTGACTACAATGGAGGCTAAAGAAGAGCAAGATATTTTAGGACATAAATCATCCCTGCAAATTCACTGAACATGCTGTTTAATAAGCAAAAGAGGGTGGAATTATTATTTAATTGGAAACCGTCCTGTTACTGAAAATCCTCTTTTTTTTAGTGGAATCTACCAGCTCATGTTCTCCATTTAAAAATATTTACATCTCTCTTCCAGGTACAAAGTATATATATTTTCTTGAACTGTATTTTACATAGGTGTAACTTATCAGATGAGGTTGGCCTTGGAGTACTCAAGGAAACCACTGCTCTGGGTTTGTCTTCTTCTGGATACTCTGGGACAACTGCCCCACACTGAAGAAATAAAGGAAGGAAAAGAAATGTTTTAATCTGAAGGTGATACTCAGTTCCCACCTGGTGGCTGGGCTCTCCTGCTCAGACAGCAGTTCCCATTGTCCCACAACCCTGATAGGAAGTCCCCTGATGTCAGTCCAATGCTGGGTTAGACAGAGTAATTGGCCAACACACATGACCTGCTTGACTCTCAACAAAGACATTTGACCAGATGGAAATAAAGCAATTTACAGGAAAAAAAAGAAAATTATTTTGTGACTGGACATAGCATTGCAAATGTTTGCCTTCATCTGGTACCCCAGACCATAGCTGGCCCTGGCCTGATGGGAGCCTCCCAACTCCATCTCCCAACTGACTGGCTAAATCACACTGGCGCTGGATTTAAATATTCACAACATTTGAAAACATCCACACACAAGTCCATACAAACTATACAATGGAGCATGCCTGTTGGACATCCTCAGACTAGCAGCAATCCAGTCAGCATTAGAACCAATGACAAGATATAATCAATATGGACTCAGGTTAATTAACTGTGCTAAAAAGTAGGATTAATTTAGCTCAGGGACACTGTTGCAAGCTCCAGAGCTTTATGATGCATGTGATGCCACACCCCTTCATTAGAAATGCTGGGAGCTAGTTTAGGGGCTTTTGCTCCATACTGTGTGGCACAGCATAGACATTACCCTTCAGTCCCAAAGAGTGTGTAGTGATGCTCAGTGACACGATGAAGTAATCAGCCAAATCATTTGTACACCTTGACCTCCCTCAATCTCAGAGCTGGATTTTGTAATGATTATATTAAATGTTGCTCCATAAAAAAGCACTGTCTGTGCCAGGAGCAAGATGTTACTCAGCACGGTGTCAGACTCTACCCAAGGGTAAAAAGTTGTTTTCCTCTCTTTTTGTTTTCATCAAAGATGTCAAGAAAAGTGCAAGTGCCTTCCAAAATTTATTTTCAGTTTTTACTAATGTATGAATGACAACAAATAAAATATTTTTCTTCAACTGGTAGCCTAACTTAAGTACAGACCACCATCAAAAAAAAGTGACTACTTCCCACATTTGTATAGCACAGGACATAATTGAAGCTGCTATAAAGGTGCCACATAGAGTCATAAGGATGGCATTGTGAGGTAGGTCTTTAATTACAACAACTCTAAGTATTTATCCAACTACGAAGGACAAAGAAATGCACATCTCGACTACCTGGAAATTAAAATTTTTCTTCTTTTAAAATACAGTACTGCAAATATGACCTCTTTCTCAATTGGTAGTTGAAAATGGCTTTTATGTCATCTAAGGAGTGCCTACCTTATGTATTTAAACAAAACAAGTTATGGATAGCCTGTCAGCAATATAAAGTCACTAACCAATCCAGGAATATATTTCATGTAATTCTTTTAATGAAATGGGTAAACATATTTTAATAGAGCAAATCACATTTGAATAGAGAAGTCTCCTTTGCTCCAAGAGTCTGTCTAGTTTACCCTTTAATCTGTTTCTGAATATTCACAGTGTTTTCAGCTATTTTGTGCTAAACTGACCTTCCAAGGTAAGTTTATTCCCATTGCCAAGTGAAGGTGGTTTCCAGGATCTTACTTTGCAGTTGCTGCTTATTCCAAGACTCGAGACATTTGCACTCGCTTAGAGGAAGAGCAGATTATTTTTCCCATGTCCTTCTGCCTTGCCTCAGTTTGGCTAACAAGAGGTAGGTGCCTGCCAGAGGCAGGACTGCAGGATGGATGCCATGCTGGATGGATGCCCAACATTTATGCTCTGTGCCATGTCCCCATCCCTGGCAGCCGTTCCCACTCATGTGATGGTGGGGGTGACACCCTTCACTGTCCCACTGTCCAAAAGCCACCCCACCGCTTGCTTGCAGGGTGCCTTTGTATCCAAGTGTAAAATTAACTACTGTCTCTGTGTGCTCAGGGCCCTCTTCAAAGCTCTTTGAAATTGATGGGGATTTTCTATCCACTTCAAAGGGCCTTGGCTCATGAGCGTGCAGCATAGGGTGCACCAGTTAATTTTTAAACTCCCATTACCCGAAAACTTCTTGTAAAGTGTACTGGAGCATAAGGCTGGGGACAAGCTTGCTGAAACACTTGACAAGGCACAGATGCACAACTGGGATTGAGAGTTTCTTTCTTTGCTATTTATCTTTTTATGCCATGCACATGCCGTTTAATTATTCCTTGTAATCATTTACCTGTGCTTTCTGCTGTCCTGCACATTTAGTGCTGGGTCATTCCCCTTGCAACACCTCACCCAGCGATGTGCAGGACCCAGCAGGGTTGTGAAGCAAGCAAGGCTTTCCTGAGCTGATCTTACATCTCTGAGCAACCCAGAAGTTTAAAAACCCCTGATGTGCTCGAGTCAAATCCGTACCACATGGGCAGCTCTGCAGGAACCTGCAACCGCCAGGGCAATCCGTGGGCTGTGTGCTCACTTGTCAAGGTGCTGGGTGTCCATCCCTTCCTGCCTCCTCTCTGCCAGGACATGACCCCCAAACTACCTCCCCCACTTCTGCTTGGGATGCTTACTGTCACAGGATGGTTACTGGCAGGATAAGAAGTTATTCAATGGTGTGTAAAGGCTGCTGTTATATTTGGCTCTGCTTTGTGAGGTGTATAAATATATGATGTGAGATTAAAAAAAAACAAACAACAAACAACAACAACCCACCAAAACCAAAGAAAGCACATTCCCTTTATTGACTTTTCCAGGAGAACTTCGTATCTTTGTTTCATACAGAGTCCTCTCCATCCACCATGTTACATTCCAGCTCCAATAGTGATAAAATAAAGTTAAAAAAAAAAACAACAAAAAAGGTAATTTGAAAAGATGTTTTTGAAGTAGTGAGGGGAGGCAAAGAACACTTAATTTATAGAGCAAGGAATAAATAAACACACCTCTGAATTGAATTGTAGAGTAGTCTCCCAAAGAAAACAGGGGAAATCAAATCACTTGAATAATTTAAAACTTGACTGAACAAAGCACTCAATAATAGATGGCAGAAAAGAAGCCTGCCTTGGCAGGAAATAGAGTGGATGACTTAATCGGTCTTTTCCCTCTCTAGCCTGTATTATTTTATGGTTTGTTACTGTAGATGACTCAATGCTAACAATGCTTGGTTTATTTTCTTACAGTTTCAAGATGCAGGACAGTGTATGTCCATGTCATTATACTTTATTAATTATCCCCAGTTACCAGAAAAGCACTGGAGGTGCTAAGCAGTGTGTTGTGTGAGTGTCTCTGTTTTAGGGCTGCATGTGTAAGAAGAATGGCCAAGCCATCTGTCAACTCCATAGATTACCCTACAAAAGCACCATATATGTCACATATCACTATCATGCTTTTTCCAGCATCACAAGTTACAGCAAATCTTTTTGTAGAGTATTTTCAAAAACGTTGTAATTGGGTTTGTACCACTAAAGGTAAAACTCACTTTTCTTTAATTAACCCAGCTCCTGTGAGAGAGGGAAAAATATAGTGTGAATTGCTTCTGAAGTGGACCTTAAATAAAATAACATATTCACTACAGAAGTGTTTATAAACACTTTTAAACATGACTGGCACCTGTTGTTCTATCTTATTTGGCCACAAAGGAACTTCATACTTCCTTAGATAAAACACACAGCATGTGGGCAGACATACTCATTACAGGTTTAGGAAGTGTTTATTGGACATTGGGTAAGGCAGAAAGTACATAAGAGGGAAAGACTGGACATAAACCAAGAACTTCACAACTATTATCACACTCACTATGAAATCTTTACTGTTAAGAGAATAGACAAACACTGATCAGATAAACACAAGTGACTTAAATACGGGAGAGCCTTACTTGGTTCAGAGACTGGAGTAGATGAACTCTAAGAGACTTACAGAAGAGAAGAGAAGACGACTAAAAAGACTCAGTTTAGAGAAAAGTAGATGGCGACAAAATATAAAAACAACTAAATAAAAAGAAAAAATATATAGAATCTTCTACACATTTTTCTGTGTTAGAGCAATGGACTTGCAGAGAGGGAAGTGTAAGTTATACACATTCAGAACCTTTCTAATAGAATAGCGAAAAACTAAAATATTTTGCTTGGATAGTAGGAAAATCTTCAAAAGATGTCAGATGAATATCCATTTAGAATGATTTAGGTCTATTTGATATTATTTTGTGGTCATTTCTTCATGTTCCTTTCATCCCTGCTGTTTATGAGTTTATGAATCAAAGGAGAAGGCATGTGTGGAAAGAAAAATCCTGGGAAGATAATGACAACAGGGCTTACAAGACTGGTGTGGAAAAGACTTGCACGCAATTATTTACAATATTGCCTAATTTTTACATTTTTCATGCTACTAAAAGCGACAGAAATTGGCATTTTGGAACCATTACAAAATTTTTGCAGTTGTCATATTTGGCATTGTAATCCAGAGCACTGACAAGATATGTGCGCCAGAAAGGTGCATTTACAGAGATACTGAGAGGTCTGTGGTAGTCCCAGTCTGAGGATCCAGATGGTCCTGGGTTGTGTAATTTATTTCCATGAAGGGGTTACAAATAGGGCTGTGCTTAGCAGAGGGAGGAAGACACCAGGAAAGAAGAACCTTGCCAGTTCTCTGTGTTTTGAAAAGACTATCACAATATTTCAAAAGCTCTCTTCTTTGCAACACCAGCAAAAGTTTTTGTCATAGTTTTTCGGCCATATTAATGCATATTGGCCTTTGGCAGAGGGCACATTCCACATACAAATGATCTGAGCCATTTTAATATCTAAGTTACCACAGAAAAAAGTCCTCTTATCTTCTTGGTTATTTCTGCTCCATAAACCTTCAATACAGCTTTGGGCTATCAGAGTTTCATATCTACAAGTGCCTGAAACAGGCTGAAAAGAATCAGTACCAGATATGTTGTGGATCTCTATCTCATTCATCCAAATTTTCAGAAGACCCAAATGAATACCACCTGTGATGGAGAAGCAAACTACTAGCTTTATCTACAGATAATACTTTTTAACTGTTTTGATAATAATCAACATAAACAGCTACCTGTTTATGATAGAATATGGGCTTTTTTTACTCCTTCTTTATGCACTGAAAAATGTGTGGATTTTTTTTTTCCTTGCATGGGATTTATGTCTTCCCTTGTTTTATTGCTCTCCTTTTAGTTCCCTGTGTTCTCTCACTGGAAGGCACAGTATAAATAACTGAATACAAGCTATTCCCTCATCAGAGCTGCCATCCTTTACCAATACTAACAAGCATAACTACCAAAGTGATGAACTCATAAAGCAAAGCAGAAAACACCTCCCAGAATTCCATCCATTCTCCACTGTGCCAAAAGGCTCTGGTTCGTTGTTCTCCACAGCTCTGCTAATATTTTTTCAACAGCTGCATTTACTAGTCAAGACTGAGCTATTTGGAGAGTTCCTTGGGCAAAATAAAACAGTGGCACAAACAACTTGGAATAGTATCACTCTTATTTTCCAGATACCTTATTTTTCCCCTATACTCAGTAAAACCATTGCAATACTAATTTCTTAAAGCTACTTCATAAAATTATTTGGCAGATGTTGCAGTCCCATGGGGTTCAAAGCTCATTGACAGTAGCAAATTTAACTGGGGTTTTCTGCAGTCACATGTTCACACCCACTCTTCTGGTTTGTTTTATCTTTTTTTTTTTTCTTTTTCTTTCATCTTCAGAGATGATTAGAGTGGCCTCTGATGTTGCAGAAAAAAGCAGGTGATGGAAGAGGTGAAATTTACCAGAAGCAACTGACCCTTTTAGCTGTGTGTCAGAAATCCTCAAGTGAGAAGAACTACGTGTACCACAGAAACTCGAGGGGAAAGGCTTTGATCATGAGTCATAAGCAGAAGTTGCCAGTGGCTCCTGGGAACAGCAGGGACCCAGTGTGGGTGAGTGCTGAGGGCAGCATTCCACAGGGGCATGGATGGAACACCCAGGAAACCACACCACAGCCACTGATGGTTTTGTCCTGGTGTTGGGGATTTAGATAACTCAGTGCTAACACAATACCTAACCTGTGGTGTGCATTTGAGCTGCTTGCAACAGGTTGGTGACATTTGATTTACACTGTCACAAGCCTCTGATCTCCTCTTTTAGATCAAAAGTAATAGGAGGGACCCAAATTTGTCTGTGTTGTACTTTTTCACTTACAATTTTGAACAAGTCACTTTGGCTGCTCTGATTTTGATGAAAGTAAGAAATACCCAAATATAGCCTCTTCAAACCAAACCAAACTGAAACACAACAAAACCCCCAATCCATCCTTCCAAACAAATAAATCAGAACACAGACAAGGCAGAATTTGGATAATTCTTAAATTTGGCAGATACACGCTACTAACTGAAAAGGGTGTGCATCACTCGGCTTCAGGGTGAAACACATTCAGTAACATTTAAAGTACAAATTATAAGAGGTTGAAAAATTATTTCCAGGCTTGCGGCAGAGCATGTGCTAAGGTTTCCAGCAGAGGCTAATGGAACCACACCCCTCGTTATCACACATGGTGTGGTCTGGAAGAAACTTGGAGAGACGCTATTGCATTATTGGCCTTTGCTGAAGTAGTTAGTATGTGAGAGTAATTAGAAGCAACAACTAATTTCTTATAAAGCAAAAACCTCAACAAATAAAAGAGTCCCCAGTCCTCCCTGAAATATGATGGGAGAAGAGGTGAACACTGAAGAGATAAAACAAAACTGAAGGACTGACATAGAAAGGAAGACTTAAAAAGTACTTTAGGATTGCAAGCCTGAGAATTTAAATTCAAACCTCTGCCTGACAGTAGAAGGTTTTAGCTCAAGAGACATACTTACTTTAAAATTGTAATTCTGCTACATTCTACTGCAGTTAAACTTCCCATTTTAACACACAGGAAGTACTTGTCTCCAGCTGTGTCAGTGATCACCCCTGTGTTCTGCTCAGGAATATTTTTCAGTAGTTCGTTCTGAAGGTGTCCCAGATCCACACAGAAAGTCTATGCTGCTGTGAGCTTTGGAACTCCACCTGAGTTTCACTCCTGAGGCACTTTGATGTCCACACAGAGAAATTCCAGTATGTATATTAGAGGAGAGCAGTTGTTCTGTGTATTCTCCAGTATGGATAATTTGAGTCATTCAGCTGTCGCTAAGGACCAGATCATCCCCTTTTTTTTTGCTAAATTTTCACTCCAGCTCCATAGGTACCAACCACCTTCTTAAACAATTTAAACTGGTATCAAACATTGGAGGTTATAGTCTCAGTGATCTCTTGGTTGGAGAAGTGATAGTATGGAAGTAAAAGCAATGAGATGATTGCACAGGAACAAATGGAATAAACAGGATAGGGCTGAAGATGTGTCAAGCTTAACTCTCTACAGTCCTCTGCTCTGCAAACTGCTGACAGATACACTGGTCTCTTGTCTCTTCCCAGTGATATAATAGCATTTTACTGTTGTCAACTATTTTGTGTTCTGGAAATAAAGGTCTCTGCTGTAGATCAGAAGGTATGAACCTTATCAGTGATGCAGTTTGGTGGCCTGCATGGCTCCATATGATGACAAAACTTCCAATTCTTCATTTTTTTTTCTCCCACCACCTCTCCCCTCCACTTACACTTACACATTTAAAACACTGTAAAACCAACTTGAAAATTTCGGTCAAGTATTCCTGATGCTACCATATTTCACCTTTCTCTTCAGAACAATTGCTTAATGGGAGACCTCTCTTTAGTTGCTGTGGTAAGGATTTCATACAAAACTTAAAATGAGCAAGTGCTTTGTGCTAAAATAGTCATTGATGCTGCCTGGAGGAAGACAATCATGTTTCACAGTGAGCTCTCAAAATGTGAGTTGTTTTTGTGCATCTGAAATAAAACTAAATCCTTTCAAAACAGCATCATCAAAATATATGGCATATCTATTGGCATATTTATTTTGAAATCACAGAATCATACAATCATTTAGGTTGGAAAAGACCTCTGAGATTATCGAGCACTCAGCACTGCCAAGACCACCACTACACCATGTCCCTAAGTGTCACATCTACACATCTTTTAAATACCACTAGGGATGGTGACTCAACCACCTCCCTGCGCATCCTGGCCCGATGCTTGACAACCCTTTCCATGAAGAAATTTTTCCTAATATCCAATCTAAAACTCCCATAGTACAACTTGAGGACATTTCCTCTTACTGTATTGCATTTTACCTGGGAAAAGAGACTGACCCCCACCTGGCTACAACCTCCTTTCAGGTAGTTGTAGAGAGCAATAAGGTCTCCCCTCAGCCTCCTTTTCTCCAAGCTAAACAACCCCAGCTCCTTCAGCTGTTCCCCATCAGACTTTTGTCTGTCTTCAGACTTCCAATCTTTTCAGTTGTCTTCAGACCTGCTCATCAGACTCTTCACCAGCTCCATTGTCCTTCTCCGGACACAGTCTAGCACCCCAATGTCTTTCTTGAAAGACTACAAAACCGAACACAGGATTTGAGGTGTGGCCTCACCAGTGCTGAGCACAGTGAGACAATCACTTCCATTGTCCTGCTGGCCACGCTATTTCTGATACAGGGCAGGATGCCATTGGCCTTCTTGGCCACCTGGGCACACTACCGGCTCATGTTCAACCAACTATGGACCAACACTCTCAGGTCCTTTTCCACAGGGCAGCTTTCCAGCCACTCTGCCCCCAGCCTGTAGCACTGCATGGGTTTTTTGTGACCCAGATGCAGGACCCAGCACTTGGCCTTGTTGAGCCTCTTACAATTGCCCATTGATCCAGCCTGTCCATATCCTTCTGCAGAGTCTTTCTATCTTCTTGCAGATCAACACACACAGTCAATTTGGTGTCATCTGCAAACTGATAGTGCCCTTGATCCCCTCATCAAGACTGTTGATAAAGATATTAAACAGGACTGAGCCCTGGGGAACACCACTTGTGACCGGCCACCAGCTGGATGTAATTCCGTTCATCACCACTCTGGGCCCAGCTGTCCAGCCACTCTTTTACCCAGCAAAAGGTACAGCCGTCCAAGGCACGAGCAGCCAGTTTCTCCAGAAAAATGCATCAGGAAATGGTGTCAAAGGTTTTACTAAAGTCCAGGTAGATGTTCACAGCCTTTCCCCTCTCCACTAAGCAGGTCCCCTTGTAAGGACCATGGTCCAGAATTTTCAGTGAATAAACAGTAAAAACTTTAACAATGTTCTCCCTCTTTAGCAAGCATTTACTAATGGATTTCACAATAACAATTCATGTTTTCAGAATAAAATCACATGCAAACTAAACATGTTATACTCTGTGTGGGAAAACCAACAGCTTTCCAGCTTCATTAAGGGTGGGTTGGACCCAAACTTTTTTTTCTGTAGTTATTAAATCATATTACATGTTTCTGTGTTGACAGGTCTGGATTTCTTCCAGAGTGCTATTGATACAGAAGGCTGCGTAATTTCTGACACTGGTTAATTTTTGAACAATGATGTTTATCTGTTTTTCAGAGACACAGCTGTGTGACTGATGGCTTTATCTTATGAACAGGATGTATTAGTTTTACTAGTTTGCATGTGCAACATTGCAGGGTACCAAAATGACTATCTGAATAACCATGACAAATGTGAAAACTGATTGTTTGATTATCCTAAACTTTGGGAATGGTTTAAAAATATTTTTCCTGGCTTGTCCCTCCCTGATTCCATTCACTGCCTTCTTTCCTTTTGTATGGACAGCAATGGTTTTCCAGGCAGGAGTTATAAAATGGCCCAGAAGACTTTTTAGCTAATTGACACCTCTCGATAGCCTACATGCAGCGAAATGAGGTCTTGGGAGTGAGTGAGGAGTTTTCCTCCTAGTGCTTTGAATACACCTGCAGTTTAAAATAATAACAATTTTACACCACCTCTTTTTGCACTTCCTTTGTGCAAAAGAGTTTCCAGCTAAGTCCACTCATTAAAATTTAGTTTTAGGAGAAAGTTCTCGTGAATCCCATGCTTGAAGCAAGACTCATCACAATGTTGCTCATTGTTAAATTTTGATTAATGTTCCCACTCGATTGCTGACTCACTCTCTTTCCAGCATGAGCAAATATTTAGTTTCTTTCTTTTTCTGGAGTATGTTCTGTAGAGCCCACTGCTGTAGTATCCAAGGAAATTTTCAACATCAACCAAAATATTACCAATACAGTAGAGCTTTTGTGACATCCTTCTTTTAAGGGTGTCAGACTGTTCAACTTAACCAACTCAGCATTCACACTAAACAGCTAAGTGCTATTCTATTGTTTTTCACAGAAAAGAGTAGGATATAGCACTGAGAAATATCTTACTGCAGGTCTGTGGCTGCAAGGTAAACCAGAAGTGATATAAAACATCTAGATATACTGAAGGCAGAACTTATGTCTGCAATCCCTACAAAGACAGCTTCACAAAACATATTTACAGTCAAATATTTGATGCTAACAAAAGTCAACCAGTTTGGGTAAGTTTTTTAATGTTTCTGTGGTCAATCTAATACAGGTTTTCCAGCAGTTCAACCACATTCATGAATAAATCAGTCTTCCTTTTCTTGCAAGTCCTTTTTTTTTTTTTTAATAAAGCTTCTTTAGGCTGACTGAAATCTGAAGCTCATTCCTGATGAGCATGTTGAAAGTAGAGTATCATTCTCCAGCTTGATAGTAAAGCAGATATCTTATGCTCCTTTGCTACTTTATACTTTTCAATAAGCTTTCAAAGACTACAAGATATGCCTTAACACAAACTGTCCTTATAGAAAGTCTAGAGGCAGAATCTTTCAAAGTCAAATGACCCCCTGTGTCTCTGGGTCACTAAATTCTCATGTCATGGCCATGAAGTCACTCTTCCATCAGTTCTTTGCAGCCCTTCAGGCTGATTTTTATTTCTTCTAGCATCTTTCCCTTCTTCTTCTGCATCTTTCCCAACTGTCTCAGCAAAAAGTGGTTTTATTATGCTTCAGGAGTACCCCCGATTTTCCCAGAACAGAGTTCATCTTCTAGGAATAGCTTTACTCTACCTGTGGGATTTTCAGAATGCTGAATGAACATAGTCTTGCATTTCTCAAAGCTCTTCCTGGAAAATCTAAGCACACATGCATACACTGAACTTAAAATGCAAAAAGAAATATGCCAAAAGCTTCTCACCAGAGAAGGACTTTTTTCCCCACCTACAGTCAGTGGTTTCTACACCGACCTTTTTCCTAGTCAAAATGTAATTACAGTCCAGTCTTCAAAAACAGTTTTGCTTGAAGTGTCCTGTCCCTCGTTCCCTAATTTGTAATACACAAATTATAAAAAACAACCAACGAACCAAAACCCACTTTTAACTCCCTGCCCTCCATGAAACAGTGTCTTTATCACACTGTAACTTTTATAGTTGATGTCCAAGATAAATTCTGGTACCTGCTATTTAGAAGCCGGCACCAATCCTGTCTCAGCAGTGCCTCTGAAAGAGATTTCTTGATTGCTCTTTGGAATCAGACATGGCTTCCAGTATCTCACTACCTCCCAAAGAGCCTTCCCTGTCACCCAGTGATCACTAGGCATGTCTTCCTGCCCTGGCCCCCGTGAAGAACACCCTGTTATTCTCTGATGCACAGGAGGTGCATATTACAGTACTGTTAAGGTGCTGCGGTTTATATTTTCACTGAGTATTTGGGTGGAGAATGCTTTGTTGTTATTCAGTCATCTTGAAATCACTCTTAATGCATGTCAAGTTAACCAAAGATGCAAATAAAAGCATTCATTTACCGAAACCAAGCAGACCATGCAGCCTAAAAGTCTTACGAAAGACAAAGGTGAAGAAAACAGAAGAAGAATGCACTTCATCTGTTTGAAGTATGGGATGGCTGAACCTGCCCAGGGGCTCCTGACTGCTGAGGGAGAGCATTGGGTAGGCAATCAGACCACATTCAGTGGGAACATTTCTGGGTTGCCACCAGTCTGACTACTAAGGTACAGACCAGGTATTGCATGTCTATATTCTAGCTGCCAAAGATCCAGAAGGCTTCTCCATCATCTTTTTCCTTCAGGATATTCTCAGTCTGACATAGACCACAGGCATGAAAAAGATTGCTTCTGCATGATGCTACTGCCCTTGGAGTCAAATGTGTCTCCCCATTTAGTGTTTGGGCACTTCTCTTGGTCTGTAACCCTTGTATTTCTTGGGTTACAATAGCTGCAGCTGGTCAGGCACTACCCAGAGCCTTCCACCCGTTTCCCAATGGAAGTGAAACAGATGAGTGGTGACATGAAGAAGAATATGCTTTGAGGCAGGGAATTGCAGGAGGAAAAAATATGTTTCATGATGAAGGTAGCTGCCATATGGAAGCTTCCACACGAGAGGAAATATTGGTTCAGTCCACGGGCTATGTGGCTCAGTTTTCTCTCTCTCTCAAAAGCCAGAATAGATCCCTTTGAAGAATGAGTCAAGGCAAACTCCATTTTCTCTCCTGCAGAAGAACTCTCCTAGCCTTCATTTGCATCTAAAATTATTTTCTGAGCCTTGAAATCACTTGAAATAAAAAGTGGTTCCTTTTGTGGCTTATTTAGTAACTCCCAGGATCTCTCTTGCAGGTACTTGGTCTGTCCCTCCTGAACCTACATAAATTGCATGCAACTACATGGAGTTCCTGTGTGGTACTGAAAGGGACAGTGACTCAAGCTCTTCTAATTCTACAATGGGCAGAATGTATATGGGGATATTATATGCCTGCATATAGCAGTTGGCCTATGATGGCATTCTGATACCTAAAAAAGTGTATATCATCACTTTTCTGATATGACTGAAGGACAAATACATTGCATTCCAATATTTATCAGTTATTACACTAGGAAGCATCAGCCCTTCAAAACTGCTATGCTGTGAAGTACCAGGGCAGCTCAACTTCAATTACTCTTGAGGGTATACATGAACTGATTTTGAGTACTCATTTATATAAACCAAAAGTGTCTACAGTAGTACCTATTTACCACAAAGGGACATTTTAAAAACAAATTCATATATGTGAGGCACTCACAGTGATAAATGCTATAAAATTTTACATGTGGGAGACCCATTTTTAGAAAGCTGAGAGCATCTAGTTAAATATCGGGCAAAGGCTGTACAGATTACCATAACCTGTTGCAGTCAGTGCAACCTTCAAACTTGCTTTTCCAGTATTCCTCTGAGGACTTTTTTAAATAACAGAGATTAATTCAAGTTACATGATTCTTATCTGGATCCAAATGTAGCTGCAATCTGAGGTAGCTCAGATGCATGGTTCCTTAATAAGAATTGTCAGAAACACTGTGCTCCTCTCCCCCAGCAAATCTGAAATTAAAGACAACTTCTATAGAGTCAGCATAAAACTCCACTGGTACCATCAGAGGGGTGGGTGCTAGCGGTGAAATTCAACAGAAGAGCTAAAGGTATAAAGTCGATTTTACTGCCATGTTGTAATTAAGAGCGTTAACATTTCTCTCCTTGGACTCCTTCTTAGGACTGACCCATACTTGGAACAAGGCGTCCCAGGAGCACGAGGCGATTCCGTAATAGAAATAACATGTCCTTTCTGCTTCTCGCCGGGCCGTTTCTGGGAAATTGAGTTACGTTCTGAGAAGATGAACCCAACCGACCTGTGCTCTTCAGCAGCACATGGAGAGGCTGAGTTGCCATTTGGATACGTTAGCCCGGCTTTTGTGTGATTCTTAGTTGGAGTTGCGGGAGTTGCTTTTCTCCGGTCCCCTCACTATACAGGTGGCTTGCACTGCTGCCTGACTGAGTGCTCAGCCCTGTCCCAGTCCCTTGTTCACATATAGCGTGGGATACAAGGGAATTGCTGTGCTTGTGCACTTCTAAAATTGCCTGATGTGGGTGTCTTGTCGTAGTTTTTGAAGACACTGAGGCATGAGAAGCACATTTGCTGTGTTATTGGCATTCCTTCAGTGTGAATCTAATGCCGCTCTCTGTAAAGGTTTGTGTATATAAAACTAATAAATGGCCTAAAGTAGAGATTTATAACATGATAATGTTAAGTGTTCAACACATAATTGGGTTGTTTATTTTCATGGTATATAAAACTCTGATTTATATATCCTCCAGTGTAGTACTCGTAAGAATCTAGAACATATGACTATTAAATCTACTACTTGTTTTGTCTTCATTATAAAATGAATGTTAATATAAAATAAAACCAAAATGTTTAATTATTTGAACATGTAAGTCCTAGATTAAAATCATCTGTGAAGGTGAATACCTCATTTCAGGAGAGAATAATGTATATCATTCTAAGTATATAGATGAATGTACCTATCTAAGTAGAGATCAAATTTTTCAGACTTGGCCCAGTGTCAGCTTTTTTGAGAATTGCTAAGCAATTGCAACACCAGCAGCAAGTCTTACAAATACATTTGCTCCTTTATTCATCATTAGTGTGCCGATGGCCTGAAGAAATCGAGCCCTCAGCATACGTTTTGCCCATTTCAACAGTAAATAAATTTAACCTTAAAACTCCTTGCACTTAACTGAGCCAAAGATCAGCCAATGTTTTCAAGGTTGAGTTATAATTTTTAAGACTTTATTTTGAGAATGAGACATCTGAACAAAGCCTGATGTCCAAGAAATGCTGAGCATACAATAATCAGGCCCTTCCTTTGCCTGCATTGGGAATTTGAGTCATACAATAACCTCCTGAAATTTCTTAGCACTTTTAATATAGTGGTAGTGATGTTTCTTGCCAGATTGTGATGGTACAGAGCATGATCCATGCTTCAAAAATATTGACTATTTTATTTGTTTAAGGTTAACTCACAGGATTCGTTAGACAGCACTTGTGACATGTCACTGATTTAAGAGTGCACCTTTAAAATGGGCAAATTTTTCAGAAATTCTTTTATAGCATAGGCTTCATAATGAAAGAAGTTCCTTTATGCAGGAGGAGATAAAAATGTAGACTCTTGGAGGCACAAAAATAATCTTCTTGTTAAAGGACAGTTTTATACAATTTTTTCCTGGTATTTTCTTGCATAAGTAACTTCAGTAAAGCTATACTTGTTAGTGTTGATCAGTGTGACAATGAGGTATGCATATTCCTGAAAAAGAAGCAAAAATGGAAGATATAACAGAAATAAATGTCATTCAGTTTGCAGTAAGGATTCCTTAAAAGGTAATTTCAACATAATTTTGCTTAGGTCTACCACTCACCCTCACTGTCTCTTGTGGGAAGCCACTATTTTGCGTTTAATTTTCATAATTGCCCACAGATAAAGAAAATATTTATCCATGTGTGGAAACAGATCTTGAGATATCTGTGTGAAAGTGATGGTTCAGATGTATATAACATTTTTATTCTGGTATGTATGATGGCATTTGTTCCACAACTGCTTCCTTGTCAAAAATTTTAGTAACTTTTGTGGGGTGGCTTTGTCTTTGGTCTGTAAGAAGTGTTGCTAATGATGCTTCTTTATGCTTTGGGCAATGAGTACACCTCTCCCAGTGGAGTCACATATGTAAGGCTGGCTGATAAAAACACAGGCTTGCAAGACAAAGTCATGACCTTGGTGTTCAAATTCCATGCTTGTCAGATGCCTTCCCGCAGAATATGTGCAGTTCTGCTCAAAGCAAACAGCACCTACATTTCCGTCTGCTTTGTTCAATGTCTTGCTAAAGCACTGCATAACACTAGGAAATCTGCCAAGTTTCCCTCCAGCCAAGCCTACTTTAAAAGACCCCTCTGGACTTCATTTGCACAGGTGCAGCCCTGAGCACAGAGGAAGATTAATGACACAGGTATCTGAGCTCTCAGCTCAGCTCCCTGTAGGGATCTGATCACCTTCAGAGAGAGACACACACCAAAAACCTGCAGGAGTTAATCCAGACAGGAGAAATTACAGAAGGAGAGCATAACACTGGTTTTTAATACTATGCATGTATGTAAGAGACCAATTGCAGTTAGTGGAAAGATTTAAATGACTTCAACAAGCTTTGGATTAGATCCTATTTTTTTTGGTAACTTTTAGTACAAAGCTTTTGCCAGTACAAAGTAAACTGGTTTAAGTATTTCCCGTGACTCACTGAAAAGTAAATGAGCTATTTCATACAACTACTGTGTTCATTTCAATGGATATAATCTAACACCAGTCTAACTACACAGGCAAAATTATGTAAATCACTACTGAGCTAGTAGCAACTGATAAGATAATTGCTAAAATACCATTTACAGGAAAGTAATCTGTGTGAAAAAGCAGTGTTGGATTGATGCTTACTTAATTGCTGTGTGATTTCAGTTCTGGACCCTTGTTCCTTAACCTTACCTGCCCAATTTAAATAATGAGATTCTCACAGAAAGTATTATCATATGCTGTTCTCAATATACAAGGAAATGCTTGAGACACAGTTAACTAAGCAGTAACTCTATTACTAAAAGTATAAATTTTTAAGCTTTAATACTTAAAAAGTATACATACTTTATATATACTTTAAGTATGTTCCCCATTTAATGAAACACAGAAAAACTTATAACTGAATCTGTATATCTTCCACCACAGCTACAGAATAATCATGAAGTAAGAAAATATTCCAAATACCTTTTCAAGCAAACTGCAAGCCTAAGCTGAGAACCCAAAGTGGCTTCTCTGGATTATTACAATGGAAGATTAAAATTACTTTTTGGTATCCTGCAGTCATAACATAAAAATAGATACATATATAAGAATTCATTTTGATTCATTTTGGCTACTATATACAACGAAACAGGAAAGTCCAAAGCATTTTAATTTAGGCCTTATATTTCATACAAAAATTACAGAATTACTCACTAGTGAAATAAAGAAATGGAACCAAAGTTCTTAAAATGTAGGTGAATTGTAAATCAACCAAAGCTGTTCTTGTGCTTACTAATTTAAGTGAAACCTGAGCCACTAAAAACATAGAAAAATGTCAAGGTCATTGACAATAGCTTTGATTAGCAATAGAAAAGGGACATAAAACCAGGTTGATGATATGAAGGCATCAAATATTAAAAAGGAGTTATTGATTTAAGTGTGCTATTGCTAAAACTAAGTGGCAGTAGCTATTGACCAAATGGTAGCAATAAAAAGCAGTAGCTTTTTATTGACCAAATGTAGGTTTCTTACATTGTATACCCCAAACCATTAGTATTTATCAGATATCCCCAATTATCTTGTAAATGTTGCTTATTCTGTTCTGTTTGGCTTTTCTTGCTTTTCTTTTTTTTTATCTAGATTTGAAAACCGAATAAAATATGAGAATGAGCATACCATCCTGTTCACAAATCATTGCACCCAGTAATTTATGTTTCTGTGTTCAGGAATATGTAGAAAAGGGAGAAAATAGTATACATAATTCTAGGGACACCTTTTTTATATTCAAGTTTCCAAGAAGAGGCATCTATGCGTAAATATATCCTAGGCTGCAAGGATGTGCATCTGTGAACTGCAAGCATACATACCTCTGCCAAACACTGGAGATTTCTCCAGGAAGACAAGCCACAGGAGATAGGAAGTCCTTCCAGGTCAATGAGATATCCCTTTCATTGTTCATAGGACTTGGGCTGCAGAAACAGGGAATAAGTAAAGAGGAGAAGACCCTGAGCTTACCTCTTGACTGGTCTTCCTTTCACTACATTCCAAACTTAGATTTTTTTCAGCAGAAATGCAAGATTTTACTGCCAGCTTACAGGACAGATGCACGTGCCAGGGACAGCTGTACATCATGAGAAGATGGCATAATCTTTTGAAGCATAAGTTTCACACAGAGAGGAGGTCATTCAAAGGAGAAGTTGTTCCCCAGATAAGCACACTGCATGTTTGTCCTTCAGTCTCGTGCTTCTTCTCTAAGTAGTTACAAAACAAATGACGAAGTGAAAGTCACCTTCCTGATAGATTGAACCTCTTGTCCATTATAGGAAGAAATTAGTTCAGTGACTTGTGGGGTTTTATTCTTTGCACAGATATGGAAGAATTAAGAACAATCTAATTTTATGTTTAAAGAAGCTAAAACACCAGTGGAAACTATAGACAAACTAAACTCCAGCAAAGTGCCAATCCTATTTTCCATTTTTCAAATCTCATGTACTGTACATCAACTTCAAATAAGTTGTATAATTATACAAAGTTAAGTGTTGCAGGAAATCAGCTCACATATTCAACTAGTCATCGTGAGCTTATGAACCTGATGTTTTTAGTAAAAAAAGAGATACAGATTTAATATGAATTAAAATGAAAAATTTAGTCTTTACAAACTATGGTGGTTTTTAATTAGAATAACTTGAGTGTATAATGCACCTCGGTGAGGGCTGGATTTGTCCATAGGAAACCTTAGGAGCATGTTAGGAGCCATTCTACAAAACACTGTTAAAATTCAAGATGTTTTAAGTGGAAAAATTCAAGTGGACACACCTGAATTTTCCTTTGACAATTTGTCTCCCTGGAATCTTACTAATGAAATGCAGTTACAAACTGAGTCATCTTTAAAGCCTAACATTTAAGTAAGTTCTAAGTAATTTATATGTACTTCAGGAAAATAAGTATAAATAGAAAATACTAACACAGGAGTGGATTTAAATACCGGAGAAAGTAGCATAAGAAATAATTTCCCACTGACAGGGACACAAAAATGATGAGCTATCTTGTAAATCCATTAACTCTGTGACTCCATTAATCTCTGAGATTAATATCAAGGGCTCTACATAACAGTCTTTGACTTCCTGCTTTCATCCTGTAACCTCTAAAATAATTTTTTTTAACTCCAGGTGGTTGTAGCCCACTTTATCTCCTGGGACTGATATGACAAGTATATAATGTAAAAATCACTGAGGAAGCAAAATACTCACTTCAGATTCACCTTTGCCATTACTAGTTGACTAGAAGTTGTGGCACAGAGACTGCTGTGATGAAAGCAGACATAGAGCAGATTAGAGGTGATTTAGTGTGCTATATTAAAATGTGTGTGCATGTACAGAAGTAGATGAAAGGTGTTTTATTTTCACACCATAAAAGTCTGCAAATATTCTCCTGCCACTGTATGTTCTGCCTTGACTTTTAAGTGGTGCCAAAATTAAGAAAATAAGGGGTTAGCTTGGTTACAGAAGAAGTGTTCTGTGGTATTCATGGTACAGTATAGCATCATGAAGAGATATACAGGCGTCAGGGAGTGAAGCATGCACACAGACCAGGAGATGAAACAAATGTAAATTTCAGCTTTCCCACAGATCACTCCACGAGAAAGATGATGATGATGATGATGATGATTTATTCCTAGATTCACCAAGGGAAAGTGGTCCACAAATCATGAAGTATGGCGTGCTCAGGTAGGTGGAGGATTCACAGTGACAACTCTTTAGCCAGCACATCCTTAAAGGTTAATGAAGTCCCTGAGAGGATGTGCTCAGGGCAGGATGTCTCAAGCTTCTTGAGAAGGCCTGCATGGCTGACATTTTTTGGTGAGACTAAATCTGTGTATTCAGACACATGGTGTGATTTCTGGTGTTGTCCTGTGCAGAACCAGGAGCTGGACTCGATGAACCTTATGGGTCCCTTCCAGCTCAGGATGTTCTATGATACTATTCTTTTCCCTTCTGGCTCAGCAGAGACACTTTCCCTGCCTGATGATGCAGAGCACATTCAGTTTGCCCCCAAAACTGAGTGGCAAAGTGCAGCCAGCTGGCATATGATGCAGAGGACTAAATTCTGGCTCTGTTCTGTGCAACACTGTCACCTGCACAGCCTGTGCTGGACTCCCATTTCTCTCCAAGTTAATTTAAGACAAGTTTCTGTCATTCCCCATTTGCCCTCACCCCTGCCATGCCTCCCAGTGGCACAGTTTGTGGCGGAACAGTCCTTGCAAGCAGAAACTCAATCCAGGTGACCACTGCCTGGCACACAGGAGTCCCTGCAAGGTGAGTCATGCTGCAGAAGCACACCTTTTTCTTTATCAGCTGTTCTTATCCTCTAGGGTATGAAATATGAATTAAAATTGTTGTTTGTTTGTTTGTTTATTTTCCATAGAAAATAGTACGGATGAGCAAAGTATCTTGTGGTAAACATTTGCCACCCTCAAGACAATCAGAAATTTTTCAGGACACTGCAAACCTAAACAATTAATTGTTTTGACTGAAAATACCTGGGGTTAATGATAAAGTATTTCTACCTTTTAGAAGATTTTGTGAATGTTTTTGATATTCTGACACCTGGACTACCAATCTTCTCTTCCAGTATCTACTAAATTCTGTAGAACAAAAAAAATATAGAAAAAACCCCAGTATGTTGGACACAGAATGAATTCACCTAAAAAAGAGGACATAATCTTTGTGTGTGTACCTATCTCTAACAAACAGTAGCCTTTTTGTAGAAATAGGGTTGTCCAGGGAATTTGTTGTAACCTGTGGTTAATCATTGATCATCTTCCTATGTAAACCTGCAAGTCGCATGACTTGGTGAACAGCATATAGGAGGAGAATGTAATAAGTAAATATTTAGCCACTAGCTTATTATTTCCATTTGTATCATGTAGAGTAAACAGTACTGTGTACAAATAGCCACTTCCCTACTAAGAGAAAAAAAGGTAGTAATGCCAACAAAAAGTGACTTTTATTACAGAATAGATAAGAGGTTACATATTTTTCATGCTTTAGCTTCACTTTTTATATAAAGGTTCTTCTACTAGTACATAGTTTAGGTATTGCCTTTGTTTGCAGTACAGTTTGTATATTTTCTTTGAAAAGTGTTGGAAAAAATCTGTGAAGGACTTGCCTTAAAAAAGAGGTGAAGACTTTAAAACTACCTCCAAGTATATAAAAACAAGTGCCTCAGAAATGTTCAGGGCACTTTACCTTGGGATGTTTTCTGTTAAATGCTTTTCCAGTATATAATGTGTGCTTTAAAATGTTACATGAAGTTATTATGAAAACAAAGAGATTTACCATGATCTCATTGCATGATTTACAATTATAAATGTAACCACAGATGCCTTATTTTCTGAAGATCCTCCTGAGAATCAAAACACCAAGAAGTTGACCTTAGCACCTGCACCCAACCACAGCCTAGGAAATATGTGTCATTATATAATCAACATGAGCAAAGCATTGAGTCGAAATTGGGAACACCCAAATAGGCTATGCACACTGAGATGGAAAGACAAAGAGCATGGATGTTGGTGTGTTATTAAACATACACAATCCAATTTTTATGTAGAGTAAAATGCTGAAAATATTCATCTAACTAACTTCAGCTGTAACTTGAACTTGCAACTTTAGATATATTCTGATTCACAATGTCCTGTTTTACAGAGTATCTGCTCTAGTATACTCTGACATACAGCAAAAAGAAACTCGAGAATGTACTTATGTTGATTATTCAGTATTTGATAATTATCCTTCTTTTTTTTTCTCCTGTTTTAAAGCTCTCAGGCATCTGGGCAGTCGACCAGAAAATGTTGTTAGATGTATGTGACTAATCATTAATCACTACTAATAGTGAAGAGCCAATAGTTGAATGAGATACTCTTTGAAAAAAACTCTGAAATATATTTCCTGAGCTCTTTGGCACAAGCTTAAGGACAGCAAAATATGTTCACAGTCATCATGGTGAACCTGTAATTCCTACCTGAGTGAATTATTCACATGTAGAAAGAAGACCTTTTTGCAAGAAACCTTGCCTCATATATGTCATAAGAACAAAAAACTCCCAGGTGGACCCAACAGTAGGAGCAATATCTTGGGTGTTCAGCAGTTATCTCAATTCACTTGAATTAGTTCGCTGGGAGTGTGAGCCATCCCAGCTGAGGTTCAAGCATCAGCTCAAGTATCAACTGATGACCACCTACCTTCAGTTTAAGTAGTACCTAATAAGAGTTAGAGGTGCTCTCTGGTGAATGAGAGCTGCATGAGGGAAACACTTCAGCTATAACTTAAGAAAGCATTAAAGGTAAGCAAAACTGGCAAAGAAAGACCAGAAAGACATAGGTTAAGGCCATGTGATAAGACCAATGGTAGCACAAAGCCAGTTATTGGGTGGCCTGACCAAGGCGAAAAGATTTCCCACCCCCTTTCCAGAGAGATGTTTAAAATAAATCTGCCAGTACTGAAGAGTACATAAGCTTGAATGATGTTTGGTTTCTCTTGGAACCAGACTGGTATTTAATTTCACATATCCCCAACTCCATTACAATGTGTTAGCTTTTCATTCCCTTGTGTTGGCCTAAAAACATAGAGGTGATTATTTTCTTTCAAATTTTTAGCTGAATGCATGTCTTAATGGAATAGAGATGTTGTAGGCTTGGGGTATTTTTAGGCTTGAGTATTCGGCTTCTTATGATATTTCTTCCTGAACTGTCACATTTATGTATGCTCTTGAAGAAACACTGTAAGAACTTGTTTATACAACATTTTTGAGGGCCATCCTGTTCCATTTTTGGTTGATTGGGAAAAGAGAAAAATTAAATCTGTAGAAAAGACTGTCCCTCAGCTGTCTTGGTATGAACTGTTTATTTTTTAACAGTTTTCTCAATACCGATTTTCTGATCCATAATGCATTTAAAACCCCTTGGACCATGGTGAGTTTGGGCTCTATTAGTGACTTTTTTATTACACGTGATTTTTTATTACAGTAATCTGCTGTTGCTGTCTTCTTAGCTACAGGATATCTCATTGTTTATATGCTCATGCCAAGCTACTAACCATGCTATGTCACGTAATAATTTGGCATAACAACTTGAACGGTTTAAAAGCAAAAAATCTAGTCTTTGGATTTCTTCAACCAGAAAAATACTGCTGATGGTTTCTACATACTCATTTCAGTGGAATTTTTTTTGCAGTTAATGCAGACAAAAGTACACTGAATTTCTTTCCTGAGGCTGTCTAAGGCTAGAAAAGCTCAGATGAGAAAGCCCCTGGTTAAGTTTCCCCTTTCAGCCAGCTGCCCTGTGGCCACGCTGTGGATGATGGGGATGGTTCCTTCCTTCCCCTTTGTCCTGGCAATGGTTTCCTACCATAACACTGGTGTTGGCAGTAGCAATCATGAAGCCCATGGTCGACTGGTCTCAGGCCAGTCCTCTGACAGCTATATAGTGTTTTCTGGGCTCGTTTTCAGCTCTGTTCATGAGCTGGTCCATCTCACGCTGGGGCTGGACACTGGATGGTGCATCTTTGCAAACTGTCTCGGAGCAGAAGCCAAGCCCAGGCCCAGCAGTGAGTGCACGGGATTCTGGCTACAAGGCCACCAGGGAGGGCTCTGGCTGATGCTAAGTAGGTGTTGAAAAGGCCTCATTTGTTTGGGGGAGTGCATGGGCTGGCCACAGTTTCCAAGGTCTGGGACACCACACCCTCGGGTCTGGTTTTGCGAAGGCAGCAGCTGTGCAGTCCAAGGAAAATGGAATAAGATGCAGCTGCTGGGTCCAGAGGCAAGCTCTGCTCTGCCACTCCCTAATGCATCCCAGAGGCTGCCGCAGCTCCCGAGGCTTTGGAAAACATGTTCTTAACTCAGATGTGATACACTGACTCTAGGCCCTTATCAAATGTTGATTCACTTTGAATCATGGATACATGTTGAAAAAATTAATTCATTTAATTAATTTAATACAAGAAATCACTGCTCATTACAAACACACGTAACTGTTAGTCTTGTCGTTTATCCTTTTTTATTGCTTAAAGCTCTTAAATATCTTAGCCTACATTACAGGCTAGAGAGATTTATAACATACTAAAAACAGAACTCTTTTTCAGGCAATCAGCTTGGGAGACAGAAACCACAGACTGATTTTACTGTGTCCTGTAACATAGAACAGTCATATTAGTTTTATATTTATTTAGTAAACAACAAATCTTCCCAGCTCAAAAAGCTTCTCTACCAAATGTTACAGCATACTAAAAAACATTTCAAAGTAAGGATTTAGAATGGAAAGACTGATACACTAACACTAAAATTTCCAAGGGCTCTGCTCTTCTACTACTTCTCTTTCCAAATAAAATGGACTCGTCAAGATTATTGAAGTTGAACTTTGACTATATATTTAATTTCCAAAGTTCTGGAGTAAAATATCTGGTTTACCAGACCAGCTGAAATCTCACTCCCCTGAAATCCATGAAGGGTTGGAGTTTTGCAGCTGTGCTTGTGACGTAGAAATTTTAATAGCTTTGGAGAAACAAGAACTGAAGTTGACACATTCAAGTTGTAAATACAATTTGATAATTATAGTGTCTGTGATCTCATGTAATAGTTTCTCCTTCGTATTGCAACATTTCTGTATCAATACTTTTATCTTGTCTCACAGCTTTTATTTACATATTCTGATGTAACCAGAAAACACTACAAAGTCTCTGAAAATATTTTCCTTTAGTAATTATGGGATGCTTTACTTTAACCTAATCAGATTGCAAACCCAATTGGTTTAGTTTTAGAAATGGAAAGTTCTTTTTATAAGCTTTTATTGTACATAGTGGATTCTGCTAATAACTTTTTAGGAAATAAATAGCATTTTAGCGACTACAATTTTATTTAGGAGAACGCTGCAGCCCTTAGAATTCAGCATTCTGGCGTGCCAAGCTCTAGGTTAAATTACATAGGTTTTTAAATTTCCAAATATGATAATCACTTTCCTTATACTTCACTTATCCTTCACCAATGTGATCATAATAGTCTGTGAAACACTTTTCTCCTTCTATGTTCTTGAGAACCTTTGCAGAGATCAAGAAAGAAGCTGTGCATGTAATATTTCTAAAAGGAATTATACAATCTGCTTATTTTACCAAAATGTCAATTACAGAAAATGATGAATATTATCTCTAAATTAGAGAAAGCAAAGACATAATTTAAGCTCTGTAAAATAACCCCCTGTTCTGAACCACCCCCATCCTTAGAAGCCCCTTCTGCAGTTGGAACTACTGGTGGCTCTCAGAAGGAAAACTACCACAAATCTTCTATGATGTGTTTCTTCTGTTATTTTCATTAAATAACAGAATTGTTGAATTATGTCAAGGTGCATTTAGATAGGAATTGAAATACAATTAACATGCCTAAAATGAATTTCAAATATTATGATTGAGTTTTTTTAAATAGTGAACCAAATTAAAAGTAAGATTATAAAAATATTATTTGAATTTTAAGATGATTGGTTTCTTAAACAATGTGTATCTGTAGTTAGGTAACTGAAACACTTATTTCAGAGCACCACATCTTACAGAAACCTTAGGTCCAATCTTAACATCCTTTTTTATTGATTAAAGAGGAAAAAAAAAGTTCCTTTTTTTTTCCTGAAGTTTTTTTTACAATACCCACATTAAACAGAGGTCTTTAAAAATATCTAATGGTTTCACCATTATTTATTGTTAGCTTTAAATAACATCCAGCTAGCTCACATGAGATTTGTTATCTCCCTTTTACGTGTACCTGATGAGCTGATGGAATTGAAATGTCTTTCTATGAGCTGGATAGTTTAAATCCTCTCAGTCCTAAAATCCTGAAAATCCTAAAATTAAAAAAAAAAAATTTACAGAATTTTCAAGTCATATTCCTATAACAGAATAGACTTAAGCATTCACATCTGGATTTAGATGTTGAAGTCAAACAACACGGGTTTTTTTGCACAGAAGAAGGGCAATGGCAAGAGTGAGCATTTGCCATTTCGAAGATCCACCTTTGTTTAGATGCTTGATACCAGACACACATTGCTGAAAAGCCAGATTGGTGTTCAGCAGAGTATGTTATCTGACCCTGCAGAAATTGCCATGGTGCTTACCTTGCACATTTTATTTTAGAAGATAGAGTGTCTGGTCTACCAGGTGAAAATGCCAAAAGAACTTCACTCGTTTAACATTCTTGCAGCTCTTACACTGAAAATCAGTTCTGCTTCATCTTTGGATCAGGTTGATGGTGCTTTTCTTTGACTAATATGCATGAGTGATCATAGAAATACCCGGAGACCTATCGTTGCTGGAGAAATGAGTTCTACTAAGGGAGGAAGTGGAACTTATCCTTTTTACAACACAATTTCCCCAGTCTACTAAAACCTCCATAACTAATTCAAGATGGTGGGTTTTAGTTAGGTTTTGAATACAGTCTCTAAGCAGGCAACATACATTTCATCTGCAGTTAGGTCATCATTCTGTCACTTGAAAACTCTTGGGCCATTGTCCAAGAAAAATCAGATGACTTTAGATACTACCGTGAAATCATCCAATTATTCAAAAAATGTTAGCAGTTACCTTGGCACCATTAGATATCACTAAGCCAAGAAGATGTCGTTATTGGAATACACTGGAAATAAACTGACTTGTATTTTGTGCAGATCCCAGGTTAGTTTCACAACACCTCTTGGAATAGTCATCAGTTTGTGAGAAAAAAGCTTGTAAATTTCACTTCTTAAAAACGCTAATTTAGAAGGCAAGGAAGTCATCAAAACATACAGATCCTGTTATTTAAGAAAAAAACAGTCCAGTTTATACTCACTTTAGATCTTCTGTGCAGGAATTCTAGGTATCTACACAGCCTTATGCTGAAGTTTGATAGGAGTTTTGTGAAATTTTGGCAACTGTTCCAGTCCCACGGTAAAGCTTCCCTGCCTGGGTACTTGTTGGACTACTGTGTTCAGGCCTGACACCCCAGACTATGGTCTTAAACTTTGTGAGCATGAGTAGGATGTTGCTGCTTTTGGAATTTGACATCAATCTGTATGCTGACAAACTCATCTGGGAAGCATACCTCTTCTCAGAGGGGACTGACTGGCTCCCAGTGTTGTGTTTCTGCTTAAACAGCCAGCTAATGACTGTGGAAAAAACAGTAGGTTGCAGTAGCTTCTCTCCACTCACAACATTCAGCACTTTGTGGACTACAAACATGGGAGTAAAGGGGAAGTTTCTTCCAGAAACACCTTATCTCAGGTAGCCTCCTTGCTTCTGATTTTACCTAACCTGTTTTTCTTATCCCAGTGACTCCTTGCCTTTAATCCTTTCTGCTTTTGATTTCTTGTGTACATACTGCATGGGCAGGGCTCTGCATGAGAAGATAAATTACTAACATTGCTCTTTACCTTCCCAGGACCATGTGATGATTCAGATATATAAAAATAGGCTTCACGGAAGCTTCCCTATGAATCACATCTCACTTTAGCAAGAAGTAGATCCACACAGAATTACAGTCTGCCCAAATACAGTGGAGTAGAGTTCTTTGGGTACAGATCAGAATTACCAGGGTTTAGGTCATCATCACACACCATGAGTTCCTGGAAACAGTCTCTGCCTGGTAAAGTATGAGAAATGCATTATGATGCTTAAAGAAGTGAGAAGCCTCAGACATGTATAGCCTATATACAGTGAAGTGATTTTACTGTGAATTAATTGAAACATTTTCAATAGCTCCCTAAGCAACTATTGTCTCCCATGAGCACCTTTCTTATGTCTGTGTCCACAAATTGAAAGAGAGGCTCAGATTATCATTAATCTTCCCATGCTTTTATCACAAATATTTTAATTTAAAAATCTCTCTGTTCTACCTATTAACCTAGCAATATATATTTCCCAACCTCTTATTATGCCATGTCAAATCTTCACTGATTTTTAACCTCATTCTGGGAACCACTGACTTAAGCAATCAAATAAAGACCTAGATGTCTTCAGACAGGAAGCCTGAATAAATGCATTTTTCTACTTCCACTTTTGTTTTACTGAAGTCAAACAAATGAAAACCCTCTCAAATGCCACCCTTTCACAGAAAAAAAAATGCGTTAACCAGAAAAAGGTGTGGTAAAAACTCTGATATTGTAAGCACTTTTTTTTTTTGCTGCCACCTGTGACCTAGACCACAGTGTCTTACAGAAAAAAAATACGCTTTTGTTCTGGTTTTTTTGGATGTCCAGGTATTAGTAAACTTGTTCTTCTCAGGCATCAGGTCCTGCCCAACTTCTCCTCCAAAGTTCCTCAGCACCCAGTAGTGTTGCACAGGATTTGCAACTGAGGCACTGTTTCTTTGGGATGTATATATGTGCCATACAAATGAGACTGGGAATTTTGTCACCTTTCAATCACTCCTGCACACAATGACTGAATTTTATTTTTATATTTGTACATCTTTTGCGATGGGATGTCTTATGCCTTCTAAACTGAATCTGCATACGAAAAGTCCGTATTCTAAATATTTGGACATAAGCAGTAGGTCTCCTGAGAAAGACATAACACAGCTTCATCCCCAAAAGTGAAATGAAAATAAATGCCATTGGCTTGTTAAGAACATGTCTGCTTCTATGACTGAGCCCTCAAAAAATTTGAATATATTAACAACAAACATTTAACTGCACATTTGGTGTGCATTATTTCAAAAGGGAAGAATGCTAGCAGTTACCATACAGTGACATCTGGCATCACCGCTTCACTAAATTTAGAACAGGAAATGATTCCACTAACTGACACAGCAGTCCCATGAGCACTTGAGGTCGGGGCTGCCACTGAAAGGAGTGGCCCTGCCTCACCCCCATCCCTGCTGCTCCCTGCTCCTGCCCCAGAGCCATCCTCCATTCTCTATGCTGGAGCATCCTGCATGGTCCCTCATCCCCTGGACTGAGATACAAACGCAGGTGAAAGCTACCCTTGCACCCAACCCCAGCCCACCGGCTGGGCAAATGAGTAGCTGTGCTGGTACAAAGCAGGACATGATGTGAAAAGGGAAGAAGGAACCATGGAAATGGGCAGCTGGAGAAAAGTGGAAGATGTGGTACACTGGCTTCAGCCTGTCTCAGGTGTCACATGAAGCTGCAGCAGCAAACATTGACTTCTGCTTCACACATGCACAGGGTCTGAATTGCTTTATATTTGTCCTCTTTATAATCAGATATTTTTATTTCTTGCTGAGGAAGCTCAGGTGTATTTGGCAATTTTACTTATTATGGAGCAACAACATTAGTACAAATCAAAATACAACTTCTTATCTGAAAATACTGTAGTTTTTGGTTGGCATCCTTTCACAAAGGACTCTGCAGCAAGTATGATCAGCCTGAAAATCCATTAATACTGAGTGGCTATTTCTGGGGAATTTACACTTGCCCTTGCTAATGAATTGACCCCCAGAGACTTTCTGTGCAGTCCTTAATGGTAAAGGTTTCTCATTGCTTATTTTTCCCCTGTAGAAATCTTTTTGAGGAATTTCTCACCCTTTAGGCTTACCAACTATTCCTGTGGGAGACTGCAGTATCTAAGCTGGATATATGGAATAACTCGTAATTATTTAATATTTCTGAAGCTAAATATCAAACATATTACTAAGGTAAACCTCGATTAATTTTCAGGTTTTGTAGTTAAAAACATTCTTTATCTTTGACAATCATTATTCATAACGCTTATTACATTTTACTAGCACATCTTATGAGAGTTTCATACATCCAGTTGAGATTCTAGATTATTTAATCCTCACAGTTATGTCTCTATTAATCCTCATTTATTCATTCATCTGTAAAAATGTCATTATCTCTCATTCTCCATCAAAGCAGTAGTTGAAAACAGCAGTATTAGCTCCCTGGTCTCTATTTCATTACTGTTTAAATGATTTGACAATAGGGAGAATATTCAGAGTGACATATCAGAGAGAGCTGCCAAGCTTCTGACTCAATATCTGACAAATTTTGGCATAGGATAGCAGCAGATTTTTAATCAACAAAAAGCAAATAAGTACTTTTTTTTGATTAAGAAAACAGTTTGTTCACTCAAAAACACATATTATAAATGGAGAAGAATTCTCTTGCACCCAAACATAGGGCTGGGAGATAGGAGGGACAAATGATCCCTTTGTCTCACATATTTTCTATAAATCATTGTCTGCAGAGTGAGAATCATCCTTTCCCTGTTTGATCTGATGACTTGACATGAGAACGTATTTTACTTCCTTTTCTCCTCCCAGCTGAAATAAGCTCACAGCAACCAGATCTGTAGATACTGCCTTGCCCACATCTCTTCAGTGCATGTTCAGAGGGTAGCTTGGGTAGCTTCTCATTCAGCTTTTTGCTCTCTTGTGCTCTCTGTTATAAGATCATGTCTGAACCTGCCAGAACCATAAAGAAATTCCAAGACACATTCATCTACCATTAGCAAGTCACTAGAAAGAAACCAGGTCATCTTTATTCCTATACCAGCTCCACCCATTTGCTTGCAATTACACTGCTGTAATTCAATCTCCAACAAAATTTCTGACAACCATGTGCGTCAGAGATATTTATGCACCTCAGGAAATGCTCCCTCCTCTTCTCCAAACTGCAGTCAGTCAAAAAATGTGGCCCCTGACTAAAGTGCAGAGCAGATGAAACTCAATTAGCAGTTGGTTATTCATGTGTGTGCCAGCAGCAAAGGAAAATTTTTCATGTTCCAAGCAATAAATACCCTGGGGTTGGAATTTTTAAGGAAACGTGAACATCTTTCACATTAAAATTGTTTGAGCGGGATAGTTCCTGATGATGAGATAAAATCACTTACTGTACCTGTGCTGTAATCTGTACCTGTGCTGTAATCTGTGTTATGGACAACCTAGAGTAGCCTCTAGGTTGCCTCTTCCTGCAGGAAAACACTATTGGAAAATATCTAGACCCTGCAGGAAACCAGCTGTGAAAAAGTTTTCACTCAGTCAGGTCTGATAGCAAATTCTGAACCTTTAGCTTGTTTTTCAGGTGAAGAGTATGAAGAGGGGTGAGCATAACATCTAGCCAAGTGTCATGCCAGATTTGCCTCAATATTTGAAAAGAACCAGGCCCTGATTTGCTCAGCAAAGGGCTGAGTGTCATATACCTGTTTTACCTGCAAACAAAATGAACCATGAACAGTTAAATGTTTTTCTGAGATCCCTAAGACAAGCTTTAATTTTCATTTCCCTGCTCTGGCCCTTAATCCATCTGCAAATAGTCTACCTGATACTATCAATACATGTAAGTATTTGGAAAGATAATCCAGTTTACACTGACAATGGAGTCAGTGGAGATATGTGAGTTCAGTGGATCTAAGACAGCAAAGACTTGGGTGTTTAGCCCATGCAATGGTAACACACAGATGGACTTGCTTCTTCCTTTCACCAGCAATACTTAAGATTGCTGCAAGGGCAGTGGATTTGTCCAAACAAACTGAATACCATTACTCAACAATCAGACACTCTCTTTTTCTTCTTGTGAATCATAGTGACTTAATAATTGAAAATAATTCAAATGCAAATTAAAAAGTACTTTTCAGACAAAAGCAAATATTTTCAGATAAACTACTTGATGAAAAGAGTCACTCAAGGGTACTTCTCAATTCAAGTTTGATGAATACACATGGTTGCTATATATGTAATCAAACTCACTTCATTTTTACATTTCAGAAAAAGTTGATGAATTTCTGCATTTATGCTGCTAAATAATTAAAGCCAAAGCAGATTTTTTAAATTACATTGATGATTATAATTTATTATTCACATATACATATGGCTGAAAGAGAAGCATAAATTCACATAGATATTAAATATTGTACATACCTCACACAAGGAGCGATACAGGTTTCATGGTTGCAACTCAGGATAAATTTACGTTTTTATAAAAGCAAACTGAGAAGAGAATCAGGCATTAAGAGTGCATAGTGCAAGCTGAGAGAGACATATTATATTATCATATTGTCATATATTAATTATATATTATATCCTATATATTACATAAATTATACGTTACACATGGAGAGGTATTTACAAATCAAGAGCTACAATGTCACAAAACAAGTCAGAAGAAGAATCCAGGCAGTAATTTCCATTATTCCCAGCCAATTACTTTTCTGTTCCTAGGTTTTTTGTATCTTAAGACAAGTACTTTTGAGATTTTTGGTTTCCAGCTATTAACAGTGAAAATAAATTCCAATCATATAGGACTGCTTGAAGTCTCCTTTTGTCCCCCTAGTCTCATCACAATAACTCGAAGACAGTGCTGAAACATCTGCTACCAGGATTAGATAAGTTACCAGGGCCTAAAGGATCTACGTTTTCTGTATTCTTACATCTTTATATTTCAATAGCTGTGTATTTTAAACCAGAATTACGTTTTTAATGGAATGTTGGAGAACCAGTGCATGTAAAAGAAATCTGAAGGGTCAACAAATTTAAAGTAAATGGAATTAGAGATAGTCAACTAAATTGAGAGAAATACATTTTTATCAGCTTTGCAGCAAAGTGGCCATTTTTTTCTGGCTTCATGTAAAACAAAGAGCCATTCTCTTTCATGCAAAAAGTAATGACTGGACTTTAACATGTTTTCTTGGCAAAACGATCAAGTGCAAATCATGCTTTTTAACTTAAGTAATTTGTGAGAATACTTCATGAGTCTATGGTAGAACTTTATTGCCATTGTGGTGTGCAACTGCCACACGAACCGTAATAAATCTGTTGTCTAAGCAACATCTTGTGGCATTAGGGCAACAGTTTGTACTCCAAAGAGTCAGTTTCTCACTAGAGGACTTCTGAGGGTCCACACTCATCTCACTCAGAGCTGTTCTCAAACTGATGCAATTTAACTCCACTGAGCTCTGCAAACTGACTCAGATTTACCGCTGTCTGAAAAGCAATACTGAGCTTTAATGCAATATCTTGGTGTTGGTGGTGAGGTTTTAGTGGCAAATGGGCTGTGGTTGTCCCGCACCAAACACAGACAGTTCCAGGTGGCTCCAACCGACCCACTGCAGGGCACGGCTGAGCCCCGCAGCTGAGGTGGCACCACTGGGAAAAAGTGTTTAAGAAAGGGCAAAATGTCACACAGCAGTGTGAGAAAAGAGGAAAACAGTCAGACAAACAGCAGACAGCAAGGGCAATGAAAAAGGAGGAGAGGAGGTGCTCCAGGGGCTGAAGCTGAGATTCCCCTGCAAGATCATGGTGAGGGCAGGCCGTCCCCCTGCAGTCCAGGGAGAGGGTCATGGTAGAGCAGATATCCACATTGCTGCCTTTAGAGACAGGTATATCCTGAAGGCATGGCAGTCTATGGAAAGACCACACTGGAGCGGTTCCTACTGACAGGAATTGCATCCTGAAGTGCACTCATGTTGGAGTGTGTTTACCATGAGAGACTGTAGCCCACGGAGAGGACCCACGTTGAAGCGAAGAAAAGTGTAGGAGAATGCAGCAGCAAAGAAGAACTGTCCTGATTTGACTGTGAGCCTCATGCCCCATCCCCCAGCATCACTTGGGGAGAGAATGGAGAGGAGCTGGGAATAAAGAAGTAAATTTGAGCCTGGGAAAAACAGGGGGCGGGAGGAAGGTGTTTCCATTTTTTCCTTTGTTTCTCACCATCCAACTTTATGTTACTTGGCAACAAACTGAATTTTCCCAACTCGAGTTTTGTCTGTTTTGCCTGGGACAGTAATTGGTAGCTGATGTCTTTGCCTTTATCTCGGCCACGAGTTTTTTCATGGTATTTTCTCCTCCTGTCCTGTTAAGGAGGGGGAATAAGAGAGCAGCTGGGTGGATGCTTGGCAATTGGAGAAGGTCAACCCACCACATGCTCTATGACAGTTTATCAGCAAACAAAGAAGCCACAGCTAGTGGGTGGCTAAATAAAAACTTAGTAGATAAAAAAGATGCGAGGTACACAAGACTGTATTGCAAAAAGACTTTGCAAACACATTCTTCCTGAAGTTACCAGAAGGTATCAGGTTAGCCCTTCTATAACTGGTGGAAAACTTCTGCCAAAAACAGACCTCATGAAATGTCCTACATGGTCCCCAAAGTTCGTATATGAATCCCAGTATGCAATGAATTTAAGAATAATTGGGAATGTAAGGCCAAACACAACTACTGAGAAAAAAATTAGATCCAACTGTGTCAGAACAGACATCCATATTCCTGCTTATTTTTGCATTATACTATCCTTTTATTCCACAGTATCTTTGGAGAACCGAAGACCGTTGTTACAGCCATCCTGCTCTCCTTCAAGCAACTCTCCTTATGCAAAGCTCAGCAAAATGTATCTTACTGAAGCAAGTTCCACGTTTCCACGTCCATTTCCATTTGAATGGACCTTTTGAATAAAGAGGACTGAATAAAATTCCTCTTAAGACCTCGGTGATGCTTTGGCAAACCAAAGAGAGTAATACACAAAGAAGTTTCTGCTCAATATTTGCTGGAGGTACAAGGGACCACCACTGGGCCTTTACTGAAATGCAAAACAAAATTATGTCAACATTAGTGCTGGGTATTTTGTATCTTTGCAAAAATTAACCTATAAACAGTACAGTAACCAAAGAATGAGATCATTTAGAGAAAATAATTTATCACACAGAAAAGATCCTAAAAATAAAGTCATGTTCTTTTCAAAACACAGGAGTAGGTCCAATTCTATTTCCAAAAGATAAATACAAAGAATTAATTTCATCTATGTTCAGAAGATTTGTACAAGATCTATTAATCACTCAAATAAGTCCTCAAAACAAACATTTAACTCCACAAACTATGTAAAGACTTTCTCCTGAGCTTCTGCACAAGAATTAAGTATACTTGAAATACAGATGTTATTATTTGGGAATTTTTTACTCTGAATAATATAAGCATTCAGGACCTTGATAAATTTTATTTTAATCTTGGAGGTAATATATTTCAGAAAATTATGTGACATCCAAATTTGTGGCAGAGCCAGCCTAAGTTTGAAGTTGATAAAAGATAATTCACAAGAAAAAAAATCACCATGGAAACATCCCACCCTCTGCCATAAAAAGCCTCCCAGACAAGTTTAGGGACTACAAAAAGGTAAGCCTGGCAAAACAAGATTATCCAACAACACAAAACGTGATGGCTTCTATGATAAAAACTTGTTTAATTCAGTTGAGTAATTCCAATTGGAAAACCTATTTTTAAAAAAAAATAAATCAAGTTTTGTGAAAGACCTAAAACTCTTGAAAATACATTCCAAACTATTTGAGGAGACAGGAAGAGAGGGTAAAAAAACCATAGATTTCCTGGCACTTCAGGCTTTATGCACTTCTTTTTTTATCTCAGCCGTCCAGTATTATAGGTTGTTTAATATTTAATATTGAGAACCATTTGACCTAGGTAGAAACAAGAAGTTGATTTTCTGTACAGAGAATTCAGAATGTCAGTCAAATTACAAGTAATGGCAGTTCTGAGGTTTATTAAAACTCCTGTGGTTCACTTAGACAAAGAGGCTTCTGGCTCCACTGAGAATGACATATTAGCAGTAAAGTGGGCAGAGTTCAACACTGCAGAACAGGGGAGTAAGTTATAGAATTAAACTGGGGAAGAAAATCTCCTTTGATACACCAAAAGCAGGTTGCTTTATTCAAAACATGATGGTATCTCATATTTTCCTCTGCCTTTACACCATCCATCTCTTATTTTGCAGCTGAGATGCACATACTTTGTTTAAAAGATACAGCAAAGCCAAGAACAGAGTTAAGAAAGGACAACTATGAACACAAGTTTTCCTCTCAGGAAAAGAAGAAAAAAATTGCTGTTGGGGGTGAAAGGACTTGGCATAAAAGATAAAATCTTTTTAGCTTTCACAGTACGTACTTTTCCTAGTACGAGAGAGATACGCATTGCAAACCACACACTGGAAAAGTGTTCCCTGATAAAAAAAGATTCTTCTCTGTTGCCCTACCAGTTACACAGACCTGGGAATCAACAGGGGTATAGTAACCTCCTTGCCTTATTTTAACAGTTCATGCCGTGCTAAAAGTCTTGCCACACATTTAATGGGGAACCACTAGAGTCAGTGTCAACTTTCAGAGGTTAACACAGCTTTTTTGCAAATTAAGTTTTAAAAAAAGAAAAGCAAAAATGTGAAATGTTCCCAGAATGAGAATTTGCCTGCCAAGATCTGCACAGACTTATTTTTTTATGGACAAGTTACAACTCCTTTAAAATGTTTATTTAATGAAAATACAAATGTCAGTAGAATTTAGAGATTGAGTGCCATAAATAGAGAATTGAAAGGTTTAATTGTCCTTTCCAGGTGTTCTCTTCAGATTGCTTTCCTTGGCAACACTTCCTTGTAGTTTCCCGTAATGTTGATTAGCACCTTGGTCTGGGCTTTTGGGTATGTGAGCCTTTCACCACTCTCAAGTTTTTTACAATTCAAGGATCATTGTCCTTTGCTCGGCCAAAAGGGTGTTTTATTCTAAGGGAAAGCAGAGTGTTAGCAGCATTTTCTTCTCGCAGTGTCACAGTCAGGCTGAGGCTGGAGGACATCTCTGGAGATAGTCCAGTCCAAACTCCTACTCAGAGCAGGGGTTGCTGCAGCAGGTTGCCCAGGACTGTATCCTGCTGCCTTCTGAACATCTTCAAGGGTAGAGACTCCACAAGCTCTCTGGGCAACCTGCTCAGTGTTTGATGACTCTCACCATAAAAACAAATCTTTTTCTATGTTTAAATTGAATTTCTTGCATTTCAGTTTGTGCTCCATTCACTTTTTACTCCAACAGGTAATAATGAAGGCTCTTAAATCCAGAGAATGGAGTGTTGCATGAAAACATACACAGAGGGTATTGATGGGCTGATCACCCAACAGAACAGAATGTTCATCCTGCTGCTACATATAATCACTCACTCTTCATGTAAGAAACATGACATTTCGTTTAAGAAAACTGTATCAAAGATTTCTCATTTCTTTTGGCCTGAGTACCTAACAAATTGCCTTCCACCTTTATCCCATTGTGGAATGTAAATGCAATAGGGACATTGAGGTGGAACACAGTCTGACATGACATGGTTGTGTGTTTGCAAGCAGGACCCTGCAACATTCAGCAGGGCCAAATAACATGGTGAACATAAATATCACTTATCATCAGTAATGATACAAGAAGTGAAATGCATATTTCACTAGCAAGGTGAGGCTTAGAAGTTAACCACAGGAATACAGATTTTTTAGTTATTACTATTTTAATATCCTTTCTGTACCTTCAGTAGGGAAGATTTTTCATTTTTTTCTTTTTTTTTTTTTTATGAAGAAACTACTACAATCAAAGGAAATCTTACCCTGGGTGTTGTACTCAGTATTTGACAACATGCGTAAAAATCACAGCTGGATAGACTAAACCTCCTTATTTAATGATTACATATCTAAGAGATTTCTTTTACATATTAGTTCAGTCAACATTCAGCAAACACTGTGCTCATGGTACCCACACCTATATGCTACTTTCTGACAAGAGAATATTAATAAGTATTTATTCTATTAGAATGTTAGATAGATGTATCTACTCCAAGGACTCTTTGCAAGATACAGATTTATTGGTCAGGCACAAATTTTTAACAAGACAGCCTCTTTTTCACAAATTAGGCTCTCAACTTTGTGCCTATTATGTGCAGTTTTAAGATTAGACTTTGGATCCTCCTCCCTTGATATGTTCAAATCCTTTCAGCATCACAGCTAGTCCATATCATTTCTGTGTCCTAAAACTGCTCACTCATTGTTTAGGTATTTTTAATGCTGAAAGCAGAAAACAGGCTGAAGGACTCATAGATGATTTTATTTAATCTTCAGTGTTACCATCAGTTAAAAAGCACCTAACCTACTTTTTACCTAGTTATCTGTCATTTACACAAGTCATAGCTACTACATGATATTATAGAATAGAACATGAGTGATTTTTGGGAAGGACTATATTTATATATGAAGCAGAGAATTGTAACCATTTAAACTGCTTTTTGTACCTCAAATGAATTTCTGGTGTTCATAGAAACCTGTAGCATGGCAATCAAGAAGACAGAACCCCACAAAATTCAGAGTCATGGAAATTATCATAAAGTCTTTTTTGCTTTGATTTTAGATCAATTAGGTTTGATATAAAAGGTGTTATGTTAATGTGATTCATTGAAACAGCCATTCTCCTAAATTTATGCTCCCTGGGATTGACCATATACACATCATAGGGCAAAGCAACCTCCAATCCTACCCACTAGAGATAGTGAAGGATAGGGAGGAGCAAGAACAGGACAAGTCTGTCCTGACAAGCTTCTTTGTGAAACATCAAACCTTTACAGCATAAATAAAAAAGGTAAACAGACCTTACTTCTCCCACTACCTCCCCTCTCCCCTTTCCCTTGGTGGTTACATATGGTTTTTTTTCCTACTGAGACATGAATTACATAATCAGAACAAATTCCATTTAGATACATAAATTATAAACATGAAATGAATACCTCAATATGACACAGAAATGTCTAATCTCCCTAGGAAACATGTATACACATACACACAAAAATAAAGAGAGGAAGAGTTTAAATAAAAAATAATAATAAATTCCACACCACTTAGAAAGCATAATATGAAATTCTGGTTAAGATGAAGTTAATGTGAATTTAGACCCTGACTTTGTCGGAGTCATTGGGGTTTCTATATTCAATCTGATTGAACATAGGTGAAAATACAATGCTTTAATTGTTAAAACCTTGAAATACAGTATTTCTCCACTAGGAGGATGCATGGCCAAACTTTATATCGACACCAGTTTATGGTATCCATGTTCCCATTTTCTGGAGAATTCCAGATCCAGAAACTATTAAACTATTAATTTTACTTAAGATGTTTTAATATGATCATTTTGTCTGGAGACAGAAGATTTGACTCCTTCTCTTCAAAGGATGATCATTCTCTTAAACCTGCATTTATCACCTGCTATTCCTACTAAATCAGTGTTCAGTATTGCATGAGTACGCAACAAAGGAGGCATTGAGCAACCTGAATTAGCACAACCCTTTTTTTTCTTTGGCATTTTCTCAAAAACATAACAAACTAGTGGGATTGAAAAGTTCTCTATTATTCAGTTATTCATGCTTGTTCTTCAGACCTGCTCAGTTCTGTGTTTTCTTGGTAAGTGGATACGAGTTTGCCTTTGGCTTCCATGGAACACTGCCCAGATCTTGTGTAGTCCTAGAACCATACTTGTATCTGAGTGATTATACATAGATTTCAGGGACTTTTCCAGCTAAGCACAGCTATACAAGTACACTGGGAATGAAGTTTTTAACTTAGTCTGGGTTTTTAGGTCAATACAAATCAATTCTGTTTAGTTTCTCTGTATGTTACTGGACACTACTCAGTTGTATGTAATACACAGTTTAAATAAATAATTAGAGATATAAATTAGGTAGAGTGTTTTCCTTTTGTAAATTGCACAGTATTTTCTCATAGTAAATGAATTTGGTCCAAGAGGAAAGAGAATAGGTATTTTGAGGTAACTCCTCTGTCCATAATTACATTTCAGTGCTTGAAAATTCAGGAACCAGCTGATTTTTATCCCAAAGAATATATCATTTGTCAGAGCTGTTGGGTAGACAAATTTCTGTATACTGGTAACTATTCACACAATAAACAACACAGAAAGCTTCCTAACTCTGCACTACCATCAGATAAGGTGCCCACGGGTAAGTTGGACTTCAGTTTCCAATATCATTCAACTTTTTAGCCTTTCTGAGGAGACACCACTAAGCCACATTACTGACCTCCAGACATCCAGATCAAAAGTGAAGGAGGAGGAGATATAATTTTCACAGGTGGTATAAGCTAGGTCCTTAAACCTTTAGGGAAGTGAAATATATTCCACTAAGCAAGGCAGAGAAAGAAAAATACCTCCTGTTTTTTCTTATGTGAAGAATGACAAAAGCACTGGCCTTGTGTTCCACTAGATGCCAGCTCTAAAGCATCCAAAGACACCACTGATCTAAGCAAAATGAAACAAGTCTCTTCATGTAGCTCCAGCTCTTCTTTACAAGTACTTCTCTATAAAATTATGCTCATCATGTGGACTCATCGCACTCTGTATCTTCAGGAAGACCTGCTGACTGTGGAGTTTGTAGAATTTGCCCCTGTCTTATGTTTTCAGTAACACCGAGAAGAGTTGTTGCCTAAAGTTCCTAAAACACATCCCTCTGGATGTGCTTTCCCCAGCTATACCCTGGAGCCAAGCTCTTCTCAGCGGTGTCTAATGACCAAAGCTCCTCCTCACATGCAGGGAGTAGTTCCTAAAAATTTTGGTATTAAATAAGTCACTGAAAATGCTGCATTTTCAGAATATGTTTCATTCCAAGCAATTAAAAAGGGGAAGAGGAGTGCCACAGCTTCAGCTTACTGCTGACCTGGTAGCTAAGTCAATTTACAATTTACATGGTTCATTTACACTACCAACTGAAGGTATCAATCTTACTGATATTAAATGAAGGCTGCTAATTCTGAAAAATTACGTTTACGTTATGGCTTAAGGTGAACCATACAAGAAAAAAGGCTATTTTAACACCGAACACGTTGCCCACCAAAGAATTTGAAACAGTTTATTCGGAGCGGTAGTTCCCTCCGCCCGAGTTTGTTGTGTCCGGGCATAGTGTCCCCACGCTTACTGCTTGCTGCTCGCTGCCTCCAGCCTGCCGCGGGCCAGCCGCTCTCCTCCTGCGCTGCCCACAGCTCCCGGGACACCGCCCGCACCCGCGGGGCCGCCGGGCGGGGCCGAGCCCGCCTGGCCGAGGGGGCGCGGGGGCCGCTCCCGGGCAGCTCCGCCGCCACGCCGGGTTCCCTCGGCTTTCCGCAGCACCTCCCTCGCCTGCCTCCGCCCCCTGTCCAGCGGCTGCCACAGCTGCCGGGGCCACCGCCGCCTCCGCTGTGCCCAGTGCTGAGCGAGCGGGGCGGGACGGGACGGGACACAGGGACAGCACACAGGGACAGCACAGACGGGACGGGTCAGGACGGGCGGCACGGACGGGACAGGACGGGCGGCACGGACGGGACGGGCGGTCGCCCGGCGCCAGGTGAGCGGCTGCTCGGCTCGCGGGGCTCCCGAGGGCGAGGAGGGACCGGCAACCCGGCGGGCTGCGGGAATGGGAGTCGCCCCGAGCCGGGCGGAGGTGAGGGGCTCTCCGGAGCCGGGCGCCAGAGGTTCCCTGGGGCTGGGCTTTCCCGCCGACTGTGCCCGGAGGGATGAGCGGGGTGATAGCGGAGGGGTCCCGCGGGGGCGGCGGTGGCGGGCGGAGGGAGAGAGAGGGAGACCGAGCAGGTCGGGGAGCTCCGACCTCCGCAGCGCAGTCCCGCGGCTACCGCTTAGTCACGGATCCGTCTCCCGGAGTGGCACTTGCGGGTGTCGCCGGGCCGAGGGAAGCGCGGCCCGGGGGGGTCAGTGGAGGGAGGGCGGGCGGGAGCCGAGCGCTGCGGGGCCGTTGTGACTCGCGCGGGGCCGGTGCGGGGCCGAGGCCGCGCTGAGGGGCTGCGAGAGCCCGTCCGGAGTCCGTGCTGAGGGCACCGCGCTGGTTACCAGGTACATTTCTCCGTGCTGCCGGTGGGGAGGTTTCCATCATCTTTCCAGTCGTCTTTTAAGCGCTTAATCAGCGGCGAGAAATTTTCAGTAGCGTGTTTAAATTGGCCTAGAAAGTAAATGATTTTGGCAGACGCATCAGTAGAGTTTGAATGTGGTTTACGAAAAAGCCGGGGCAGCGTCCGGTTGGGGACTGTTTTGCTCGGCTGGGTCGGGGTTTGCTCTCACACGCGTTGTCTGTGGGAACCAGTGCAGAGAATATACTCAGCTTAAAAGTTTTTTCTGCTTCTTTCTCATGCTTTCTGCAAGGAAACCTACATCATTGAAAGTGAGATGTCTTCAGAGTCACCTTTTGTGCACAATAATTATCCCGAGGAGTTTATTTGTCTGGGTTTTTGTCACTTCCACTGGCTAAGTGTATCAGAAGCATCCTTTCTCGACTGAGTTTATTTTTGCTTTGCAAGTGTATACATTTTGTCATTCGTGGGTAGTACTTATAACAGCACTGAACTCTTGCTTTTCTGTGTTATTGTCTTGCATTGATTTATGTGGAAATGTGGAAGAAATGTTTGTAAATTAGTTCAAGGTATGCTTATCCAGCAAATTAAACGTGTGATTGTACAAGCCCCGGCTGGGCTTGTATGAAATCACAGAATCAGTAAGGTTGGAAGGAACCATTGTGGGTCATCTGGTCCAACCTCCCTGCTTAAGTCAGTTATAGTAATGCTGAAAGTGTGATAGAATGAACTTCAACATGAGCCAAAATAGAGTTTATAACCTCTAACATGCAGATCTAAGTGTTATTCAATCCCAAAGCAAATTAGTTGGGTCTTCAGCTCTGTCACATGCGCTGAAAAAGTAAAGCTGGTATTATGTGTCTCTACTCAGGACACATTTCTCCTTTTGGCTTGCATAGGCTAACAGTGAACACCATCACTAGATGAGAGTTGCGCAAGTTGATATTCCTGCTCTTAAGCTTTAAAATTTAAGGTTATGCCTGAGCTGGAAAGCATACTCCTGTAACTGTTTCCATGGGGGAAACAAGTGGGATTTGTTCCTCTGCTGGGTGACCAGTGATGTGTTTGTGGGATTAAACTAAAGAACAGAAAACATGTCTTTGCTTCAGAGGATCTGCAAGTATTTGTCTTCACCGTGGAAGCACACTTACAACTTAAAGATGAAAGCAACCTCCAAAGCTAAATACTTTGAAAGAGAGTGCAGGAAAGTCCATGTAAATAAACTTGCTTAGATACAAATTGGAGCCACAAAATTTTCTACTTTACTCTGTAAGAAAGTATTATGTTATGTCTGCTGTGGCAGTCAGACACCAAGTGAACTAATGTTATTGGTATCTTTATTAATATTACTTTAGCAGCTTAAGGTAATTCTGTAGATCAAGTGGAGGTTGTGAGCATGTTTTTTTTTTCTTCAGTGCCTTCCAAATTTAATGTTAAACTCTCTTTCTAATACATCAACAGAAATTGGCTCAAATTATGGCCATCTGGAGAGAGAAAGAACTAAATTCCCATTCTCAAGTTAATTACTCAATTTATACTCAATTACTCAATTTGTGCTGTGAATGCTTTTAGTCAGGTGTTCCACTGATAACTGCAGAGAGTTGGCAGATTGTGAAAGTTTTGGACTTCATGAGAGAATAACTCTTCTTACATTTGGACAATTTTTAGTTCTTATTACATAACATGATCAGTGGCCTTGGCAAACAGAATATAGGTTTAAAACTGATCACTACACTTGAGTGTGGAATTTTATGTTTTCAGTGGAACACTAGATTAGATTATTTGAAGGCCAAAATAAGGGTAGCTCATACAATTAATCTTGTAGACTTCAGCATGAATAAGGTGTTTGGCCTGAACTGTTAACTTTCTGATAAATGGCAAGTTTAGTAGTGCTTTTGTATCTAGGTTCAGTTAAAAGCTTTACTCTTTTCCAGATGCATGGATTTAGAGAATATTCATTTGTTGGTGGGTGCTACTTATCTTATGAACATGAAAAGAGTGAACCATTTCATTAGATAGGTTCTCAGAATTATGAGGATCTTATTCTTTCCAGTCATGAATTGCTGGAGTTACAATTTGGAAAGGATCTATAAATGTTCTATGAAAAAAGTAGGCTTGTGTCATCATGATGGCTGGGCTTCGCAAATGAAGATTTGGGAAAGGGCTCTACCCACATTTGTTACGAGCACGTTAGTGGCTAAAAAGGCCAATACGAGACAGGCATGTCCAATTGTTCTTTCTGCAAGGCACGATTCTTTCTGCATTGCCTTTTCTCCTCGAGAGTGATCCTGCGTGTGTTCTCAAAGGAAACAGCTGTGTTATAGATGGTGTGTCTCCAGACTTCCCGATTGGAGGCCAGAGTAGACCAGTGATGATGATCACTATGGCCAAGGCTGAGATGTTGTTTCAGGGAGTCCTTGTATCTCCTCTTCGGGGCTCCTCTCATGCGGCAACCGGTGGCAAGTTCACCATAAAGCAGGATCTTAGGGAGGCGGTGGTCCTTCATCCTGGAGACGTGCCCTGCCCATCGCAGCTGTGTAACCATATGTTAATTAATAGGACTCAATTATTTGGGAGTCTTGCATTCCTTTTGTGTTCAAATTTCAAATACCTTTGAAATTTATTGTTGTTCAGGATGGAAAAACGATCCTTTGTAGCTGACATTATATCAAAGACAAAAAAATGGATCTCAAGCTCCTCCCTGTGTGATTTATCTTCAGCTATGAGCTGAACATTTTGTATACCACAGGTAAGTTTTACTTACATCAGCTTCAGTACCAGTTTTATTGCAGGTATTATGTAGTGGAACTGATACAAGATTTTAGAAGTGTATCTGGCAGTTCAAGTCCCAAACTCAGCATTTTCTGGTTTTATCTATTTTTATTCTCTGCACTTTTGTCAATGAGCATTGTAGCCCAGAAATATAATTATTGTTTGACACAACAGCTGCTTTTCAGCTAGTGCCTTGTAAAAACAGTGACTTTTTTCTTCCCTTCAAGGTCTTCTTCTGCTGGCTTATCGTCTCATAAGTGTTCTTATCATCTCCTAGAAAAAACACAGTTTGTAACATGATTAACTTATTTTTGTTTAAAAGAAAACCATACAATGTCAGTTATACTAGGTGGAACAGTATACAGAAAATAAATAGTTTATAAAGTTCCCCAGTCTACTTAAAATACTTTTTCACTCCTTAGAATTCAGAGAAAATTACTAGAATTTATCACATTTTTGTTTTCTGAAATTTGCACGAGTGCCTCAAGTGATGCCTTAGTTACCAAAAAAGAACAACCACTCACAAATAAAGCACTGAGTATGTTCTCATTTATAATGTTCCTCAAAGGAATCTTTGAGGAGTTAAGATCTCAGAGATCCATCAGTAGGTTTGCCAGAAATTGTCATGTTTGACAAGACGTGACACATTTAGAAATGGTAGAAATAGTAAGACAAGGAGTAATGTGAGTATGCTCATTATGGAGATGTTACTGTGCACACACAGCAAAACTCAACATCTTTTTACTGATGCTTTTAGTGTTTCAAATCTTCTCATAGTAAGTCCCTTTCTTTAGAGAAAAAATTACTGTGTCCCTCTGCCTGGATTTATTAGATATCTCGGCATGCTTGACTGTGAATGTTGCCAAATTCCACGTTTAATTTCCAAGTTCTCAACCAGACTTTGAGTATCTTTCTTTCTTTTGCACCAAATTAATTATGGACATAAACTGATTGAATGGTTTTCTGATGGGCTTCATGTTTTGAAGTGACTTTTTTCCATCATTACTTATTCATAGCATAGGCCAAGTATTCATGTAACTTGAATTAAAAATACTTTCCTTTTTTCATCCTTATCTGTGTTTCAGTAATTCAGCATGTGGTTTATTTCTAAGAAGGCTAATCACTTTTTTTGTAGAGTTGTAGAGCTGGTGACGATGAAAAAAGCCGTGTGGAGTGTAATTGCACAAAGTAAATTTTTTGAGCTGATGTGACTGTGGGGGCTACACACAGAAATGGTTCTAGTTTAAATAAATTTTTCTGAAGCTGGTTTGAAGTCATCTACTCACCTGTGTGATTACTTTCAAGTGTTTGAGAATGTTTATTACTAAGTTGTTTCATTTGTAGTAGTCTAATGTGGGTTCCAGTCAGAAATCTGACCTCCTTTCTTTCCCTAACAATTGATTATGGGGTTTGTCCTGGCAATGGTACCATCTGTTCCCTTACGTAGACTTATATTGACCCTAAGAAGGAGGAGTGCTAAAAGAAGATCAGAATGTTGTTCTGGCACAACCTTGTTTACTAGAATGTCTTAATAGAGGTCCCCTAGATATTTACTCCACGTGAAGACTGAAGTGCCAAAGTGACTATATTTCCTTAGGCCATGTAGGGTAGCAATGCCATATCCCAAACCAGAGTTGTAGCAGGGCTTTGGAAGGTGCTTGCTTCAGTGCATCCATCTTTCCAAACTGATGAGTTTTATTTCTTCGGTACAATTAGTTTTGGTCAGTGGGCTGTTGACTGAAAGAGTCTGAGAGGTTGTTTAATAGAAAAAAAAAAACTAACCAGAAACCTCCACTAAACATTGTGCTTCTCAGCTTCAAGAGAAATTTTAACAGTTCCAAGTACAAGATCCAAGAGATCTGTTAAGTTCATAAAGTGAGGCCTAGGATGAAATCACAATATAATTTCTTTTCTAGGGTGTTGCTGTTCAAGCCAAGGGAGCGTGGAAAGGAGAGTGGGGATGACTGAGCAGAAACCACTATTTACTTTTTCTTTTCCCCCACTTACAGTAAGATGAAACTTTCAGAATTCATTTTTGAAAAGTAGGAAAATTGAAAGCATGAGCTGGACAGTCTTCTTTCTGGCATGCCTGGCCCTCGCTTGGCTGCTCACAGCCTGCTTACATTATTCACTGATTTGAATATTTGAGCTTTAGGAAAGTCTTTGTCCTTCCCTGTTTATCTCTGCAGCAAATTCAAGTCCTGTAACTGAATATAAAGGCTTTCCAAAACTTTTTGTTTGCTTTTTTTTTATGCTTATACCTTTATACACCCTTTCTCATGGCTTTACATGGCTCAAGGTGCATGTCTAGTGTTCCTTTAATCTTATTTGATGCACCTGTAATGTGGTCTTTGTTGTACTTGCAGTCTTCTACACTGCAGAATACGTTTTGTGGTTTCCTCCTCCATTAAACCAATATACCTTTAAACCCTAAGTATTATTAATGAAAATGTAAACAACCTGAAGTTGAAATAACCAGACTTGTGACAAACATAATTACTTTTATTACATCTCTGCTTCTCACACATCACCTTGTAAACTCTTTGAAGTGGAAACTTGCTGAAGTGTTGTCACTGAAGGGCTTTTTAGTTTGCTCTGGAAGATTTAATGGAGTGTGGGCTCTCGAGGGAATATACAACGCAGACAAGGATTTCCTGGATAGTGTAAAACTTTTATAAGAGCTAGAGAGAGGCCTCTTGTTCATCTCCCAGGTGGCAATTGCATATGAAGAGGTGAAACGTTTCCAATGTGGATGAGAGGGAACAAAAACTTGCTTGTTATTGTCCCCTGTTCCATTTTTGCACTACATATGACACAAGTTGCTGTGCAACAGAATTAAGTACCAAAAGTGCTTTTTTTTGGCACTGATGTCCATGATGGAGAGCCATTCAATAGCATACCACACTCCTGAATTCACTTACGCAGACCTTAGTGATTAAATTTGTACTTTTACATGAATCTAAGGGGAGATCTATGAGTTGGACTGAAGGCAGACCTTGGCTTGCACAGCTTGATAGTTGCAAAATAAAATATATTAAAAGGTCTTTCTGATGCTACTATCCTGCAGCATTGAAAGACTAAACAAAAGAATGGATTTCTCAGAGAGTTTTTTCTCCTGTTTAGTTCTATTAAGAAATGGACCAGCGAGCCATGAGTTTTGCAGGTGATGATGTCTGTAACTAAGTGGCTTGTTGCTCTCTGTAAGCCAACTTACTAAAAAGTAAAATATTTAATACCTTTGAAAACAGTAAAGATTTATGTCAGGAGGACATCTTTGGAAGGTCCTTGAGCACATTACCATTACAGTCTTAGAAAAAACTGATGTTCCACGTAAAGTGACTATATGTAGAACACATAAGTATGCCTGTTTTTACAGTCATGATTAACACTGGAGAAAATTAATGAAAATCAAGCTATTATCAGCCAGTAATAATCCTATTACTGTCTTCTGGAAAAACACATAATCCCCCCCACGGAACAACATTTTAAAATCAATGGTGCTCCTTCTGCTGTTAAGTCAGTGAATACTGTGTGTGCCAAGATTCACAGTGACATAAGACTTTCCAACATAAGCGTCCTCCCTATTACATCTCAGTTGCTTCAGCCAAAATTTAAAAATAACATAAGAACTTTACTGCATTTTGGTTCCAGTCTGGAAAATATAAAGGGTTGATGGAAGAAGTCTACAGTCTTACATTTTTGAAAGAAATTAAAGACATCAAAAAGTTCTCATACGTGGGCAGTATGATTTGTTTCTCTTACTCTTTTTAGCCTTCTGTCACCCTGGTATGGGTTTGAATAAGGCAGACTGTTACAGAACAGTGGTCAGAAGCTTACCATTCATTATTACCCTCCTCCTCAGCAGTAGCTTCTGTACATTTGGGAAATATTTTTATTAAAATCCAAAATTTTTATAGAGGATAACTACAGAAGACAGAATGAAGCCCAGACACTATGGTTGAAATAAGTGTGACCTGAACGAAAGAGTTTGAAGTGCAGCAGCAGACAGCACGATTAGAAGGAAATGAATGATTGCTTTGGGTCATAAGTTTCTGTAACCAACAGTTTACACACTGGCAATGAGAACCCGCTCTGGCTAAAACTTGGCATAACAGCTTATTAAATGTTAAAGACTGCCAGTAATTAGATATTTTCAACAGGAATTGTGAAATTTAGATGTGTTTTTCAAAAAGTAGTTTAACAAAATACACTACGGAACACAACAGCTGTATTTGTGTTTTGTACTTTCTTTGGCTTCAATCATGTAGAAGATATATCTGATGTAATACAAGGCAAGCAGTTGCTGAAGGTAAGTCCTATATGTCTTTATACGTCGCCTATAGGTACACACTTGGAAAGCAGTAAAGTCAAATAGCATGGCATAAGCTAATTAATATTAATGATAAGAATACAGACTCCTTTTTATACCATCTTCCCGTCTTTGCTTCCACTAAATTCTTTAATTTCTAGAGAATGTGATATTAATGCAGAACTGCATCATGTGTAACACAACATACAAAATAACCATTTAATTTTTAAAACTATGTGTGTTCATTTGTTTTAAGAAAAGTTCTGTCAATTCTAGTTTGACTTTCAACTTAATAAGATAGTATGAAACGTTGTGAAACCCGGGTGCTAATGCTATAAGATTGTGATTGGTCAAAATAGAGCACTCTTCATGGAGAACAAACAAGAGAGAGCAGATTTATGCCTGAGCCTTTATTTTCTGAATTTCCATCTTTTCTGCTGCCCATAAAGAAATGTTTTATATTCTTGTCTACTTTGGACACTTAGCTCTTTGTAAATAAAAGTGACTTATTGTAAGCGAGAAAGTAAAGACAGCCTGTTACATCTTTACCTGTAGTCTGTACATAGAATTCTTTCCCACTCTTGGGTGGCTCAGTAACTGTTGTACTTGATTAGATTTGCTTGATTTACAAGTGAAAATTTTTCATCCAACTGCAAAAACTATGCATATCCACGCTGGGCTCTCTGAGTCATCTGTTATAAAGAACAATAAAAATGTTCATTTGAACAAATGAGCAAAATGAATAACAAATGAAAAGAATCACTTATCCCCAATTCTCAACTATATATTTGCAGTCACATTACTGCTCAGGATCATCAAGAGTAAAGCTTTAGGATTCTAATACAGAGAAAGACTTAAGTTTAAGAGGAACATAATGGCTATGGTGAAGTCGTATTTTATATCTTGGTGTATTTTTCCTTTAAAAAAATCTATCAAAGCATCTTTTTCTTTAGTAATGTCTAAACAGCATTGTTGCAAAAAGAAAGGAATACTAATGTTTTTTTCCCAACTCTTTTAATTGTATATTTTATCCAGACTTGGAACAATCTTGAGCTAGTGTAAATGTACAAAGTCTTGCAAAAAGTCAATTGAGCTGTGACCATGTCAGTATTTCACTTTATACATTTACTCAGTTTCCTGCTATCTGGATTTTATTGCTTTCCCTGTGATATTAATCTTCATTCATAGCTTTGAATAGTTTCAAAGTTCTTGATGTGACTGTGTTCAGTCAACAAGAAGCTCGCATCTGTCCCCACTTGTCTTTGCTTGGGCCCATCTCAGGAAGTGAGAACAAAAAAAGTGGTCAAAAAACCCAGATGAGATAAAACCCTAAATGTACAGAAAGTATTTATTACAGCCTTTCATTTAAACACTGGACAAATATTAGCAAAGCTCACTCCGGAAGAGTTAGAGTAAGGTCCATTCAAACTCCTAAGGGCTACATAGTGCTCAGGCAGAGCTGGAGTCAGAACAAGGAATTGCTTGGCTCCTGTCCTCAAGTTTAGACTGCTGTAATGCAGTTATTTCTGGTGGATGGGACACTAACATTTTTGCCCAATGAGATCTACCAGACCAAATAGAAGGGATTCTTGATGGTTCAGGAATAAACCTTTGTCTTGTCAGCTCATTTCATGTGTATCTGTTTGCAGAACTGAGGCTTAAGGAGAAAACTAAATGCAGGGAATATAGGAGCATTCCAAATCAGTATGTGACACAAAGCAAGCAGTTTGCCTCAGTACTTGCTGGCATCAGTGGCTAAACTTGTGGAACTCCATCCCATTCACATTTCAATTCTTGATGTCAACACAGTAGATACAAGGTATGCTGGAATTTTTGTTTGTTTTCATGTCTAAATACATTACTGTGGATAGATGGTTTAGTGTGCAAAGGAAGAAATTTCCCCATAAAATGGAAGAATAGATGTGCAGCCTGGTTTTGCTTGGAAGTGACCTAATTTGAGACTAGAATGGGAAGCGTGAGTAAGCAGAGAAAAGAAACATGGCTTTTGGATGGGTATCTCTTTTAACCCTAGAAAATTATATTGTAGATGCACAATTCGTGAAGTTGACAGATGTATTTAAGCATGACAGTCTTCATTATCAGGCTCTTAGAATAATTAATGTAATTGTGCTACTTCGTTTGCTGAACGAACAACTTTATTAATATATGATTTTTAGGCATTCAGAGAAACAAGTTGAAGACAGATTTGAACATGTTTCCTGTGGGTCTTTAGAAAGCTAGCCTGCCTTTGACATTTCATGGGTTTTTTACTTGTTTTTGTTTCATTTTGATCTGTTCCTGCATGGGATTGTGTGTATTAGCTATGACCACTGTTTTAGCATACGACTTATTTTCTGTCAGTTTTAGTATGTTTGATTTTTGTGGAAGCAGTATTGTAATCATCCAGATCGGTGTTTTTTAATGCAATATGTATTACCTTTTTTTTGGCTATGTAATACAATGTAATTATTTAAAACACTGGCAACAATGTTGCAGTGCTCCTAATTTTTGAGAAGCCTTTGCTTTATGCATCCTATCCTACGTTGTTACATGTGTATAATTTATTGCATGTACATTTAATCAGTTTCCAAAATATCAATCACCTAGCAACTTCACTGTTTCTCAGTTTATTCCTCTAGCACTTCTCTTGCAGACTTCACCCCATAATAACCATTTTATATCAACAAATATTTAAATTTGTGTGAATACTTGCAAAAAAAAACCCCAAAACATTTTAGCCTAACCTTAACACAAATTTACAGCTCCTGAAAGAGTTCACCATTTACAGTGCCTGAACCTACTGCAGCCTGATACAGCATGTACAGAAGCACAGTGCAGTTTGGGAGCAGGAGGATTGCTAACCAGTACACTCATACATGCACCAGACTTGTGATTGCAAAATTAAACTTCTGGTGTCGTGCAGAATGCTCTGTTCTGCCATAAAGCTGATATATTAAAGACAGTCAATATGTAAAGGTTACTGCTGTGGCTTTGTTTCAAGAATCAATTACAGAGGCACTTGCAACTACGTATCTCTAAACCTTTCTATGTAAAAATTAATGCATGCAGAGAGCACCAGAATGTTTACTTAATGTTTCTTTCAGTGTACCAAATATTCAGATATACCTTTTTTTGAAAAGTTCTTTTAAAAATTGTGTCATTTCGTAGAGCATTATCTCTCATAATAGGAGGCACATTCTTTTTCCAACACCATGTCCTGTTGCTCATATTAGACAACCACCACCAGGAAGAAATGTGGGCAAACCAGGTGTTCATGGTACTCTCCATGCTGCCCACAGTGACTTTTGGCATTTCTTTTTTTTTTTTTTCAGTAGCTTCTTGTCAAGACAAGAAAGAGATTGGGAATCAAAGTCTTGCTTCTTCCTTAGGAGTTCACAGTGCTTCTGTTAAAATGTCACATGAGAGTCCCCTACATGTGGGTAGGGGACTGAAGAGGTGCTTTCTTACATTCTTGATGAGATTAACAAAGCTTTTGGATAAGCTCTCCATGCTTGCTCTGCCAGGTTTTGGTTGGGTTTGTTTGTTTTGGGGTGTGTGTGTTTGTTTTGTTTGTGTGTATATCTTCCTTCTGCTGTGCCTTTTGCAACCAGACGTGTCTATCTTATATTGGCCTTTTTAGCCACCAGCGTGCTTGTAACAAATGTGGTGCTTCCCAAATCTTCATTTCCGAAGCCCAGCCATGATATCTTTTGGAGGTTTTGTTTGTTTGTTTTTCAAATGTCGAAAGTCTTATTTGTGCAAGGAATCATGCTCTGATGTATTTGTAAGTCTTTGGAGAATTAGAGCTCAAATGAGGGTTTTTGGGTTTATTTTTGTTTTTCCTTTCAGCAAACAGCTCTTTCTTTCTTAGTGTCTTGGCAATATACAGAGTATTTGTGCATCTCTGTACAATATATGCCCAATAGTATAACGGGGTTGAAGGGATTTATACTCTTATGTTGGAAACATAATTTTTCATAATGTCCACAAAACTACACTTTTTCTAGTAATTTTTGTTTATTTATTTTCTTCTAGAATGGTTGCCTGGGGAAAACAGCACTGCTGTGTTGGCAGAATACAGGACATTTTCTTGAGATTCAGGATTTTTCAAGCAGTCCTTTTACTTCAGTTGTTCCTGGCTACAGCAGGCAAAGGTAAGAGAATTTTTTCCTGATTTGTCTAGTGTTGGTATTCCAAATAAATCACATTCATCTTGATGAATAGGACTTTTTAATGTATTTAGAACAGGAAAGTTTTTGCCCTCTTGAAATTATGAGGAAAAACCGTCACTAACAAGAAATGAACCAAGTGATGCTTAGCATTTTGGTTGCTTTTTATGTTTTCATAAAAACTCATTGGTAGTAACTTCTTTTAGGTTATGGATGAGGACATAACTAAAACACAATATGTCATAACAAGATAAATTATTTTCTTGCCATTTTTTTAAACTGCAAGTGTTCCTATTTTCAGAACATATTGTTAAATCTTTTACACTGTTCTTACAAAAACACCACAAAATTCTTTGAGATTCACTCTATTTAGGGTGTGTATGAGCATAGAACATCTGCATTCTCTTGATCTGAATATGGCTAAGGAGAAGGTAGTAAGGTCCAAAACATGTAACAGAAATGACACATTTGAACTTGGCAATTTATGCTCTTTCTATAACAGTAAATGAAAAATAACTTTATAAGGTTCTTGTACAAATTGCGTAACTTTTGTAATGCTTTTGTGTGAGGTAAAGTAGAATAAAGTGAGGTAAAGTAATTTGTAAAGAGGTAAGGTGAGGTAAAGTAATTTGTGTTTTCTCATGGCTATTCTGTAAACCGATGGTTAGTCTGTCACTACTCTGGACCTCAACTGATAAAGATAACAGTGCTTGTCACTCATAAAGTTTCTGTATATCAATAGTGTGTAATACATTTATCATGTTAGTAATGTGCTTGAGGTATTAAAAAATTGGAAGTGTTTTTTGCCATGTACTTAATGCTAGTTTCAGAAGCTGCTTCCTGTGTCATGGCATATTTTTACTTTAGAAGGTCAGAACTTCTTTCAGTTCAAATTTACTGCTTTTTTTTTTTTTTAATTTAGGTGTGCCTGCTTAACAACATTGTACAAGCAATGAGATTTCATAGGTTTAGTGACTAGACAAATTCTGATTTTAATTCTCCAAATATAGTAATTTTCATAAAATGATTTTATTGAGGGAGAATCTGACATTCAGGTGATAAAACTGCTACTAAGATGTAGAGGTTTTAACGTCTTGTGCTTCAAATAGTGAAAAGGACAGAGCTGCTCAGCAGGTGGACAGATGTCATAGAAGAGTTCTGAGGAAGCAAGCAAAGAGGGATTTGTTTTTCACGTCTATATCAGTTGCAAATGTCAGAAATCCTTCAAGAAAAGCTAGACAGATGCAAGAGCATATTTATGGTTTCATCCTATTTTATTGGGGTTTTTTTTGTTTTAGGCTGTTAGTACTGTCAGCAGCATCTCTATTCAGTTCTGTCATCTGAGGTGCCAAAGTATGTGTGTTCTCCAAAAAATAAGAAGAGAGAAGAACTGCTTGTGTTTTTTCTGATGCCTAGGACACTGGAAAACATGGCATAGTTTATCCTCAGATAAACAAATACAACTGTGAATAAAAAGAGGGGATGAAATTAATTTTGAGGAAACAGTTCTTAGCTTCAGATTTCCAAATGTTAAGCAGACTCAAGTGACCCCCATGTAGAAAGTTTAGAGTTTTAAACATTTTATAAAGAACATTTATGAGCTCTAGATGGAATATATTAGTATACAAGATTCTTTTGACGTCATTTTAATGGACTGTGGCAAGCCAAATGTGTTACAGGTGGCAAACACTTGCAAGGAAGTTAATGACTGTTGTTACTGGTTAAAAGCCAGATTGTGCAGACACATAAACTTGTCACTATACTTTTTCAATAAAATACTTGACTGTATTAATGCTCAACTATGCTGACACAGTGGTTATTAGTTCTGTGGTCAAGGGTGGGACACAGCCCACAAGTACCATTACTAGAGAAAATAAGTGATGATTAACAGAACTTCCAAAGGCTTTAAAGTGAAGTCATCTCCTACTTACATGGCATGCACCCACATATCAGAGACTTAGCCAAGCTAATACTGATAATAAATTTCTAGCATAATGCTGTACTGCATGTATTCCACTTGGAACAGCAAAGTGCATTTTCTGACTATGGTTATGATTTCCTTTGTGCTTTTTCAGCATTCTTTAGGTAGATAAAGCATATGAAATTTTCCAAGCCTTTCTTATAACATTTCAGATAGTATTGGTATCTATTCTCTTAACTTTGGCACCACTTTTTGGCACTTTTTTTTATAACTGTTTAGAGCAAAGTGGGCCAGCCTTTCCAGTTTCCAGAAGGTTAGACCTCTCTATGTAAATGCTTTTACTACTTTAAATTAATTCTTCAGTCCTTGCATATTGATCAACAGCAGTCTTTTTTAATTATATAAAGCAGACCAGAAGAATCATCATCAGATTGTTTTCATTTTGCATAATTTCTGTTGGCTACCTGCCTTAAGACTGTTTTCATCTACAAGTGTATGCCCACTCTGCCTCCCTTGACAACTTTGATGTGTCAGTTCCCCTAAATAATGTAATAGGATTTAACAGCCCTTTAATTCACTATTGGCACATCAACAATGATTTAATGTTTAACATGAAATCAAGCCTCTCTCACCAGTTCCAAAGTAAAGTCTGATGATGATACTTCAAGTTTTGGTTAATATTTTTGCTCAGAAATTGTTATCCAGTCTGTCAGTTTGGATAGTTAACAGTGACTTCAGGTTTTGAAGCTGTGTCAGGAAACCAGTCACTTCGGCCATGTCTGCATGCTCAAGATTGCTTACAGGAATTTTGGAAGCTATGTGAGTCATGCAAGTATATTTCTGACATATACTCTGAGGAACAGCAGCTGCATCAAATTTTTCAAAACATTCAGCAGAATTCCCACTTAATAATGAAAGACTTGAGCAATTATTTTTATTTGGAGAGACTGTGTCACAAGTGTTGGCATATAACTAGCTAGCTGTTTCCTTTATAAAATCAGTTTCCTCATGATCTGTCCACGCTGTAAGTTGGCAGATCTATTTTAATTGCAGTAATCCTCTTACTAAAAATAGAAGGTATATTTGAGCCTGTATCTAAAAATCTTATCTTCTGTGACAATTTCCTCTCCCATCCAGTCTTTGTCACCCCAGCTTTTAAGCTGTTTTAAAAATTAGTTTTCCATGCTGAACTTCTGCTTTTAGACTCTGACAAGAGGCTGAACTGAATGAGTGAATTCATGCTGTAGGTTTGGGTAGAGGGGAAATAATTCTGCTGCTTGCTCTTGGGTCAAGTGTGTTTTTCTTTTCCATTGCTGCTTAGAACGAATCTAAGAATTATCTCACCATTCAAAATCCACTGTCTGGTGGTTAGGATTTTCACCTAATTCAGTCTGTACTCAGAGAGTTTTTTGTTTGGTCTATAGCCTTGCATGGCACCTACATGATGTATGTTGACCTTCAGGAATGATTCGGGGTTGTGAAAGGTTTTTGCTAATTAGTGTCACAGAGGAAGTCTTGAAGCTACAGTATGCAATGAGAATAGATATGGATGTAACTGGATTGATGTATTTTGTGTTTAGAATGTTTTCTGGTAGCTTGTACCTATAAAGCTGCACTTCGAAGTTAGGAACTTTCTTCATGTTTTCATTTGTTGCTATTGAAAAAGAAATTTGAGAGCTCTGAGCTCAAGAGACAGAAAAGTTGTCAGAATTGGCCTGATGAAAGATGGTGCTCTGGTTGCTTGAAATTACAGAAGACTTGGCTGTGATTTTGACAGCTAACTAGGACTATGAATGTAACTTGCCCTGGAAAAAAACTCCTGATCCAAATTGCCTGGAAGTTGGTCTTTTTGCAGCAGAGCTAATGGAAAAGCTTTTTTTTCCTATGTTGACCAATCTTTTTTTGCTTTCCAACCCTGACCAATCATGATTAATCCCAAACCTCTTCTGGAGCATTCATAAAAAGTCTGCTTATATTGATAAATAATGGACTCCTTAAAGGTGTCAGTAACATATTCCTTGCACTGGCTAAACATCTACCAGACTGTTTTATTTTCACCTTCCAAAGGACCTTTTTCTTATTTTGTTGCTGATGTGTGCACCCTAAAAGCAAGCAATCATGATAATGATTATGTGATTGGAATGTGTATATTCCCACAAAATGAGAGTCAGCTCCAAAGAGCTTACATCTACAGCTACAAAAGTCTGTCCTTTCCTGTGTTGGGACAGTGGAGGAAATGAGGCACCTATAAGCACTGAACAGTTATGATCAAGTTTCAGTGTTTGGGGCATTATCTGGAACTACTTGTTTTACCAGCATTGACAGAGCCTGGCACATTGTTTTTTACCAGTAAATTTACTGTCGACACCACAAATTCCATTTACTATCCAAGTTGAACTCCAGGTTACCACTGTCTTAGTGACACAGTATGTTTGAGATTCACAGACCAAATGTCTCTGCAACTAAGTTCTCTGATAGAGAACAGAGAATGAGGGCTGAATTTAAAGTAAACCAGTGGCTCCAAAACAAATTTTCTAAAAGTTACCTAAACTCATTCTCTACTAGAATATGGCTGTTTTCTACCTTTCTTGCTGTAACTACCAGTATTCAGCTGAGGATTTAAGAATCTCAGGGTTGGGGAAGAAATCATATAGTCGTAGAATAGGTTACATTAGAAGGGACCATAAAGATCATCTCATTCCAACCACCCTGGCATGGGCAGGGGCCCCTTCCAGTAGGTCAGACTGATTAGAGCCCCATCCAACCTGACCTTGAATACTTCCAGGGATGGGGCATCCACAGCTTCTCTTGTCCCCAGAGCTCGATGCAGCACTTCAGGTGGGGTCTCATAAGGGCAGAGTAGAGGGGCAGAATCCCTTCCCTTGACCTGCTGGCCAGGCTGCTTTTGGTGAAGCCCAGGATATGGGTGGCTTTCTGGGCTGCAAATGCATGTTGCTGGGTCATGTTGAGCTTCTCATCAACCAACACCCCGAAGTGCTTCTCGTCAGGGCTTATCTCAATCCATTCTCTGCCCAGTCTGTATTTGTGCTTGGGATTGCCCTGACCCAGGTACGGAACCTTGCATTTGGCTTTTTGAACTTCATGATGTTTGCACAGGCCCATCTTAAAGCCTCTTAAGGTCCTTCTGGATGGCATCCCTTCCCTGCAGTGTGTTGACCACACCACACAGCTGGGTGTTGTTGGTGAACTTGGTGAGGGTGCACTCAATCCCACTGTCCATGTCAGATGTTAAACAGTTCTGGTCCCAATACCAGCCCCTGAGGAACACCACTAGTCATTGGTCTCTCCATGGACATTGAGCTGTTGACCACAACGTTTTGAGTGCGACTATCCAGCCAATTCTTTATTCACTGAGTGGTCCATCCATCAAATTCCTGTTTTTCCAGTTTAGAGACTAGGATGTCATGTAGCACAGTGTCAAATGCTTTGTAAAAGTCCAGATAGATGACATCAGTTGCTCTTCCCTCATCCATTAATTCTTTAACCCTGTCCTAGAAGGTCACTAAATTTGTCAGGCATGATTTGCCGTTGGTGAAGCCGTGTTGGTCATCAATCACCTCCTTCTTTTCCATGTGCCTTAGCATAGTTTCCAGGAGGATCAGCTCCATGATCTTGCTGGCCACAGAGGTGAGACTTGCTGGCCACAGAGGTGAGACTTACTGGCCTGTAATTCCCTGAGTCTTTCTGTTTTACCTTTTTAAAATGGCTTGAAGAAATATGATCTTGTTCAGAGGAGGAGGATGCAAGACTGAGACGTAAGAATGCAGTAAGGGCTGTAGTGCTGCCTTCTATCTCTGTTTCTGTATTTTATCCAGTATCTATTGAATGCAAAATATCTGTGCAGTCCTGGATATAGGACACACAACCTGTGATTTTCTTTTTGCCTCCCATTTGTCATTTCACAGATTCCTTAGATTGCTACATTTTATTTGATCATGGGCCAGTTTACACGACAGAAGTCCTTCTGGCGACAGATGGGGTACACCTGTCTCAAAGTGGGAAAAGGATCTTTGCATGGGAATTAGCAGTGCTCATTAGAAGAGCTTTAAACTAGATTTGAAGGCAGAAGAGGATGAAACCAGGATCACTGGAGAAGTCTCAGGGCAACACATTGATATTTGAGGGATGGTGTGCTAGCAGCATCCTTTGGTCTGTCATCTCAGTGAAAGTAGGGGATGGAGATCCCCACAGCAGCAGAGATGCAAGAGTTATTGATGTGTTAGAAAGCGTGGAAGTACCTGGGAATGATTGTGTAGGAACTGGGGTTCCTCCCTCCAGAGAGGTGTCAGGATCAATAGCACAACTAAAGTTCATCCTCACCAACCTGTGCAGGTGGACAACAAAGAGGAGAAGCTGGAAGCCATGGGGCAGCAGGAAAACGATGCCTCAACTGCTATCACAGAAACATGGTGAGATGACTCACACCCAGAATGCTGCAATGGATGAGTATAAACCCTTCAGAAGGGATAGGCAAGGAGAGGCAGTGGGGTAGCTGTGTTGCACTAGGAGTGTTTTGGTTGTCTGGAGCTTAATGATGGTGACAATAGGGTTGAGTGTTTGTGGATAAGAGTCAAGGGGAAGGCCAACAAGGCACATGTCCTGGTGGGAATCTGTTATAGGCCACGCAACCAGGATGAAGAGGCAAATGAAATATTCCATCAGTACCTAGGAGAAGTCTCATGATCACTGGCCCTTGTTCTCATGGGGGACTTCAGCTTACCAGGACACCTGTTGGAAGTACAGCAGAGAGGAAAGAGTCGAGGAGGTTTCCAGAGTGTTTGGAAGGTGACCTGACACAGTTGGTGAGGGAGCCAACTAGGAAAGGTGCCCTACTGGACATGCTGGACCTCTGTTGTTTGTGAACAGAGAAGGACTAGTGCATGATGTGGTGATTGAAGGGTGTCTTGGGCAGAGTGATCTCAAAAAGGTAAGAGTTTTTGATTATTGGAGAAGTCGGCCCTGAAGGGCAAAGGAGCTCAGGAAGGCTGGACATTCTTCTTCAAGAAGGAAATCCTAATAGTGCAGGAGCAGGCTAAAAGATGAGCCAGAGGGGGAGGCAACCAGCCTGGCTGAACAGAGACCTTTGGCTGGAACTCAGGAAAAAAAGGAGAGTTGGAAAATGGGACAGGAAACTCAGGAGGACTACAAGGATGTCATGAGATTATACAGGGAGAAAATCAGAAGGGCCAAAACTCGGCTAGAATTTAATCTGACCACTGCTCTAAAAGACAATAAAAAATGTTTCTATAAATACATTAGCAACCAAAGGGCTAAGGAGAATCACCAGCCTTTATTGGATGAAGGGGGGAACATAATGACATAGTATGAGGAAAAGGCTGGTGCCTTCATGCCTTTTTTGCCTCAATCATTATTAGAAAGACCAGTTGCTCTCTGGATACCCAGCACCCTGAGCTGGAAGAGAGGAATGGGGAGCAGAATGAAGCCTCAGTTGTATGAGGTTCAGCAAAGCCAAGTGCCAGGCCCTGCACTTGGGTCAGAACAACCCCAGGCAGTGCTACTTACAGGCTTGGGGAAGAGTGTCTGGAAGACGCCTGAGAGAAAAGGACCTTGGGGGGTTGATCAACAGCTGGCTGGACATGAACCAGCAGTGTGCCCAGGTGGTCAAGAAGGCCAATGGCATCTTGGCCAGTATCAGCAAAAGTGTGACCAGGAGGACCAGGACAGTGATTGTTCCCTGGTACTCAGAGCTGGTGAGACCACACCTCAAATCTTGTGTTCAGTTTTGGGCCCCTCGTGATAAGAAAGACATTGAGTTGCTGGAGTGTGTGCAGAGAAGGGCAGTGGAGCTGGTGAAGGGTCTGGAGCACAAGTCTTATGAGGAGCATCTGAGGGAGCTGGGGTTGTTTCACGTGGAGAAAAGAAGGCTGAGGGGAGACCTAATTGCTCACAACCTGAAAGGAGGTTGTAGTGAGGTGGGAGTTATTTCTTCTCCCAGGTCACAAATGATAGGACAAGAGCAAACAGCCTCAAGTTGCACCAGGGGAGGTTTAGGTTGGATATTAGGAAAAATTTCTTCACGGAAAGGGTTGTCAAGCATTGTACCAGGCTGAGCAGGAAAGTTTTTGAGTTACCATCCCTGAAGGTGTTCAAAAGACATGTAGATGTGGCATTTAGGGACATGGTTTAGTGGTGGACTTGGCAGTGCTGGACTTGCAGTTGACTTGATAATCTTAGAGGTCTTCTCCAACCTAAACAATTTGGTGGTTCTACATGGTCATCCTTGGTCTCGTGCATGAGTTTTACTTCAAAGCTTTCATGAGCAGCTAGGATTTATTGACTGCCTCCAAAATTGTCTCTTCCCTACCACAAAAAAACCCCAAAAAACACCAAAAGAGTAGATTACAAGATTATTTCTTAATGTGTTGTTTTAAAAATTCCTACGTAAATGCCTAGGAATTGTACTATATGGAAGAATAACAGTGGTATAGAAGATACTTTTAAAAACTAAATAATTTTACAAATCACCTTTTCTTTATTTAGATCAGGAGGATTTCCTGGGGCGATACAAAGCTGTCTTTAAGACTGCATGTGAAGATCCTTGGATTATGTCATCAAGAATTTCTCTGCATCCCTTGAAAGAATTCCTTGTCTGTGTGGACCTCAAACTTTATTCATCACACAGTCCATGGATAGCATATGTATACACTCAAGAAACACCTCACATCAATGTCTCTGCAAATAAGTATGATCTTGGACTTATGGGAGATCATGGCAAATTGAGCATATGGTTGTTTGGAAATCAAATCAATAAAACAGCAAGACTTCATGAAAACACTTGGAACCAAATATGTATCCAGTGGAAAAGTGACAATGAGGAGATGAAGGTGTTCATAGATGGAAAAAAAAGATTAAACAAAAAACTAAGGGGGAAAGTTAATTTGCCTGGAAAAGGCCAGTTCTTACTTGGCTGTTCAAAGCCACGAGGTGCAGCTGCATCACCTAACCAGGGTATGACTGGGGAACTGTACATGTTCAGAATGTGGGACAAGGCAAATATAACACAGTCTGAGGACTGCCAGGATAGTGGTGTTATAGGCTGGAGAAAGGAGGATTGGACCTATACCACCACAGCAGAAGAGGATAACTCTTTGCCATGTGGTAAGTACCATTGCATTGTTTTTGAAATAATGATTTAGTCAAAAGTTTCTCTTCCAAATTTTACAAAGCCTCACTCTACTAATCATTCCTAGCTAAATTGTTAATGAGAACACGTGAGAACCTGCAGCTTTTGCTAGCTTTTATCCAAATGAAAAAACGTAGCAGCAGTTCTTTACAAACTTTCAACTTGCTTCAACTTTTGTGTCTATCTACTGTCGGTGTAATATGAGAGCAGGATGCAAGCAACCAAAACTCCTTGGAGTGTTTGGGCATGTATCAATGTCATCTTAATTAATTTACACACCTTCTGTACAGGGAATATACAGAGGAAAGCATTGGTGGTCCTCACTGTGCACATTTGCTGGTCCAGAATTTCTATCAGTGTAACTTTTTGCTGCTTCATTGGCACATTACACCATCTTCAGCTGGCATGGTCTACATCTGTAAAAATTACTGGAGGCTTCTTCTTTATCAGTAATGACTCCTTTATTAAAATGGCCAAATGCTTTCTCACACATTTCTCAAAATTCCCCTCTGCCCTGAAAAAGAACCATAAAAAATCTTTAAATCCAATCAAACCAAGATTTTTTTTTTTCAGAGAAATTGAGTTCAAGCAAGAGAATAATCCTCTTTTTAGCTCTTGCTAGCCTATCTGTTGGCAAGAAAGACAAACTTGAATCAAGTTTCAGTGGGATCCAATTTATCAATTGTAGTAAATGATGTTATCTCCTAAGAGATTTTAAGGTGACTGGCTCAATTATATAAAAATCCTAAGATTTTTTGCACTGATTTGTAAGGAATGAAGTTCCTCTGCTGACCCTGACGCTGTAGTTGGGAGCACATCTTTGTTGGGTTGTGTGATTTGAAAAAGGAGCTGAAGAAAGGATGTCTTTCTTTTATTCATGTGTGACCGTGTTTGAAGGAATACATTACTAAGTCTGAAAGGGGGAACGTTCTGGCTACCAGAAAAAAAGTTTTCTACAAAGAAAGTTCGAGAGAGGTATGTCTGGGTAGTGTGGAGTGAAGCAGAATGGAGTGGAGCACCTGATTCTCTTTCACTGGTACACAGAAAGGACAACCTCCTTGTTTTCAGTTCCAGCACCTTCTGCCCTGAATATAGAGCTCCCTTGAGCATCACAGGGCAGTTTGGTTAGCCAATGCCCAACTTCAGCCCCAACGGATTAATGATTTTAGAATTCATGATTTAATGGCTTCTGGAATCTTTTGTCTGTCTGCAAGAGCTCTCTAGTGAGTGTGTAAGATGCATGGTTTCCAAAGCTCTGCTACTTAGTGAAACTGCTGACAGGGGTTCGTTTCAGTGCAGAGGCCATCTCTACTGACAAATATAAGTTACCTTCTCTAGATAACTTGGGAGATTAAATGCTTTTCAAAGAGAAGCTCACTGGGTTTTTTTTTTTACAGTTTATTTGCCTCTCTTCAGTAATAGATGCATTTTAGCTGATTGTGCCTCCCCAAGTCATCCTCTGAAAAGCATGTATTTAGCAAATGCTAGTCTAATAGATAACAAAGCATTTACAGTAGGAATATCTAACGGTCAGTGTCAGGCAATTTTAATTGATAATGCTGCCAGTCTTATAATATGATTTCTTTCAATAAATTCCTCTGAACACCTGCGTAAAAATTACCTGGTTTCGGAGGCTTCTCTGTTTTTTGTTGAAACAGAAAGACTTTGAGTAGTAAGTCTGCAGAAAGATGTGATTTTGCATCTGCAAAGAATATAACTGGCAAAGGGATAAAACCTGGAAAAGGACTGTGCCTCTTGTATAGGCACAAAAGGTGAAAAGGAAGTGGTTCATTACAGTCATAATTGTGCCGGAGGACAAGTTTCAGAATTTTTTTTGTGACCTGGTTGCATTTTGTGCCTAAATAAAGCAATTATTTGCAAAATATCAGTCAAAGGCTACCATAATTTAACATTACATAGTTATTTCATGTTTCCTTACCTCCTTTTCCTGACTTTCTTTTTCTTGTCTCTTTTGATTATTTTTCTTTAGGTTTTATAATTTATTTTAATGGTAGTTTTTCAGATTACCAAAAATTAATTTAATATTTTCTTAACTGTGTGAGGTCTAATACGGACCAAAATCCTGATTCTGGTAAGATTTCCACACATGCTTAGCACTTGGAGGCATGCTCAGCTTTAACCAAGTAGTTCACTCCCCAGAAGTGGATGGGATTGCCTTTGCAGTAGCTATGTATCTTATAGCTCTGAAGATTTGCAAGAAAGGACATACCTACCTCTTCCCAGCTTGTGATGAGGGCTGATCACATTTCTTGGACTAATGGTGCTTAGGAACACCAAACTTTTAGATCTGAGTTAAAGATGAAATTCTTTCTTCTTCCAGTCACAGAGTCTTCTGGTTCTCCTCTGCTTGGTGTGGCCATTGCAGGCTGGGCAGCTGTAAAAACTGCAGGTAGGGCCAAAGAGGGCAGGAGGCCACGCACATTGTGCGTCACTGGCCTTCCACTTACATTCCTCAGGTTCCTTTGATAATTCCCCTCTTGCTGAGAATGACAAGTAGCATAATAGCTGTGATATGGAGAAAAGTGTGCCACAGATTGAATGTATCTCACTTTACAGGTCATCTCCTGTTATTTAAAAATATATAAGTGAAGAAAGATGCGCTTACTATTCTAAATTCTAACTTTGGGAAATTTCCGTATCTTGTTCCTTGATGAATGATTCCTCTGTAGCTACATACTTTAATGTGGAGAATATGAATGGTGTCACTAATGTCTCTGTATAATCCAAGTAAAAAGCCTACTAAGTAATCTAAAGTTCTGGGTGATTCAAGAGAACAGACCCACAAGAAAATAAGTGAGTTTAAAATGCTAAATCCTTGGAAAAGAAATTTTAGTCACCTGTGAGCACCAGCTCTTCAGTTGTCATTTTCACATGGGATATTTGCAAGTTGCCTTTAATAATAACTTCACAGTGGGAAGAAATGTACTGTTTAAACATTAATCATTTCAGTTACACATTAAACAGTAACTTTCTTAATCCAAATATAAATATCCAAACTGTTAAGCTGTGCATTTATACAAGGAGTACAGAGATGATGGAATATCTTTAACTAATTTCAATTAATAAATAGATTATTTTTGGCATAACTGTCAATAGTATCACTGGCAGTAGAGCACTGTCATCTCATTTGTGATATTGGTGCTCTAGGTTTTAGCAAGAGTCCAGTGCCTGTTGCTTTTGGTTGCCTTTGTTTTTTTTAATAACTAAAATTCAGACTATACTGTGGCATTTTAGATTTTTGTAAACTGTCTTGTCCAACCTTCAAGATTAAGATATTGTCCCCTCTTTTTCATGTACCCTTTTCACCCTCAATATTGCTGAGCCTCCTATTGGTGTTTCTGGAAGAGGTTTCCAGGCTTCTGAACAAAGAAAGCATTTAATGCTGACGGGAGAAATGGGAAGTGACCAGTGTCCTGTGGGACTATTTTGCCTTTGCATTCTCAAGGAAGAGAAACACTTCAGTTTGGGTTGTTGTTCTAGTCTGCAGGTGTGAGCAGTAGGAGGTATGTTTTAGGTTCATATAATTCCCTTTAAAGATTTCCCAGCCTGTGTGCCCATCTGATGACAGGATCACCCTTCCTGGATGGGAGGGTGGAGTCCCAAGGCTTTATGTCCTCAGGCAGAAAGTGGAAATGAAGCTGTCACTCATCCAGTCTGTATCTCAGCCTGTTGGTTACCAAATTTTGGGTCCTATTATTATGTTTACTTAGTGGATCATGAAAGCAGAAGATGAAAAAGTAGATTATTTGCCCCAATACAATTTTCTTACTAAAACTGTAAGGACAGAATACCACAGAAACCTCTAGAAGCTCTTGAAGGAAGTAAATGTGATGGGAAAAAAGTACCTAACTCTGGAGTGCCTTTTTGATGAGTCATGTACCACTCTACTTTGTACCTATTAACAGAATGCATGTTTGACCTGCTCTTTCTTTGCTCTCATTCCCTCCCCCTTCTGTGATATCAAAGGAAATGGCTTTTTGGAAATCAACTTGCTGGAGAATAGGTGATTTGATCCACCTCAGTATCTAATGTACAGCTTTCTACAAACAGATAAAAACTGTATTTTTAATCTGGTTTCCTAAAAACCATGTAACATGAAAGTTGAGTTAAAAGTAATTGTGCCTAAATATTCTGATAAGGATACTAAAACTGGCCAAAGTGACAGACCTTGATGTGAAAAAGCACTGTCATTGTTTTCTTACATATTTTTCTGTCCAATGGTCACTGATAATTCATCCTTTCCACCACAGGGAGTCAGAGCAGATATGAGGTGTCATGAGGGGCACCAAAACGTAAAACGAAGATTGTACATAAGTTTTGTCCTAGAAATTTATATACAGTGTGCCTCAAAATCTAACTTACATAGAAAATCAAGGTAGGCTATCCTACCATGTACAACTAACTTAACAACTGTTAGTTGGGGAGGATTTTTATGTGTTATTATTATTAATGCCTTGTGTGACAGGATGGCTCATTTTGGCAGAATGTTTATTCGTTAAAAATTTCAAATGTTAAAGGGACTTAATATCTTAATAGAAAATATGGATTTATTTTGAATATGATAATTGAATGTCATATTTTTGGTGCCTGTTTCTGTAAATAGCTGGACTTTAGAACAGCACCACTTTGAAGTTTTGCTATTTGAGCTTCCCAGGTTCTTTTGTGACAAGTCCTGTGAAATGTATTAATGCCAGGCATTTTCATTTCACTGAATGCAAAAGGACAGTGGTTACTGCACAGTACTGGTGATTGCTGTAATACATACCAATAACTATTGCCTGTAAGAATGTGTAGAAGAGGATTGGTATAGAATTAAAAAATGTAGTGTGGAATTGACTTTTCAGTGTAAAATGGTTTTAATTACTTTTTTTTTTTTTTAACCAGAAGGTGATGATAAAAACTGGAATAAAAACTTCCATTTTGGTATTTTTGGTGGGAGTCAATTCCCCTGCCTGAATCAGGTGAAGTTTTGGTGAAAAAACTTTAAGCACTCAAGGTTTTGCTGTAACTTCTTATTTAGAAAATCTAATTTTTAAGTATTTCCTTGTATTTTTATGTGCACCTGTAAGTCAAAACTGATCTTATTAGCAATGTACGGTCATGGTTGTCTAACAGCCAAGTCCATGTAGAGCTCTAGTTCACTACAGCTCAGACTCTTTTTCTCCTCCTAAGAAAGCTGTGTAGTTGTTGTCTCAGCTTGCTCAAAGGATGCTTTCTGTAGAAGTTTAAAAGAGATCAAAAAGTGTTAGGTAAAACAGGATTAGTCAGCAGCAACACTGTTCCCCTGAGACAGAGGGACAAAAACAGCTGCCAGTAATTTACTTCTTGGATGAAGTGTTATCGGCAGCCAGGTTCCAGCTGCTTCTCACTTCTCCGCCCTGGAAAAATTGAACTGCTTCTGGCAGAGCTGGTTGCCTGAAGACAGGTGAATCAGAAAGGGTGTTGGCCTTTCCAAAACATTTAAGAAAGAGTTTACTGCTCATAAGTTAGATTGCAGGTAGGGAGAAGAAAAGGATTTTTTTCATTCTTCCAGTTGGAGGTAGAACACTAGACATCCTTTGTGCTTTAGGGGATTTTTCTGTATGTTGTGTCCGAGTTTCCAAAAAAATAGCATGTTATGAGTGATAGTGCCTTTGGTGCAGGGTCCAGAACCATCTGTCTCATCTTGACCATTGTGTTACAAAGCCTCCTTCTGCCTTTCTTTTCCTTTGGCTGAATTGATTTTTCAGTTCTGTGTTGCTTGGTGGAACAGCTTTAGCAGGACATGTAGAGACCATCACATCCTAAAAGAGCCAGTTGCTTAAGAATTAAGAGCTGTCATGCTAAGGAATGCTGTAAGCACAAGGCTGTTTTTTAGATAGGGTCAGACACTGCTCTCTCTCAGAGCTACATCAGTTTGTGCACCAAGCCTTAAGTACTTTTACTAGTGGGTTTAATCTACCAGATGGAAGATGCTAAAGTTACAGTGGTTCCCACTGTCATACAAAGTCATTGTGGAAAATGAAAGGGAAATGAAGGTTGTGACAATTTTTGCAGCTGTGATATGGAGTTATGGTTGGCTAAACAGGTTTCATACCAGTGGAACAGTTTCCTCTACCTACACAAAGGGGTTTCTCAAGTCTTGGCTTAGCCTGTAGCTATTTTTGTCAGAACAGTACAAAGTGATATGAAGACAGTAAGGGACTTGCTACTTCTACTTTTAATGATGCATATTAGTAACAGAAACTGATACTTATCTCATATAATGGAGTTGTCTTTTCCCTCAGAAAAGAAAGCAAACAGTTCTTGTGGAGTTCTGTTCTATGTCCTTTGCATCAAAAGCAAAGAATAATACTGAATTTTTTTTGCCTATTTATTTGTTGTTTGAATCCTCAGGAATGTTTTCTATTAGAGAAAATGTAGCAAAGTATTACTAGAATATATGATGTCATGTTTTGGCATAGGATATATTAGGTATATTGATTTGATGATCCTGAACTAACAATGTTGCAAATAAAAACCCACAGAGCAAATAAATGGATGTTTCATATACGTGTGGATTTTCTTGCTCTTATCAACAGTAAACAACATAAGGGAAATATATTTTCTGTTGGCTTGTAACTAGCACACCTTTAGTTATTTTACTTCCCTTTTTTCATGTCAACTTCAGAGTTATTTTGGATTGAACTTTAATTCTTCTCCAAATAAACCTTATTAATTTTCTTTTCTAGTTCTTAAACACAGCAAAGGAGGAGGGTTAACAAATGTAAGTGATATTTAGTTATATATGATAAGGTGATTCTGATGAAAGACTTGGTTAGTGAACTTAATTCTGCACCTTGATTGAGGACAAGTGTCATGAATAATTTCTGTCAACATTAGGCATGTGAATATTGTGCTGTAAGAAAAGTAATGGTTAGGTTTTTTTCCAGAAAAAAGTGCCCCTCAGATTATGTGTGCCATCATCACTGGCTGTATTTGTCAGCTCCATGTTCATGGTTTGTGTTTAGCTTATTTTACTCCCTGTACTGCTAGATCTGTTATTAAAAGCATCTGGCATTTTTAGAGTTCACTGTCTTCTTACTAACCTACAATACTAAATATGTTAGTGGGCAATTTTCTTACCTGTCTCAGGGTACTACTTGTGTTCTCAAAAATTCACAAAGCAGATTGAAGGGATATGGAGGATGTGAAATACAGTTTGCATACAGCAAGACTATGTCTACACTGAATCCACAAGGTTATGAGAGAAAGATCTTAAGGTCAGATTTTCTGGGCAAAACTTATTTTTTTGGTGGGCAGAAGAAGCAGTGTGGTGGTATTTGTTGTGAAATGCTGGACATTTGAGAGATGGGTTCCTTTCGAGAACTGAATTTCCTCAAGAGCCTTTTCGTTGGAGATAAGGGTTTTTACACAAGGTGCTAACCACTAGTGAGACAGGACCAGTAACAGGTAAAGTTTTGGAGATGGAATTCACTTTCTGTAGTAGGAAGATCAATTTGCCCACCTGTGGAAGGATACTTTCTTCTCTGGGCAGAAATTCACTTCTTCATGTAGAATTGACTCAATTATTTTTGTTCACGCATTCTACCTTAAAAAAACTATTTACCTGTTTAAACAATTCACAAGAGTTTTATCTGACTACTGCTTCAGTTCTACATATTATTTAAAGTCAATATTGTATCTTAAGGGTCTTCCTGTATGGGATGGTGTGTTGCCACATGTTTTTCAAGGCCCAGGGTGATGTTTTGAGTGGTGACACAGGCTGCAGTGTACATTTGTAGCCATGTGCTAGTTTTCTCCACCACAGGAAGCACGTGGCACTTGCCTTGTGGCAGGCTTGCAGCAGTGGTGGGATTTAATTGATCTGCTTGGCCTCATCATTGATAGCCCAGACACTATCTTCTATTCCAGGGAGATTTTACTCATTTGGCTTACTTGATTACAGCATGTTTCACATTCATGAGTAGCTGTGTCAGAGCTTTGATTGTCAAATCTACACCTTTATCAAGGGCCCGTCTCTATATGGCATCTCTCTCTGGGAATCCCTAGCGATGCCTAAAGGAGCTGAGGAAAAAAAACCTCCAGAGCAATTTAATTAGAGGTGAGATAAGAAAAGGATTTAATCGTGCCTCCAAGGCACAGAAGTTACACGCCCCTCTGCCTCAGGTGCTTACAATTTATAATATTGTTTGTCCAATCCCAGGTTTTTCCACCCTCTGGCTTTTGCCCTGGTCCACCCCTGGCCTGCCCCAAGGGAATTGGGGCTGGGGTCTTTTCAAGACCACCTCCTTCATCACTTGGTCTTCTTCGGAGCACAAAGAGCACATGGTTACCCAGTTTTTGACTGTACTCTGTGGTTTACGCCAGAGTACAAGTGTTCTTTAAACAGAATAGGCCTATCTTGACAAGGGACTAAACATTTTAAAGGAATTCGGGTGTACTGATATGGGGAACTGGGGTAAAAGGGTTGAAGAATGTGTGTAGTTACTATGCTAAGGGTAAGGGAAAGGGTAAACGAATAAATGCTGCTGTTTCTAAAATCTACTTCTGCTATATAGCTACTTATAAAACTTATAAAAATTAGGAAAATCAAAAAACTAAAAGGACCTTAAGGCATCACTAGGGACATGTTTCCTGGGCCCGTTGAGCTAGAAACAGCTCACCTTTTCATTCCCAGTCCACGTTCACCTGAACCACTTCCTTTCTGGCAGCCTGATCTGTCTGCTCATTGTTTAGCTGTTCTTTGGTGGTGCAGCTCTTGGACACATGAGTGTCTTCGTGATGTATATGTGCATCATGATGTTAGTACGTTCTCAAAGTACACCCCATGTAATTTGTCATGATGTACGGAATAAAGCAACCCTTTCTTACCCAAATCTGGTGCCTTCTGCTTTCTTTTGTTGCTGTTTAATTTCTCCAATTCTCTTTGTATTAATAAAACTTCATTTTTTGAATAATTCATCAGCATTAATTTTCCCCATTTTTACAAAAATAACCATGTGAAAGCACAGTTGTCTGTACTTGTTACATTTTGGTTGCTGCTATTTCAGTCTGCTTCATCTTTGCTCAAGCAAATGTGCTGAACAGGTTTCTAAAAACACTGGCAATGGAAGGGTAGTGGGAAAGCTCATGGCCTAATCTGTATTTTTATAAGTATAAAAGTGATAAACTGAGTAAAAAAAAACCCAGTTCAATCTACAACTTCAGAAAGACTTGACACATATTTCTCAATGGATGCAAAGTAGTTTCGCAAACCAGCTTGAACTGAAGTGAGTAGCACATCTAAAATGGTTGTGTTTAAAAAACTGTGTGTATATATATGTGTGTGTACAAATACATATAAAAGCTTCCACTCCTAAAAGATCTTCTTCCTTTGCAGTTGAAACGACTGCTACGTTGCCTGGCAGAAAACAGATAACAGGTATATTTGGGTTCTGTGGGTTTTTTCCCCATTGTTCTGTTTTAGAAAGTGTGTAGGAAGATTGCTGCTGCTGTTACTTTTTAATTCATGGAGATAGCTATGCATATGCGAATATTTTAAATCAATTATCCATATAATCCTGGTGGCTTATTAGCCAATTTCATGGTGCAAATGGCAGCAGTAATTTTCCAGAAAAAATACAGTCTGAGCAAGGAATCATGAATGATTAGCATTTCAGAAACTCCCTGTTTACCATTTTTAATCAAAAAACCAGTCTGGTTTTCCTTGGAAACTTTTGATATCTGTGATTTAAGTCTTCTACAGAAGAAGGAAAGGCTTTACACTATAATCAGTGTGTTGTAAGCAACATTATAGGATGACTTCTGAACTTTGAGAGAAGATGTTGAAATACCTTAAGTATATAGTCCTTCATATTTGCATCCAACTGTTCTTTAGATTATATTTCTGTGATAACTGTGACTTGACTTGTCTGTGACACTATCAAAAACCACTCAGTGACTGAAAGGGCTAACTTTTAAGTGGCTATGTGAGTCAGATATCAAATTTCCTAATTTATTTTTGATCAAAACACTGACTGTAACAATATCAAAAATCTAGTGGACAGTGTTTGCTACATAAATAGTTGGTTGGTTCCTATAAAGACCAGAGGTTCAAACTTGAAATCAGGGGGGTTTTAATGCTGCTTTTTTGTAGGATAGAAAAGAGAACAGATATGTATGGGATAAATTTGAGGTGGCAAGTCTCACTGTTATTATACAAAGTCTGAGAGGAGTTCTTCATACCCGGCTGCAGCCATCTTCTTGTGTATGCCTGATTCCTATTCCCAGAATTAGCAAGACAGGACAGCCATGTGGCTTTCAGGCTAGTGTGGCATATATCTTGGGTCAATGATCTTTAGTTTCTTAATATTATACAATGCAAACTGTCCAGTATTTCTTGAAAAGAAATAATTTTGCATCAAAGTCTATTTTAATTCATAAAAACTGTTATTTTTTTAATAATCAGAGATTGTTACGTCTGCCTTTTTGACAACCTGGAAGTGTCATTCTGAAAAAGCAGGTGTTGGCCCTCTTCTGGTGAATGCAGTAAACTTTTGATAACATAAAAGGCTGCTGAGGATGATCATGTGTGTTATAATGGTCTTTTTTTCCCCCCTCTTTTTTTTTTTTAAATCTGAAACAAAATCTGTAGATTCAGGAGAATCAGCTGCAACAACCATTTCTGGTAAGAAAATCAGGACTTCACTAATTTCTGCAATGTTTTTTATTTCCTGTTAGATAAATCTTCTGCTTTTATTTGAGGTAATACAGAAAAGTTTTAATGTGAGTTCCAACATTCAGTGTTTTCATTGTTTATTTTTTGAAGAGAAAATTAATTGTTTCATTCTATTTTGTAATGAAATAGCTTACCTTGTACGTGAAAACCAGTTGCTTTCTTGATTAATGTATAGTACATATAGTACTCTGGATAGAAAAAATAATAGACAGAAACACACATTATTTTGTTCTTTTGCAGATACAGTCTTTCTTTGGCTATGCTTCATGTTTAGCAACTGCAACTAATTCAGTATTTCTTGTAGTATACACCAAGCCAAATAATACAGATGAAAGCAGCACTTAGTTTTCACTCCAATTCCTCATATTTTGACTGCATGATAGTTGTATTAGAAAATTAGTTGTCTTCAGGGTTTTTACTTAAGAACCAAATAGGCATTTACACTGCCTATGGAATTGAGGGCACTACTGAAAATGCTCAGAATAGCTAGCCTAGTTGAAGTAAATGTATCAGAAAGAAAAGTTACTTTTCTCTTTTTATGGAAATGCAGTAGATTGCTTTTTTTTTCCTTGATATGCAACTATCTATACAGAGGCCCCAACTTGTCTTTACTTCTTCTAATGACAGTGATGCTTTTAGTAACGAAGTTTGGATAGTATAAAGTTCTTCTGTTGTGAAGCTGCTCTGGCCCATGTAAAAAAAGTCACTGTCATATGGGAATGATGCAAAGTGGTCCTCTAACCATTTTGTGTTTCTGTGTTGACACTTAAGATATGCTCACTAAGCACATCCTTCTGTAGATTTTTTCTATTGTCTTAATATTTTTCCCTTTCTTTCGATGTAGCTGAAAAAAACTTTGTATCATTATTTTATTTATGTATGGTAACTGACAGAAGTATTGTATTTGGAGAGACAGTTTGCCAAAACCAATGTGTCATCTCTGCTTATGAATGTTGTGAGTTCATGCAGGAAAAGGCCCTTGAAATTAAACAGTTGTTGCAATTGGATATGCAAAATTCATCTGCATCTTCTAAAGGAATAAAATCAATAAAAGGAACATTTCGATTATCAACTGTTTTCTGTTCAGATACTCAGGTTTTTTAAATAATGTGATCATTATTTCAATTATAGTATTGAAATAATGTGAATATTCTTAACAAGCTTTGTTTTGTTCTTAAAATGGAACTTAGATAAATAATATTCAGTTTGTGTTCAACATTATGCATACTTGATCTTTTTTTCTCAAAAATTAATAAACCTAAAATACTTTATTAATACAGTTTTTTACTTCTTTATCTTTTTTTCCCCCAGAATCCTCTGTTGTTACTTTTGTCACCTATCCTATTAATCCTTCAGGCAAGATGTTATTAATGCTTCTTTTATTTAGATTTTGTTAGATTTAGAATTTTTGGCTTTTTTACATTTTTATTGATTTTACTGTTTTGCATTTTTCTACTTCAGATATGTCTTCAGAGGAGACTACACAAAGTGCAGGTGAGAATTTGCATGAAGAGAGTAAGGTTTCAAGGGAGATGTTTGTTGCATTCATGTTTTTGGTTGTTGGGTTTTTTTTAATAACTGGGATTTGTTTAGTCCAAATTATTTTCTTTACATGATCTTTACATTTGTCTTTATCTGCAATCTGTATTTTAAGTCCACATGGGTAGGGCTCTGAGGTGCATTTAACTGACACTGAACTGTTGACCTTTCTTTTTTGTTCAAGATGGCTTCCCAAAGCCCAAATTGGACGTCTTTATTTTTTAACAAGTGTATAGTTTTTTGATATATCTACAGATAGAGTGTTTTCTGTGCTTTCTGACACTATTTAAAGTATTTTTCAGAAGTAAAATGTGCAGTCCATTCCTTAGAGGCACTTGTATATGTTCTTGCAATGAGTTGCCAAATAGGATCAGTAAAGACTCAGTCAGAAGAAATTGCTACCCCTTTCTTTCCTGATTTTTGCATTTGAAAACAAGGAGTAGGTTCATCCCATGTCAGTACAGGTTCCTCCATGCCTGTGATGTGAGCTAGAGATCCTGCTACTCTTCGCTGCTGATGAAAAGACACATTTTTAGAACATCATTCAATTTAGGCTGAAGAGCCCATGTAAAATGGGATAAATGGGAATCACACTGTAAAACCCCTGCTTTCTCCTCTGAATAATAGAGAGTCTGGAGTCACTTTTTTTTTATGGGGACATAAACAAGTGATTGGATGGATCTTACTCTGATTGCTGCTTTTGTATTTCTCATGCTGCAAGTAACTTAATCCCCTTATAAATCGTCATATATTTACACTTCCCCTAGGAAGATGGAGTCCAAAGTAAAAATAAGAAAGCTTATTTTTGTGACATGTATTTCATAGGCTTTTGCAGTTAAAATGTGAAAACTTCAAACTTTTTTTAGTTTCTTTTTTTTTTTTAACAGAAACTCTTCGAATCACTGATTATTACTCCACCACAACACCAGGTAGGATTCCTGTATCACCACTGCTCTTCTTTTGTGCTTCTCAAAATTTCGGTTTGCGTTGAGTTCAGGAAGTCTACTCCCAAACATTTTTAATAGGATCTTTTTTCTTGGTATTGTAGTGTGTCATATTACCAGTCTGCCTTACTTCACATTGAACTCCAGTCTGTCAGAAGGACTAATTCTAGAATGCTTGTCTAGATGGCTGCATATAGAAGAGTTTGGTTATTTTGTAAGTCAAATCAGCAGGCTACCATGAAGATGTAAGAACCACAATCTCGGGGACCACATTTGCTTAAAAAAAAAATCCTCATGCTTTTTACTAGATAGAAGCAAACTGAATAAAGTCATGATGTTTGACCTCAGGGCAGGAAAAGTAGGACCAGGAGTAGATTGAATTTAATTTTTTAATTATCCATGTAGGAGGTGGGTAGACCCACTAGAATGTATTTACCCTGAATTAGTGCAAGTGAAAGAGGAACTGGCTTGGAGTTGATACAGGTTTTGTAACTATTTCGTTGCCAACTGCCAACACAAGGAACAGTAAATTTAGGATCATAGAATCATTAGGGTTGGAAAAGACCTCCAAGATCATCAGGTCCAACCATCAAATTTATTGGAATCTACACTGTTGTCTGAAAAACTATTTTTTTCTAATAATTTGAATATTACCACCAGCTTACAATTCTTATCCTCTGATGGCTGTTTATTGATGGTGACAAAATTGATGAAGCATAAAATTTTAACAGTTAAATGTTTGTACAACAGAAGAAGTGTAAAAAAATATTTCCCATCTCATTTGGTATTAATTAATGATAACAGCAGAGAAAATAGCATTTGTTTTTCCATTAGTGGGGGCCAATCTGTCTGCTTAAGTAAGGAAAGTTTGCTGCCATGTTGCTTTTATAAAAAAGTGTGGGAATTTTATCTTGGATGCAAATAACTTTCTGGTCCTTTGTTTTGATATTACACAACAGAGTCATCTGTTTACAGTACCTTTGATTTAGGATCAGTGTTATTTCTTAGCAGTCTAGGTAGTATTAAAAATATGGAAATTATGGAGCAGCCAAAAGGTTGCTGTAACTAAACAAAGGCACATTCTACTAGATGAGAGCATACATGTTTGTTGTCATCATAGTTGCATTCTATCAGGTAGAACAGTTTTAGCTTCATGCTATCATAAGTAGCCATAGCAGGATCCTCACAATCAGAAAATGTGCTGCCTAGTGATTGAATTCTCTGATATTTGAAGAGCTTATTAATACGTTGATTTCTGTTTCTATTTGGATTTAAAAAATAAAATTAAAAAAAAATGAAAAAAATGAGACCACTTGCATGTTAGTCTTTTGTGGAAACTGATACAGAAAATTATTCAAAATTAATTAGTCAAAACCAGCATGTTTCTGAATACCAGGTCTTGAAAAATGTCTTGATAAGTGCTCTAAAGGAATGAAACCTAGTATGTCAAATATTTCTAAAAGGTAAAGACATTTACATTTAAAACATTAAATGATTGTAAATGCGTGTGTCAATATTGGATTTATGTTCAACTTTTTTGCTCATTAGTTGTTTTTTCCTCTCCCAAAAAAAACTACAGCGGGCGAAACCATTGTATGCAACATAACACATGTCTGTAATTATTCAGGTTAGTGGTTTTCTTTTTCCTTTTATTCTTACAGAAAATATGTCCAATTATTTTATATTCTGAATAATGAAGCAACTTTTAATTCCCATGTAAAAGCTAGGTCTGTAATAATTTTTCTTGTGCATTTAGAGAGATTTTGTATAATTTCTAAAAATACCAAATGTGTTTTTTTTTTTCTTTTACAGGAACATGTAGTCTATTATTTCTGATTCTTGTTTTCTTATCGCACACAATTGCAGATAAGAATTACAAACCTGAGAAAAAAAGAAACTAGTATGCTATGGTAGATGCTAATGTCTGCCACACTGAGTCTAACTCTGTCAGGAATAGAAGTTGAAATACTGTTTAGGAGAATTATTTTAAGAGTCTACTTTTATTTTAAAAGACTCATGTGACAGAACAGAGAAAGGGAAATGGAAATGGCAGTCATATTCCCTTTGTGTGTACTAAAAAAAAATAGTAAAAGATGAACAGCTTCTATGAGACATACTTAAGAAAATGAAGTCACTTCTGCCAAGTAGCCATATGCTGAGTGCTTTATAGATTAGACTATCTGCTCCCCCCTTCCTGTAGATTTTCCCTAGTGTTTGACACAGTAAACTCCTACATGATTTGGGTGATGTCATATGTGCATTCCTGTTTACTGTTTTTTCTCTACAGTCTGCACTTAATGTGTGGATGCAGGAAGAAAGTGTTGTAGGAGTTCCTCTTTGTCTCCAAAATTGACCTATGAGCTCTCAAGGACTGTTGAGTGATGGTTTGAATTATGGTATCCTGAAAGTTCTTTAATTCCCAAGGGAGTGATTTTTAAAGTATCACTTTGCCTTTATCCACACTTTTTATTCTCACTGTGGGAGTTGGAGTTGCATTAATAGTAATGTACAGTGCAGTTTTTCTGTTTTGGGGAAAAGAATTGCTAGAAGGAATTTAGGGACAGCCAGCAAAATTAAATATACAGAAAATAAATAGCTATTGGACTACCTAATTTGTTGAAATAGTAAGTGAAGAGATGGAAGAACAACTGCAAAAATATAGAAGCTAGTTCTTATTTCCCTTGTATCGTAACACAAGACAGTAAATTTTTAAATTCTCAAGTTTACATCATGGGTTTTAGCATTGATTTTCTTAACTCTTTTTGCTTTTGGTTTTAGTGTTCTATGTGGGCAAGGTAAAACTTAAGGCAAGTGAAGAAAGTAATACGTCACTAAGTGTAGAAATTGTAAGTATTCTTTCTTTTAAAACTTTATTGTACAGAAGGTTGAAATTAAATTTTGTCTACATTTAAGATACTCTTACCTTTACATGATTCTTACTGTGTTTGCAGTACAAGGTACTATTTGCAGCGGATGGATCTATTCTCTCTTAAACAGCTGCTTTGCAACTAAATGTTAGAATTCCATCTAAGTAAACTTCCTACAGTAAGGAATTTCCTGTATTCTTTGTATAGCCACTGAAAGAGGGGGAAGCTGTGGGAAATCTGGACAGAGGAACTGCCTGATTAAGAATCTACATTTCGGCATACAGGATCTTCCTTTGCAGATTAATTTAGGCACCTGCCTTTAGAAGGCAAGCATCATTAGATGGCAACAGTGTGGGCATAATTAAAATTAGATTGCGTCCTGGAAATAATGCATGTTGAGACTCTCATAAATAGTTTTATGCTTTTTTGCATATTTTTTATTATGCTTTTGCATAATCTTTCTATGCTTTTTGGCACGTGGTTAATCAGTTATTAATTTTGTGGTAGGCCTATGTGACATGAGTGTGTCTACTTACACAAGACAACAGAGGTTTAAGAAGACAGTATCATGGAAAGCAAGGACCATATAGATGGAGCACTGAATTTGAGCAGGGATATACCCCTGGCAAAGGCCACCCCTACACTGCGTTGTGTTTGAGCGGTGATAGTGCCCTGAAACTGTCCTGGGGTATTAACATGATGCCCACAGCTACTAGAAAAATTGGTGTACATCTCTTGAAACTCTTTTTTTAGGATACTATTTCTTAGGTAAAGCCAATAGCATGTATGTTAGATGATGCTTTTCCTCAAGGTGTTTGCTGCTTGCATGAAATGTTAAAATAACTAGTAATGGTGGTAAGCAGAAGAGCATAGGAAGCAGATCTGTAAAGGGTCTTTAGATAAACCTTAGTGTATCCCCAGGCCCTAATGCTATACAATATATATTTTGCTCAGTTCTATTATGTCTTTCACTTCAGTTCATGACTTCTTACTCCCAGTATTCTGCCCTCTGTCTGTTATGGAGCTTGTCACATTGTTGCACTTATAGTTACAAAGTTCATTCAGTGTCTGGTCTAAGCTGTCTTTGTTGCAAACTAAGCCAAATTCCTCTTTTTCCAATATGAGATATGGTGGAGTCACTATTGTATTGCCCATATCTTTCAAAAATCAGATCTTATTTTTTGCTCTATACTAGATCAACAATTCCTTTCATAAGTTGTGACAACAATGCTATGATAAATATTTGTTGCAGTGTACTCATGAGGAAACACACTTCTTATATTTGTAATTTCAGCCTATTAAAATGTGTGAAATGCACATTTTTCTTTTAAGGCTAAAAGTTATTGGTTGTACTTACCCTTAGAATCTTTCTTTCTAACAGATTAACAACATAACCACCAGCAGTCAAGTTAGAAAATTAATTGCAATTCCAGCGTCTGCCCCCCAAGAATTGAGGTAAATAATTTTGAATAAGGATTGAAATCTTTGTTATATTTGAAAAAGATGAAGTGAGACCTACCATGTGTTGCGCAGACTGTGTTATTCCTGCACTTTAAAAACTTCAGGAGTTGTAAGTTACTGCTCTTTAACATAAAGCTCATATTGGTTAGAATAGTCTTAGTTTATGTACCACTGGAGTTCTTTTAAAAAAATGGTACACTTACTGATTTCCTTTTAGATTCTTCTGGTTCCTTGGGGCTCAACAAGGCCTGAAGTCCTTCTTGTTTATATGCTGCTGATCTTAGTAATACTAGTAGTAGTAATAATAATACCACCTGAGAACATGAGTTGTGGATTGTTGAGAATGCCAGTCTGGCTGCTGCTCTCCATTTATACAAATAAATGGTTTGTATAATTTCAGGATAGGTCTGTCTGGTAGGAAGTTATGAAGAGAACTTTCACAACTGCATGTTCTCTAATAAATATTCTTGAAGTCATATCTATGTTTTTATTTTGGTGTAGCTTTTTCTTTCACAATCTTTGTAAGGAGGGGTTTGAATGAATGAATATTTACTACTATTGCCAAAACTTGTCCCGAAAATCAGAAAGATGTAATTGGCCAACAGATCTTGTTTGTAGAATAAATCCATATTTCTTACTCGTTCTATTTCTATGGCTTTGAGCATAGATTTAGAATTCTGTTCCAAATGCTTGCTTGCCAAAAGGCAACATTAAAATCTATCTTTTTCTCTTTTAAATAACTTTTACAATGGGTTCATGTTAAAATATGATGACAGAAGTTTGTGTAGTCGACTTTTAAAATGTTTAATGCTTTGAAAAGTGGTTTTACAGTATTAGAACTGGCATGACTTTAAAAAATCACTGATCAACTGCAAAAATATCTTATTTCTGTGTAATTTATTTTTTTTATTGTAATGTTGTAATTGTTTTTTAGAAACATAACTAAAAATCCTCCATAATGGTAACATTTTATTTTAAAGCATTTCAGAGTTCAACAAAACCTTGCAAGCAGTAAGTGAGGTAAGACTACTGATTGTTGTTACTGCTCGGAAAACCTTTTTCCAACTTACTTCTGACAAAGTATCACTCCTGCTTTCTCTTGATAAAACAACTTTTGTCTGTTATCATTTGTCGTTACAGTCCTCTGTTATGGAATGCAGTGCAGAAAACCAGAGGTTTGTTATTAAATTTTTAAAGATTAAATGTTTAAAAGCTAGTATATTGTCTTGTGATATATGCAGTATGCATAGCTCTGTAACAGAAGAAAAAACAATCTTTCTAAGAATTTAAGCTTAAAAAACAGGCTGAAGAAATATTTGTAGCTTAACAAATTCTGATTTCATTATTCTCCTAGCAATAGTGATTTTTAAAAAACTTTTTAGAGTTTGTTGAGGTTTTTCTAACCAAACTGTGTTGCTTTCATTAATCTTCTGCTGAAGCACAGGCTTGCATGCCATGTTCTTCTGCATCTCAGTATTAGCTGAACCTTGTAGCAACTGGGAGCACCAGATTTCCAGAACTTGTGAATACAATGCAATCTTTATGACTACATTATTATCTTTACAAAATTATCAACTCTTTAACAGCTAACATTGATTAGGGAGGATCCCATTTTTAAGAATCAACAGTGTCTGTAAAGATAAGGGATAATAAGCTGACACAAACTGATGTATTACTCTTCTAATTAGCCTGCCATAGTGATTTATTGCATTACAAATATGCCCAAATCTGACAGAGCCTAGGAAAAATGTGCTTTCACCTTTAGCATTTGGGCTAATGTGCTTTCACTTATTATTTGATGTTAGTTTCACGTGTTTTAAAGATGAGGCAGCTCTGTTTCTTGAGTCTGAAGCTTTTTCTTCTCATTATAGTATACACTGCAATTTCATAATGAAGCTGGCAGAGAGAGAGAATATAAGCAGTTTAACAAACAAGGCAAAAATAAGCCAGCTTGGTAAGTCATGTTTTAAACACAGTCTCATCACAATTTTATGTCTTTACATGTGACTTCCAGGTAGCTAAAAGAAAATATTGTTACTTATTTCTAGACAAAAATATTTTTGTTGTTGAACAATATAAATACATAAAAATGCAGCCTTCTGATTTTTGGGTGGGTGGGTGATAGAAATAACTTCTTAAAAAATTTGGTATGAAATTACTGACTACTTTAATAAAGCACATTTTTGAAAGGATTGGGTGTAAAATTAGCTGAGAACATAAATGTGTTGCCAAAATGATGATTAAAAGGTTTGTTAAGTAGCCAAGTTTTCTTAGTGATATTGTGATAGTATGGAGTAGTGGTTCATACCATTTGTCTCTGTTTCAAAAACTGTATCTTTATATTTTTGTTTGTTTACAATAACAAAAAGAGAAATCTGAACTTGTCAGGCTTTGAGCAAAAATCTGGGGGTATGGCAATATTCTGACTGTCAAGATTTCTTTTGTTTTGCAAAAGTAATTTCAGAAAAAATCAAAATAAATTATGCAGTAAATACTGTTGTTTACATACATAATACAAAGGGTTAAATATTTTACTTAACAATATTAGTAAGTGTTATGCTTCAGGATAAACTAGGTTAATGCTTCTTTGTCACATCAGATCAGTGCTGCTGTTCATCACCAAAGTATTGTTCCTTGACTGCTGAAGAATTACAAATGTAGTAAGTATAAACACAAAATTTGACTTTCTTATTTCCTAAATTTCCTAATACATTACTACAGTCATCTTCCATGCTGCACTGTAATAGCCAGGAAGGACTCCTCAAGAAAGAGCTGACAGTCATTTTCCTGTATAGCTCCTTCTCCATTCCTCCCTCTTTCCCCCCTTTCCCTTCTTTTCCTTTTGTGTTCAACATCAGGTCACCTTCAGAACAGGCAGGAAGGGCAGTGGTAGTATTTAGGAACTTGCTAGTTAACAACTACAGCAAAATAGAATGTCAGAACCCTGAAAATGTTAGAGCATGAAACATCCAAGCTGATTGTTTTTTAAATATACCTTATTAGTATGTCCATATAATTCATATATATAACTTATTTTCTTTAAAATAGAAACAATGTTAAAATTAACATGCATTTTTGTGCTTTTTTTTTTCTTTTACAGTACTATACAAGTACCACCTCATTCTATATGGGTTCCTTTCCCTCATTCTCCTTCTCTCTCTAAAAAGACATCCCCCAAATCTAATACCTTTATTTCCTCCACAATGCTTTCTGCTAAACAAAGCCCCACAATTATACCACTGATCACACCATTCACAGAAACTCCTTTTTCTGGACCACTCTCCACATCTCCCACTACAAATCCTCTTGCTGAAACTTCTATGTCTTCCACCATTGTTACCACTACACATTCCTTTTCTGAGTCTGTTGCTCAACCTACCACGCCAACTTTTTCTTCTGTAGCTTCTAATAAATCTGCCACTAGTTCCACACCTGCAACAAAATCTGTCACTAATGCTGCTTTCTCAATTAAACCTAATGCTGCAAACCTTAGCAAGCCTTTTACAATACTTTCTCCTTCTGTAGGTTTCACTAAACATTCTGCACTTTCCTCTTCTGAGCTTCCCCACAAACTTCCAATTGTAACTCGCCACTCTGAGACTATCACCAAATCTGTTGCACAAATTCCTCCTGCTACAACTCAGCTTATATCTGGTAACAAAAATATTAGTACAGTACCTATTCTTCCCTTTACTCCTTTCACAATGTCTTTGACCCCTACTGTTAGTCCTGTCAACCATTCTGTCTCAGCTTCTCGTCCTCATTCTACTGTTGATGGCCATGGGAGCACAGGTAAATATGACAAGTAAATTATTTTTTTTTTTTAATTTTAATGCAATGTACTGGATTTGCTTTTGAACTTTATTAAACAAGGTTATATATAGGTGAGGTGACCTGGCAGTTACTGTGAATACTTTGGATGTGAGTGTTGATCTGCTGGAGTGTAGGAAGGCTATGCTGAGGGATCTGGACAGGGTAAATTGATGGATCAAAGCAAATTTTATGAAGTTCAACAAGGCCATGTGCTGAGTCCTGCACTTGGTTCACAACAACTCCATGCAACACTCCAGACTTAGAGAAGAGTGTCTGGAACGCTGCCCAGCAGAAAAAGACCTGGCAGTGTTGGTCAACAGTGACTCAGCATGAGCCAGTGTGTGCCCAGGTGGCCAAGAAGGCCAGTGGCATCCTGGCTTGTGTCAAAAATAGCATGGCAGGCAGGGAAGTGATTTTCCCTCTGTACTTGGCACTGGTGAGGCTGCACCTCGAATCCTGTGTTCAGTTTTGGACCCCTCACTTCAAGAAAGACATGCTTGAAGTGCCTGAGTGTGTCCAGAGAAGGGCAACAAAACTGGTGAAGTGTCTGGAGCACAAGTCTTATGAGAAGCGGCTGAAGGAGCTGGGGATATTTAACCTGGAGGAGACTCAGGAGAGACCTTATTGCTCTCTACAACTACCTGAAAGAGGGTGTAGCCAGGTTGGGGGTCTGTCTCTTCTCCCAGGCAACCAGCAACAGGATGAGAGGAGATAGCCTCAAGGTGCACCAGGGGATGTTCAGGTTGGACATCAGGAAGAATTTCTTCACAGGAAAGGTTGTTAAGCATTGGAATGGGCTGCCAAGGGATGTGGTGGAGTCACCATCCCTGGAAATGTTCAAGAAATGAGCAGACGTGGCACTTGGTGCTACAGTTTAGTTGACAGGGTGTGACTGTTGGTAAAATGCTGGACTTGATGGTCTTGGAGGTCTTAAGGTCATCCTTAAAATACTAGTATTGATTAGGAATATTCTTAGTGGCTATGTATTTTCATATTAAGATTGTACACATCTTTACAAGCTTCTTTTTGAATTTCTGACATCTTGGTTTTATTCTACTTTCAGGCATCAAGTGGCTAAAAATCCAAAATAATAGGTTATTTAATATCACTAATGGTCTGATGTGAGGATCTTTGCAATCAATAAAATGTGTAATTAATACTGGCAATTTGAAACCTTACCTTATATTTTTATGAGATTTAAATTATTGCTGTCTGCAAAGTATCTGACAGGGAGAAAAAAGGATTCTGTCTCACATAACTCGTTGAGAGACCTTACAAGCTGTGATAGGTTTGTTAATCACAGAATCACAGAATATGCTGAGTTGGAAGGGACCCACAAGGATCATTAAGTCCAACTTCTGACCCTGCACAGGGCACCCCAAGAATCACATCATGTGTCTGAGAGTATTGTCCAAATGTTTCTTGAACTCTATCGGGCTTGGTGCTGTGATCACTTCCCTGGGGAGCCTGTTCCAGTGCCCAACCACCCTCTGGGTGAAGAATACCCAACCTAAATGTCCCCTGACACAACTTCAGGCCATTCCTTCTGATTCTGTCACTGGTCACCATAGAGAAGAAAGAGAGCACTGTCTGCCCCTCCTCTTTCCCTCACAGGGAAGTTGCAGACTGCGATGAGGTCTCCCCTCACTCTCCTCTTCTCCAGGCTGAGAACTTAACTTTTCTGCTTCTCAAAGCTTATTTCATTTGCTGAACATAGTGTTTAACTAAGTGCACACCTTTTCTTTTGTCACAGGAAAAACACCTACCACAAATACAACTTCTGTATCCACCACCATTAGTGTCACCACAGCTGAGCAAATCGTGTCCAAAATAGAAAATGATTTAGCAGCTGGAAAAGTAGAGCCAAAAGATGTAGAAAGGATGGTTAATGAGGTTAGCAGTGTCCTGACTGCTTCTCAGCCGTTACCACCCCGAATTTCTAAAAGGTATGTCACTTTGGCAGTAGATTAAAGATGTGTTGTATTAACTGTCTTGATAAATTAGCTTCAGCAAGTTTCATTTTTTAATAATCATAATCCAAAAGAATATTTCTTGTTCTTTAATGTACTTACAAAATGGAAGGACTGTCATTCTAAGGTTATCAGCTCTACTATAATGTATTGCCATGGAAAACTGTATTTCTTTTTGTGTTGACTCCATAATAAGTGAGCAGAGTCAGCTATATTTTACACTACACTTGGATTGTTGTTCCATAACCACAACTTGCCTGAGAATTTTCTGTGTATGTGCTTGGTAATACTAAGTGTACTTTTTCTTAACAGAATTATAAAACTGGTGGATTATATTGGCTTGAAATTGAAGCTTTCAGCATCATCTGCTGAATTTGTCTCCCCTTCCTTGGCTCTGGCAGTTGTCAAAACCAACAGCATCCGCTCCAACGAAATGTCTTTTGCTGTCCAGGACTCAGCTGATCTCCAGGTTAAACACTGATAATTCTAAATATTTACAAACTGTCAAAGATTTATTTTTAAGTATTTATGGTTTTATATTTATATGAAAGCGAGTTTGTTCTGTGTTTATGTCACAGTTTCAGGATCTTTTATTTGTGTTCATTTCAGAGAAAAAATATTTTATTTTTTAAGCCCTCCATAGTTTTTCCTTTCTATTGTGTAAATAGGTGTAGGAGAGCAACTGACTTAGCAGAAATTGGCATAACTAATAAACTGTTAGAAAGGGTGCAACCAGAATGGACAGAGTGCTTGGCAGAATAACTTTGCCTCAAAAACCTGGAATCATGAGTCATTCGTTCAGCCACCATGATAGTGATGACATTTGTCAAGGAGTGCCAGATGTCTTCATCTGGTAGAAGGAGATTAATTGTGGAGAGTTCCAGGAAAGAACTATTATGTATGTTGTTTGAATAATGAATGATACTGGGACATTTGTCACTTATGACTAGTTGGTCTCACCAAGAAAGAAGTGCTTAGAAAGTTTGAATCCACTTTGTCTCATTCAAAACCTTCTTCCTGGTTGAAGAATTAATAGTTTGGACAATACTAGCCTTGGAGGCTTAAGCAAGAAGAGATGGAAAGTTTTGCACAAATTCTGGCACATCCTGCCTCCTCAGAGATGGAAATAGCTTAATGTAGTGTGAGCTATAATTAGTGCTGGATCACAGTGCTTTTCTGTGATACTGAAAGTGGTATAAAATGTTAACATTTAGAGTTCTTTTCTATTTCTTAGCAATATGTAGTGCACGAATGTGAGATGACTAGGAGGTGGTATTGCTGAAATACAGCAACAGATAGTTGCTAAGTAATGATTTTTTTAAAATTTCATGGCACTGGCAATGACATAGAGAATATTTGCAATAAGTATCATCTACTTCAAACTAGGAATGTTTTTGTAGAATTGATTTAGGATTTCTTTGGTGGTTGTCTAAACCAGTGATCTTTGGTGGTTGTCTAAACCAGTGATCTGTGAAGTGGGATTTGAGTACCCCAGGGTGTGCACACAACAGTCCATTGCAGTGTGGGAAGAAAATGTTATTTATATGAATAATAAAAAAATATATTTTTAAAAATAATGTTTAATCTCATTTTAATTTTTTTAATATATTTTATAACTTGTGTAATATATTAGTACAGTAGTACATACATATAACTTATGGGTAGTTATATACTGGGGCTCATACTCAAAAAAATTTAGGGGATGCATGATCACAAGCATTTGAAGTCCACTTCTCCGAACAGAAGAGTTAAATCACACTGTTAGGGCACTGTGGGGAGTTCACACTGTTACTCCTATTACAGCAATTCTCTGAATTCTCAGATAATTTCTTTCTTCACTTCTACTGATGTTTCATATCTGTCAGGAACTCTGAGGTTGATGGTATTTGTGACTAATGTGCGACAAGAGAATGCTGAGAGATTTTGTACTAAACAAAGCTCTCTGGCCTCTAAGTACAGCATGCAAAACTGGGTGAAAGTTCAGATCTTTTTTGTATAATGTTAGATCACTAAGCAATTCAGAAATCTGAATTATAGTTTATCCAGGGGTTATTTTGTCATTTTTGCCAGATGATCAAAAAGTTAGGTTTTACATCCTTAGATTCCACTTACTCTACTGTACTTAAAAACTTACTGACAAACAATAGCTATTTACACTTTTTCTGAATTCTTACATACTTCCTATGGGGTATAAAAATTCTTTGCCTTTGCGGGCTTCCACGCTGTGAAATGCTGATCTCCCTACACAATTACATAGGCCTACCTGGGTTGTTGCTCTTCACTTTTTTCAAATCAATACTATCCACTGCAGTGGTGTGTTCTGTCCCTGTAAGCAAGTGGGTAAAGCCAGATTATTTTCAATGGTAGGCAGACCTGAAATGGGATGCATTCTTTTCAGTCCTGTAGATGCTATTTATGCCTTGGAGCAGGAGAGTAATGAGAGCAGCAGTGAGTTTGTGACAATGATTAGAGAGATACATATTTGGAAATTTTAAAGTGAAAATAAGTCATAATTTATTTATTTGGAGACTGAAATGAAGCATAATTCTGGCATTTATTTTTCAGGTCTCTCTAGGAGCTCAGGCCATTAATGATTTAAATAATCTTGGATCAATTACACTTCCTTCATCACTGCTGACAAATTTACCCACTGAAGAATTGGACTTGGCTTCTAGAATTATATTCAACTTCTTTAAAAAGACCACTGTGTTCCAGGTATTTTTTTGGTCCTTTGTAACTAAGGGTTTCAAACTCACGCCTAGTGCAAAATAAAATATGAATAGATTTTTTCCACACAAAACACATTTTAAAAGTTCTGATTTAAAAAGTAATTGTTTTTTGTCCAGAGCTTACTCTGCATAGTAACCCAGTTTGTGGGTGCTGTACTCTAGTATTGCTTCCTTTAAGATTTTAAAACTGGATTTTTTTTGTCGTTCCAGGATCTGTCCTTGAAGAATGCATCTTTAATCAGCAATGTTATATCATCAAGTGTTGCCAATCTCACAATTCGCAACTCAAAGGCAAATGTTACTGTCACTTTACAGAATATCAAGCCTAATCAGGTATGATTTACATTTTGGCAGACTTAAAGTACAATTTCATTGCCTCCACTGAAGCTGTTGTAGAGGAAGAAGGGTACTAAGAATACATATCAGTAGGTTTTTCTTTATTAGTGTGGACATTTCATCTTCATCCGGACAGTTAAAATCATTCGTCTTTGCTTATTTACTACTGGTATAAATTTTGGTTCTCAAATTATTTCAGGCAATTTTGTTCTATCACCCAATCATCCAGCTTTTATCCTTTTTGCTTACCCTTCTGTTTTATTCTACAAAGAATAAAAACTCTTAGATGGAAAACCCTGGGTTTCTTTGGAAGATGCTGCAGTCATGACAACTGTAGGTTCTGCATGGCCAGAAAATAATACAAATTTTTTTCTTAGGGGAACTGAAACACAAGGTTGTGTCATCTGGAAGTATTAGGACACATACACACCATCTCTTTCTTAAATTAGCATCAAGGATTAAAGTCTTCTATCCCAAATCTTAACAGAGTTTAAAATACTAAATTATTATAAACTGAAAAATGTAGGGATTCCACTAATGCACTTGATGCTTCTTTCAGGAGCTGGCTTAGTGTAGTGTTTACTCATATAGTTTTGAGACATAACCATAGAAGTATTAGTATTTATAGCAGAATAGTAAATTTCTTTCTACTATTTTTAGAATTCCCATGAGTGGAGGGAAATCTATATGTAAACATTTAACAACACAGTAATAGAACGTGATCAAATTTTTGCAAATGCAAAGGTTTTTCCTTTTATGTGGGGTCATGCCCTCAATACTTACAAAATCAAGAAGGATGAGAAATTCCAAGAATTTGTGTAGTGTGGGAAGACAATGAAAGAGCATTCAGAATGTTCTACCAGGAACAGAATCTTCGCATAAGCATGAGAGCTAGTTCCCATATGGTGACTTCAAATTTGTTCAGCATATTTTTGCCTGCACTTTGCAATATTAATCCATTCTATGCACCTAAATTAATTTTGTGTTCATGTAAAACAGACATATTTCCTGTATACAATATTTATTCTTGCCTGCATTTTGTAGATAATTCATAAATCATTTGATCCTAAACTCATAGTTTGTAATTTTTTTTCCTTTTTACCTCCTGAACAGGATAATTCAACAGTTAGATGTGTTTTTTGGGACTTTAATAAAAATGGTAAGTACTGTAGATCACCCAAGATACTGTGTTGTTTTAGCTATGTTAACCCATGTTAATATAAATAAAACCTTTTATGAATAACAAAACTTCTTTCTTTAACAGGTGGACATGGAGGCTGGTCACATGAAGGTTGCATAGTTAAAGAAAGCAGAGTAAATGAAACAGTCTGTTCATGCAACCACCTCACAAGTTTTGCCGTTTTGATGGTAATTATTTTCAAAAATTATACAATTTTACCCTGGTTCAAGAACACATTTAAGCGGGTGCTGTCTTAAGCAAATGAGGACCGAATAAGCACATACTACCTATGAAATAATACTTGGGTTCATTCACTTCAGTGTTAGTACATATTTGGTTAGACACATGCTTCAGCTACTGGTTGAATAGGAACCTGTGAGTTCCACTGGAGTAAAAAAATTCCTAAGTGCTGCAGCTTTTACATTTAGGCAGTTGTTTATGTTCTAGGAAATTAAATTTAGGAGCAATCAAATTTAAACCAAGTTTTTAATCAAATGGGTTTTCACAATCAGAATCACAGAATCATAGAGTAATATCTCGAGTTGGAAGGGACTCATAAAGATCATGGAGTCCAACTCCCTTCTCTTTACAGGACTAGATTGGCTTTTTTGTTTTTCAGTTAACCTTTTATAAAATCCATGATGAAAAGAATGTTTTACTTTTTTTTTTTTTTTTTCAATTGCAGAGGGAAATATGCATTTGGGATTTTTTGACCTTTTTCCATTTAATAAACATGTTCTCTGAAATTAAATTCTGTTTCTGTTTTAGAACTTGTATGGAAGTACTCCTTTGAATCCCACACAAGAATTGGTGCTGACTTTTATATCCTACATAGGCTGTGGCCTCTCTGCAATTTTTCTTTCTGTTACTCTTGTGACCTACATAGCTTTTGAGTAAGTAGCTGTTCAACTAAGCTCCCATTATTCTTCAATTATGATTGATTGTACTCTTCATTGCAAAGTCCTTTCCAACAGTTATGGATTCTGTCTCCATTAATAATGCACAGATTTGGCCAGTTTACCAAGAAGGTGTTGATTCAGTCTTCAGGAATGTTAGTCTTATAAACAAGTGAATTATCATGAAGCTCTATGCAGTCAGAAGTGAAGAAGTAGCACTCTGACATATTTTATAATGGATTATCATAATAGAAGTGTGAAGGAATGTGTTTAACATACAACATATAGAAAGCAGTGCAGAATCATAGCATTTGAAATGCATTTGTATTCTTTGTTTATTCTCTCATTATTCTGTCACTAAAGACTTGTCTCTATCAAAGCTTTAGAAGCCCAGTCAAAAGCCTAATCTAGTATAACGATAAAGAACAGTCACATTTTGGGTTTTGGAAGCACTGTAACAAGAAGTCCAACATACCATGTAAAAAAAATAACCATGGTACTAAACTCAAAGACTCCTAGTTATTATTTGTATTTATGTAACTTTTTCTAAAAAACTTTATCCATACAGGCCTCTAATTTGGAAATATTTTGTAAATTATTCTCTCCATTTATAAATCCAATATATGAAGCATTATATATGAATGAAAACATATTTTTTTTCTAGGCATTTGTGCACTAAGGACTGCAAGAGAGGAAATAAGCCAGGGATCCATGGACAACTGATGTCATGACACTGATTTGCTTTTTTTTAGGAAAATCCGGAGAGACTACCCCTCCAAAATACTTATTCAGCTCTGTGCTGCATTACTTCTGCTCAACTTAGTTTTCCTCCTTGACTCATGGATTGCACTGTATGATACACGAGGCCTATGCATTGCAGTTGCAGTATTTCTTCACTATTTCCTCCTGGTTTCCTTCACCTGGATGGGCCTGGAAGCTTTCCACATGTATCTGGCCCTTGTGAAAGTCTTTAATACCTATGTACGGAAATACATTCTTAAATTCTGTGTTGTTGGCTGGGGTATGTAATTTTTTTCCCTTTTGTATGCTAAGTAGATAATTCCTCTTACCAAGTATATTAGTGAATGTGACAGTTCAGAAATGAAAATTAAGCAATCATTGAATGTTATGACCTTGCAGTGACCAGGTATTCATTATCAGTGAACCTGATCCTGTATGTTCCACCTTACTGAGGTATGGACAGCCTCCCAACTGCAGAACTGAGGCTTCTGCAATGCAAATTGATAATGAATTTTCTTTGTGCTAATACGATAGAAACAATTTTTAATGAGCATACTTCCATTTCCATTTACCAGACAGATGGTGTGAGTTGTATTGGAAGAATAAATGCCAACAAGTATATATATTGCATTTCTGGGATAGCACTGTTGCTAACAAAAAGCAGCAAAACAGATCTAATTGGATAGAGGATGAAGAGCTCCTGGGCCTGATTGTTGTCTCTGGCCATTTGAGTAAACTCGAGTCAAGGCACTAAAATGAATGGAATTGTTTTCTTAGAACATACGTAAGAAAGAAAATCAAGTATCTGGTAATCGATATTTTAAATCAGTTTAATGGCATCTGTTGGCTTATTCAGAAAGTTTTGGAGCTAGATGTGAGGAACTCCTCTTGTTTCTTTGCAAGTTGTTCTCCTGAGCAGTTTGAAAGCTGCAGTTTTTAGATTCTTTCAGACAGCTAGTAGTTAACAGAATTCAACAGGTGAATTTCATAAACAAGTGGTAGATTTCATAGAAAAATATAATTTCAAGTCCTCATAATACTGTCTTTGTCAGGATTTTCACTTTTATGTTTGCTCATAATATTTCAGGGTTACCAGCATTGGTTGTGTCCATTGTGTTGGCAATATCACCGGATAATTATGGACTTATAACCACTGGAAAGGTTTCAATAAATGGACCTGATGAATTGTGAGTTTAAGGGAAGTGCTTTGGGGTGGGGGGAAGGAGGTCCTACAGAATTGGGTTTTCTTTAAAGTAAAGGTGGGGAAGGGAAGGAAGCAGTGGTAGTGCTTTGAAATGATACAGCTCTACAGTATATGGTGTTTTATGGTTATTTCCTGTAGGAAGGCGCATACCCTTTGACTAGAAGAACTTTTCTAAAAAGGCAAAAGTGATTTGCATGTGCAACAAATGACATGTTTATCTCCTGTTTATTTTACTTAATTTCTCTTTCTGATAATGGTTGACAGACTGTTCTTTTGTTCTAGCTGCTGGATTAAAAATAGAATTGTCTTCTATATTACTGCTGTGGGATATTTTTGCCTGATATTCCTGATCAATATCAGCATGTTCATTGTTGTGCTGATCCAGCTCTGTCGTATCAAAAAGAAAAAACAACTCGGTGCTCAAAGGAAAACAAGTATTCAAGACCTTAGGAGTGTTGCTGGCCTTACATTCTTGTTGGGAATTACTTGGGGATTTGCTTTCTTCACAGTAAATGAGGTATTTACTTACCTCTTTACCATTTTCAACACTTTGCAAGGTAAGTTTTATCCTTCATGTGACAGCCACTTGCGTATAATATAACAAACAAAATATTTGGAAATGTCATTTTCTTGATTCAACAATAAAAATTTAACTTTAATATGTACTTGAACATGATAATTATATTAGAGATTATACTGCTTTACCATAATATTATATTGCAGTTTTGTTATGGTAAGGTACAGGAAAGCTAGATAACATTTATAGGTATAGTATATTTATATTTATGAATATTGTAATTTAAAAAGTGTATGCAAACCAGACATCACTAGAAGTGACTGTACCTCTCTAGTCAACAGATCAATTGTGAATACTCAGTTACTGTAAGTGTTCACATTATAATGCAATAAATCTAGTGAAAACTGTATCATTTCTCCACTTCTCCTAAGGCTTAGAGGGGCGGTGTGACATTCAGCAAAGGGCCATTGAGACAGGCAAGGCTGCAACATCTAAACGGTGGCTTAACTCTTAAGCACGGCCTATAGTACTTAAGAACTGTAGGTGCCTACAGTTATCTAAGTATACCTGAATTACTCTGCTGCAGTTTGGATCTGAACTTTTGCTTAAATGGCACTTAGATGACTGGCTGGGTGATTTCCCAGAGAGACTAAAGCAATGAAAATTGTGGTTCAGTGTATATACCTCTACCCTATTTATTGTGTTGATTTTTGAGTAGCTTACCCTTTGGTAACGTGAGGGGCTGGACCCACATTTTCCCAGGTCTTGCACAGGATTGCGTTGAACTAACACAAGACTAGATTCTGTGTGGTCAGAATAATCTGTTACATGAAACTAAGTTCCCTGTTTACCCAGTATCAAGTTAGGTGGTAGGCAAGTTTTGATATTGGAAGTGCATAAATAAAGGTGCATAAATTGTATTAATTGAATTAAGCTTATACTGGTGTTTCAAAACTGTTTCAAAACATTTGAAAGCGGCATAGAACCATTTGGTAAAGAGCAACACTTAGTTACGTTCAAAAACTAATCCTAAAAACCAAAGTTAAGAAAGATACTTTAGCAAAGAAAGATACTTTAGCAAAGAAAGATGTGAGTAATCTTTTCCAGTGGAATTTTATATATTTAATTTGCCGAAAAGCAGTGTAAACATAATGTACATGCGTGTCTACACCAGTCTGATCATTTAGATTTATCTCAAGCTATTTTCTATTCACTGTAAACCTAACCAGTCTGTTCTCAGGGAAATATTGCAGATGGACAATGGTGATGGGCTTTTAAGGAGGGGAAGTTAGATGCTACCCTGTGTCACTTAGTAGAATCAGTTACAGAAGCAGACAAAGAATCTGTAATATGGCACTGGCAAGAGATGGCATGAGCACCATCCCTTCTAGAAAATATTTGACTTTGAAATTGTGGTAAGGGGGTCTCATTGATGAGTATTTTAGATACAAGTTATTTTTCTAGTAACAGGTTAGCTTCTAATAGAAGATATGACAGTGTCACACCATGTGCTGAAAGCTGCACAGCCTGACAGTGTCGTGTCACACCCTCTGTTTGACATTGCTTTGAATTCTTTTCCAAAAGCGTTAAGTAAATTTCAGGATCAACAGAATTTCCCTCTTTTTATTTGATAGAAGGAAACTTTACGTACCTTGTGGATTTGTTAGTTTTGTTGGTTTTGCATTTATGTGTATGATTCCTCTAAGTTATGTATGGAATAAGTACTCTGCAGTGTTTAGAGTTGTAAACTTTTTCACCAAAGATGTCATTACTTTTGATTAGAAATTTAAAAGAAATTAAAGAAAACCAAAACACAGTTCATTAAGAAGTAGTAAAAGCAAATTTTGCAATATTCTCTAATGTTATTGCTTTGCAGGGTTCTTCATTTTTATCTTCTATTGTGTAACAAAGGAGAACGTCCGTAAACAGTGGAGAAGATATCTCTGTTGTGGGAAATTCAGGCTAGCTGAAAACTCTGGTAAATATGATTTTTTGTTTGTTTGTTTGTTTTAGTTCTGAATACTTACACTCAGTGTTAATTCCTAGTATTTTGTAATACTTCAAAAAAAAAAATCAATCATGTTGCTGCAGTTGCAGTTCTAATTTATTATCCAAGGTATAACAAACCTCCCAAATTATAGTTTTTAAGAGTGGTAGGTGATACAGTTCTTACATGCTTCCATATGTTAGATGCCAGATCAGTTATTATTGAGTTGGAATCACCTTTTGGGGGGTATGTGTGTGTGTGTGTGTGTATGTGGAGCAGGGAAGGGATGGGTGAGGTGAGGTGGCATGACAAGACCCTGGAACCCACATGGGAAAGCCGCAGTCAGACACAAACAGCGTGGGAAAACTATAACACACCACACCTCCTGGAGCCCCTAAGCCAGGTTCAGATTGGCAGGGACAGTGAGAACACTGTCCCTCACCCTGGCCTGGGACCCCACAGTGCCCTGTGGGTCAGAGACCCCACCTGGAGGGGGTGGCCGTAGGGACCAGAGCAGATAAAATCAAAGGCATATGTTTGCCACGTGTGACGGCCCTGCCATCTGGACATGTGAGAGCTGGTCTTCCACAAGGTTCCAATGGTAGCCATACGATCTGTCTCTCCCTCTTCTTCTCTCTTCTTGCTCCCTCTGCTTCTCTTTCTTTGCTACTTTCTTGATGCTTTGGGTGGCTTGGAGCTCGAGGGATTGGATTTTGACTTAGATGTGGAGACATTGGATTTTGACTTAAATGGTGTGGAATGGTATGTGGTGGGTCAGTACTGTGGTGGAACATTTTCGCTTAGCTTGTGTGGTGCCCTTTTGAACTTTTGCAAAGTTCCCTTATTTTCTCCCCTAAATTATTAATAAAAAATACCTCTTGGGAACAAGTCTGTAGCTTATTCTCTTGATGCTATCTCGAGGTATTAAAGAACCTTATATATATAATTATATAAAAGTAAAACTCTTAGCTGAGCCTGTGAGCTTGCAGCTCCTGGGGGTGGAGTGTTACATTTTTGGCACATCGAGCAGGGTTTACCTTTAGAGGAAAAGAAGGGGTTTTTTGTTTGGGAATAATTGCAAATTGCAAACAAAGAGACAAAGCATGTCAGTCGCCAGCAGCCACGTGGAAGGTGAAAAGAACCTAAACTGTTCCCCCCTTGCTAAGCTATTAAGAGATTATGAGGCACACCTAAGAAAGAAAGAAAGATGGGCTGAGGAAAACTGGCAAGATCCCAAGTTAGTCTCTAAGAAAATAAAAGAACTGGCAAGACAGAAGAAAAAGAGATGTGGTAAAAAGAAAGACTTTAGTCTGTTCTTTGCTGAGACTTGTGCTAATGGCTCCTCAGAGAGAGAGATTTGTTACTAATCAGCGCAATCAAAAACAAAATGAGTCCTGCTGAGTTAAGAGGGGCTGTGAAAGCTGAGAGTTTAGCTCATCAAAAGGCGGAGATATGGTTGAACGCTGAAAAGAGATTGGTTGAAAATGTGACAAGTTGAACGAGTCCTGTGAGAGAGAAAAAGAGTTGTAGTTGCAAGTTGCCCACCTGAGTGGGGGGATGGAAAGTAACTCAAGCCTGGCTAAGGAGGGAAGATATGTTAACCATAATGCCAAACTTCCCACCCGGGCAGGGCAATGGGGTATGAAATGAAATGCCCTAGCCTGGCTACAGAAGCAGAGAATCGTAACTGTGACATTAAGTCTCTTGGAAGCGAAATCCATTTCTTTGAAGCAGAATTTTGATACAGTAAAGCAAAAGCTCCCCCTCCTACCCAAACTATGTCCGCTTGTGAAGGCTAGATTTGTGTATGAAGGTGAAGATGGATAGGCAGAGCCCATGGTAACAACTAAAAAGATACCTTATTCCCCAACAGAGTTGTTAAAATTGCAAAAGAAATACAGTAAGCATGCAAGAGACAGTGAAACACAGTATATTTGGAGAGTTTCACTCACAGGTGGAAATAAGATAAAACTTTCAGATGAAGAAACATACAGATTCTGGGGCCCAGACGTGTTTCTAACAATGCCTGATGGCAAAAAACCTTATTCCTTACCCAGAGAGCAGCTTATTGAGTAGAAAGACTGGACCCCTTTGAAAGCGGAGAACCTGTCGCTATGCCCACCTCAACACTGAGTAAACTCACTAAAAGCATACAATTGCTTGCCTCCAATTAATACATCGAAGGTGGCTTGTCCCTCACCAGCCCCCTCCTATGTTGTTGCTTGCCAGTCTGGACAAATTTAATCTCCTGCTAGAAGGACTACCTAATTCATCAAAGCTTTATGCCACACAATTGCAAGATCGGCTTAGAGCTGCTTGTGCAGGAGGGCTGCAGGCAGGACCTGGTCTTACATGGGGGGAAATAGCCGAGGACTTAATATATTATAGTAGACAGATAATTAGTGCTGCAAATGAAGTGAAAACTCAAATGACCGTCCGTAGGATGGAGTGAAGGGCAAAGCCTCCGCGATTTAGAGGCTGAAACTGGGAAGGCAAAGTCTCGAAGAGCCTATTGTAGAATGAGGGATTGAAAAAGAGGTTATCCCTTGAGAACTGATGGACAGACAGTCAAGACCAATATTTACAAACGCTTGTAAAAATGTGGAGACAGTCAAATGATAGTCCCAAAAAAGGAAACAATGCTACTTCGGTGCCTGGCAAGTTGGAAGTATCTACAACCTCATTAGTAGAAAAGTTGGGAAACTCCCTGGTAAATGAGCCAGGGGCAACATAACAGAAAGCTCACTGAAAACAAAGGAGATATGGTAATAACCTTTCACCTTGGTCCTTTATGGTCCCCCTGCCACCTTGTCAGTCGATACAGGGGCCCAAATTTCTGCCTTGAATGAAAAAACTGCAAAAAGATGTGGGGTAGTCCCTGACAAAAAACAGATTTATGTTGCTGATGTGGTTGGCTGCAGCAGACGGCTCAAGTGAAATGCTGGTTACTGGGTGATGATTACCCCACTAAGGCAATAATGATATTGGGTCCTTTCCCTAGGAATATTATGGTATTAGACATCCTTAAAAGAAAAGCCTGGCTAGATTCTAAGAGGAATGATTGGAAATTTGGTTCCTCAGCTTTCTATCCCTTGCCTCTAGGAGCCAGAAAAAGAATTGCAAGCCAAATAGGAATTGTTGTATAGGTAGCCACCAATGCCCATGGCAGAGAATACGGAATTGACACCAAGTGGATTGTTCCCTCTTTTTAAGACCGGTCTCAGCAAGACCAAGTTTTCTTTTCTCTCCTCTCATACAAGTGTCGAAAGAGGAAAGGAAGTGCCAACAAGATGTTTTCCGATTTCTGTATTTACCCACACTTGAGAGATCTACAAGCAGGAAATCCTAGAATAATAAAGTCAACTCTAGAAACAGAAAATAGCTGTAACAGAATTAGAGACCGTAAAGTAAAAAGACTAAACGCGTCACCTTTTTGTGTTAGCAAAAAGCAGTCTCTAGCATAAGACCATAATCATTTTGTGCCTTTAAGTTTTGTTTTGCTGTAATGTTTGTGTTTCTTTTCTGAAACAGCAAGTGCAATAGCTCAGAATAACCAAAGTATTGTATACCCGTTCCTACCTCCTCAGAGTGGATAGCCCCTGGAGGGAGGGAGAGAAGGGGATAACAAAGACTGTTGGTGGCAGCAAAAAGTTTTCTCCAGCTGCAAACAGGTGAAGATTTTGAGTTTAGTAAGTTTTTTTGTAAGTTAGACTGAGTTGGTAAGAACAGTTTCCCCTGTGGCAACCAGATTTTTGTGTATTACTGAATATCTCTTTCCCATGATACACCTTGACATTGCCCCTGAAACCTGCTTGGTGGGAAGGATGAGGGTGGTAAAGTAGTAGTCTAGGATATAGGTATTTGGTTTGAGCTAATGCCTAATGTGTTGTTATTAAGTAAGCAAAGATTCTTTAAAGTGCTGTACCTCACCAAAGAAGGATGCTGTCCACAGATACAAGTGGAAGAAGTTCTCTGGCCACTGCAATAACCAGATTCTGAACTCTTTCCCTGGATCCTGATTTGCTGCAGTTCGGGACCCACTGGGTGAGAGATAGTGATTTGCATAGAGCAGAGTTTCTGTATTGATAGAACTCCTAGTTTATAGTTATTGATATAACAACTGCCCACTGTGTGCTTTCTTGCATACTTTCCTCTTTCTCCCGTCCTTTTTCTCCCTCTGTCCACTAGCTTGCACCACGGCTGCCTCTACAAGAATATGAGAAGTGGTTAAACCTGGTCCTAGTGGTTGTTCCAACCCAATGGAGTGGAATGTTAGACATCAGATCAGTAACTCTTGGGTTGGAAGCACCTTGTGGTGGGGTACATGTGTGTGTGTCTGGAGAGGAAAGGGATGGGTCAAACCTCACAGAGGTGGGGTGGTGTCATATCCCTCATGGCAGGCCCCTGGAACCCACATGGGGAAACCCTGGAATAGCTGTCCGTAACAAACAGCCTGGGAAAACTACTTTTATTAACAAAAGGGACAGGAGAAAAAGGAACTACATTTAAATAATTTTAAACATCAAGAATCATTGAATTCTTAGGAGAATATAATTCTGTCTAGAATACTGTGAGAAGAGTGGATAAAGCCTTGCTTTTATTTTAATTCAGTTGCATTATTAACTATATTTTTATATATTGCTTGTATGAGTTGTGCTATTTTCTGTGTCATGTATCTGTTGTAGACTGGAGTAGAACTGCTACTAATGGGTTAAAGAAGCAGACTGTAAATCAAGGAGTATCCAGTTCTTCCAATTCCTTACAATCAAACAGTAACTCCACTAACTCTACAACACTGCTAATGAATAATGATTATTCAGTGCATGCGAATGGAAATGGTAAGTATAATGCCAAGTAATATTTCTCAAGCTATTTTTTCCTTGTCTTGAAACCCGAGTGCTATTCTCTTTTATGCTGATGTAAAAGGAAGTGCTGGCAAAATGTTATTCATAAGTACAGGGTCAGAATATTTCAGGATCTCCTCACAAATAATATCACATCTCCATTTTAGGGAACTACAGGCAAAGTTGTAAAATATCCATTTCTCCTAGTCACTGGGCACTCTTGATTTATATATCATTTAGTGGGTAATATTTGTTATTATAGCAATTACTTGCCAGAAGCTGCTGATAGCACTTTTCTTGTCAGATGAATGCATAACAAAAAAACTTCAAGCACATTTTGAAACAGTTCACATTTTAAACCGTATTAGAACAAATATTGCCTAAAGAAGAAATAAATATAGGATAATAATATTGCTTGAAAGTCTGAAAGAAATCAAGTAGGAGGTAATATGAGAAAGAAAATTAATGGAGTGCTCATATGGAAGCTGCTTATAAGAGAAGTAAGAGAAAATGGAGACTATAACTTATCACCTCAGTGAAGAGAGCACTGCTGAGAGGGCTTCCTCACCGTTTGCTACAGAAAAAACATTGAAATTGAATTTCTCTATAGCCCTTTATTTCCGCTGCGGAGTTTTTAAGGATGTTTTTGCCTAACAGAAACATCTTTGTTGCAAAAAACAACTCTTCAGAAGTAAAATTACCTATCCTTCCTGTTCTGACATAGTACTGTCCTCTGAACTGCTGCCCTCTGCTCTGTTCCTGGTAAGTTGAAAGGCAGGTGTATGTAGCACTCCACTCAATTTCACTTGCAATTTGGTGTGGCTTATTTGTCTATTGAGAAAACTAAATATGAATCACCACTGAAGGTACTTATTAAAAAGTGATCTTTTTTTCAGTGGACATACTCTAGTTTTTCACACTCTTGCTGGGCACATGTCATGCTGCTGATTTGAGCTTTCAGAAAAGACCACCAGTTTTTCAAAGAGAAAAATAACTTAAAAATCTGTAATGGATAAATACTTGAGCAAATCTCAGAGGACATTACTCCTGTGTGCCTGATGTATCTTTCCCAATTGATTAAGAGTTGAGGCTAAGAAGTCATGTCATCAGCTAGAATGTTTATTATGAATTTGTCGGACATGCTCGGAGAGGGGGGGTTGCCCTCAGTTCCTGGTCTATGCTGTCAGAAGACAGCAGATAATCAATGGGATAATCTCAGCAGATAACCTCTCAGATGTATAGAGTAAAAGCTATGGAATTCATATGTGCTGCCCCCTAATAGATTACTGTCCCTTTGAATGTACTAACTGCACATTGAAAAGAAATCAAAATACTTCAGGAAATGGCACTTGGACATGCCCTGAACAGTTTTCCAAACTGAGCTTGTAAAACTAGTTCCTTTTTTTTTTCATACTCGTTTATAAAATCTCTTAATTTGGATACCACACAATGCAATAATTAACATACTTTGTATCTAACAGGTCAGTTAAGAACGAGAATCCAGTAACTCTCACCAGTAAAGTCAGGTAACATTCTAGGTAGAGGTACTACCTCTCAAAGAGAGAAATTTTCAGGCACAAAAGCTTGTATGTCTTGATAGGTGTGTGTTTTTCCCCAGCTATGTTAATTACTCTGATGAAAGATCCATCTCTCCCTATAGGTGTATAAGCATTTTACATGCTTATACACAGCTGTGTATAAGCATTTGACTGCTTTTCTAACAGAAAGAAAGATAACAGAGATGTTCTATTAAACTACTTTGTTGTAGCAACTGAGTGAATAGTCCTGTTGTGGCTTTCTGGAAAATGTTTTTGTTGTTTTGGATAGCATTTTAGAATGAAATGCTAAACTGATGATCTAAACCATTGAGTGATGCCAATTCTGTGGGACACCCTCCAATTCTGTCCCAGTTTATTCAGATAATTAGATCTTTCCAGTGTGACAGTCTGTGTGTCCGGTGCCAAAAGCTTCTCAGACAAAGCAGCTACAGAACGTTGTTCCAGTGCACTCACGAACACAGATGTCTCAGATGATCCACTTCATTTTCTCCTGTATTTTATTGTGTATTTTGAATATATTGTCAACCTCATACCACAGCATCCACTCATGTCAAGAGGGTTGTATGACACCTTCCCTGCATAGTTTGACTAAATAATTCTTCTGGGTCTTTAGGACTTCCATGAGAAGATAGCTAAACCTATGCTTGGACAGTAAAACTCTTTGAGACAATTCCTTACCCTTAATCTTCCAAATATGAGACAGTTGTATCTCAGAAGAGCTGGGGAAATGCCTCCAAAAGGCAATTGACTGGTGTTAGGAACGTGGGACCTTCTAATTTGCTGTACCTGATTGTCCTTCTCTCATAGCCAGAACTTCAAAATAACATTGTAATGCTTCACTTTAAAAAGTGAGCTCCAAAAATAAAACACTCTAGAAATTAAGACTGATGTCATAAATACACTGAGCTGTAAACACTTCATGATTTTGGCCTCGCTGCTTCCACTGAAATGCTATTCCAGACTGAGGACTGAATGGTTTACCGTGATAAATTTGGGATATGTCTTTGCTTGCCTACTGGACAGTGTAACTTCATCTTTTCATGGCATTCTAATACTTCCTTGGTTTCAGTTTTTCTGTTACCGATTTGCATGTTTGGGAAACTGCCATTCGGTATCACATGGCATACCTGATATCATCAGGTTTCTCACTGAGGAAGAGAAACTACCTCTCTGAATTTGTTCACACAATAGCCTTATTTTCTTCCCAGATTTTACCCTAACATTAGGGCACAGCTATTTTGAACACTCCTAAAATAAAACAGTTTTAGTCAGGCAGGGGGTTAAACAACAATTACAGTGTCAGCAAGTATGTTTATTTTCTGTCATTTCAGTTTTTTTATGATTTGAATTGATGAACAAAGCTCTTCTGCTCATCTTACCCTGTTTACATTTGTGCCTGCTTAAGTGCTTGATGGCTGCTTAAATTAATAACTAAATAAAAAAAATCCAAACAGAAGCATTTACACAAATACTTAGAATAAAAAAAAAAATCCAATTTCTCATTAAAAAATATTTACAATGTGCTGCATAGAGTTAGGAGATTCTATCCAGTGAACTGAGCATTTGTGGAGTATTTCATTAAAAGGCTTCAGTCACCAGTGGTATTATACGTGTTCATTGTAGACTTACCTAAATGTGTAAGATTCTCTCCAGTCTAAATGACTTTGACCCATGATTGGACCTAGGCCATATTCTGATTGTCCTCCAGAAATAAATACTGCAAATTGAATCCCTTTCAAAGGAAAAAAAACATCCTTGTTTTCTCAAACCCTTTCTTCTTTCAGATGCATGGCATACCTGAGAAACCTTTTAAACTTCACTTGATAAAGCAAAACTAAAATGAGAAGTATTTTGCATCTTATCTAGTGATATTTATTCCAAGTCAAGGTTTATATTTTGAGAATCGTGACCCTGACTGTTTAAAACTATGGAATCCTATTTGTCTCAGTTTAATGAGACAGAAGTGTTTGGTAAGGAGGGCGGGATACCAGAAAAACCAACCTCCACCCTCTAAGTAATTATAACTTCGAAATTAAGAAGCTCCTGTTGAAAAGGTGTGGAAAAGAAAAATAACATCTCTTTACCAAAGAATATACGTGTATAGGTAACACAACAAAAGAAAACAAGCAACAGTCCCGCACCCAAACTCCCTCCGAATACAATGAAGTAGTTTTCGCCTTTCGGCGCAGTTCTAACCAGGGCCAGCAGGGAGCCCGGCTGGGCTCCGGTGGGACCGCACGGAAGGGAGGGGGTGATTCCTCCTGTGGACTCACGCTGTCAAAGGCTCTGGCTGGAACTCCCCTTCCTCGTCAATGGGTGTAAACTGCGACCGGCATGGAGAAGGAGGAGTGAGTGTGTGTGGGGGGAAGAACAGCCTTTCCCCTCAAAAGTTCCTCTGCAGATGCTACCGGCTTCTCCCGTGAAATCCGAGGCAAATCCGGGCCGTGGGCAGAACAGGCGTGAGGGAACGAAGCCGAACTGGGTCCAAAGGCAGCTAGATGACTTGGCCGAAAACAAAATGAGTCCCGGAGCTCTTTCTTTTCACATACATCCCCTCCCTGAGTCCGGGCAAAAGTGAGATGCGGTCCCCAGAAGGAAAAAACCAAAACCTCACCTTCCCCTACAGTCTGCTGAAGCCATTAGCTCGGAATGTGGGGTATTAACCAGTCCTTTTGTGTGTGCTCACTCTGGCCATCTCCTCTCCCTCCCTCGCTCAACACCTTTCTTCCACAGTGGTGAAGGAAAAAAATTCCAAGCAGGTTTTTTTTTTCTCTTTAAACCAAGAAAACCTGTGACACTATTGTGCATCTCTCAAATCTCATGGTTTCACACAGAAAACTATATACAAAATAAGTACAGAAAAATCCACATTTTTTTAATTGTTGCGGGGATAAAATGAGAGTCTATGAACTCCCTTCAGTGACTGAAAAAGCATGGGAGACTTAATTCTGAACCTTTCTCATGCGGGATGCACTTTTTTTGTTTCAACAGGCCACCTTTCCAGTGAGAAGAATGGTGTTCTTTTCAGTGTACAGAATGGTGATGTGTGTCTCCATGACTTTTCAGGCAAACAACTTGTATTTCAAGACAAGGATGATACTGGCAGCCAAGAAAGCCACATCTCACTCAGAAGGACTTCAAAAAGAGGAAGCCTAAATTCTATGGAGAAAATGTGATTTCCTTTTAAACAGCACATTGTTTTACAGTGTGAAGTAGAGTTTTACTTTAACAGTTTTACATAATGTGAGCACACCAAGAACTGATCTTATTTAATATATGGTACTGGAACTTCAAGGCAGCCATGCAATGGATTGACGAGGACAATTATTAAAGGAAAAAAAAAAGGAAGCTACTATTTTTACAAGGTCTTGGATGTCGAAATACAGCTGGCACATTTCCATTTTGATTCTCCATCAGAATGGGTTTTTGATTTTTTTTTTACATCTGAACAAAAGTTTTGTTTAGACTTTTTTCATTACAATTAGTTTATCTGGTTATAATGCTTAGTAGTATTGTATAGATGTAGAAAGTTACAGCTTGTGCATACAAACAATGTTAACTTTCAAAATGTTAGCTACACTGTCCTCAACTTTTTGTACATTGTAGTAGCAAACTCTGTAGTGATGTACATAAACAGAAAAATATCAACTCTTAAGCATCTCAACGATACTTTTATATTTATTTCTTGTAATATAAATATTCCTATGTATAGAAAAATAATTGGTATTTTGTTTTTAACTTTTATTGTAGGTTCATATTTTTCTTTAGTTAATTAACTTTAACAGAATGATACAGAAGTTACTTTGTTGAGTAAGTGGAATCACTTACAGTGGTTTGAATATATTCACTAGAGGGAGAACTGTAAATAACAAACACGATCAGTCTTGAACCTCTAGCAACTTTTTAGTACACCACAGAGGAATAAAAACTGAATATAATCCAACTAGAGTGCCATGAATGAGGGAGTGATTAGTAAAGTAGTCAGAGGGTTATTAAATACAACTAACTTACGTTGTGGCTTGAGTAAGTCCATCAGAATTTTTGCCACTGATTTCAGCAGAGTCAGTTTTTGTCTTGAGTGGTGGTTCCAGAGATTAAACACACTGCCATCTCTCATTTGCAATGATGAAAGTAGAGAAGTTTGTGGCTTTTTGGGGAAAAAAAAAAAAAATAGAAATAATAAATACCATCTGCTATATTTAGTAGCTGAGAAATTGTTTTCTTCATTGTGTGTCTGTTTTTTAAGGGGCAGCTCTTGGGCTATTCTATACAAGAGTATTTCTGCTTGTGCTTTGGCCCTTGGTTGGCAAACCAAATCCCGAAGCCCTTGCTCAGTAAGTGCTGAAGCAAAATTTCATTCCCCTTGTGATATTTGCCTGACAAAGGCTGGATTTTTGCTCTTCATGCAAAACAACTGAAAGCTCATACAACGTTGTGAAGATTCTTCCTGAACAGAAATTAATCTGAGCCCTGGCTGTACCTCTTCTTCCTCACACAGGTATGTGGCTGTGACCACTGCTTTTCTAATCTGTGTTCTTGGTCAAAGGCTGGATGCTCCTGGAGCAAGAACTAGAACAAACTGGCACCTGACTGCAGAGTAACAGACCCTGTAAAGGGGGATGTGTGAAGCAGATGCATGTTGAAGCGGAGCAAGGGCTTTGCTTTCCCAGAGGACTCAGCAGGGAGCTCTGGAAACACTCTTCTCAACAAAAAGCATCAGCTAAATGCCTCCTATCTGGGGCTCTGTTGTAGTTCAGCAATTGAACCTCTTCAGTACTCAAACCGTCTTGTGGTTCTGTGGATAACACATGGGTTCTTTCGGTCACCTATATCTAAGATTACTCTGAATATGTTTTTAATGTGAGAATTTAAAGTATTCGTTGTGTTTATCCGCAAGGTTTTAGCTTCATGTTAATAAAAGCCCATCCTGGAATGCTAGTAGCTGGAATGCATTTCTGTGAATGCTTTAACTATTTGGCTAATTGCCTTTGCAGTGTTTCTTGTAAATGTATTTAATGTTCTTATATTTATATTTTCAACTGTAAAAAAAGGTAATAAATTTGCAGCAAATACAACACATAAAATATATAAACTTTGTCTTTTAGATGAATGTGTCATTAATACTGGCCTGTATTACAATTCTTCAGATTACATGAACTGCAGTAACCTCTTGGAGAAAATGCTGACCTAGCTGTTACATTAATTGTCTCTCACATATTTTACCTTTCACAGTTCTAGAAGATTGGGATTTTAGCAGAGAAAACCGTGGTAAGTCTGTCCAGCCAATGCCTGTCCAAGTCTGCTGAAACTCTCCCACAAATATGATATAAGCAAAAGCACACAGCTGCATTTGGCTTCAATAGTTAAATTCCCTATGAAAACACATATTCTGCTGTCACTGACCTGCTTGGAATCTTCCTTTTGTTTCTATTTTTTGCACACTAAGATATGTTAGGCTTCTTTAAATAATTTTTATTTTATATATTCCTAGGGGTGGGGAGCCCTTTCTGACTTTGCCACTTAAAAGCATGCACATATTGTAGCAAAATTTTGCGCTCGCACCAGCATATTATTTTAGCTCAGTAGATAATCATCATCATTAAACTAGCTGAAAATATCTTTTCACGTTAGGTGTTATGGTATCCTTTTGGTACTTGGTCTGTTGGGCACTGCTAGGAGTTTAGCCATGGCACCCAGAGCTTGGGGAAAGATGCAACTCCTTCCCAGAGCACAGAGTAAAACTCTGTGCATCAACTCGTGGGTGCAAAGATAACTTGGGGGCACCTGTAAGGAGGTTTTAAGCTTAGTCATAGATAAACAGCAACCTGCCATGTACAGCTGGCATCACCTTGCTCAGCAAACCTGTTCCCTCAGTGCAGGCAGTGTCTGTAAAAAGCAGTGCCCTGAAGCAAGGAGCTGGTGTGGAGTTTAGGGGAGTGAACTGGTCCAGGTCTTGGGACAGCACAGCTCTGGCAGATGGAGATGATGAACCTTCAGGTAGTGCCTTGTCCCCTCGTGGTGAAACCTACAGGGTGTAGGTGTCTGATATTCACTCAAGGAACTTGTCTCCTTTGAACGCTGTTCTCTCAACCATGGTTGTCAGTTACATAGTCAATGAAGGAAGCACAGCAAGAAAAAGTTACAATATTAAATCTCTTAATGCTGCAATTTCACGTGAGAAAAAAAAAATGGAAAAAAGTCCTTTCTGAAATGAGTGAATCCCGCACCTTCAGCTACTCTGCAACATCTGTTCAGTGCTTCTGCACCCATTCACACTTCACACTCTTTTACTTCCTATTGCCAGGAGCACAGAGGGAAGGTGCTGAAGATTTTGCAACTGTACGTAACACATGTTGTGGTTTGTGTTTGTAAACTTTTTGGTTCTATTTGCCTGACATTCCTTATTCCTGCTTCTTGCTCCTGTCAGGGAACTGCAGACTGCGGTCAGGCAAGGGCAAATCAAGTCAGAAGCCTAGCTGCTCAGTGTCCCTCGGGAATGCCTGTGGGAATAGCAGGTTCCTTTCCTTCACAAATCTCGCAAGTCTTGTTTCTTTGTTGAGTGGAAAAGCCAAGGCTGGGGCTGGGGTGTGAAAACATCTGATAAAGCCTTGGATTTTTTTTTTTTTTTTTTTTCCTTCATTGGATCAGATCTCGGAACTGTGGGGTTTCTTAAGGCTGGGGGGGGGGGGGGGGCAAAAAAGAAAAAAGCTTCCAATAAGTATTCTGATCTTTTCAATTTTATTTTACGAACTTAGAAGAGGATGGATAAAATCGACTTTGTTTTTAACAGATGCCACATTTTTACAAATGTTTTTGTCCCTTGTCGCGTTACGGCCTCTCCCCTGCTCGGTCCTCGGTCCCCATTACCCGCGGTGCCCGGTGCTGCCGGGGGCAGGAGGCCGGTCCCGCCCCGCCCCGCCGTGAGGGCGGGCTGGCGCTCCCGCCACCGCCCAGGGAAGGAGGGGAGAGGCCGCCGCCGCCATCTCCGGCTGTCCCCGCCCCGATCGCGGCCGGGAGGGGAGCGGGCGGGCCGGGCAGCCGGGCCGGCCGTGGGGCGATGAGGAGCCGCAGCAACTCAGGGGTGCGCCTGGACGGCTACGCCCGCCTGGTCCAGCGAACCATCCTCTGCCACCAGGTGAGCGCGGCCGCCGCTCCGGGGCGCCTGGTCGGGGCGGGGGCGCCCGGTGCGATGGGGCTGTGATGGGGGGCGCGGGGGAGCTGCCGGGGCCGGTGGCGGCGGGCTGGTTGCAGGAGGGGCACGACGGGGCCGGTGGGAGAACATCCCCCCTCCAGCCGGCGCACGGCCTCCTCCCCTCCGCATCTCCTGTGCCCGCCGGGGGAGGAGCGCGGGGAATGCTGAGGCGCTGCGGATCCGGGCGGTGCTCGCTGTCGCTTGTGTACATGCACGCTGGAAAGCGTGTGGAAAATACAGCGAGCCTGAGCCTGGAAATTGTAGTACTTTATAATTATAGTAATGTGTTCGTGGCCATCCCCTCCCATTGAGGGGATATATCTCATTGTGGTCTTCAGCATCCTCAGGAGGAGAATCGGAGGGACAAGTTCCGATCTCTTCACGCTTGTGAACAGTGACAGGACTTGAGGAAACGATATGAAGCTGAGTCAGGGGAGGTTTAGGCTGGATATCAGGAAAAGGTTTTTCATCCAAAGGGTGGTTGGGCACTGGAACAGGCTCCCCAGGGAAGTGGCCACAGCACCAAGCCTGACAGAGTTCAAGAAGCATTTTGACAACGCTCTCAGGCATATAGTGTGATGATGTGATTCTTGCGTGTCCTGCACAGGGCCAGGAGTCAGACTCGATGAGTGAGATCATCCCCTTCCAACTCAGTATATTCTTTGATTCTGTGTTATGATAGACACCCACCCGCTGCACACTATACACACTATATATATATGAATATATATATATATATACATGCCCAGAACACCATTAAGCCCCAGTAACATAAGAGCTCCGAGCAGGGCCTTTGGGCCGTGTCTGTCAGCACAGCTCGGTGTGGATCCGGGACAGCGCAGGGCTCCCTGTGTGCTCCCTGCGGCACGTGTGTGCAGCGGGGCACGTCCCAGGGATTCCAGTCTCTTCTCCCGCTGTTAACACTGCTGGGGCTCTGGCTCGTCAGACGGGGCTGCCTGCACATGTGAGCAGTGAAAGAATGAAGATAGCAGAGATGGTTGGGGAAGGCTGTTACTCACCCTGTGCTTTTTGGTCAGTGCAGTGCTCTCTGCTTTGTGTGCTCGCTTCACCCAGGCCGGCTCTGAGGACTCACAGTGTGCTGAGCAATGTCATGCTTCGGTTATAACAGTCTAGTACATAAAGATAAGAGCAACAGAGTTACTTGCTCAAATCAGTTACCAAATTTACTTTGTTGCTGAGAGTTTCAAGAAACTGGAAAGCAGTGAAAGAAGACCCAAATCTTCCTAGGTCAATAAGATTTTTGTCACTGACTGCTGTTGTGGGCACAGTGTCCAGACACCTGTGAATTGGTGTTTGTGTACTTGTTATTGTGAACTCTTGTATTTGTAAGAAAAATACGAGAACATCTGGAACATAAGTGGTGTGAAGAGATAATTTTGCTCTCTCGCTGTGCAGGGGTGCAGGAGATGCTTAGAGTTGTGCTCCTGTCTCTACCTTTTGTCTGCAGGATGACACTGGGCAAATCACTTTGGCTTCCAGTACCTGCCTTGCTTTCCATTTTTATGAGATGAGGATACTGATAACAGCCTTCATTTAGAAGAGATGGAGCCTCTGAGATCAAAGCTCAAACATGCCCCATAAAAGCTGTGCCTTAATGATACTAATATTTAACAATAGTAAAATGGGTAACTAAATGGTAATACAGGAGTTTATATTGGTGACCTAGAATTTTGTAATTGCTACTTACAGTGCCAGGATGAGTGTTTGTGACTGTGTATTGCCTTTTCCACTAAGGGCTTAATGTCTGGGAGACTTCAGAGGTAGAGAAAGGAAAGAAAAGTTTTCTTCTGTATGTGGAAAGCAAGCCACAGGCTAGAAGCAAGGCAGAGGGACAACAATATCACAAGGGGACCCAGAGAAATGCTCAAGGCATGTTTCTAGATTTTTTTCCTATATGTATACCCTTTATGGTTTTTCACTGCAATAGATTGAAAATGTTGTGCTCAGCTGGGTGGAGAGATGCAATGCTTACTTGGGCAAGTTAGGATGGTTGTCTTTGGGCCACATGCAATCCTGACTTCCTTGGTAGCAGAATTATCTGTGGCTGGATGGGCTGGGCTGCTGCATCGCTGCCGCTGGTGCCTCCTTGGTGCCAGGGAGGGGGATTTTAGCCATCAGTTTGACCCAGAGCACCCTGGCAGAAGAGCCAGAAGGCATTTAAAATGCTTGTGAGGTGTCGCCGCTCAGCACAGGGGTGATGTGTGGCTGTGACCATGTACCTCACACCCACAAGCTGCCAGAGTGCAGACCTGGCACACCAGCTGTGCTGTGATGGAGGGCAGTGACACGCTCACCTTTGTAGGGGTGCAGCAAGGACAACACGTAGTGTGCTGAGAACATTTTGCTTTGATAAGGTGTTTAATACATCAGGAGTCAGGTTTCTCAGAAGCAGCAATTGATCTTGTGTTCATTCCAATCACTCTAAATTGATGTGATTTTAGAGGTAATTTTTAATTCAGAAATGCAGATGTGCTACCAGGCAGATGTGTCTGAAGCACAGGTCCGGACCCTGCACCAGGGTTGACAGTTTTCCGTGTGCGGAACTTGCAGGATGGGGTCAGTAGCAAACTTGTTCTCACTTTGCAGATGTTGCATTCTGCTGATCAGTCGCTGCACCATGCACAGTGATAGGTATTGTTAAAGGTTGTTCAAGGAGGCTAAGACCAGACAGCTGACTCCTGTCTGTGTGGGATCTGCCAGCAGTTCCATGTACTCCCAGGGGCAGGGGACAGAGGGATGCTTCGGTGCTGTAGCAGAGCAGACACTGAAGAGCATCATTAGAAGGATGTTCTCAGCTGCTTATTACAGCTCTTAAATTGAAGGAGATAAGAAAAAATGTGAATCTTAAGATATGCCCATAAAATAGTAAAACTTAACATCTGTGTACATTTTAAATATTGGTACAGTAGTATAAGTGGAAAGCATATGGAACTGATAAGGAAAGCACATCTGTCATACTTTTATGATTAAGCCCAACTGTGTTACATCTGGTTTCACACAAGCAAGCTATCTGCAGGCTTTGCTAGAGCTTACATAGGTTTTCATCTGACAGATCAATGAGACAGGTGCAAATTAAATAGATTTTCAGCAAGATGCCAAATGTGGGCTTATTTGTTTTGCTGGTCTGGTTAGAACCCTGTTGTTTTTGTGCCTGTACTGCTGAAGTTCTTATTAGTGCCTACTGCCCTGTAGGAACTGGTGTGTTTTGTGGTTTGGGTTGCTGGAGGGTTTTTTGTCTCCAGATTAAGAGACAGATTTAAAAATAGGATTGGGCATGATACAACAGTTTAAAGTCTTAGTCCAGCAATCAGCTTTCTGTTGCAGTACTCTCAGCTGAGAGCGCATGGGTGCTGGTAAAATTCTTTGCTCTGTGGATCTGTATGTGCAGTGTGATTTGAAGGATGAGACCTGCTAGTCCAATTAGCAATCACTGCATAGATGTAATGCTTTCAAGTACTAGTTGAGCTAAAATCCCTTTGACATCTGTGGGATTAAGTGCACTCAGTGTTTCTCTTGAGTTCTTTAGCACCTTGTAAGTGCTGTAGTTTTCATGTGGTGTCAGCAGGTAACAGAAGCAAATAATTCTAGTTTTTTAGAGTAAACAATTTCTAAAAAATTCAGAGCAAAACCACTTAAAATATTAATTCATATATTATGTTGTTCTGTTAACACTCTGAATGTGCATGAGGAAAGACATTAATGTGTTGTCAGTCCATGAGAAGCAGCCCCAGTGTGCCCCAAAAGCTGGGACCATCTTGTAGAGGAACCAAAGGTTCTGAAATGGTGATAGCTGCCCTTGGATGTGTTTAATACAGCCTCTTGAAGGTTGGCAGGTCCCTCCCTGGGAGCTGAAAAGTCTTTTAAAGTCTTACATGGGCCATTTTTCTGGGATTTCCATTTTGGTACCCAGAGACATTTTTATTTTTCAACTAGCAGCCAGCCCAGCATTGAGTGGGGAAAAATAAACCAAAGGGATCATTTCTCAGACAGCAAGGTGATCTCTATTAAGCCAGGGCTGCAGATGCATAGATATTTGTTGTCCTGCATGGGAGGGAGAGAGAGAACTAAAGTGCTAAAAATGCTGGGAATATGCTGTCTGCCTCTTCAGATCCTGGGTTTTGTCCTGTGGGCACAGTGCTGAACTGGGACCAAGGTTTCCTTTTTTGCTTGCACACTTGTTCTTCTGTTACTCCTTACTTGACTTTTTAAGATCAGAATGACGATTTTTAAGCTGTTTGCTTTCATATGTGCTAATTTCCCCATCAAACAGGTGAGTAAGGGGTCCTTCAGTTGTTACTTGATTTGTGGAGACCGTTCTGAGGAGGGACTGTTTCAGCAGAGCCACATCTCTTCTGTCAGGCAGCCACTAAGCGCTGCTGTATTTAAACCAGAACAATAGGGCAGACTGTGCCCAGTCACCTCTGTCAGGCTGTCACCTCTGTGGTGTTCAGTGGTCACATGCAAAGCCCAGGAAATTGTAACTGAAGCTCCTCCCCCTCAAACTGGCTTCTTAAAAATAACTGTGGAAGGAGTTGAGTGAACAGTGTGTGGGAGAAATGACAAATTGGTGTATGTATTCTTTTAAGTCTTACTCATCTTTATTATTGTAATCTTTGCCTCTTGTCACGTCAGCCCTGGCAACTGGTCTTCATTCACTGAAATTTTCTCTAAAGGCTTAATTTGACTGAAACTTCTATCGACCTTTTCCTTCTTTGCCTCATTTTTTTATTAGTGCAGAACATACAGCCGAGAAAGACAGTCTTGAAAATTATGGATAGTGAAGTGATGGGAATAAATGATGCAATGAAAAATTTAATGGGGGTGCAGGAGGCTACTCACTATGCTGCTTTTCAACACCTTCAGAATTTGTCTTTCTGTACTTTTTCCAAAGGAGAATATAAAAAGGCTTTGCATGCATTCATTTAACTGTCATAAACCCAGCAGGCAGATATGCAGAAACACTTTTTTAATCTCCTAGAAGATAAGTAGTGGTTTCTTACTTCCTCGAGATTATGTCAGAGATCAGATGCATAGAAAAGAATGTATTCCAGACTGAATTTCTAGTGTTGACTGGTACTCTCTTTTCCTCACAAATATCTAAAATTTAAATTCCTATTTCCTCAATGTATTTAGAATTTCACTCAGTTACTTAGCTGACAGTCCTGTGTGGATGAGAATGCCCAGCTGGATACTCTAAGTTTTACATCCTGAAGTGTTCAAATGAATTTTACATTTCACTTACATGAGCTTGGGAAAGAAAGATGGGACCTCACTTCTGTTGTGAAATTGTGAGCAGCCACAGTGTGCAATCAGCGTGAAATCATGTTTATTTTGTTACTCTTTAATACAGAAAGAAGTGGTGCTTCTTAATGGATGGGACTTCAGGTAGCAATATTTGTTCTTTATTCCTTCTGCCGTGGTTAGAATCCAGTTACGGGGCTGCTTTCAGCCGGTGCAGACCATAAAGATGCCTGGGTTCGGGACAACGTCTACAGCATCCTGGCCGTGTGGGGGCTGGGAATGGCTTATCGGAAGAATGCGGACCGGGACGAGGATAAGGCCAAAGCCTACGAGCTCGAGCAGGTTTGTCAAAGTTTGGCATAAACCAGTTATACTGTTTGTTTTTTTCATACAGCGGTGTTTTTGAAGAGTGCATTCACGTTGCTGCTGTGTCTGGGGTCTGGCAGGGTTTTCCCAGTTTGGAGTACATGTCTTGTTCCAATGACAGCAACATCTGTGCAGCGTGTGGTGTGCAGTATCCCTGGCAACCTTCTGGCAAGCAGGATTTGGAGAACTGCATGGCAGAGAGGCTAACATCTCAATTAAAATGCAAACAGAACAAAAACGTGTAGGAGTCAAACTTCCATCCGTTGACCAGTTGTTGAAAATTAGGCTTCTGAGAGACTTTGTGCCCAGATTTACAAGGCTGTCCCTCATGAGTTGTATTGTAGAGCAGAAAATCAGGCCTAGGTTGCTTGGATCCTATGGTCTATCTGCTAGACCGTTCTTCCCTGTAAGGATGAGCATGCCAAGCATGCCATTTAAAGTAGCCGTCTTCGGAATGTGCGCTCGTGTCATCTCATGGAGGTCGTACATGGTGTGTAGATGTGTTTGATCAATCCAGAGAAGGTAACTCTCCAAACTGGTAAGACTCGTGCTGGAGAATTGGAAGGGGAGGTAACTCCCACAGTTAATTTCTTTACTTGCAGCTGGGAAAGTGGATATTAGAAGTGAGAGTGCAGAGATGGGTTGAATGACAAGTGAGGGATTATGGTGCCAGTGTCCTGCTGGCATTTTGAAGTCACTGGGTAAATTTTTTGCTGACATGTCCTGCTCAAACCAGGGAGATCTGTGGTGACAAAATAACGTTGGTTCTGCATGATCATATTTTGAGGCTATAGCTTTTGGGTAAAAAGATGGGGTCGATTTCTTTATTTAAGGCAAAATCTTGTACTTCTCTACATTCACATGTATGGCCCTTTCTTTACACCAGTCACCTGTTTTCTATTGTACTGTGTAAGGAGTGGAAGAAGCTTTACAGGTCTTCCAGTCATGTCAATGTCTTGCAGTCACCTATCAGTGTTCCCTGTATCTGTCACTGTAAAAAAAAAAAAAAAAGGAAAAAAACCCCCACCAAAAACAATAATAATGATAATTATAGGACAGAGAATTCCTCTTATTTCCTTAGCTGGATAGAAGGGACCACAGAGAGTTGTTCCACTGTTTAGAGAGGGCCTTTGGGAAAAGATTTGCTCTTCTAGGTAGGGGTGTAGGAATAAAAATTGATGAGTGTATTTAAAAAAAACAAAAGCATGTAGAGCATTTTGGGCAAATACACACTTTTTTTACCTTTGGCAGGATGTTAGTAGAGGGTGTGAGCTTTATCACTTTTGAATGTTGTTTGTACCAGCTGATGAGGCTGACCATGTGAGGGTGTCACTGATGTGTTTTGTTCTTGCAGAATGTTGTGAAGCTGATGCGGGGGCTCTTGCAGTGCATGATGAGACAGGTAATGTCATAGGTATGAGTTGAATTAGTACGTGTTATATTTACAAAGCATTTCATCGAAGCATATATTTGCTATATCTTCTGTAGAGTGACTGTTTTTGCATGTGTGTAGATGGTGGTGTGGGGAATCTTTTTAAAACTGTTGAGCAAAACTCTGATCTTGCTTGCACTTTTTTGAAATTGTGCTTGTAGCAAACCAGTTTTGCCTTTGCAAACTCATTTTCACCAAGATGCACACCTGTAGTTTAGATCTGAACTCAACAAGGTAATTTCATCTTATTCTTTCCTGTAGAAATGTGGATTTAACTGGAGTCTAAAGTCAGAGTTGTGTTTAAGCACTCTAATCAATCAAAATACATTGAAGTGAGGTAACAGGAATTAGAACCTCAAGTTTCTCCTCATCTAAGAAAAGTTGTTAATTTTGAAATAGTTCTTCTGAAATGTTTCAACTTTGAGCTTTGTGGTATTTTTTAGGTAGATAAGGTAGAGAGGTTCAAACGCACACAGAGTACCAAAGACTGCCTCCATGCCAAGTATAACTCTGCAACTTGTGCCACAGTGGTTGGGGACGACCAGTGGGGGCATCTGCAAGTGGATGCAACTTCCCTTTACCTGCTCTTCTTGGCACAGATGACAGCATCAGGTAAGCAGAAGATATTTTGCCTTTTGTTGTAGTCTTTTTCTATTCTAACATTCATTTAAAAAGGAAAAATAAAGTAGTAACAAGCTTTAAAGACCTTTAAATAATTATAACTCAGAAGTAGTGTTTCTCTGGAAAAGAGATAGGACTTACTTAGGATTTCATGTTTATAGTAACTGGCAGTGTCTATTCCTTTAATGATTACTGGCATACAAATACATGAGATATTGAGAGTCATGTCAGAGAAGTCTCATGTTTAAAGATAGTGTCCTGATGGACAACCAAGTTTCTTCAGAGAGTGGCAACATCAAATCAGGTGCCACTTTGTGCCATCTGTTCCTTTTCTTACTGGTGCAGTTTTATCTTGTGTTCCTCTCCACTGCACTCCTCATGTGAGGATAAGGATTTGTTTCCTTACATATTTTTCTGCCATTGGAGACCCTTGAAGTTGACCCCTTCCTAGTGGGCACCTGGTCGTCCTGGAGTTCCTCGACAGAGCAGTAAGGAGGCAGAGGGGTGGGGAGCTGTGGGTATTGGTATGCACTGCTCTGAAGAGCCAGAGCTGACTCAGATGTCTCTGCTTTGTACCCACTGTCTGAATGCCACCCCTACAGGAGTTCTTTGAAACCGTATGTATTAGTGGCATTTGAAGTATTTTGTCAGTAGCAAGTATTGAGGTTTGCTGCCTGACCCATTGAAATCAGTATGAGTTTTTCCTTTGATTTCAGTGGGCAGTAGTTGGTAGCAAATAAACAAAAGCATGAAACTTATTGAAGAGTAAATATTTCAGTTCTGATGTAGTATAATTAATCCCTTCCCTTCTTTTAATCAGGGTTACGTATTATCTTCACCCTCGATGAAGTTACCTTTATTCAGAATCTTGTCTTCTACATAGAAGCTGCCTACAAAGTTGCTGTAAGTAGTTATTTATATGTAAATCATCTCAATGCTGCTCAGGTTTACGTGGAAAATTATTTATTGATGGAGAAGGAAAACAGGGTCTTGCTTTTTCCATGAGAAGGTATCAGAACCTGCCAGTACTTTACACTGTGAGCAGCATCTTTGGAGATGTTGGGAGGGCTGTGGAGGATTTGCTGCTGCGTGGGTGAGGTACACCTGTTCTGTCATAATAACAGAGGGGTTTTTAACTGATAAGGAGTCTTTCTGCTGTGCCTTTTGCAACCAGACACGTCTATCTCGTATTGGCCGTTTTAGCCACCAGCGCGCTTGTAACAAACGTGGGTAGAGCACTCCCCAAATCTTCGTCCGTGAAGCCCAACCGTGATGATGATGATGAATAATATTTCCTGATGTCAAATTAAAATCTTTTGGGCCTTTCTAAAAATAGCAGGATGGTAACAAGCGTTCTGGAAAGTGATGAGTTGGGGGGACACAGAGAGAAACATGTACAGGGGGAGGGATAAAGGGCTTTGTGTGTTTTGTGAAGGCAGTGATTCATGACTGTATACCTGATCCTGCCGGAGTATACTTTTATGTGCTGCTCTTTAAACATGAACAGGGTCTCTTTGGAGACTTAAAGCCTTCTTTCCTTCTTTTTTCTTTTTTTTTTTTTTTGAAGGCCAATTATAAGCTAATTTCATGCAGGAGTCTGGATTTGTTGTGTGGCAAGGGAGGGAAACATTGTGTTTGTATATAATAATGCCATTTTTTTCTTGATGATGTTGTTGCAGGATTATGGAATTTGGGAACGTGGTGATAAGACAAACCAGGGCATCCCTGAACTGAACGCAAGCTCCGTAGGGATGGCCAAAGTGAGAATGTCTTCCTGACACCTCCTTCCTGGCTGTTGTGTTGTGCTGAAGGGCTCTGTCAAACCTGATTGCTCCCTTTGCATAGTCTTCTTGGCCACTGCAATAGCTAACTGATTGTGTAAGAATTCTTGTTTGGGTGTGAGTGAGTATTTTTTAGTGTAAAATCTTTGGGATAATGGCTCTCATTGAAGGACCTCAGCACAGTTGTTCCAGGGATTGCAAGTAGGGTACCAGATTCATTGAACCGTGAATCTGATAGATTCAGTAAGATGCAGTTTCATAAAGTGACCTCTGGTTTTCTTTCCCTCTTTCTTAATTCTCCAGCCCCAGTATCATATGTGATGTTTTCATGGTAAGATTAAATCTGATGTAAATTCTGGAAAACAGCAGACTATCAGTCTAAGAAATTCTTCACAAGTAATTCAGAAAGAAAAATAAATGAAGATGTACTTTAAAAAAAAGTGGATATTTCTTGTTCCCCCATAGCACAAGGTCACAGAGATACTAAAAGAAGTTCTGAAGGCCATAAATGTAAATGTGTAATCAACAACTACCTTTTCACTTGGTGTCTGGAGGACTGGGAGAAGACAAAGATCATTAAGGTCAAAGGTGTATTTGCATTTCAGCAGGGTTTGTTAGTTACCAAGATCTTGGTAACTGGCTGGTCTTGGCCCCACAGTTTAGTTGAACAGTGATGGGGCAGTGTCTGGCAGTTGTTCAGCGATGGGGCAGTTGTTCCTTAGATGTCCACTGTGAGATTTTTTTACCCTGAACATTCTGGTGTGGTCTCTGTGTGACATCCAGACCTGTTGATGTCAAGATGATCTGCAGAATTCACTGCACAACTTCGCTTCTCTGGGGATCTGAGTTCAATAGAAGTGCTATTTCAGATGAGAACTGGTGGGGGGCACAGTGAAGGGCCTGCTGCAGAAGCTGAGGTAGATGCTCTTTGTTTTAAATGTGCTTCTGGAATTCTGTCCCATACCTGCTTTGTGTGGCTACCCATGGCAACAGCACAGCACAGAGCATATGCCTTTGAGTGGTTCTCAGAACCTTTTCTGCACCATTAAAACTGTCCCTGGTCCCAGCTATCAGTTCCTCAACAGGACTTTCTGCCACTGTCAGGAACATCTGCTGCTGTAGTGCTGGTCTAGAGAGAGGGGCTCTGCAGAGGCAGTAAACCCATCTTTGTGTTGGAATAAGAAAAATATCCTTGCTCCTCTGCAGAGAGATAAGGAAAACTGCCCTGTGTGATCCTTCCTTTGTCAGAGAAGCTGCATATCCATGAAGCTGCAGGACAAAAACAGGCACAAGAGCAACAATTCAGTGTTACCACAACCCTATGAATATGCATTTCAAAGGAAGGCTCTGCTAGCCTGGCCCTGGCCATCCAGTCCTTTCTCTTTTCCTGCCACACTCCCTATGTGGTGCTGCACACCCCAATTCTTCAAAGTCAGGTTTTGTAGCCTGCTAGGTTAAAGTAGGAGTGTCAAAATTGAGTCAGTGTTTGGGCTGATAGTGTCTTCACCAGGCAAATGCACTATGGCCAAGAGGTATGAGAAGCAGTGATTCACCTGTTGGCATGGAGCACTGTGTGCCTCAGTTGGCTGTGGGGAGATCAGACATCTCATTTCTCTTCTGGTTGGGAAGTGACGGTATCAGAGAGGTGCTGAAGGTCTCTTCTTAAGGGGTCAGCCTTTGCTGATTCTGGGTTGCCTTGAACAAGCCTTCCTCTTTGAGCAGTTCTTCAGGCAGGAGGAGGGAAAGGACACTGAATGGGGGTTATTTTGGAATGTAGGACAGGACATGACATTTATAACTAAGTACTTCACTGTTTAGGTGATGTCTCAGTGGAAGCCCAGCTCCCCATTGTTTTGCATTGCCTTTAGATTGTAAGAAGGATCACCAGCACATCAATCATGTATTCAGCTAGTGGAAAGACAGAAATATTTACTTTTTCTAAAATATTGCCAAGTTTCCCTTTAAATAAAAAGTGTCTGTGGAGCAAAATTATGTCTTATATAAACTCCATCAGAGGATAAGCACAGGTGCTATGGTGTATACTTGGTTTAAAAGGTATCTATCTAATGATTTTGGTTTGTGGTTTGCTTTTCTTTGAAGGCTGCCTTGGAAGCAATTGATGAACTAGATCTTTTTGGAGCTCATGGAGGACACAAATCAGTGATTCACGTTCTTCCTGATGAAGTAGAACACTGTCAGGTAAAATTAGTCTTCTCTTTCATTTGCTGGGGGAAAACCTAACCCTCTCCCTTTTGTTTTTAAATGAAATGTTGATTAACTGAACCAAGAACTCAATATAATACGGATAGCTGCAGGCTATGCTGTTCACCCTGTTCTAGTAGATCATGAGAAACTGAGTGGTGTGAAGCGTTCGCATTCTAACTTGTTTAAAAATAACTATGCAGAGAGTTCTCTGTCAGTTTGCAAATAATATAGTCTGTTCCATTTACACTTGACATAGTCTTTTGAAGTATGTAAAATGTTTCACATCCGTTTCTTCTGCTCTTGTTTTGCTCAGTCTATTCTATACTCCATGTTGCCAAGGGCATCCACGTCAAAGGAGATAGATGCTGGCCTTCTCTCTATTATTTCTTACCCAGCTTTTGCAGTGGAGGATCTAAACCTTGTTAATGTAACCAAGAGTGAAATCATATCCAAATTGCAGGTAAGAATTTCCTTTATTTTTGTTTTACAGAAAGAAAAAGAAACAGAACCTCTCTTTCTTAACCAAAAATTCTGATTAAACAAGGGTTGCCAGACTTGGTTCATCTGTGCCTGGAAGAGAGGAAGGAAAATCTTGAAGTGACCCTTAAATCTCAGCTCTTGTTATGTTAGTCTGTGAGGAAGAACAGTATGTGTAATTTTCTGTAATTTTGTGTGTTTTTACAGGGCCGCTATGGCTGCTGTCGCTTTCTCCGAGATGGTTACAAGACACCCAGAGAGGTACTTCTGATGTATATTTTCAGTAGGCATTAGGAAGAATTTTATCTGTTCTTTATAGACATACTTTGTCTTATTTACATGAAGGAGTAAAGTTCTCCATCACTGCTAAGACATCTTAGTGGATTTGGAGGTAATCCAGGTATCCACCCTAGAAATGTCACATATGTGAAGGAGGCTAAGGGTTTGAAAACCATTTATTAGGGACAAAATGTAATTAATAATTCTGTAAGAATTTGATCCTTAGATATGCTTCTAAGCAGAAGCAGTGTCCCTGAAGTGTTTCAAAATATCTTTGAACTAAGGCAAAGCCAAGATTACTTGGGTGACACATTCTGAGACTAGGAAGGGCCGATTTGTCTAGGAAAACATTAAATGAGTTTGAGGCTGAATGTAAAAAAGCAAGGAGACTGCATGGAAACTATTTCTGGTGTGTTTATTGGTTTCTAGGTTTTAATTACTTGCATGAAACAGGCTACCATTATGATTGGAATATGGGTGACTAAATTAGCACTGTGATTAAACAAGTGTTTTTGAATTTTTTAGGATCCAAGTAGGCTACACTATGATCCTGCTGAGCTCAAGCTCTTTGAGAATATTGAATGTGAGTGGCCAGTATTCTGGACATACTTCCTAATTGATGGAATATTTAATGAGGACAAAATTCAGGTGAGAAAAGAGAAATTGCTTTCAAATTGCAAAGCCATTTACCCACGGTATTTTGGAACTTTGCTCTGTGTTTATTTTGAGTATCAGTTGGATAGCGTGGAAATAGTCTTCAGCCATTCTCACCTTCCTGGGGAGTTCATGACATGATAGAGGAGCAGGGTTGTGCACACTGGGGCCTTGTTGCCCTATCCCTGCCAGGCTGAGTGGTTCTGTTAGCTGGTGTGGTAAAACTGGGCTGAACAGGGTTTATATGCCTAGTTTTGTCTTGTCACCAACCTCGATGCCCCTTTCGCAATTACTTCGGGATGAGAGAAGCTTCTTTTCCCCAGCCTCTGTGGCTTGGCTGCTGAGAACAAGATTCGTGCTACTTTAAGTCCTGTTGTATATTCAGAGAGATTTGGGGTTGCCTTATGAGGAGCCAGTTCATTTTTACTAGTTCCATAATTCACTTCATGCCATTACTGTGTCAAGCACCCAGTGGTCAGGGCAGCTAAACTGGTTGTAGCCCTCCAAAGGTTATGGTGGCACGTGGGGAGTGTTGGTGAGTTAAAGAGCAGCAAGTAACCAGGACTAAATATATTCAGATCAGACCTTCTGTGGATTGGTGACTTGAAAGAAGTAAAAAATAAATGTGATTTAAAATCGCCTAGTGTGCAGAGGGACAGGAGATCGCTAAACTCCTTAAAAAATAAAATGACATCAGAAACAAAACAGAGAATTTTGGACCAAAAAGCCTTCTTTCTGTACCAGATGTTGCAAATCAAGTGAAATACTTACTGACACTAGGAATGTAAAATGTTTCCTGAACACAGTAAAAATGTGTTTTTACTGTGAAATGGTGAAGAGAGAAATGACATCATTTCATGAAGGGGGAAATCAGAAAGTTTACTGAAACTTCAGTCCTGTCAATAAAATAGCACTTCATGAAGCAGTCTCTAGAACTTAGATGGATTATCTGGGACAATATGTACCTGTTTGCTTTTATGTTGTGCAGACAGGCTGTGCTAGGGCATGGTCAGGGCAATTACTCCTGGTTTCCACTGTTTAAACATAGCTGAATGAGTCACTGAGACACTCAGATGAGTGTCTAGTCTTCCCCAGTTACTGCTGCAATTCTTAGAAAAACAAGCACCCTGAGGACTCAAAAAGAGTGGAGAAGGACAGGATACTGAAAATGTGAGTGTACCATAATGTGAAGCCGTGGGTTCATTACTTTGTGTGGTCCCCTGTACTCAGAAATAGCAGAAATAGAATCTCAGAGTCAGGTACTGTTAGTACTTGAAAACAGTTTCCCTCTAAGTAAAAAATTGGAATGGGATAATTGAGAAATGGAACAAATAAGGAATCTGGTAAGACAAAAATATATTACCTGTTCTTTATTTTGTATCAGTCTGCTGCTTGTGTTCGTAATTTGTTGTCTAACCACACAAGAAGATGATTTTCTGTTCAGTAAACTTAGATATTTTTAAACAGTTTAAATCAATTTTAAGCTTTCCATGGGACAAATTTTTAAGCAAATCAGTCAAAAGAAACTGATTTCCCAATCCTGCAAAGCAGAATTCAGTAAGTCATAGGCAATATGCATGGCAGAAAGCTGACAATTTATACACCTTGCACTCTTATGGATGTTGGCAGTCTGATGCCCATGTCCTGCATTGTCATCCATTGCAAATTTCATGTAGGACTTGTTCCACTGACTTCTTTATAGGGATGTGTTAGACATTTTGTGCTGCAGTGGTACATTACAGATTAAAGACGAGTGCTCATATTTCTAAGGCTGATCATATTGAGATGCGGGAACAGTCTCTGATAGTTTGAACCCTGTTCTTCCATCAGTAAGTCATGATCCCCCCCCTTTTTTTTTAATATATATGAATATTCATCAGAAAAGTATGGTTGGAAAGTACTAAAACTTTAACTTTATTGTTTCAGTTCTGCTGACTGTAATGTGAATTCTTACTCTTATTTGAAAATATTTCCAGGTACAAGAGTACAGAGAGGCTCTGGAAGGAATACTTATTAGAGAGAAGAATGGATTAGTGCTAATGCCTGAACTGTATGCAGTCCCTCCAGACAAGGTATTGTGAAAATGCAGGATCCAATTTGGGGTGCAAAGTAGAGATAGCAAGAGGAATGGTTTTATAGTTTTTCTGGTATCTGATAAATCTAAACGAGCAATAAAAAAAGACTACTGCACATTATTTGAAAAAGTAAGAGACCTCTCACAGCTCCTGCTGAGAAATGGTAAATTTTAGGCTTCCACATTGCCCCATTTCTTCCTTGGAAATCTGAATGTCTGTGAAAATATTAGAGCATGTCTAAAATTTTACATGCTTATAGCAAGATACACATTGAAGAATTGTTGATACTGACTTAGGAACTCAAGCTCAATGAAGAAGTAAAGCACAGACTGTCTTTTCTGTCTAGTCTATTGATTGATTGTGGTGCTCTTTTCCAGAGCTCGTATGGGAGACAGAAACAGGCTTCAGATGGATTGGGATTTGGGCTGGGATTTTTGTTTGTTTTCTATGGGTATTTTCTTTTCCCCCATCTTTGCTGTTACTGTTTATCTGATTCTTCCATTGTGACAGAGAAATTCAGATGAGCTTGTGTGCTCTTCCATGCTATTTGCCTTTGTATCCCTCCCTGCCAACTTCTTCTCCCACTCCAGGCTTCTCAGCCCTCACTCACTAAGGGTATGGAGCCTCCTGGGTTGGTCTGAGCTGGTCAGCCGACAGCTGATGTCTTGCTCGCAGGTGGAAACTCTGAATTGCCTTCCTAGTGGGAACAAGCGTGTAAGAGTTCAGAGCCTTCTTGTGAATTTCGATATGATGATAATAATCTGACAAACATGCCAAATAAACAGGGTAGATTTTCTCTATGTAAAGATGTAATGTAGGAGGGTTTTCCCCCTGCCCTCAGTAGGTCTGTATACTGCAAAACCAAGGCAATTGTTCTTTTTCTGAATTATAAGTCTGCTCTTAATTTTTGCATTGGCCATCCTTGCTAACACAGGAAAGGTGGAATAGCCTTAATTTTTGGAAAACAGCTTTATTTTAGAAAGCTAGGTAGACATCAGTGAAGTTAAAGTGTCATCTTGGAAGGGATTGGAAAGCAGACATCCAGTTACCTATGAGCAGCTCAGAGGGAAGGCAGCAAAGGCATGGTGAGAAGAAAGTGGAAGAGCTAACACCAAAGCTATAATTGCATGCAGAGTCCCTATTCATCCTCCAGCTTTGAAGGGTGGGGCGGAGTACAAAAAGGAAGCATAGTTCCAGTCCCAGAAAATGTGCAGCCTTAAAAGTAAAATCAAGAGATGCTTAAGTCAGTAATAATGGCAGGTTAGCAAGGGTAGATGATAGACCATATGTTTTCAAGTATTTACATGGTTACCAATTGTTCTTCACAACTTCAGGGCAATTTTTCTTGTTTATGTATTTGTTTTCAGGTGGATGAGGAGTATGAAAATCCTCACTCAGTGGATCGTGTCCCAATGGGAAAGTTGCCACATCTTTGGGGCCAATCATTGTATGTCCTGAGCTGCCTGTTAGCAGAGGTAATTGTTTCTTGTAGAGTAGGTAAGCATGTAGTTCATTTTGTTTGAGATGGCTTGAGCTTTAAGTACAATTTGGTTGTCAGATAGGAGACAATGTGTTTTCCAGTAGAAACAAGTACATGAGCCATGAAAGGGTGACTGAGTGACTGAGATTTCAGGAACTTTTTTTTTTTTTATATATATATAGACATACAACTGTCTGTTTCTAATCAAGCTGAATAAGTTGTCAGATGGACTGGCTTTAGGGTTAGGATAGAGGACTATACCAAGGCAAGGCTGATTTGGCTGTTCCAGAGCCAGGATTTTGTGGTGTTTCAGCTCCACTAGGCTATGCCTTACTCTGTGGCATAATGTGTCTGCCGAGTTGTCCCGTATTAGCCAGACTAGTTGGAGGAACCACAGAATATCTCTGTGGAGCTACAAAAAAAATCACTGGCTTGGCTAAATTATGTTGTCAGTTGCTGCAACTCTAAAATAGGAAATCTGAATATGCAGATTGTGTCAGAACCATTTTCTTGTTGTTCCAAAAAATAGTGCATCCCTTGTTCTTATTGAATGTACTCCTTGGTGGCCAGGGTAGATAAACCAGGCCTTAAGTCCTGCTGTACTGAAAAAATACTTCAAAAATTAGTTAAGATTTATTCTAGATATCAGAAGCCTTTTGTTTAAAATCTATTTGCTTCCTTTCTTTTATCTTTCTTTTGCATTTATTCTAGGGATTTCTTGCTGCAGGTGAAATTGATCCCTTAAACAGGAGATTTTCCACTGGATTTAAACCTGATGTTGTGGTACAAGGTGAAGGAGTTTTTTCAACATTCTGGGTGAATTGAATTGTGTGGTGACAAAGTCCCTAAGTACAGGAGAGAAGAAAGATATGTTAAAAATAAGTGGATTTTTGCTTGGGACACAGATGCTTTAATGAAACTGTGAGACAGAGAAAGGGGTTTAACACACTTCATTAAAAAAAAAAACTTGCTAAAATTTTAAGTCGTGAGGGACTGGAGAGTGGAAAACTTAATCTTAGAGAGAAAAGGAGAAGCTTGATGCATTCTAGAAAAAAAAAAAAAAGCAGGACTGACTGGACATGGATCAGTTTAATTAGGTTTATGTGCAGCCCCTTTCCCAGAGCAACTGGAGAGCACTGGGTGAGGAGAATCCCTGTCCACAGGGGTGAGGCAGCCAGACTTAGGGCTGGCTTTTGGCTGCTGCAGGAAGTGGCTTCTTCAGTTAGTGCAGGAACAGGCAAAACCAGAAAATTTAGATGAGGGCAAACACCAGCTGATCAGGTCTTTAAGACTTTTCAAGGGCTTGTACTGCTCTGAAAGAGCAACCATCTTGTTTATCAGGAGCAGCATTTATCAATGATACTGTGACCTGGGCTGGTGCTTGTTTATCCCCTGTTGGTATCTCATGGTGGCAGCATTTTGTTATTTTGAAGTGCTCAATTTCCAGTAGAAATAGAAGTGCTGGATTATTTTTAGCATTCTTTGACAATTATTCACAACACAAGGAACAATACTGAATTATTAGTCCCAAACCAATAAGCCACCTATCATGGGTGAAATGTCAAGCGGGACAAGAGATGGATTCAGGGCCTGGATTGTAAATTCCACTGATTTGGGGAATTTTTTTTTCTCCTTACCTCTGCCATTTTATGTCCTTTGTAAATTTATTGCTATACAAGTAACAGCACCTGTTCCCCAGGGATTTGGCTGTATTGTTACATTGTGCTGTGTTAAAACCACAAAGATTTTCAAGTTGTGTTTCCTCTTGTTTATGGGGTAAAAGCCTTATCTGCTAAAAGCTACTGCATGATCCAAACTGGTGGAACTGAAAGAAATAAGAAGAAACTGATAAAGTCTCAAAGAATCTTGTGTAAGCTCAGCAGGTCTGATCCTGCTTTGAGCAGGAGGTTTGAGTAGAGACCTCATGAGGACCCTTCCAACTTGAATTACCATGTGGTCCAAAGTGGACAGGAGTAGCAAGAAATATTGAGAAGCAGAAAATCAGAATCTGTCTGACGCCCTCTTGCAATCCCTTTTGATCTCACAGGCTCATAAATTAAGAAAGACGTGAGGTCTTCGTGCCTTTTTAGTTAACAAAATGCATTAGTTGAGAGGTGACAGTAGAGATAGTCAACTAAAAAGGGTAGAACATTGTTTCTTAGTAGTGTTTTTGTTTTCTGTTATGCAGTAACTGTTTTAGCAGAATCTAATCATATTAAGAACCTCTTGCAAGACCGTGGAATCAGTGTGCAGAGCATTGCTGATATCCATCCGCTCAGAGTGCAGCCAGCTCGCATCCTGAGTAACCTCTACACCATGCTGGGTTAGTATTGGAACATGGAAGCTTCTCTACTGCTGTGCAAGGTCTTATTTTAAATGAGTCATGTTTTGTTTTTCTTGCTTCACACTGTCTTAATTTCTTTAATTTAATTTCTTTTATTTAAATCAATTTCTCTGATCTAAAAAAAAATGTGTTTGTGCAAAGAAGCTTAACAAACTTAGAACTTCTGTCTTAAATAAGGGACTCAAACAGGAAAAAAAATTGCCTCATTAGAAACAGTGGTGAAAGTACCAGTTTCCCCGTGCCCTTGGAGTTAGGCAAGAACTGACTCTTCTTTTGTCCTCCAGCAGCTACTTCAACAGAGAAATAGACTTTATTAAAAATACCTGGAAAAATACAGAAAAAAAATCAAGTGTTTCTCCTTTCAGAAGTCAGAGTATTTCTGTTTTAAGTCTGGAAAATGGGCAGTGTTATTGCCATTACTCCCAGCAGGCAACCTGGGAAGTTTTCTGCTCCAAATCAGGGAAGCCATGCTGCTGCCATCAGAGCATCTTTGGGCTGTCAAGTTCTTGCTAAAGCTCCTTCCAACCCTGAGCTGAGTTGAGCTGCTGAAGCTCTCTGTCTCATTTGCAAACCTAGAAGCCTTTAGGGTGTTTCTAAACTTGGGACTGAAAGTACATTCCAGTTCCTCAGCAGTGGTCCTCAAGTCCTGTTTTCCTCAGAGCCTGAGAGCCAAATTAAATAAAAGCCCCAAAACTCCAACTGGGTCTAGTTGTTGAAAATAGTTTGATAGCTGTTACTTGATAATCCTTGCTGGAATTATTTGTGTCATGCTGGAAAACTTGTTACACGTATTCCTAATTGAATTTAGTTTTACTTCTTCAGGCATGCCAGAACTCCTGACTCAAAACTGTGGATGTTACTACAAAGTAAAATTGAGGTGGAGTGAATCAGCACTGGTAGATTCCTTTACAGTGTGGGCAAGGGGAGCACTATCATGCTTCTTTATCAGTCTGAAGCACGTTTCCATGGCAATTTGGTTACAGATAATGCTGAGGGAGAAGTAAGAAGCTGCTCATTAGATGAACATCTTTTTGTTGTTGTGGTAGTTTTTGGTTTGTGGGTGTTGAGTTTTTTTCATTTAATACGAAGCTTATTTTGGAAGCATGCAAAGTATTGGGGCCTTCAAATAAGTTTCAAAAAGTATGCCCTTTACACAGAGAAAGGAAATTGTATATGCTGCTTTTGGGAAAGAATCTGTCTCTTTTATCACAAAGTTCTTTAAAAAAAATGAAACATTTGCAGGGCTTTGCTGAACCTTATATTTATTTCATTATGATTCATAATAGCTTTCTTTCACTAATGGGGGGTTGTGAGTAGGATGATGTGGCACACTGATACATTGTTTTTAACAGTGACTTCTCTGGGAATGTTCACAGTAGTATTTTTTCAGGCACAGGATTGTTTGGCTCATATTCCTTGTCAGACAGATTCAAGTCAGCTCCTGGCTTCTGGTGCAAAGGTTGTAGTGCAGATCATTTGCTAATAAGCTCTACTGGGAAAAGTGGAGCTTATTAGCCTGATGAAAATCTGTGTTTGTATTTGGATGTACTTTGCATGTTGATTTAGCCTTCTTCAGGCAAGAATTTTTAAGGTTCTATAGTGAAAGCACTGCAATTTCTGTGGTATGTTGATGGCCTGGTTTTTGTAATGTCGCACCTCCTGTCCTTGATGGGGAAGCTTTGGGTAATGACTGTAATTATAAGACCCAATTCCATGGTCATTGGAGCCAAAATTTAAATTTTTAATCAGGCCTTTGAAGGCCTCTGGCTGTTTTATTGGTGGTTGCTACAAAACCGACCAGTGTGTAGCATCTCGCTCTGTTACCTGTCTTCTGCCTTGCTGGTATTAGTGAAGTAGATTTTGCTGTCTGAAGTGGTTATTTTGGAAAACCACACAGCAAATTCTAGCTGAGACCTTTTTTCTTTCTCTTTTCTTCACAGGCCGGAATAAGAAGATGAAATTAAGTGGACGGCCACACCGACACATTGGAGTGTTAGGCACCTCCAAGCTGTATGTGATAAGAAATCAAATATTTGCTTTTACCCCACAGGTGAGCATGTAAAGCTGGCAGGAAAATCACTCCTTATTTAATGGCAAATCATTAGTGAAGCGCTTCGCTTTTATGTGCTGTCACTGTACTTTAGGTAGAACAGGGCTGATGCAGCAGATGTGCTTTGCTTTGCAGCGTTTTTAAGAGTGATGGATAATCAGCATGGTAGAACTGCTGATAAATCTCTCTTCTGTCCTACAGAGTTTGGCTTCTTTGGCTTCTGAGAACACAGAAAATCAATAGTCCAAAGTTGTTACTGATCTCTGCCGAAACCTAGGTAATGAAATAGTTTCTGCAGAAATACATCCCTTAATATTGCTTTAATGAAAAATTTAGCACCACATAAGGGTGCCAAGTACTGTAACCCCCAAGTGATGAAGATGTGATCTTTTCCTTATATTGTTGAAAGGGTCAGTAGTGCTGAGAAAGGGATGTTCTGTCTTTGTTTTCACTTTAGTGCATTTTTTCAGTGTAACTGGAAGTTTGGATCCTCACGGAATCAGTGGCTCTTACTTTTACATTTAATGAAATACAACACACTTATTCCAGTAGAGTTATTCTAGCAGCTGGTACTAGGAGACCAGTCACCTGCTCCAAGCATGTACAACTGGAGCAGGATAAAGAGTGTTTCCACCCTTCTGAGTAGATGTGTGACTAATGTAGTCTTTAAACTCTAGTGGAAGACATTCAGTGAACTCTGTAGAATGCTTCTGTAGTGCTTCATAATGCCCAAACAACATCAGATTTACTGCAAAAAAATGTAGCTCCCTTCTCGTTCTTCCCCACATCACTTGATCACAAGCAGCTTTATAGCATGTTATTTGCTGTGTTACTCCCCTAAATCAATTTTCACTTTTGCAATTAAGGGAAAAATTCCTTAGAGACATGGTTTTTTTCAAAATACCTCTTCATTCACATCTTACTTTGTAAGTAGGACCCAATATTCCAGCTGAAGTCTTGCCACGTATCAAGTATGGACGTACTTATTAGTATATTCCAGAATTGCATTTATCTTTACATTAGCAACACAGTGACAGTTCCTGCTTATTCTATGTTTGACTAAAACCTCCATAACATTTTCAACTGTACTTTGTAGCCAGACATTCCCCCTGAGATTTTTTTTTTAGGTGGATGGAGTTAATGTTTAATGTCACTTTCCTATGACCAGCAGTTAAGTCCTCTTATTGATCTTGACTAGTGTCCACAAATTTTGTGGTTTTGTCGTTTGTATTTAATTCTCTTTTCTAGTGAAAATATTGATTAGGTGTGGGGCAAAGGCTGACTCCATTTCAGATACATTGTCATTCTGAAAAAATGGTTAAGAACTATCTTCTGAGAACAATTTTAAAAGTAGTTCTACCTTCTTGGACGTTTTTTCTTCAGCTCAGTAGTGTGAAAATTTGCAAAAGTTGAGAGATGTCAGCCATTTTCTTATAGCTACCATCTGATTGCTCCAAAGAAGGAAATTGGACTAATTTGCTGAGATTGGTTTTTGGCTACATTGCTTTATCATTTTGTAATTATCTTAGCTGTCTCAAATTGGCTTTGCTTTCCTATGCTTTCAGGCACTGGAATTGGCCTGACTTTTAAAATGGCTCTTCCTTTTTAAAGACAGGCAGTGTGTTTTCTTCTCTCTAGATTTCTTGTTCTTCCTGAATTACCTGAATTACCAAAGCTAATTGTGAGTGGTTCAAGGATTGTTTTGGCTAGTTCTTAATTCTTTCTATGAAGTAATTTCTCTGGACTTTGCCAGCCTGAATTTACATGCTCTTTACGTGTTTGCCCCTCCCCGAGGCTTATGGGCTTCCTTAACTTTTGTTGTGGCTGCTTTTGACATACTTGCCATTATTTGTCCAGCTTTTTTGTTTCCAGCTCCTGAAGGAGCCATATTAGTCTCTTACTGTGGTTCTTGGCTTTCTGCTGTAAGTGGGAACAGCATACTTTGCCACTGTACATTTAATGTACCTTTTTTCCCCCAGTAACTGCCACCTTTTCTGTATTCTGCTTGACTTTCAGATTGTTCCCAAGAGACATCCAGTTATTGGCTCCCAGTCCCCAGTGTGCCCTTAAGCCTGTTTATTGTTTTTGTTGCTATTGTTAACTTTTTCTTCCATGTTTAGAGTACTCCCATCTTCCAGGTCATAGGATAGTATAATTTGGCATCGGGAAGATTCTGCTTCATGGGTGTGATTGCCTACTTTTTGTTTGTATGGCTCACTTTGATGGTCAATCTACAAGTGTAGAAAAATGGACTCTTGCACAAGCATGGATTTCTTTTGCACAGTCTCATGCCATTTGTGTTGTGGTCAGGAATAGCTCATATGGCTTTTGTGACTGATATAAGGGGGGAAGTAGAAAAAAATAAGAAAAGCACTGACAACTGCTCCTGTGTCATGTTTTTCTCTTCTTTAGTTTGCTGACCAGCATCACTTCTATCTGGCTCTAGACAATCAGATGATTGTGGAGATGCTCAAGACAGAGCTGGCTTACCTCACTTCTTGTTGGAGGATGACAGGGAGACCAACCCTGACGTTTCCCATCACTCACACAATGCTTGGTAAAAATTTTCTCTGTCTCAAGCAGAGTATATTACTGCAGGGGAATAGGATGGACATCAGTTTGAGAGGAGACAGGTGGCATGACTTCTAACTTCAGAAGTACAGTTTCATTTTTTCCATGTGTATGCTGAATTTGGATGACATGGTAGTATTTCATTTTAGTTTTACCCTCCTTTATATCCTCACATCTCCATAGTATTTCTGTCTAAAGAAGTTTCATATAAATCCCTTTGGAACTTGTCTTGAGCGGGTTGATTTTTGTCTTTAGAACTTGTCTAAGGGTTGTGTTTTGTTTGCATGTTTGTTTTGGATTTTTGAATAAGCCTAGTATTGATAGCAGTTTTGGATTCTGCTTTAAATTTGTCTGATTTGGGTTTTAGAGAACACCCAGTAATTCACTTTGTTTGGACATGGTAGTTTAAGAATGTGTTGGTTAGCTTCAACTCTTCCATTATTCTTTTTTAGTTGATGATGGCACTGACATTCATCCAGCAGTTCTTGCCACAATAAGAAAATTAGAGGATGGTTATTTTGGAGGTGCAAGGTAATGTCAGAACCCCCAAATTATTATCTCCGTGATTTTTTAAATTAAATCCTATAAAAGTCTCAGTTTTGAACTTGTCATGGTGCACAGACCTTGTACTAGAACTCTGCAGAGAAGGAGGTTTCAGCTTTAATTGTTATATGGCAATCAGATGGTAGCTGGACCTCAGATGCAGTGGAAAAGAATTGTCTCCCAAAGGGTGTACCATCTCTCAAAGCCATCAGTGGATAAGGAAAATAAATGCCAAACCTGTGGAAATAAAAGGTCTTGGTCTTGGCTGGGCTTCTGTTATGAAGAAGTAAATTTTTTTCACAGTTATTGGACGTGATTTAAACATAAATTGCATGTAGTACTAGTAAGCTTATGTGTTCTATTCATCTACATATAAAATATAATGCCACAGTACCTCCCTATTCTCTTCTTACATGCCCTCTCTCAATCAGTATCTTCCTTTGACAATCAAATGTTGTCATGGTTTAACTCCAGTCAACAACTGTGCCCCACACAGCTGTTCACCCATTCTCCCCTTAGTGGGATCGGGGAGAGGACTGGAAGAGTAAAAGTGAGAAAACTCTTGTGTTGAGATAAAGACAGTTTAATGGGTAAAGCAAGAGCCACGGATGCAAGCAAAGCAAACCAGGACATTTATTCCCCACTTCCCATGGGCAGGCAGGTGTTCAGCCATCTCCAGGAAAGCCAGGCTCCATCAAATGTAGCAGTGACTTGGGAAGACAAACCCCATATCACCAATCATTCTCCCCTTCCTCCATCTTCCCTTGGCTCTGTATGCTGAGCATGACACCCTATGGTATGGAATGTCCCTCTGGTCAGCTGGGGTCAGCTGTCCCAGCTGTGTCCCCTCCCAACTCCTTGAGCACCCTGTGCTGGTGGAGTGAGGTGAGAAGGAGAAAAGGTTGTGATGCTGTGTAAGCACTGCTCAGCAGTAACTGATACATCCCAGTGTTCACAACACTGTTTCCAGCACAAATCCAAAGCATAGCCCAATACTAGTTAATTTGAAGATAATTAACTCTACCCCAGCCCAAACCAGCACAGATATGATTTGTGTTTTAGCAGCACTGCAGTTCTGTGAAAAGATACTGCTGTTTGTGGAACTTCCGAGCCCCAGTTTCTCATGTATTATCCTTAGAGTTTAGGTCTTTGTTTAGGGTCTCTCTTCATAGAAATGTAGAGCACCCTGTAAATTAGGCTTCGAGTCAGGCCAGTAGGTGTCACCGTAACGGAGTTAAAAGTTCAATTAGTAGCTAGAGCAGTAAGTACCCAGCTGGATCTGCAACTCTTGTTTTGCTTTTTTTTTTTTTCAGTGTCAGTATCTGCTGCTTTGTAGTTACCAAAGGTGGATTCAACAGTAGGTCTGATAAATTTTGGAGGAGTTGCTGAAAGCTCAGTGAGCATTAATTGGTATCAAAATGGTGGATGTTAATGCTCCTTGGCATGTGTTCCTGTTTGCAGGGTGAAGATAGGCAAGCTATCAGAATTTCTTACCACATCTTTTCATACATATCTGAGCTTCCTGGATCCAGACTGTGATGTAAAATTGTTTGATGACCGTAATGAAGACTGTAATAGTCCTGACAGTGAATATGGGGACTATCCAGCAGATTTCTGTGAAAAAGGTAGTAGTGTTTTTTCACTTCTTATATTTTCTCTGTCAAGTTCTATCAGCAGACTCTGGGTTTACCTACAATGCAGAATCTATTCTGTGCACAGCTGACAGTGATTTGGGTTTCTCATGCACTCTTCTGAGGACAGTTAGAACCTGCATGACTTATTTGGGGGATGAATTCCTGCGTTCTTCCTACGTTCGTAGTATGGTATTGACTGGTAACTGCTACAGTAAACCTAAGCCTGAAGAGCTGGCAGATGGGGAGGTGTGGAAGAGGCTGGAGGGAGGAAGAGACTGTGAGGAGTCATAGACAAGAGCTTGTGTGGAAGAGATGATAGATTCTTAGAATCATACAGGCTGGAAAAAACATTTAAGATCAAAAAGTCCAACTGTGCCAACTAGACTTCCAGCAAGAAAATTGATTCTTCCAAAGGAAAATCAACTTCTTAATCTAATTGTTTTCAAAGTTCCAAAAACTGGTTATTTTTTCTTTTCTTTCCAATTTATTTGGCTTAGAAAGCTCTATCTTATGATATTCTTGCATTTTTTGAGTGCCTTTCTATATAAGCAAAAATAGTGGTGCGTTTGAATAAGAAAGCGCTGATAAATTAGGATTTTACCTTTAATAAATCTTTTCTTTTATGTCTGTTACACTAGATAGCCAGGATGAGCTGGATCAGTATATAAATGATGTCCTGCAGAGTACAGCACTGAAGTCATACCTGCCTCCAACTTCCAAGACAGCCAATCAACCACCAGTGTTCAGTGCAAACCATTCCACAGAAGAGATACTGTCAATAATGGCCAAGACAAAGGGCTTGGAGGTTCCAGGTATTTCTCCCTATTATAATACTAGAAAAACTGTTTTGGGTGCTACAAGGGGTAAGTTCAAGCATTTCAAAATTATGCCTTTTAACATACTCATACAACTGGTTCTTTTTGTATAGAGAAGAAACAATGACTTTGAGCTGTTGCTGTTGTGTTCCCACAGTATCCCAGGTCATGCTGTATACGTAGAAAAACTGCTATGAAATAAAACATTTAATCAAAGTTGATGTTATGGAAACTGCTCCAACTTCTCAGTTGAATAGAATTTCAGTCAGTTTTTGTCTTTATTTATACAAAGGCAGACAAAATGTATTTTTTTATTTTAATAAAGCTGTAGTGAAAGGGAATGTTTCAATGCAAGAAAAGCATAAATATGTGCATGTGCTTTCTGAATTTGTAAGAACAAATGGAGTAGAGAGGGAATACAGTATTTCTAATTATGCTACATTTCTTCTAGAGTGATTGGAGAATATACACCAAAATAATGCTTTGACTGAATTTGCAAATAGACTCCAACCTATGCATTGTTTTGTGGGTAGATATGTAGTATTCAATGCCCTGATCAAGGGAAGGCTCCCCTTAACTTCATTGTAAATTAATAACTTTCAAGCTTTTTCGTTAGACTTTTCTCCCATCTTTCATGTGCCACACCACCATATCCTCTATTGAATTCAGCACATGAAGTTAACAGAGCATTAGCATGCATTTAGCATTATAATTTTAATTCTGATATCTTACCAGTTGGCCATCTTTTCTACTTTATTCCTGTTAAAATGTTTAAAACACTTAGCAGGGTCAGGCTGGGATTCTGAGTTGAGCATGTAGCACCTGAGCCTTTGACATGCTGATCTTGGAACAAACTTGCAAGGAGATACAGGAAGAGCTTATCTCAGAGCTCCATGCACAGCATCTCAGAAGCATTGCCTCTGTATATTTCAGGTTTTTTCACATATATTTTTACCTGGTATAGCTGCTTCATGTAGGTGTTTTTGATTTTTGTGTTATTGACTTTTTTTTTCTTTTTGTTCCGGTGGCTTCACTTTCCAGCCGTGCCAATGTCTCTTCCCACTAAAGTTCTGAACACACACCGAAAATCTCTGAATCTTGTTGATAATCCCCATTTCTTTCAGACAAAGGTAAGCTGTGGGAATTTTTATGCTGCTTGAGGTTTTAGGACTAAGTGCTATAGCCTTTCCTTGTGTTTTACATCCAAACCCTATGCCAGTTCTCGTTTTCCTTCACAAGCCATTCTATCTAAGGCACTCCCTTGTTTTGGAATTTATTTTTTTGGCTGGATGAAGGTTTTTTAGTCCAATAGACTTTATCAAGTGGGAAGTTTTTAACTGCATGTGCAGAACAGAAATAATATAATAGCTGCTTATGTTTAGAAGCCCAAGGTTAAGTAATCATCTTTAGTTCTATCTGAACACAAAGGGAAGGACAGGATGTTCAAAACCTTTAGAGATGTTCTCCAAGAAATGCTACTTACAGTAATGTCCTTAAGGCACCAGCCAAATCCCACCTCAAGGCATGAAGATGGAGTTGTGCTCGGCTCTTTTTTTGTCTTGGTATATGGTAACCAGCTGCTGAGAATGGTTAAAGGAGATTGTATCCAGCCTCCTAAGGGATTCTGCTCTGCAAAAAGCTCTTTTTGTCAAATGTTTTTTTAGGACCATATAAATTGCTGAATAGCTTGTTAAACAAAACTTTTCATCAGAGAACTGCCCACAGGGTTGCATCATCTGATTAGTTAACATTTTAGTTTCATCATGACGGCAATATCTGCATCCGTAGAGCACCACGTATATACAGGTTCAAGATAGAACTCAAAAAGGTCTAAATTATTTCAACTGAAAAAAAGATAGTGTCCCTCTGCTTTTCTCTTTACAAGTAACATAAAATGAGATGAAAAGCATGCAAATAATTTGGTTTCTTTATTTTGTCAAAAAAAGAGGCAAGGTTCCATTCTGGGTGTTGTGTTTCTGGGGATTAGTCCCCCGATTAGTAGCCCCGCAAGACTTATGTAATGTGTCTGTATTTCAAGTGCAGAGTTTTGTTTCAAGTCTGTTGTAATTTTTTAATGGGAAGTTACTGTTTGAATTTGATTGACTATGTTTTTCAAGATCATGTGTTTGATTTTTCATCCTTCTTTGTTATCAGGACCGTGAAAATGTCTTGCACTTACCTAAAGATGCTCATGGTGATTTGGATTGCCGGAAGCTTGTTGATCAGCTGAAGGAATGTCCAACACTCCATGATCAAGCAGACATCTTATATATCTTGCATATATTAAAGTGAGTTGTCTGAATATGAACTTAAGCATCTTTAAATTTGGTCCCAACTATGATTATTCTTGTGCAAAACCTTTGTGGGGAGAATTGCTCCCCAGGGTTGTGCTTTGAGGGGAGAATTAAAATATTTTGTGCTTTAACAAGCATATTTTCAGTTAGCTTGATTACATAAATTATTTGTATACAAAAGAATACTTGTGTAAATTTTAGAGTAGATTAGCACACAGTTACAGGCTCCAGGGCTCACAAATGAACTGCACAAGATTTTTCCATGAATGAAAACCCACCCTGCTATATTTGTGGCATTCTGTTTAAAGTCCACAAAGATTTGCTGTGATTTTCATACCTAAGAAGGGAAGCAGAGGAAAACTTCATCATGTCATTTTCTAACTAAAAGCAAAATGCAATTTTAATGAGTGGTCTCTAGTTTTCCTCTAATCCTTGTGCATGTTAAGTACACCACTGGCTAAAACTTGGTACTTTTCAAAACATTCTTGGTCCAGTCTAGGCCCATCTACTGGGGTTAGTAAACACTTCCTATTTAAACAGGTTTTATGGGAACAAAATGCAAATACAAACCAACAGAATCATCTTCTGGAGTGCATTTATTGGGCATTTTTTGCTGTGCAGGAGAATACTGCTGGAACCTGACAGGCAGTTAGCTTTGGGTGCAAAGACAAGCATGTGTTAATCACAGATGGTCTTCCCTACTGCTACAAAGATTGTATTTTTGTTTATTTTAGTCTGTCTCCTGTGAGGACTTATTCTTTAATCTTCATTTCCCAAGCAAAATGTTTAGCAGCCTCTCTTAAAGAGCAAAGGAAATCCTGAAAAAATATCATTTTGTTGTTTAACTGCATCTAACACCATTAATTCCATAATCTGGACTTGTTTCACCATGGGAGTTCTATTGGACAGGCTGGTTGACTTCTGGTGGACTCTGTCTCAGCAGGAATTGAAAAGTCATTCTGTGACACTTCAAAACATTACCAAAGAGAAGCCATAATGCAGTGAATTTCAAAAACAGGAGAGGAGCAGAAATCTTCTTTGCTTTTCAGTAATGGCATAAGCAACATTGAAGTTTAGTTAATAGCTAAGGAAGAGGCAGGGCAAAAAACTTCCCCTGAGGCATCTGAAAAGTAGGTGTAGTCTTCAGCAGAATTTGTTGCCGAATTCTGCTCTGAAAAAGCACTACATGGAGTGTTCCTGCAGCAAACTGTCTGTATGAATGCTCAGTTTAAAGTCTGGTGAGAAATCCTTTGGATGGTTCCTTTTAAGTCACTGGCTCACAGCTAAGTGAGTGCTCAAATTAGTGAGAAAGTTCTGGTATCAAGAGGGTTTTGTCCACACATATCAGATCTCTGGTGAATGCCCAGATGTCCCATGTAGTATTTCATCTTGTCACCAATGTGAGCAAGGTGATCAAAATCCGGCTGCGTTTGTGTGGTGATGTTAAGCAATGTAGCATCTTACCTGGTGACAGTTACCTTCTGTGTCTTTTGTGGCAGAGGTGCTGACTGGGACACAGAGCTGGATGGACAGTATGGTGTCACTGTTCATTGCCTACTCAACGAGCTCTACAGAAAGGCAGGCCTCAATCAAGAATGGGGCTTAATCCGTTATATTTCCGGTATACTCAAAAAGAGAGTGGAAGTCCTGGCTGAGGTATGAAACATAAATAATCCTGGCTCAGTTTCCTTCCTGGAAACAGAGATAAAACTACCAGTTTGCCAGAGGGACTTGTGCTTTCCCTTCGTCTGGTCTTACTTCACACCACAGATAGTGAAACACTTTTAAGTAAACGTTGGTTGCTTTTCTGATCTAAATCTTATTAAGGCATCTTTACCTTTTGTCTGTACTGCGAACGGTGATTAATTTTGGCATGGACTGAGAATGTCCCACTATCACTGTAAATGGTTGTGAAGGCTTTATTTCATCTCTTGTAATTGGAGAAGCCTAATTACGTGTTTTGAAAGCTGCAGTTGTCACTGGTAGTTGTCTACTGCTTCTGTGATGGCACAAACACTTTTGGAGCAGCGCTATGTTAAGGTGTGAGTGATGACACAAAAACATGTTCTGCCAATTTCCATCCCATTGGGTGGACAGTCTGCCATATACGTGGATGTTTGGAGGCATTAAAATATCTGGGACTGTTAACTGGTAACAAGAAAAATCCGTTGTAAGGGTACAGATTCAATTTTGAACATTACAAAAATGTTTCCTCTCAACTACTCTAAGCTATTTGTTTAATTTCCTAGTTATCCTACACACAGAATTTTTTCCGTTCTCAAGACACAGTGGATGAGCAGTACGGACACACTCACAGAAAGCCATGTATATTAACTGACAAAAAATTGAGGAGGAAGAGAGTAGAGATGATTTGTTTTCTTCCACATTAAGGGAGGGAAAATAGACTCTTCAAAGTCAGAGGAATGTTGCTATGTGAGCTTTTCAATTCAGGATGCTAAAACAAGTAAACTGAACACCCATTTTTAAAGGAGGTCAATACAAAAGAGTAAACACTGTGATATTGGTGGAAGTACCTATTTCAGAATGTATCAGGATAGCTAATTCAGGAATGTGATGCACTGTGTTGGGTGTTTTCTTGTTTTAAGAGATATATTAATATGCAGGATTTTTTAAGCTAATATTGCCAAACTTTTCATTGATTTAAAATATTTTTGTCTTAAATAAAAACAAAAGTTTATCATATGATAAAGAATGAAAGCCTTTATTATCTGCCAGCCCCACTGAAGTACTTCATCATTATGCTGCTGATTTCACTGAAAGGGGGAAGCAGCTTTCAGACTGGTCATACCCTCATAGCCCTGTTGACCTCAGGAGATCCTTGGCATCTAGTTAATAGCATTCTGCTGGATCTTCATATATGGTAATTAATAGAAATGCACTTAAAAATTGCTAAAGAAATGCTTCATTTTTGGGAATTAAAAGCTGTGTCACTTCCACATGATTCAGAGAAAGGTCTCTTGCTTTCTGTCCCCTTACGATAGGCATGCACAGACCTTCTGTCGCACCACAAGCAACTGACAGTGGGCCTGCCACCAGAACCCCGAGAGAAAATCATTACCACGTAAGTTGGAGCTCTGCCTCAGTTACAGAGGCAGCCTGCTCTTCATCTTCCTGCCAGTACCATTCTGATGCTGTTATCTTCTTTTAAAACTTACTCCTCATCTTCAAAAGGATTTGCAGCCACCCAGGCAGAACTGTAGGCACCTTTGTGGTGCGGAGATGTTTCTGGGTGATGATTCCAGTGCTTGCTCAAGAGTTTTAATAGCTGGTTGTGCCGAGTCACTGCTTGCTGTGGTTTGTCTTCTTGCAGCCCACTGCCACCTGAGGAGCTCACAGATCTCATTTATGAAGCCAGTGGCCAAGACATCAGTATTGCAGTCCTGACACAGGTAAGCAGCATGTGTCAAAGGCTTCTTTGGCTGTGCCCAGTGTGGTGCCAGTGTTTGCTCTGAGACTGGGAAAGCCACGAAGGCCCACTTTGAATGGCTGCCCTTTTCCTTGCAGGAAATAATGATGTACTTGGCAATGTACGTCCGGTCCCAGCCCAGTCTTTTTGTGGAGATGCTCAGGCTCCGCATTGGTCTGATAATCCAGGTGATGGCCACTGAGCTGGCTCGGAGTCTGAAATGCTCAGGTAAGAGGCACTTTTATCATAAGGGTACTGATGGCATCATCTTTGCCTCACCCTTAGTCGTTGATCTTTTCATTAATATATGTTAAATCCTTTTATTAACCTCTCCATTCATATGTGCAGTTACTAACTTTGAAAATCACTTTTTTTTTCACTTAATGGAAGATTCCTCTCCCCCATCATCTAGTTATTCAAACTGAAGTGGATATTCTTTATGGAATAACTCCGACTTTGTAATTTAGATCTACAGGTGATTCGCTGTTGGGAAATGGCTGTAATGCTTTTCCAAGTGATCTTGTTTTCTCATCATGAGCTTGAAAGAAATTTTGCACAAGCTACAACATAATATTCATTAATGAAATAGTGTTATTTCTATGCAGTGTTTGTTGTTTAGTCCTGAAATGTATTTTCTTTGAAATGTGACTCTGCGTATTAGTTTTTTTAAAGGAAGTGCAAGCCAAAAGGTTAGATGTGATTGGACTTCATTCATCAATATTTTTCTGAGTTGGCTTGTTGCTTTCCCACAGCAATGCTTGTCTTTTGTTTTCTTTTGTTTTACTAGGTGAAGAAGCTTCAGAGAGTTTGATGAATCTAAGCCCCTTTGATATGAAAAGTCTCCTACATCATATTCTCAGTGGGAAAGAGTTTGGAGTGGAAAGAAGCTGTAAGTTGTCCACTTGGCTACTTGTATATGTTAAGTGAGAACTATAAATATAAAGTTAGATTGTCTTATAAGTGGGGATCTATTCTCTCAACTTGTAAAATAGATGTATAGGTAGTGTATTAATCATTGGTGACCAGTACATGTGTATGCCTGCTGTGGAATAAACAGAACAAATATGATGGAAGCTATCCTGCACTGAAATAAGATTGTATCAAGTTTTCAATAATACGAAGGCAAACTTCTAAACTGAAGAAATTTTATGTGACCAGAACAAAAGCCATTAAAAAGGACATATCTAACCTGCCTTCAATAAGCACATCTGTGATGCCCACATATTCCTGACTGGTGCATCAGCTGTCTCCTGGGTTCATATGTAGGCTCTCACAGACTCATTGCAACTCCTGACATCTTTTACAGCTACAATTGCTCAGTGTCTTGGAAAATCAGTCTCCAATATCCAAATATGGATGTAGGCCCCTTACTTGATGCAATCAGGTTTGAACTCTTGACTTGAAAGGATGCTGTCAACCAAGAGCATTGCACACTTCTGAAAGGATATGTGTTTAACATCTAGATACAATTTCATCTGTTTTTCTACCCCTACAATGTTAAAAATGTCCATTTGCTTCTTTCAGTGCGACCTGTAGATTCCTCTTCATCTAGCCCTGCGATTTCTATTCGTGAAATGGGGCATTCTGGAGCAACCAAAACAGAAAGAAGTGGTATTACTAAATTGAAGAGTGAGATGAAGCAGGTGAGGGTTTTACTAAATTGAAGAGTGAGATGAAGCAGGGTCAATGCTCATCAGAAAGTGCAGCTGTTCTGGAACTGTGTTAATGTTAGGTTCTATTCTTGCTACATGACAGAAGTTTCCAAAGCTTTGATTTTAAAGCTGATCACTAACTAGAAGGCAGTTACGGGATGTTTCCTCCAAAAATGTGCTGCCTTTTTTGTTCTTGTTTCACATGCTGAAAATAGAATAACTTGAACAAACTCTAATGCATTCACGGCATCCACTGTAAAAACAGCTCTTTTATCAACTTTAGCTAAGGAAAGGTCAGATACACAAAGTAAAGCTTTCATGCAGTGTTCATTCTTGTACTTGACCCAAGTTGCAAAAATGGACCACATGCCTTTTGGAAAAGATACACGTGGAAAAGGAATCTTGGTTTGTTTTCTTCTAATTCTGTTTCTTCAGAATAGAGGACGATTATTGGTGGCAATAAAGATAAGTTAGTGATTCTTCACAGGACCTGATCAGGCAGAACAGCAGAGGCCCCTGTGAAACACGTGGTGTCTGTCTCACGAGACCTGTTTGCTGTGTTTGGGCCAAGCTGATACAGCTGTGGCTGTGAAGGTGCTGACTGCTCTGCACCAGCCCTGAATGACTGTGCAGGGCTCACAGTCCTGCAGTGGGTGTCTGTCCAGGGAGGAGAAGGGACAAGGCACTAGGTGGCAGCATTATTTTGATTTAAATACAGTGGTGGGCCTGAGCTGAAATACTTGGGCCTTAGTTGATGTTACAAGTGTAGTTCCTGCACTGCTTTTGCATTAGATGGAAACTTGGTATTTTGCACAGAGGAGGAGTTGCCTGGTTTTATTTTTGTTCCCCCGACTTTGCCTTTCATGCTACATCCTGCTACATCTCACTGCATTCTCTGAATAATTTACTAGATACTAATGTAATGTCATTTTGGCAGGGGGTTTGGGTAGGGTGGTGCAGGATCAACCTTGTTGTTAGAGGGAACGTTTCAAGTACTTGTACTCACATCTCTGTACGTGTTGAGCAACTGCAGCTCTCTCATTTACTGCTGTTCTTTTCTTGCATCAGAACATCAAGCCTTTGCCTGGGTCTGAACCATTAACACTGAACGTGGAGGCATGGCTTGGGGTGGGCAGAGAAAAGTGCTGTAAGTCTGAGGTGCTGCATCTCCATTTCAGCAAAAATTTTGCCTTGCAGCCGTTTGTTTAGCACTGCCCACCCAGCTGGCAGCCTGCAGCAAGTTGACCTTCTTGTGCAAAGAGAAGCTGCAGGCATTGCAACAAATGGAGAATGGAAGCGGGGAGCTTGGTTTTCACCCCAGCCCTGAGTCACATGGAAGCTTTTGCATGCACCTCAAACTGTGGTGGTTTGTGTTGGCCATGGTCCCTTCCACTGGGACCTCAGTGGATGGGTGGCTTGTGGCTGCCAAACAGGCTCCTGGCAAGGCAGGATCTGCCTCATGGTGACCCTGGGAATCAGCAGCAGCTGCCCTGAGATCAGCTGAAGTGCAACACTGAAAGAGGACAGTGGTTGTTGCAGTTTTCCCCAGAATACATGAGTTTATTCCATATTTCTTGTCTTTGCATGGATGGGTTAATTAACCCTGTTTGTGTTCTGTTCTGTCATGGCTGTCTGTCTAATGTGTTGGTGTCTGGTTTTGTTTTGTAGTTCTTTCATGAGGGGCACTCCGTGTCCAGCAGCATGTTCGCTTCCAGGGTAAAACACTGTCTGTTGCTCTGCTCCTGCTCTTCCCCCGTGTGTGTGCGTGTGTGCATGTATACATGTGTGTGTGCATGTGTGTGTGTGTGTGTGTGCAAGGTCTTGGCTTTAGAGACCTCCTGTGACTTCTGCTTAAAACCTTGTTTTCAAACCCTACCTCTCTGTCTTGTTCATCTTTGCTGGGAACCAATTCTTGTTAGTAATCTTTTAATAGAGGTTGAGTCTCACATTTGGATCCCCTTAGTTCCTCTAAAGCTTAAGCAGTTGTAGCAGATAAAGTACTATAACAGATTTAGCTGCTTGATAGTGGATTATGTTACAGGTGTCTTCAATATTTAGAAGTAATGTAGTGTTGATAAATACTTGCAGTGTCTGGACAGTGAGGAACCCAGAATAGCTTCAAGTTGCTGAGATAGGGGTTTTATGGGCATGGCTATCTCCTCAAGCAGTCATCTTCTTTCAAGGCAGAAAACTGTAGCTCTTCTTAAGCTCTCACGCTTAAGAAGGAAGATAATTGCTTAACTATTTTACCAACAGAGACCTCAGCAATTTAAAGTTAGTGTGAAGCTCCAAATGTGTCATGGAGAGATGGGAAGTTTGCATCTATGCATGTCCTTTGAACTGGCTGTTGTGATTTGTGATTCTCTGCATCTTCAGACTTACTGTCAATGGCACACCTCCCAAATGTCATAAGTACACAGCTGCAGAGCACCACTAGCCCTGTGGCCTGGCCTGACAGCTGTCAGGTTGCTGTTGCCTCTCTTTTCCTACATACCAGCGCAGAAAGGCAGGCTTCAACTGTGTGTTTGATTGAAGTGCACATATTTAGCTGTTCAGGGAGATCTTTGTTTCTCTGAACCACCTGAGTAGTCAGATTAATTGTTGTATACAAATGGATTTCTCTACTTTGGCGTTGATGCTCCCGCTGAGCTCCTGCATCCCCAAGCTCTGCTCAGCAGGATGGAGGAAGTTCTGTCTGTCATGGTCAGTGTGCAGTGGAAAGGAGAAACAAGCACTGAAACATCAGGAGAAGACCACCTGTGCCTTATGAACAGCAGCAGCAGTGGAAATGGATTGTTCTCATTTGCTGTGGATTTTTTGCAGAGCTTGGCTATGCAAAATCCATGAGCCTGCACCTTCCAACCATTCAGTTTTCAGTCTTAGTGTCCTCCTTCCCCAGTACCTTGCTCAGGTGGTTTCTTACCCAGAGATGATGGGATTTCAGATGGGGCTATCAGTGAAGTCCTTTCTGGGCTGAAAGCAACAGGTGTGCAAAAAGGAATGAGAAAACAGAAGAGCTCAGTCTGGGAGTGCAAGGAATAGGCAGACTGTATGTGAGGAAATCAGAACAACAATTTGCTGATAGTGCCATAACTTTGAACACGATTTGCTGTCTAATTTAGTGTCCAAGTATAGGGTATAAGGTATATACCCTTAGGGTATAAGGGTAGAGCTATAAGGGTAATAAAGAAGAACAAGACTGACACTTACAGAGAGGCAAGCGTGATGATTTCATGGTCACATGAAGTCGATTTTTAATCTACTTATTTTAATGGAACTTTTGCATGGTGGACTCTCTTGCTGGACTCATGGACCCCTTTGGTTCTTTTACAACACCGACCTCAATGTCCAAGTGAATCAGACTTACCTGCAGAATCCCCCGTCTTGAACACCAGTGACGTGGTGTCACTTTAACAGCTTGAGCTTGTTAAAGTAGTCAGACCTTGTGTTAAATCAAGCACTGAAGTTTACTGTGTCATGCCATGTTGAACTGCTTGCCTGTTTTGTTGAGAAATTATTGAAGTACTCGAGAAGTGAAGCTTGTTTTGAAGGGGAGAGATACAGATCAATCCTGCTCCATCATCCTGTCTGACACTATGGCCTGTATTTTTCCCCTGTTTCCGAGGTAGCATTATAACAAAAATGTATTGACCAGGTGTGGTCAATACACCCACTTGGGGTGGTAGAAGTCAATTAACCGAGGCTTTAATGTCCTTACAGAGGAGCAGCACTCCATCATCTCCCACCAGTACTTCTCCTACTGGCTCCAGTGGAGACATGAGCTGGGGTGACCGAAAGGGGCAGTGGCTGCGCAGAAGGAGGCTTGATGGTGCTATTAACAGAGTTCCTGTTGGCTTTTATGAGAAAGTGTGGAAAATCCTTCAGAAGGTAAGTTGGCTGCTATGGAGGGCAGGAAGCAAGAAAGCTGCACAGTAACTTGGGGAAGTGGTAGTCCAGAGGTAACATCTTGCCAGGAGTTGGCTTCAGCTGGAAAACTGGTGGAAATGAGAGTCATTAGTGGAAGTGTGTCTCTTGAGCATAAAAGGGCTCCATTAACACAAGTTCACATGTTTTTTTTAAAGTTTGTTTTTTTCTGAAACCACCAACGCTGAATTTTGGCTGAACTTGCATCCCACAGCCTAATGCACGTTGTCAGTGCAGCTGAGGGGCACTGCAGTGCAATGCAGTTCTGTGCTCCAGTTCAGAAAGGCTGTGAGGAATGAAGTAGGAAACTGCACTGACTCTTCCAGAATGTCTTGAGATCTCTTGCTGGCTCTTCTGAGCTGTATGGCATTCTTGACATTTTTTTGTTTATTTTCAAGTGAAAAGTAAGTCCTTGCCAGCACCTCAGAGGTCAGGGGTTTGGAAAGGTGTTGAAGCAACTCTCCAGGAAGGAGGAGAGGGAAATTATGAATTTTTACCTATTTCATAGTGATTATGCACCTGTTTTTTTTCTTTGCTGAATGTGAGCCAGTGTTCAGGACCTTGCAGCACTGAGCTGTTCATGCCTGCTTAGTTGGGAAAAGACTGCGTCACTAGTTTAGGCTGGTTTTGGTTTTCCTTCTAAAATCAGTTACACTGAAACTCCTAGTGTTGATGTCAGCCAAGATGAGTCATATGTGACCTCTTGGCTATTTACTAATGGGATCTTTTAGTAGAGTGAGCATCACTTCTGACCTAACTTAATAGCTAGGAGCATTTGTATGTTTTTTTCTGGCTATTAAAATGAATTGTGCTTATTTAATTTGTTTTCAGTATTTCATTCTTCAGATCTCTTTGGACTGTTCATAAAATCTGTCTCCTCTTCTTGATGTGTGTTTCTGTACCTCAGGTACTCAGATATGTCTCTCCTTAGCCTGCCTTCTCACCACTTAGGTTTTGTCACTCTTCCCTTTTGTCACTTGGTACTTCTAACACCACCTCTGCCCCACTGGTTGACACCCTTGAGGTGTGGTGCCCTGTATCTGAAACACGTAACTAAGGGTTGTTTTAGGGAAAATGAGAAAAGTTCTCACTTTTGTGGTCTGTTGTCCATAATGCTTTCATGTTACCTTATTTCTACTTCCTTTTGAGCAGAATGTTCTCATTAATTTGTTTCCCTCCTTTGTGTGCCTCTTGCTGTAGTGGCTCTCTAAGTACTGGAACACAGCACTCCCTTGTGTGTCATGTCAGGCTATTTCTTATGTTTGCCAGGTTACATAATAACTTCTTTAGCATAGATGAAATATAATATTTTGGAACAGGGGTTTTTTTGTCTCATTTGGGGGTTTTTGCTTTGGTTTTTTTGTTTTTTCTATCTGAAAGTTGTTGTATATTGGCTCAAAAAAAAGAGAACTCTCAGAAGATTTACTTGCAAGAACTGTAATTTCTGTTCATTGTTGAAATGTTGTTGTTTCAGTGCCATGGTCTGTCCATTGATGGGTATGTCCTTCCTTCTTCAACCACCAGAGAGGTACAGTAAAATGCCAACGATTTGCAATGATTTTCTCCCCATGTGATGAATGCTGAGTGTGACAGTGTAACATGCAGCAGGGATGCTGTTGCAGATCCTTTGTTTCAAGGTTAGAACATCTGGAGTTTCCCCAGCACCTCTGCTGGCTTCCCCAGGTCTGTGCAGATGTGTTCCTCCCAGGCAGGCCTGGGAGAGTGTTTCTGGCAGGTTTTCCCCTTTGCTGAGCCTGCTTTCTGGATACCTTTACTCTCCCCGTGTGCCCACAGAGCAGAGCTTGAGAGAGGGTGGCTGATGGCAGTCCTTGGTGGGGGGAGGTGAGGAGACAGTGCAGACCTGTTGGAGTAAAGCAGACATCTTCCTTGCCACTTACTTTTTTTTAATATGCTGCAACACCAGCCAGTGTATTTTGGCTTCACAATCTCAAAAGTAAATACCAGTTAAGAATGATTGTTTCTAACCAAAGCTTTGACTCTTTAATTCCATAACCTTTCCTTACATTTTTTTTCCTTAGTTCAATTGCCTTTAGGTGCTCTAGCAAGTTTTGAATTCACATCTATAAAACAAACTCTTGTGAACAGTAATCCATCAGAACAAGAGAGGTGCTTGTGTGCTTGATACTGTTTTCCTGTTTGGTTCCCTTGTATTTGACTCTGGCTTCCTTCTCTTCTGAGGGATGATGGCAACAGCTGAAGAGAGGAGCTGGAATTTTCTGCCAAATTTAAATGTTGCTTTTTGGGTTTTTTTATTCAGAAAGGAGAGCTTTATTTATCCCTATTGTGTAGGTAAATAGGCTTATATTTTTAGCCTGTCAGACCTAGACAGTATCTAACTTTGCTGTTTAAAGGATTTGAAAAAATAAGCACAAACCTCCTAAGGCAACACAGCATCCACAGAGATATGCCAGTGCAAATTAAGATGCTCTACAAACAGTATAGCGGTACCTCTGCATGGCAAAGCTTTAGGGGCTTATTTAAAAATCACCCCTCTAAGCAGGTGGTTATTTTTAAAACTTAACAGTAAGTTTGGCTTTGCAACTAACCTGTGATGCCAGAAAGATACTTACAAGGCAGAGTGTGTGAGATCACAGCCTGAGGAGCAAAGAGTTAATTTGCCAGCTAAGCATCAGCAGCCCTGTATGTAAGTGAGATGTGTATGTGATGGGTTGCAGGGCTGGAGCAGCTTCTGGAAGTTGTGTAACTGTTTGCAGAATCAAGGTCTAGCAACACGAAAACTTTCTGTAAGTGCTAAAGCGGCACAAACATTTTGTTCGCTTCAGTCAGTCTGCCCCCATGTGCAGAGAGGAGCATATGTTTCAGAGCTTGCAGGATGTGGGGAACTAGTCTTTTGGATTTGTCAGTTTTTCTCTCCATTTCCACTCAAACCTGCCAGATGACCCCGTGCGAAATCAAGTTTGCTGTGCACGTGGAGTCGGTGCTGAACCACGTCCCCCAGCCTGAGTACAGGCAGCTCCTGGTGGAAGCTATTCTGGTCCTCACGTTCCTCTCTGACATCGAGGTGAACAGTATCGGGGGCATCATCCACGTGGACCGAATCGTGCACATGGCCAATGACCTGTTTCTGCAGGAGCTGGTGAGTTTAAAGGGCAGTGGTGGGAAGTCTCCTCCTTTGAAAATTATCCCCTGCTCCTTTTTCAATATGTGTGATGGCCTGGTTCCTTCCCCTACAAAGACAGACAGAATCACTTAAGTATCTTCTGGAAATACATTCAGAAAGCTAATTTAAGAATTGTGGGAGATTTAAATGGAATAAAATAGTGGCTAACAAGCTCTGAAGTATATTGTTAGATTGAAGTGAGGGTTTGCTTTGTCAAGGCATTAGAATTACTAATATTTGAGTAATCCCACTCTTTCCCCCCAAAGGACAAAAATCTGTGAAGTTATATGTTCTTCATTTACTTACACTGATCCAACTAAGTCATGTGGGCCCTATAATAATCCTGATTAAGGTTTTCATGAGGGAAAGGAGAATTGCTTTCAGTATTCAGCACAAATGGAAAATCATAACGTGGTGGGTTTTTTCTAATAAATAAACATGCATGCCTAACTTGCCCTTCTTCTTTGCTTGTGTCTTTTCAGAAATCATTTGGAGCTACTGGCAGTATCTTGGAGAAGGACATAGCCACAGGAATTTGCCACTTTTTTTATGATAGTGCTCCAAGCGGGGCCTATGGCACCATGACATACCTAACAAAAGCCATAATTATTTATTTACATGATTTCCTGCCTAGCACAGGCTGTGCCATGCAGTAAGTGATGCCTCGTGTGGGAGGGAAGGCTCAGAAGCTCTTTCTCCCCATTTCCCTGTTGTGAACCTCACAGTTACTTGCTGCCTGTGTGTGTGCCGTGCACTGCCTCAGCACTGGACACTAGTGGCCATGCTCTGTGCATGCCCTACCTATGGAGGACAGGGAGCTGGAATTTGGCCTGGTTTTAGGAGAGTGTGAAAGAAATAACAAATAATGAGGCTTATTCTGCCCAAAGTGCATAAATGTAATTCATAGTAAATTAGAAAGAATTATACAGTTCTGCCAAGGGGAAAACAGATTATTCTGTGGACATCAAAAGGCATAATAAAACAAGGGAGCTGTATCTTGGGCATAGAGTCTCCCAAATAAGGGAAGTGATGGAATTCATTAATTTTTCTCCTTCTGTGTGTAAATGTACATCATTGTGAATCACTAATGCACAGTGTGAAACATCCAGGGAAATGTAAATTAGAGGCATAGGAATAACTTGAAATAACCCAGTGATATTTCTCATACATGTTTATCCTGGATCTCTTCTCACTTGCACCTAGTCAATGCCAGGCTAACGCCAAGAGAGACAAACATCTTGCAATATCCACTAATTTGAGAGGATAGCCTCTGTCAGGAAGCTGCATCTGTCTTTAATCTGAACAAGACAGCTTCCTTCCCTGCCTCCCTGAGGCTTTGGAGGCAAAATCTGAAGGTTCCAGCTTCTCCAAGGTGACAGACACTTTTATGCCTGTAATCCTTTCCTCTGAATGGAGCAAGATAAACCACTTCCACTCAAGCACCCTTTCCAAGTCTCCTGATTGTTTCCCTTGCAAACAGCCTCAGAGATAAGAATGGCATAATTGTGACCCTTCCAGCACAGTGTGAATTTATGGAAGGCTTTGATGTTTCTCTTTTTTTTTCTTTCCTATTTTTTTTTTATTTTTCTTTTTAGTTTGAAGCTGCACTGGTCACATTCAGTAAGAGTTTGGGCTGCCTGGAAGTCTCCCTTCAGACAGTTCCTAGGTTAGTGCTGGCACCTTGAATCTGTCCACTGGAAACTCTGAGCTGCTGCAGGGAGAACAGGTGTGTCCTGCAGGGCAATGGTCCCATGGCCACTGAAACTGAAAACAGCAGTAGGCGGCCTCTGGAGAGGAAAACCCTGCTGTACCCCAGGCAGGATTTTCATTGAGCTGACACTGCTGGCTTTGTGAATAGCCACGTGCCAGCATCTGGCTGACAGCTTAGCAATAGGGCAGTAGATTTAGCCTCTCTGTTGCCACAGGCTCCCCCAGCAGTGTGGAGGTGTGCCAGCACTGCTGCTACGTGAGCAGGAAGGATCAGAGCAATTCTGTCTTGCCTGATAGAGGGGAAAAGAGCAGACAGGTCTGTAAAAAGGCCTGTAAAATTTTCTGAGTTAATAAGCCTGATTAAGTATATTTTTGTGAGCCTCCCCTCCACTCTTTCAAAACATAACTATACCATTTGTATAGGATTTGAAAACTTTTTTTTTTTGTAACAATGGTGGGTGGTGCTTTTGAGAGTGAGGTTTTTGTTTCCAGTTTCATACAGGTATCTGAAAGACCTTGACAAAATGACTACACTCTGTCTCACTTGCCAGTTGCCAGCACTCATGGTCCCAAGGAGGCTGAGCTCCTGATGGCTGTGCCACCCTGCCTGCTGTCCCTCTACACACTTGATGCTGCTGTAGCAATGTCTGGGCACTGCCTCAAGACAGTGAAGGCATGGGAGGCCTTAGGAAGTGATTTATTGTTTTTGCAGAGAACAGAGGAGTTTGGCAGTCCAGAGGCCCAGGAACCCTTGGATTGAGTGCTCCAGAGACACCCTGTGTTAACCACTATGAGAACTATGGGCCTGTGGAGTGGCCAGCATGAAGTGACAGTTCAGGTGCAATTACCACTTGGATGTGGAAGTCATTTTATTGGCATGGTGCCTGTTTTGTAGGGGTTTGCCTTCATTATGGTTTGGTTTGGATTTTTTCCTTTTCATATGTATTGTGAGAGCTTACTTGGCTTGTTTCCCGGTAAATGAAAGTAAAATCCTTTGTCTAGTTTAAGCAGATGTGACAGTGCAGAGCGTGAGCACACAAGAGCTGGTGTGATGGTTTCTTGTTCTACCCAGTATCATATGAAAATTTACTAGTAGCTGTTATTTTTGCTTTTGTTTTTGAATCCTAGATTGTGAGAGATGCAAGATGATTTTCATTCAGACTCTTAATTTTATTTTATTTTTTAACCTACAGCATGATCTTGTTTTCAGAAACAAGCAGGGTGATGTAATTGGTTTTACATTAAGCTGCCTTGAAGTCTAAAACAATGAAACGTATGGCCTAACATACCTGGTCACCTCTTAACACTTCTTTTTTTAATGGCAGTGTCATTGGTGTCTTTAGTATGAAATTCACAGTATGAACCAGGTTATGGTATATTTATGATTATCATGAGTTACCACATGAAATGCAAGCACTTGGAAAGTATTTATGTGGTAATTTGAAGAGTTTAGGTAGCTGATGGTGAAAGCTGGGACTCTGAAACACACAGCTAGGGGGAAGGGAAACTTGTGTTATTTCCAGGTCAGGCACAGCTTCAGCTTGCAGCTCATTCCACTTGGAGAGCTGCATTGTAGTGCAAACCTAATTAAGCAAATAAGGTTTTACCCAGACCCCCTGCTTTGCTGAGGATTCCTGGTGTGTATTAGGCTGCTGCAAAGCAGAGCTGGCACTGGCAGTGACGAGGGTGTGCTCACAGATAAAATACATGACGACTTTGCAATTTGTGTAGGGCTGAGCTAATTGGCAGAGGCTCAACTTGGCCGTGCGGCTTCCCTGGGGAGCCAGCAAAGGATGACACTGCCAGCTTCCAGTCCCTGGAAACGCATTTATGGAAAGAAAGCAAAGGTGAACAGACACATCCTGTGCCTCGGAAACAAGGGCATTAGTAAATTAAAATAGACCACCTGAGAGCTGCTTGTCCCAGCCTGACAGGCACTGCTGCCCTAAGCACTTTGCAGCTGTGGGGTCAGAAGCACCTCCGCAGGGCTGGAGGCAGCCAGATGTGCCTGGAGAGAGGAATGGGGCTGGGTGGGGCCATTGGCCAGAAGGATGATGGGTGTCCAGCTCAGAGTTCATACCGCATGCTGGCTCCAAACCAGCTCCTCCAGGCCAGTGCCCTCCCTGCTCCCTGATCATGGCTGTTTCCTTCTCCCTGCTGCTGAGTGAAGGACACGGGTTTGTCTCACTAGACAGATGAAAAGCACCTTTGATCTCCCTCAGCTGCTAGTCCCACAGGTAAATGTGAAAACTTAATGGGTGGAGTACAAAGTTTGCCTGGCTTCTCTCCTGCTAATTGTAGTTTCCTTCCTTAGGGAAAGAGCCCTGCTTGTTTCTGGAAGGTGCAGGTGAGCTGCACAGTCCCTAGTTGCCCTATAAAGGTGTGGCCACTTTCTGTGGTGAGTGGTGAAACACCTGGGCTGCCCCTGCGGGCACGGGGCACTGCAGGACTGTGTCACCCCTCCAGCAGCAGCCAGGGGCTTGAGTGAAGCCAGAGCCTGGATCAGTCCAGGTGCAACCTTGGGCACTTTCTGGTGTTGCCCACAGTTAGGAGCAGAGTTGCCCATTAAGCAGGAGAGAGATGCCACCAGTGGTGGCGTCTGTAGCTGTAGGGTGAGAGTTTGGGCACTCATCTGCAGATTGATTCAGTCCCTGCTCAAAGAACCAGTCACATCTGCAATATTAAGTAGCCACTGCATAGAATTGTGACTAAAAGGGATTGGGAGTGGGATTATAGAAGAGCTTCAGCTCAAATGGTTTTAAGTACAAGCAGCAGGGCTTTTTCCCACTCCCAGTTTCAGTCTCGAGTGGAATTTATTCCTGGCGTTAGATGTTTCACAGTTACTCCCCTGCCACCCCCCTTCTTCTGTCAGGGGTAAGGGGGCTCTTGTGTGCTGCCAGCAGCTGACAGGACAGGGGCTTTCTTTTTTGGCTCAGTAATTCAGCTCCTCTCATACTTCAGTGCTGCATCCCCAAAAGCCTCTTACTGCCTGCCGAGTGCAGCACTGCACTGCGACTGTACCTTGGCATCCCCTCTCATGAAGTGATCCCTCAAGGCGAGTCCCCTTCAACTTTATGTCATCTTCAGGAATGTGTCATTAGAGGGGGACACCTAAACTGATGCTGTCAGTTGTATTTCAGAGCTCCTGTGCCTCGCTGCACACCCTGGCTTTGTCCTCCTTACTGGGATGGGTGGCAAAGGAGGACTCCAGAGCTGCACCATCCCATTCCACCTTGTCACTTTGCACCTACAGCATGGAAGCCAACAGTGGGAAGCAAGACCCCACAACACACTGTGGTGTTTGTCCATCTTAAGTGGAGCCTTTTTGTCATTCCACTGGAATAAGGTGGGACTGATCATCACAGTGCATAGATCACCATAACTGCATGCTAAAAACAGACATTAAGTACTACCAATGCCATTAACATTTTATTGTAAATTTTGTTGGCACTATTAAAGATTTTTCTTTCCCCCTCCCCCAAGGCAATAGAAATAAGTGTGTGCATGTTTATTCATTCATCTGTCAAGTTACAAAATACTTCTGGAAAGTATTCTGGATTTAATTGTAAAAAATAAGATCTAAGAGAGAGAGCAGTGCCTTAAGCTCTGGCTGCTGTTGCATTCTGTGATGATAAACTGGGAAGGATGCTTTTTCTTGTACTTTCAACACTGTTATTAAATAAAACCAAGCTGATTTACTTAGCTCATCTTTAGCTAATACAATTTAAAGGGGGACTAGACTGAAACCTTTTCCTTCCCAAAAAGCACATTGTGTGCATTTTATTTACTAAGGCTGAATGAGGTGATACTTTTACCAAAAAGCTCCTGACCTGGTGTTGCTTTTGGAGTGTTATATGCAAAAGAATTAAGTCCAGATCTCCCAACTCTCCCCCCGGGAACTGACAGGGTGGTACTGGCAGGAATGGGAATATTGGTTTGCAGTAGGGGAAAGGAGATGGGCAGGTGAGGGGCATTGGACTTTTCCATCTTGCTGCATTTGAAAAACTCTAATTCAGAATTTCTCAGTTCCCTTTTCTTGGTAAAGAATTTATGTTTATCTATATGCAAGAATATTTAGGTTCATAATACCAAATACGTTTACTTTGTGTTTGTACTCATTTCTTTGTTTTTAAGAAACCCAGTTCATCTTCAGGAAAAGTGTGTTCTACGCTGATAGGGGCAGGGTACTCAAATACAGGCAAAAAGACACCCCACTTAACTACTTAGACGTTACTCAGAAAGCTAAAGCTTTATTTTGTGATCTTTTGTGTGTTACATTAACATGCTATGGATTTAGTTGCCATTAAGGTGATGAGTTATGACTGTTTCTTAGCTCCAAATTCCCACAAATGTGGCAAAAAGTTACCAGTCGTAAGAGGAAACTTAGCACAAGTGTAAACACCTTTCAACCAAGATCCTGTAAGTTCTGTCTGTATAGTTGGGATAGACAGTGACCTGGAATGATTTAGTTCCACTCTGTCACCCAAAGAGCAAATTTAAATGCAGAACAACCTGTTTTAACTAGATAGTTCTTCCTTGGTTTCCTTTACTGCACTGGACACTCCATAGTCAGTGTCTCTTGTGCCTGTTTCATAACCAAGGAGGGTTTGATATGTTCCTTGTGGTCACCAGTGCTCTCAGCTGTCACCAAGGACCACTGAGAGAAATAAACCCAAGTCTCTTCCTACACCATTGAAGGTGTGACCTTGGCAGTGTTCACAGATTAGATTAATAGGGTAAGTTGTAAGGTACTGGCAGTGTGTGGCAGTGACACAGGAATGCTGTTAGTGGGTTTTCATCTCTTCTGTCTCATTAATTGCAGGTACATATCATCCACATGGTGACCTCAGTGCATATCGTATCATACTGTATCGAGCAGCCCTTTTATGACTAAGGACAGGAAGGTGAGCTTCCAAGACAGCTCACAAGTTCTGCCTTTTCACGAGTTTCCCTTTTCCTCGACTCTGTGAACAAAGTGAAAGGCCTCTAAAAATTCATTGAAGTCAATGTGGCCATCTTTGTTGTGGTCTATACTCAGGACTAATTTGTCAAAGGAGTCATCCTGTACATCAATTCCCAGGTGAGAAGTGAAGAGTCTCCATGTCTGGCTGAACTCCTCAAGAGAAATCAGACCTAAAGGAGACAGACAGCAGGTTGCTTTTTCCGGTATGAAAATGTTTCCCGTTCCTGCAAATACACATACATGCACACTCCCTCCCTTGCAAGAAAGTTACCTGCCTGCCCTGGCTTTGGTGTGTTTTGTGCTTTCGTGACTCAAGTACATTTTTACTTTAGATAATGGTCAAATGCTTTTGCCAGAGGAATTGAGAAAGCAGTAAATACTGAGAGTGAGTGGAAGGGAGAAAGAGCCCCCAGAATAGTGAAGCCAGTACTGGAGATGGGGTATGTGAGAATTTTTTGTCAAGTTAGGCTCTGTGCACTGTCCCTTATATGGTTGCAGCCTGACTGCTTAAATTAGTCTTCACTAAACTGGAAAAATGACATCACCTCTGCTTCCTCTATATTTAGAAGCCTTAAGGAGGAAACACAGTGGGGAAAAAATAACTAGTATAGGCTTCCTAGAGCCGGTACAGTGAAGTTACCTAGACTTACCCGAGTTATCTTTGTTAATGATGTTAAAGATGATCTCCAAATCCTTTCTGTATCTGCACAGTGTTTCCACCAAAGCTGGCTGAGCCTGGTTTTGAAATTGCATACAGGAAGACATTCAGACCTTGGTTTGACTTAGTTTAACCAACAGAAATATGTACAGTCCAATTCCATTTTCCTAATTTAACTTGTCAAATGTTAAAAAAAAATCCTTATGCTTAAGTTCCCTGGAATAACACTTTGTGCCTTGCCCTGAGAAATAATCAGATAAACCCCATCACTTTCAGATTGGCAGAGCAAGGGGGAAAGGAGCCCTTCACACCTCCTACCTTCAGTAATTATTTGTGGAAATACGGATAATCTAGGGAAGATAGTATAGGGAATTGGCTCTGGAGCATGTTTAAAAAGCTCATTTCTAGGAGGGTTGAGTTCTCTGGGCAAGATTTGTCGTATCTTCTCAGCTACATTATCTAAACGCCCTTGAAAGTCAACGGAAAGTAAGAAGCAGTTCTAGCATGTGATTCATCCAACCTATTTTAAGCATCTACCTTAGCAGGGAATGATGATTTGTACCCGAGAGTGCTCATTTTCTTCCAGTGACTATAAAAGGAAGTTTGACAACTAGTTCAGATGTAGATGTCTATCTGATTGGCCAAACCACTGTCTTGTGCTTCAAGTTGCACCAAAAGCTGTTCCTCCAAGATTTGTGAGGAGGTGTTTTCATCCTTACCTCTTTTATAGGTTGATCCATTTTCAAATCATAAAAACATGACATGAAGTCAACTTGTCCATCTGGGTTCATCTGTGCTAACCGAGGCCGCAGCATCCTCCAGGGCAGTTCCAGCTGTAGGACAGACTCCATTGCTGCAGCCCAGTCAGGGACAGAAATGCAGCCTGCCAGAAGGGGTCAGTTCGTGGTTACAAGCGGAACATGGCACAGCATATGTCAGTCACCAGCACACCTTCACAACCGCTCTTAAGAACGGTTGCGAAGCACAAATATTTTCTCTTAACCCCAGGATAAAAACCCTCATAACAATGAGCAGAGCACCCACAGATGCCTCTCAACCTCAGCAACTTTGCGATGCTATTAGGATGTTCAGCATATTTTAACACCTTTTGAGAAAACCAGATTATGCCATAAAGAGTACTTCAGATTTCAGCTGAGCTGCAGTTAGAGCGACATGTGGCTGAAAAACTCAGCAAGACAGAATGTCAAACAACTGTTTCGTGGCCAAAGACACAGTACCACCATGTTACTGAGTGCCCTTGTAGAGGCATGGTCAAGTGAGGAGCCATCACAAGGAAAAGCTGTATTTGTGGTAGAAATCAACTTCTTACTCCTACATAAAAGCTTCATCTATTAACTTACCACTGAATTTTCTGCAGCTGATAGGTGAATGTGTGTCTGCTAAAGGTACAGGCAGTCAACTTTCCTCACGTACCTCCCAGACTCAGAAGGACACCAGTTCCCCCTCTGGGGGAGACCCTAGTTCCCTGTCTGACATCTGAAGACACCACCTAAGAGGAGGTGGTGACCTTTGAGATTCTGGAACTGGATTTGCCTGCCCATACTCTCCGCCCAACAGCAAACAGCATTTCTTTATTTGCCCATGTGTTTCAGTTTTCTTCTTCCAACTTAAAAGCTTCATCCTCTCAAGTTGTTTTCCAGGGCTAAACACTTGCCAACACCTATTGTCCTCTGTGGTCAGAAAGAACAAGGTCAACCAGCCTCTGCTGCCCTCCAGCCTTACACTGGCAGGCAGGCAGGACCCCTCTCCATGGGCTTTGTCCCTTCTGCCCCACACACACATGGAAGTGTTTTCCCCATAGCAGCAACTGGACATAAAGGGAGTGGTACCTGTGCCACTGAGGTCGTATTGTGCAAAAGCACTAATGAGTTCAGACCTATGAGCATAAATCAGCTCTTGTAAGGACTTTAAGGCAGATGATTCAATTGTACCCACCCTAGGAGGAAAAAAATCAGAGCAGATAATTAAAGAATTTAAATCCTCTGGCATTTTATACTTTTTAACAATCATTATCATATTCTTTTATCCTTTAACATGTATTATGTTTAAGTAGGATGACCCAAAACATACTAGAGAACACTGGAGGGAAGGGGGGAAAGCCCCAAACCAAACAAAACCAAAAGTGCTCCATAAGAATAATCTGAGTTTATGAGATAACTGAGTTTATACAGCTAATTCTAAGGTGCTTTCCTTTGGTTATCTGACCACAGTGCTAGGCATGGCAAAGCTATGATGAACTTTTTGGACTCAATTCATAACAGGATTTGTCCAGATTAACACTGTGGTCTTCAAGCAAACCTGACAGACAGGTGGAGACCCTTTACAAGTCCCTGACAGTTGTCTGTTCTAACCTCTTACCTTATCTAATTACCATTGGGAGTTTCTCAGGAGACCAAGTTAGAGCATTTAGAACATGTTTGGTCAACTGTATTCATTTTTAAATGGTAAAACAGAAAACCAGGGAAAACAAAGAAAAATAGATGCCTATTCAATTATTCAGTCAAGCTCTAGATTTGTGGCAGGTGCTCACAAGCGAGTACACGCTCACTGCATGCAACACACAGCTTTACCTCTCCAGAATATTCAGCCTGCGTGTGTGCTTGCTGGATTGAAACTGTACAAACCGAGGAATTAGTTCAGGGTCCAGTTTGACGTATGCTCCCCGGTTACTCCCCTCTTCATAATAGTTAGAGGCAGAAAAGATAGTTATAACCTGATTATAGGAAACAAAGAAACTGAATTGGCTAGCACAGCTCTTCTTGACACTGAGTTCTGAAACGGACCTTAGAAAAAAAGGCAGGTTACAAAATTAAGTGGCTACATGTAAAACCATGTCATTCACCAAATTGCTCTTGCCTTTTGAATCAGAGCTCTGGGCCTGTATTTTTGACCTGTCATAGGAAGACTTGAGTTCAGAGGCCAGTGAGATATAATGTGCTGTTTAACAGAAATCTCTTTCTAAGACAGATCTGGTTTTCAGGATTCTTGCTGGCTTCCCAATACATCACATCAGAAAGCAGGGCCAGAAGAGAAATCATTAAGTTAAAAGGCTTCTAGAGCCTTAGAGCATCTCTTGCACTGTATTTACACACAACTCTTCTCAGGGATTTTGTTGATGTCCATTTCTTTTCATGTGAGTAATAAACTGGTCCCCACTCCCTGAAGCTGTAAAGATTTTTGGTCATCACAGCTTGGTAATTTGTTATAACATCTATCTAGCACAAAGTTCCCCCAAACCCAATTTAAAGAAGTCACTCTCTTTATTTTTTAAATAATTTTGCAGACAAATCTACTGTGGATGTGCCTGTGAAATTCATAGAATAATTATGCTTTACACAGAAGCATCTTACCTTCCCACCATGACTGATGTCATAACCTTCCCGCTTAAATTCATGAGACCTGATGAGAATCTTCAGATTATACCTTTGAAAGATCTTGGCAGTGACGTCAGGACCAAAGTAACAGCCTGCTCCTCGACTCTTGTTTGGTTTACAACCATTTTGGCTTCTTGGGTCACTCCAGAGAACGTCAAGGATCTGCAAATAGCAAACTCAAGCAAGTGAGGACCGACAGTAGGTGAAGACTGACAGGCTGTGATGGTCTTAAGTACTGGCCATAGCAAAAGCCCCACAGTACAGGGAGAAAACACTTGAGCTAATATATAGGTCTTCTGTTTTCTTCCTTCCTCTCAGAGAACATTTTTTTGGGCTGAAACTTTTGTTCTACTTTTCTTAAGAAATATGATCTAGATTTTGGGCGAACTTTTTTCAGATGTAATACCATTTCAGCAAAGTACCTCCTTTCACAGCTGAGTTTTTCAGACTTGGACAGGTGCATCAGGAACAGTACCTGGGCTATTTTGAAGAGAGCAAAAGCTGCCTTCTTTGCATGTAGGTGGTTTTACCTAACCTAAGCTTGGGAGTGCCTGCTCTAAACATGACAAGAGTTGCTTTTGGCTTTATTGTCTTCAGTTAGCTTGTGTTTCAAAACAAGATTTTACATATTAGCATTTTAGCAGGATTCAGACATGATGATGAATTATCATTATTTAATTATACTCAGTAGCAAATATTAGTCAAAATGTGTTTGTTTAAATCTTGCTGGACAAGGTTTGCACTAACACATTCCACTTCATGTTTGTGAGCATGGCTCAGTGGCTGATTGATTAGCTGGGGGAGTGTCAGCTTTGAGGGTGTGTGTGGGTGTTGCTTGTGCCCATTATGTTACTTTGTAGGTCAGATAGGTATCACATTTTCAGAGATAGATTTGCTGGGGAAATTAAGCTTTCCAAATTGCCACAATTTATTAAATTACAGTCCAAAAATCTCCATATTGGTTCCAGTATTCAAGAAGAAATGAACAGCCAGAGGACAAAAACTTCCCACTTCTGAGTAATTAGCCTGTAGGTCTCAGGAGTTGGTGTTTTTTTGGGCTGTATCAGCATTCAGTGGCCAAAACCACAGCCAAAAAATGGAGCTCACTCTCACCAACAATTGCAAAGTTTGACCTGCTTAAACTGATAACCACATATGTATCAACAGATTCAACCACATGAGGGCATGCAAACACATTTCATACTTAGCACTTTCCTCCTCTTAATGGCTAAGAAAGAAAAACACTGGGCAAATTGTACTTGTAAGGTATAAAATCCCAAAGCCTTTATTACCATGTCTACAAAAAACATCTAAAAAACTAATAGCTGTCTAGTGTATGACTGGTTTCTTATTAAGAGACAGTTCCCTATAGCTCAAACATTCTGCCTGAACAGAACACCTGCTGGTTTTGTGCGGGAGGGTTTTGGTATCAGTCTGTGTTTGGTTTCACCTACTTGTTTCCATTCCTCCTGGGTGGGGCCTGCAGGCAAATTTGAGCCTGAAGGCTCAGTGGAGCTCAATGAAGAGTCATGGTGTATCTTCCCAGCATCATGCTGATTGGCAGTGTGTTTACTGAGGCCAGTTGTGGAAATTCCCTCCTTCTGGTCGTGTCTGCCTCCCACTGACTTGGGCGGCCGAAGCAAAGATTTCAACTTTAAAAAAAAACACAACAAACTGAAAGGGTTACCAGCACATAAAGTTGAGGCAGAGATTTTAGCTGAAAGGCACATCAGTTCATGTTTCTTCTACTGAGGAAAACTCAACTGGAGTTCAACTCAGTGTTGAACTCTTATAATGTCCTGAACTCATAGGTTTGGAGGAAGCTGAAGGTGTTGGCACTTGCAGAAATTTTGCTTTATACCTATCAGTAACCAGCCTCTTCAGAGCTGCTCTCATATTCTTATCCAGACACACAGACTTGTTCCAACCACAATCAATGTCTCACTGTACACCAAGTATGACCTAGGCTTAGGAATGACACTTAAGTCCCCAGCTGCTGAAAACAAAATACGTAGTCATACTGTACTGAAGATGAAACTGCATTCACTACTGTTCTGATGCAGTAGCATGCTGTTGGGTTAATTTGGCTAAAATAAAGGGTATATGAGGAAGATAACAGTGAAACTGATGAAGTATTACATCAGGCCTTTTATTGTTAAATCAACCTCTTGCAACACGCATGGGCATTTGCTTTTCTGGAGTGGTGTGCTATAGCTCCATGAATGACCATTAACAGAGACTTTTCACCAGGGAGTGTCTTCTCATTTGAAAGTTTCTCTTACTAGCTTATTTCCAGAATAAAACCAAAAAAACCCCAAAAATAACCACAACCAAAACACACATACTCCACAGCCCCCCAAATTTTACTCTTTAACAAAGAAAACAACTGATTCAAAACAAAATGCAACCACTGGGTTATTCCCCAGTGCACTGGCCAGTATTTGAGACCTGTCAGATGCCAGCTGTACCAATTAAAATACACCACTTTGCCTTGAGTGATACTGCCCTGGGTTGTGGCCCACATATGTCTCATTAGCAATGCTCTCCTGTGGCAGCAACTTTGACCTGTTAATTCTGCATTTCACAGATACTGCATCAGAAACACGCAGAGCCCAGCCTTGGTGAAAGCACGTGCAGAACTCGGCTCAGAGTTAAGACACCTACATCTGTAGTTAGGTACCCAGTTTTAGTGTACAGTGATACAGCCACAGAGCCCAGATTCTGACTCACTGCCCTTTTTGACACCTTTGAAAGACAGAGACACAACTGACGGTCCTGTAAAGCATTTATTTCTGCATTAGAAAACATGAGTGTGACAGAAATAGCTCTGGATTCCACAGACATAATGACACTATGTTGCTTAAATATAGGTCTCCTGTGCTATCTGAGATGCTTCACTATGTCTGTGAATCAGCGTGAGGGGGGCAGATACAAACCTGACCTAAAGGAGACTGGTGGAGGAAACCTACAAAGAAGACTTTCTTCAGAGGCAGGCAAAAGCCATAGAGAACATCCCTAGCTTATGGGGTGCTTCCATGAACAGCACTGGAGACATATGCCTAAGAAATTATAAGAACTGTACCTCCACTGATTATAAGGAACCTCAGCACCCCAATCACAAGCAGACATCTTGATTTAGTTGTCCAAATTGAGACCAAATCCCACACCATTTTCCACTGATTTGAAAGAGCTGTGTTTGCTCACCATTTCAGAAAAAAACATGGACATTTCTGGCTTTTAAATCCCTGAAAAGCAGTAGTTTCTGTTTTCTCAAGGCCAAGTCTTAAGTTTGGTCCTTCTGGAAAGGCTCTGTCTCCCACATGTACAACACTCAGGTGCTGCCAAGGGAACACCTCACAAGTGGAGAACCTCCCCCACAGAGCAGATGGCAGAAGCAGAGCCCCAGGACAAAAGCCAGCACTAGAAATATGTGGCTAGATTGGTTTCCAAAGTGTTTTTGAATCAAGTACTTTTTATACTTTTTGGCTAATGCGTCATCACTGCAGGAAGGGGGTATCTAAAGTGTTTTTAGCTATTTTAAAGTCAAAAGACCCGTGCTATTTTACAGCAGCTAAACAATTGGCTCACAACACCTACTGAAACTTCCCTTCCTAAATGCTGATTTTGAAGAAAAACAGGACTCTTTTTTTTCCTTACAGCAACCATTTAATTTCCTAATCCAAAAATCAGCATTTGTACCCCCATGTGGATATATGATCTCTTACCTTATTTCTTTCAAGTGCCTTCAGGAAATTCAAATCTGTGGTGTCTGAAATCCCTCCATGTAGGATGAGAACTTTGTTATCAATTATAGTGGCAAGGGGTAGCCAGCTGAAGACATCTTGCAGAAGATACAAAATCTGTGTACTGTGTTCCTGTAAGATATTCTCTTACATTAGATCCGATTTCTGGCAGATTCTGTTGCTTCCATATTCAAGATTTTATTGAAGCATCTGCTACAGTCTGTATGAACAGTTTTGTCCAGGTGACAACCTGAATTGCAACACTGACAAACATGTTCTGACATTCACTTTAGGGCCATTTGATTGTGTAATTTAGCTTTTCTTTTACGGTCACCTCTTTTTGTGTTCTTGAGTGGCCTTATGGATGTTATTTATTTCATCCCATAGATCACTGAGAATAAGAGGCTAGCACTTAAAATTGTTTTATCCACTGATATGCCAAAATAATTTCAACTACATCACTAAAGTAATTCTGTGTAACACCTACATAAACTGCTTGGAAGTCTCCTTGTTTTCACAGATCTCATTTTACATCTGCAAGACTACAAAGAAAATATAGGGGAAGGAGAAGGAATCTTACCTTGTACTTATTCGAAACTTCTTTTGTGAAGCCATATCTGAAAATAGGACAGCATCATGAACTGTTTTTCAGTGTGCCCCTTCTGCATGGTTTCCTGTGCTATAGTGTTTGCCAGGAGTTTTCTAGCCCCATTTTTCTGCTGTCATTCCATCTCACCTCAGTTTAAATGTGCTTTCTTCCACTCCGTCTCAAGAATTGAGTTAAACTGATTTCTTGTAGATACAGAGATCAGGAACAGAATTCATCCTAATAATCATTAAGCGGCCATTTTGCCAACTTTACCTTTTAAATAGCAGATAGAAATTTCAAAGGAACCTAGTTGATGATAAGCAAAAATTCCCCCAAAGCCTCCACAGTTTTTGTCCTAAATATCATATCATATCAAATCTATCATATCATATCATATCATATCATATCATATCATCATATATCATATCATCAGAAAATCATATCATGGAATGGTCTGGATTGGAAGTGACCTTACAGATTGTCTGGTTCCAACCCCGTTGCCATGGGCAGGGACACCTTTCACTAAAACAGGTTGCTCAGAGCTCCATCCAACCTGGCCTTGAACATGTAACTTTCTTAGACAATGTCATCTATTACGTCTTTTCCCCCACAAGGGTCAAAGGTTTTGATACCTCATTCTTGTAACACCAAGATATCCTTGGTCGAGGGGCATTTTCACGACACTCAGCTTTCAAATTTATGTATGTGCAGCATTGATAATCAAAATGCCCAGCAAAGAGCCACACACAGGAATGCGTCTGTGCACTCCATACCATCACAGCTTTCGTTAATATTTTCTGCTGTGGGTGGGAATTTTCCTACCTCATAAATTAAGTAACTGATCTTGGTTTATGTTTGTTGGTTTGGGGGTTTTTTATTTATTTTTTAAATTAAGTGCTGAAAAAGTATGTGAAACTGATTCTCTTATATGGATCATTAAGAGGACTTGACTATGGGCCTCTAACCCAGGTCTGTGCCTGTGTTAAAACAGCACTATATTCTGTATGGACACATGAAATGATAGAAGGGGGTTACCCACCAGTCAGTCAACCAAAGACTTACTGGGATGGCTTAGAATTGTAGGGACTAAGACTGAGGAGTTCTTCCCACATCTGTGAGATGATTTTTTCTACAAGTCACATTTTCACTACAGCCAGAGCCGCTGGCTGTGCTCACGCCCTTGGCAGTGCTGTACAGCTGAGTACAAATGTCTCTATTAGAAAACAGGGTCTTAGCTGTTTCTGCAATGGGACAGATGACACCTCCCAGCCAGTGAACCTCCCCTGGGTGGAAGCTAGAATATTTACCTGCCCCTTGTGTTTGAGAAGTGACATCTTAGTCTAAAGTTAACTGAAATATCAGCTTTAACTAAATATATGCTTTAACTCAAATATCCTTCCATCTGTCCTCCTTCCCCAATTTTGATACTCTGGAAGCTGCACTAAGGCCTCTGACTTCAATGGATTGTGACTAGGTCAGAGACAAGATATGGTTCTCATGTGTGTAATGAGGATGTCCCTCCTCCCCACACACATCTTGAAGATGCAAATTGTATTTTAGAGTGTCACAGTAGCTAAAGTAGCATTCAAAAGATCAAACATTTCTAGTGAAAGGCCAGATACTACCCACCCTGCCCTCCAAAATCTACCTCAGGTTCATCAGGTAGTCTTCATGGTTTCCTCTATTCAAGGATATATTATTGGGGTAGATAAGAAAAAATGCAAATAAGATTATAAGTATTTCCAAAGAATTTTTCCCTCTGTCAACATAATCACCATTAAAGACATAACGGTTTTGTTCTGAAGGCACACCATTCTGCAGGAAGAAACAAAAAAAAGGATGTTTAGAGATGCTGCTATGGTACTATAATAAAGGAAATAGTATTTAAATGAGATCACATTGTTAGAAAATCTGAAAAACCCTTGCATAATAGAGAAATCTAAAATGTAGCATTTCTTTATTTCTACTGCTTAGAATAAAAACCTCCATATCAGACAACCGGTATGAACCATCAGAAAAGAGATGATCTCTCTAGCTGTTCTTGTGATGCCATCTCTAATCCTTTCCTCTATCTAATAAACTAAATGGGACCGAAAGAGAAATCAGTCTCGTAATAAAATATACTTTTCCATTAATGCAACTGTCTCCAGGAAATTGTGCACTTGCAAACAGAAGGGAGTAATTCACTTTGAATGGAAGGTAAGAAATCCATGAAAAATTGTCTTCTGACACAAATTTGAAGGTCTTTATGTTTCCTTACGTGGTTAGAAAATGGATTTAATATATTTACATTGTTTGCAGTGTATGCTTCCAAAACTCCTGAGAAAGACTACAGTCCAGAGGATATAAAATCTTAATACAGAACTTTGAAGAGTTTGATTTCAGTTGCTTTAATCCTGAAAGCAGTACTTGAATTTTACTCACATGGCACTTTGTCACCATCAGGGCAAGAATACACTTGAAAGCTCACAAGCCTGAGAGGCTGTACATACAGGTATTTCTTTATTTTTTCTCTGAAGATATACAGCAATGCTTTATTATGAATGGTTACTCATCAAAAGCTACTAGTTTGAATTGATGGTATGTTTCATTAGATGAATTACCAGTACATCAATGGGTGCCATCAGCTTACAGAAAACATAGCATCAACTATACATAGCTTCCTCATTTCCAATCAGGAGTATCAGAAATATTATTTCAACGTTTAATTTGCCAGAAAAAGGAAACCTCTGTTCTCAAAACTGATATGCACAAGAATTATCAATAGAACATCTATAAAATCACATCATAACTGTGGAAGCCACTCTTAACAGGTTTGGCAGCATTGCAAGACATCCCACTTTTTGAAGATAGCTACTGTGTCAGTGTCAAACATCTCTTGTGTTCCTATGGCATTCCCAGGTATAATGCCTTAGCAGGTTTATTGCAGGATGCATGAGTTGGCCAGGGGCTCAATTAAATGTTTAAATTGAATTCATAAGGAATATATTTTTTTTTGCCCCAGTCAGTGTCCTGTGCTGTTATGTCAGGATGCAGTAGTGAATCCTGGTCTCTTGATCCTGACTGCTGTAAATACAGCTTCCTCGGATTTTGCTTGTCCTGAGCCCTTTCCAGGTTTACTTAGAAGTGGCCTGTGATTGTTCTGTGCTCAAAGGAGAGGCAATGTATGAGACTCCACTAATGTAGTGGGTTGTAGTGGCTTTAAAAAAGAGAGAGGATGGATTTCAGGAGTGGAACAGACAGCAGAAATTCAGGAGCAGCTTCTGGAAAGATGAATTAATAAAAGCTTTGCCTTAAAACCAATAGGCAGGTGAATCACCAGCAGATTGTGAGTATACATCCAACCACTCTGTAGCTGCAATCCTCTTGGAAAGACAGATCTACTGAAGCAGTCTCCAGACTCTATCATCCTTTTGGAAAAGCTTACACACCATTTTAGTTTTTAACAAGTTTGTTTTGGATTTTCAACTTTAATGTGACATTTTAGTTTTGTTCCACACTCATGCAAAGTTTTTATTTCCTTTTCTGTGGTTTTGACCAACAATAAGAGCAAAACTAAATTAAAGGCTGTTGCAGCCTCTGACATGTCAGAGAGGCAAACAAGGCCTTCTAATGATTAGCAACTTGCTGCTGGGCATCATTACTCCTGGGTTAGTGATTAATTAACTTCCGTTTGCTGTTGGCACTTTTTACAGCTTCAGGCTATTTCTATCCATAGCATCCATTTAACCATCTAACTTAGCAATACATAATTTAAAATTCAAGTGTTTCGAGGAATTTCAGAAAATGCTGTAATTTAATGGAGATTAATGCAGGGACTGAACAAACCTGACAAATTGGCTATTGAGGAAAAAAAGTAATTATCTTAGCCTCACCCAAACCAGGTATAATAATTATACACAATCTACAGCATTGTATGTATAAGCCGTATATTGCAAGCTCTGTGTTTGCTGTTGGTGGTTTGTAGAATTGCTGTGACAAGCCCTGGACAGAGCCCTATGGTCAAGGTGCCTGGTCTGCATGCAGCCCTCCAAAACCCATTTCAGCTCTGCATGGCTTTGTTCAGGCTGAGATCACCACACTCCTCATGGCACTATTTAGGATTGCACCCTCTTGTTTAAAGTTATGGGTGGTTCATGCCAGCTTGGAGGATGACATCCCTTCCAACTGAAACAGAGTCAGTGATGAAGAAAAGAAAAAAAAGGGATCCCAGAAGCTGGCTGGGTTTGCTGCTCATCTGAGTAACTGCTCAGAGGGGACAGAAAATACTGTGTCATCTAACTTGCTTCTAAATAACTAAGGAGCTCCAATATGTGCTCTCTATATCCTCAACCACTTTGAAATGACAAAATATTTGTCCATTTTATTCTGTTTGGTGGAAGGACTTCCCTAGAAGTTTAACAGAGAATGACTGGGTGTTATCTCTAGTCCCTGAAATCAGTGGGAGTTTTGGCTCTGAATTTACTGAAATCAGGATTAGAGTTGTGTAGAGGCTTTTTTTCCTCTTTATAGCATCAATTAGAGAGGGGGGAAAAGAATCGTTGTCTGTTTACTCCAAAAGAGTAAAATGCAGGCTGACTGCAGTTATAAATATAACTATTTAACTATCCAAACATTTATCTTCAAAATAGTTATTTTTCACATTCCAGGTTCTGTGTATGAAACCGATGTGCATCATACTCTTATTCCAGTTTCAAAAAGAGAGATTATCTAATTAAAAGAACAGCTAAAATACTGCAAGCGCAAGACCAGTTAAACATAATTGATTAATGAGGAGGGCAGAACACTGTAAAAAGGTCTGATTCTATTTCAACTAAACTTCAACAGGCTTCAGGTATGCACTTGGGCAAAACAACCACATTTCCATTCAACAAGTGTCAGATAAAGTGTAACAAAGTTGGAAGCAGCAGGAGAATTACATTATTTAAACGCATGGTTTAGCTCACTTCAGTCTCGATTCAGTGCAGATGAATGTATAGGGATCAGACACAAACCTTTTCCCCCGGAAAGCTCAAATCAAAGAGAATATCTGCTAAATGAAAGGTGGTGATTCATGCTGAAGATAAATGTGAAACTAAATACACAGCATTTCCTGCATCTTCAGTTAAATATATAATTGTTGAAAAGATAGCCTGGAGCTTAATTTTTTTTCACATCAGTAAAACAGAGCTATGCTTTTTTAACATGAAAAGAAGGATATGTAAAGGGTACCAAAAGAATTTCTATTTTGTGAAGACTATGTGATTGCTTTCAAGGCTTAAAAAGCTTTTAAACAGCACTCTTTTTTGTTTCCTGTTAAAAAAAAAAAAAAAGTAAGAAAACCCCTGCAGGTGTCAGTGGAGGGCCTAAATGAAAGCTTCTGCATTTTTTCTGGAGAGTCAAAATTATCCATGGTGTAGTGGTACATCAGGAACTAAGGTTCTATTTTAGCAGACTTTAGTCAATATGGAATTTAAAACAGAGGCAGAACTTTAGAGACACTGCAAGGAGCAGTTTAAGTTTTGGCTCATGCTCCATCAAGCTCCACCTCAGCTTTTAGGAAAATAACTGTCTCCTAGATCTCCTCCTTCACAGTTAGCAGGAGGATACAGAGAAGGAAAAGCTATGACAAAGACAACAAATTGTTCCAGGATTTCTGTGTGTGGTATATAAACACCTCATGTACAGTTCTAACTGTGATAAATCTGTCAGACATAAATACGTTTTCTTAACATCAAGTCATAAAGTAAAAATGCTACATCTCAGAGAACCTACTTACCTTATAGAATATCAGCAAAAGATCATCCAGGTTTCCATGCAAATCTCCTACAGGAAACAAAAACATGTATTTTTTTTTTCATTTTCTCACAGAGGAGGAAGAAACTGGAATTATAAAACTGGAATTAGTTAGTACTAACAAGTTTTCCCCCATGTGTTCCTTATGTATATAAAAGCAAAAAATGTCACTAAAAGACATTTTGAAGTATGATAGACCTCTACATACTAATAGATTTAAGTTTACTAAGTAGCCCTCTATGTACTGCACAACTGAACGTCAGTTTTAGGGACAGATTTTGATTGCTGCCAGCAGGATTTGATGGAGAGTGTCAAGAACTGGCCATGTTATTATGCCTCAGTGCTAAGGCCACAGGAACAACAGATTTGGCCCTTTCCGAGAGGTTTGTTTGGAACAGGCAGGGGGATTTCACCCCAACACAAAGGATCAGTGCAGAATAGATCCCCTCTGCATGTAACTGAATTTCATGCTCACAGAGCCAACCTTCTCCTGTCTGATTCACCACCACAAAGCCAGAGAACAGTTTCAAAACCTATCTTGTGATAATATGCTTTCCTGACCAATGATTAGGAAAAGAGAAGTGACATTTTTGCCCTGTCTACATGTTGTCTTTGCAACTTTTTATTAATTGTGAGCCTGCTGAATTCATTCTAAGGGATTCTTCAAGCTATGACAGATATTCATCACATTTCAGACATATATTTAATCTGCATTATTAATTTGAAATTAAAAGAAAATGGAGAGAGGGATACCTTATTTTCCAGAAATCAACATTTTGGACCAATTAGGCTTAAAAATTGGTCATTCATCTTCTGCAGAAGTTCTTTCTGGTTACAAAAGCTTTTAGTTTCAATACAGGAAAAGGATCCCTTTAGATGCTGCTTACACAGTGCAAATGCAATACAAACATGAAGAGGTACATTTTCTTAACAAGACCATATGAACAAGTAAGAATCTGTGTTTCCTTGGTTTGGAGAGGGGTGTTGTTGGTTTGGTTACCAAATTATTGTTTATACAAGACCTCACTCAAACAAACCCTTTCCTGGCAATCAAAGTAGGTCTATAACCACATCTTAAATAACATTTGTTCTGCATGTGTCACAGTACCCTTCCTTATACTACTTTACTATTACACACAGCACACACTGATAGCTGTCAAGAGTTATGTCACCATTACTGTTCTGTTTTGGAGCTACTGCCTTCTGTGGTGAGTCAGGATACTGCATCCATTATTCATAATTTACAAAAGTATAGCAAAATAGATGGGCAATGAGCTCTTAGTTCTTTACTGTGTACACATCACATCACATCTTTCTGTGAGACTAATTTGTTGGTTGTATAAAGACTGATCCGTCCTCTTGGGTCTCCTCAGAAATCAGGGTTTATTATAATTTCAATTTATTCGAGATAGTCATGCTGTCAATTAGAGGTCTTTTTTGCCACCCATATTAAGCCCTTATTAAAATGATTACAGAGTAAATTATGATGGCAAGATCTTTTTCTTAGTGAGGGGAGAGAGAGGTGAGACTTGCAGCAATCAAAATACTTGGTGGCATTTTAGAGGTGGAAGTGCAGGAGTATTTAAGCTACACTGCAGTGTTAGCTGAATGAATACTGACTCAGAAATGCTAAACAAGAAAAGGAAAGAGGAGGTGAGGGACTTTCTTAAAATAGTATGACTCGGGAACTTTATTTTTGTTTGTTCCAATTTATGCATTTGTGGGGTAAACAATCAAATAAATAAAAGCATCAAGAACTTTCTTGTAATGGCAAAATTTGGAAATGTCTGTATCATTCTCTGACCACTTAGAATATCAACCCATAGCCCAAAGCATTTATCTTCTCTGGCACCTTACCACAGATAGTTATATCCTTGGAGTAGGAAGTTGAAAGATGGGTGATATTTGGCATCAACTTGAGAACTCTCCTGGTTTCACACAGTAGCTGCAGTACATAGTGGGGATGAAGCCGCTGGGAAAAAAAAAAGGCAGGTAGAAAAGAAAAACTTAGATTTAGCAATAGATCTCTCTGCTTTATTAATATCAGACATATATTGCCAAGATTATTTATACTACAGACCTCCAGACACGATTACAGGCTGTATGGCTTAGTGCTGGGAATTAGGAATGTTCACAGCTTTACATTTACTTCCCCATGAATGGATATAGGGCCCTTAACAAACTTGCTTTACGTATTTTCCCATTTTATTTATAGTGTACTGTTTCCACAGAGATGTGAGGAATTTTGGTAGAGGAGATAGATGAGTGACAGACTGACTTTTCAAGATTCATGTTTTTAAAGCAAACAGAAAAGGCCAGTCACATATAATCATTTTCCTAATAAAATGCCAACCATAGTAAAAAAAGGGAGAGCAGACAGTAAGGTGAAGTCTGGGTGAGCTCATTTATCATGTGCTTTATATTTGATACTTTTACAATCAGCCTCCACAGAAAATTACAGGAAAAAAGTGGTATTATTTAGCAAATTGAAAAGCAAGATAGACTTTTATCCCTTACATACAACATATTGTAATGCACAAATAATCATAAGTTCAAACAAAGCTATGCCATGCATGTAATGCCTCCCTGCTCCACCCTCATGTTGGGAGTGGGCAGCAAAAGGGCTTGCTCAGGAATATAGAGAATCAGGAACAGCCTTCTCAGTGCCCTGGAAGCTGCAGACAGGAAGCTCTGGAGATTTGTGGTATCACTCTGTTCTGCTACATTAGCAATGCTTTATAGTCACTCTACTGTTACAGTGGAGTCTTGCACACTTGAATGAGGTCATTAACCCTTACACCTCAATGCCTCTAAAAAGAATGAGGTGGAGGACAAAAGAAAGAGGACCAAACAAGGAGCACTTTTAACCCAGAAAAAGATGATAGTTTCTATGTTAGCTTAGGACTCCTTCCCCAGTCCTCCACTCTCACTGCTAACCCCTGCCTTGCAGCTGCTAAGGGTTCCCACTCCATTTCACTAGTCCCTACTTCCTCCCCAGTGCTGGATCTAGTGGTCATGCAGCAAAGCAGTGAATCAAATCTAGGAACTGGTCTGGCTGAGAACTGACTGCTTTCATTTTATTGTGTTAGCTTCCAGCCAGGTCAGATTCCCAAGACAGCTCACCATGCACCTGTATGATCACATGGGCCTAGCAGGAAAGGGTAATGGGGTGTAAAGGAAGGGTGAAATCTCTCTTTGGGCACCAGTTAAGCCATACATTGGATTGTGGAACTACACCTCGACAGAGATGTAAAATAAGTAAAAAGAAATCAAGTTAGTTGCAATTTACCTGTTTATTCCTGAAAGCATGAATAAGAGCATTGGCATCTCCAACAGTAAGGGGGAATGAGAGTCGTGGCCCATAATATGAGTCTGGAACATCAGTTTTCTCTTCAAATTCTGTTATACGTAAGCATTCACTCACCACCTGAGGATCACTAGGGCTGGTGGAAATGGGAGAAACTGGAACAAGAGGGAAAAAACCCAAAAATGTAGAAACTGTACCAGCATGACCAGAAGTGACTGAATGTAACTGGTTTAACTGGTGCAGTATTACAGTGCTAATTCCTGCCTTGTGTAGCGGAAGAGCTCCAGGTCTCCCCAGATTGTTTTGCAATACTAAAACCAACCAACCAAACACCCCAAAAACAAGACAAAAAACCCCAAACCCAACCAAATGAAAAAACAGGAAAAAAACTCTGTTCCAACAGCCAGTAGCTGTGATCAGGGTGCAAAACATTCTGCACTGAAGTTCTGGAGCAGTCTGCTCCCATAGGTAGTGAGAACCACCAGCTGGTACAGACTTCCTTCTCCTTCTCCCCCGAAGCAAGGAGATACAAAAGTCATGGCTGATCATTCCATGACCATCATCTGTTTAAAGTTCAATATTACACTTTTAATACAGGTTGTGAAGATTTATTTCTATTGTTTTATTTTCTAAGTAAAATTTTTAGGCTAAATAGCAGCGTATCAGGGATTATTTTAAAAGTCACCAACAAAATCCTATTTATTCACACTGGATTGCAAAGCACTCCTTGGTGATACAACTAGGAAACAATTCCAGCTTTTGGTTGGCTGCCATGAAACCATTGGATGAAATAAAGTAAACAAAAGTTGAGTGGTGAAAGTAGACCATAGCTTCTAATTTTCGTGGAACATGGAGAAATCAGGAACATTGCTAAGTGCTTCAATCCAGTATTTTCTTGACATACCCTTGAAATGTATCTGAGTGAACAGCAGATTTCAGTGTTTTCTTCTTGCATAATGTCTTTATCATATATTATTCTAAAAGAGAAAACCAGACCCTAGAGGAAAGTGTTCTAACAGCTACTGTTGCAGAGCTGCTCTTCTGAGATGATTGTTGTAAACACCTTTTGCTGGGCTACAGGTGAGTTTTCTGCAACCTTGATTTCAACTGGAAATAAATATGTATTATTTATTGCTAGAGGAATACCTGTAGCTATGACTCAAAACTCACAGCAGCCAAAACCAGCATGTGGCCTCCTAAATTATGAGATTCATAAAGGCCAACTTCTCTTGCAACTGGATAAAACCCATTTAAAGTAAATAAATTAATTCATAAAAATACACCCTGGATTAAAAAGACCCACCTTTTTATCAGCGCTTCTGCTGTGAGCTGATTAACACACTTAGTGCTAATGTAATGTTACACTCATCCATGTAAATGGATTAAGGCATCAGGTGCTCAGCAGGGTGCTCAGGGCTCACCGTTTCCACCAAGTACAGTTTGATTTGCAGTTTTCCACCACAGTTACAGCTCTGTCTGGCCAGACAACTGAATGTCCCCTATGGATTGAAATTGCTGGTTCACACCCAGTGATCAGCCAGGCACACCTGCACCAGTTCTTGTTCTCGCTCTGGCAGCAGTCTCTGGATGCCATCTCCCTCTGCACCCAATCTCTCAGGAAGTGTGTGGCTGCAGACCACGAAGCCAGTTCCTCAGACCACCGAAATTCCTCATTTCTTGCCTGTTTTAGCCAGAGGCTCTCCTCATCTGACATGACTACTTCAGATTCAGTGGTCTTCTCAGTATTTCAAGCCTGGCAGATACCCGCCCATGCCTGATTCTACTCCTGCCTTCCCTTCTTGCATCACTTCCCCTCTGAACATGAACTTGCCTTCCTTGAAGTCTCTCTTCCATTTTGGCAAATGCCTAGGCTGGGAAACCCAGTCTCCTTCCCTGTAGAGCATATCTCTGCAAAGTACACCCCATTTTCCACTTTTGGATGAGTTGTCAAAAGCCAGTCATGGTCATTACCCTTAGAGTGCACTTACCTCTCCTCAGGCAGTCTTTCACCTATTTTAAGGCTTCTTCCTGCACAGGATGACTGTCTCATCTCAGAGTGGTAATGGATCACCTAATGCAGCCTGGGGATTTGTACACTGGCCAATGAGTACCCCAGCTCATCACATGCTCTGTGCAGGACTAAATCTGAAGGATTCACAGAATCCCAGAATACGCTGAGTTGGAAGGGACCCACGAGGATCATCGAGTCCAACCCTTAGCCCTGCACAGGACCATCCCAAGAGTGAGGGATGACAGCATTGCCTGAATGCTTCTTGAACTCTGTCAGGCTTGGTGCTGTGACCACTTCCCCGGGGAGCCTGTTCCACTGCCCAGCCACCCTCTGGGTGAAGAACCTTTTTCTAATATCCAACCTAAAGCTCCCTTACACAAATTCAGGCAGCACCCATATCATTTTAGTATTGTAGCCAAAGCTGTCAAAGCTCTTTCAGTTTGTACTGAAACACAAGGATGAAAGGTCTTGGCATGTCTAGTTCAGGTACATGCATCAAGACAGAAGGAAACACCCTCTGCCAGCATCTTCATCTCTCCACTGGCTACCGGTAGCACAGGCAATGACCTGCTTTGTACTCTGACATCAGAGGTCTAGCCCAAGCTCACTGAGTTGAGCCTTCACTATTAAGAGACCCCTTACAACTACCCTACAGCCATATTGCATGTTAAACATGAAAGCCCAGAGCTAAGTGGAGCCAGTTTGGCCAAAGAAAGCCCAAGGACCTGGTTCTCCTGACAAGACACCTCACCAGGGAAGTTGTTTGAGGCAAGTCAGAGCCACCACTGCCAAGGGTAACACTATTACCCTCACTAGACACTCACTATTGGGGTAACAGGGAATTGGCTACCTCTGCAGCTCTGAAATCAGTTCTCTGTTCTGCCACCATCTGTGTGCCTTCAGATTAACCATCGGGGTACTGAGAGCACCTCTGACTCCTGAGAAGTGCTCTTACCTATGACAGACACTGATCCACAGCCATCAGGTCAAAGACAAATGGTCCTTGAGACTACAAGGATGAAGATTTATATAACACTTTAACATTTATTCCTTCACTCCATTATCACAATAAGCTGCAAGCAGCTGTAATTTATTCCCTACTGCAAGAATCACTCTATGCAAAAAATCTTGGCAGGGTGTTAAAGCTGTAAGGAAGGCATCATGGGGAGTGAAACTGCAGAAAACAACACCGTTTTTTTTGTTTCCCTTTGAAGAAAGGCTCCAGGAAGTGTGGTTCTTGTCCTGATGACCTTGAGAGGTACAGCCAGTAATGTCTTAGATTCCCAGTCCTACCATTTTTTCCAGGATATGTTTGCAGTCTTCTCCCCCTCAATGTGCCCACAAAAGAGTGAGTAAATGGGTCACCTTTTGCTGTAAAGACAGTTTCCAGCTTTCTCTGACCAGAGAACTTTCCATTGAAAGTCTGAGTAGGTATGAACATTTTTTTGGGGAAAGGAGGGAGAAAAGCATAAGTAGAAAAGATTTTTATTCTTACTTCCCACAAATCCTTGCAAAATAGCCTTTAATAAGAAACAGAACAAGACACTCAGCTATATAATATCCCAATCACAAACTGTACTGACATCTTAAGGAGAATGAGAGGATGAAAAAAGCTGTAGGGTATAACAGATAAACAATCACATCAAAAGCACTACTGTGTTAATGAGACAGTGGCTGCTTTCTCTCTTTGAAAAACATAATCTGAAAAAAGATTAAAAAGAGGAAAGCGACAAGATGAATACTGGAGATTGAGTGGTTTATATTGTAAGGAAAACCACAGATCACAAAATTTTCAGGTAGCTTTCTCATCACATACTGAGAAGAACAGGTAACCTATTCCCTGGTAAAAAGATTATATACTATCTTCTTGGAGACGGTTTTTGAACCACATGCTATCACTCTAATTTAAATGAGCACACACTGATTAAAAAAAAAAAGCCAGAGAATTCTGGTGTTTAGAAAATGCTTGGGAATAACAAAGTCAATTTGAAGCCTCTCTGCTTGTTATGTTTATGTTCACTGTGGTTCACATCTTAAGACGGTGATTCAGCAGAAGTGGAAGCAGTTCCTTAAGAACACTCTATTCAGCACTGGTTTTGCTTATATCAGTGGGGCTAGCTTGGGTGCTGCAAAGGTCACTTCCAGAGGCAAGCAATCAAGAGCTTAAAGTAAAGAATGCACACAGCCAGTAGTTGGACAACATAACCACAACCCACACAAAACACATTTGATATGCAATTTCTCAAAAAAAATCTAAGTCAGCTCCCTTGCACAGGCAGCCTTGGCCAGCTCTCTATTAAATATGCACCTTACAGAATTTTTCTGTTTCATTTTAGGATCTATAACACAGAGTGTTGGAAAGGGGAAATAACAAACCAAGACAAAAATAAAGTCTTTGGAGCAGTTATCAAGTCTTAACAATGTCAGTCCTAACAGATGAAAGTTTTAAGCAAGTAAGACAAAGGGACACTTTACCATAAACCCTTAACCACATCCACAGTTCCCAATATTTACATGACCAGTTCACCAGTGCAGTGGTGACAAGGGGCAGCCCACAGTACCCTCCACCTCTGCCCCTGTGAAGGTGAGGCTTGGATATCCACCTGCCCAGAAACAGCCTATGCATGTAGCAGCGTGCCCTGCACCAGCCATGTCCTGAGCCCTAGCAAGTCACCTGGCACCTCACCTTTGTTCCTTCTGTCAGTGGACAGAGTTAATAAAGATGGATAAATCATATCTACAACAAGCAGCTGTAAAATTTTATTTGAATATTATAATGAAAATAGAGATTAACACTATTTTTCCAAATCTCAGACCTAGCACTAGTATTTTCTTTCCCACTCAGGTGAGAAAGCTGAACAGAGGTGCACTATCAGCACAAATAAATAGATAAAGTGAACAGTGTCTGATTTTCTTTAAGTTTCCCAACTCTTTCCCAGGAAGTTAAATGACTAAAGTAGATTTTTTTTTTAAGAATACAGCAGTAATGGGAAAAAAAAAATCAAAGAAAGGACTGTTATGTCATCCGCTTTGACTTTGGAGCAAGGCTCAAAGTAATTTATTTTTCTGCAGAGCACAGAGAGCATTAGGGACTCTAAAGTATTTAAGAAAGAAGAATTGCCATTTCTACTGGTTATCATTAGAACGCTGAACCACTTATGGTTTTGATGGTGGTTTTATTCTGTTATCAAAGTATCTTGTGCAAATTTTAATTGGAATAACCCGTGGCTGGACCAGATGAAAGAGAAAGGGCATTCTCTTGTAATGCAATAAGAAGGAGACATCCTCATTTTTAACCCCTCTGGGATTAGATCTATTCTGAATTTATCCAGGGAAGTCATGTTTGTTTTCTGGACTTAGGAATCACTTTCAGTCTGCAGTTTAAATTTATTTCATTTTTAATAATTCACATAGTGATACATGTTTTGCAGTGATACCTAGAACAAATTAAATTAAAAAGTGGTCCAGAACTGCTGAAACAATAACGAAAACCAAAACAAACAAAAAGATGAAAAAGGAGAAGAGCAGCCTCTTTGAAGGCAACCTCTGATTACATCTGCCCTCAACCAACTGAAGACAGCCTTTCTGAATAATCACATCTCATAGTTTAAGACAACATGAATAGAAAGCTGTGAAAATTTGAGTCCATAGGACTAGCATGAGAAAAGCTGAAGGGCAGTAACATATAAGAAAGCACTCTGAGCATCTCTGACTATTCTCATAAGGACAACAGGTACCTGTTCTGACATCTTGACTCACTGAGTAGATATTGAGCAGTGTCAACACTTACACGATCAAAATCATATTACAGTATTTGGCAAGTCAAACCTCAATCCCAGCACATGCCATAGGCTGTAAACATCACATTCAAAATTAATTTTCCTCACATCAGGTTTTTCAAACAGAATCTCCATATTACTTTTATGTTTATCCTTACCTGAATCAAGATTAGTATAGTGATCCAGCATGAATGAAAAAAACTTAGATAGCTGAGTAAGAAAAAGAACAAACACTGATCAGTTTAGGGGATCCAACAAGCATTAACATTCTCTTTCCTTACTCAATTACTAGCAATTTCCTATTTTGGGGGATCTAAGACACTACTGTACGTTTCTATAGCATCAGCCTGCAATAATGACACAATTGGTGTCCTACTACAGAAATAGCTGTCTCTCTTTCCTTCTTTGCTACGAATTCACAGACTGACACTATACAAATACATAAAATGTTCCAGGGCTGTATTGGTGCTGCTGACACTTTTGGGTGTAATTTCACTTGCCCATCACCGAAACTATTTGCTTAGACTTGCTCTGTAGTCAGTAGAAAGCAACTGCTACAGTGCAGTGAACTGACGTTAGACACAGATGCTACGATGAACACAAAGGCCTAGAAGTTCCTAATTTCCTGTACTGACCCTAAAAGAAGCCTGGACTCACATGCTGAGACACTGTTGCACATATATTGCCTCACAGACACGGTTAAGATCACTCACAGTGTGGTGACCTGCTATCCCTGGCTACCAGAGCTGCTCTACAGGAACCTCCAACCTATGGTTGTTTGGGCAGAATGGTGTCCTGATGCCTATGTAGTTATACACATATACATGTATGTATGTATGTGTACACACAACTTAATTCACATGTGAGGAGGGGAAGTGGTTTTATTAATCAGGATCCAGCTTTGTAGGAAAAAAATAACCACACCCCCATTTTATTTGTGCAACCTCAGTGCTTTGGGGATAACATAACTGCTTGTACAGGAAGAATGGAAGATTACAAACCTGTAGTTGATCTTGTTCATCAGCATATTCGATTGAGCGGAAGATACTCAGAGAATAGCGGCGCCTCATCTCTATCCGGGCCATTGTTGCGCGGTACCACTTCTGGATGAGGATGGCGGCTTTAATGACTGTCAAAACAGAGGGCAATGCACTATACAGGGATGCAGTGTCATCTACCATGGAAATACGCATGCTGCCTTGGCAGAATTTTGCAGACAGATGACAAATTCAGTCCGCTGTGCACAGTCAACAAACAGTAGGATGAAACCCCGTAAAAGTTAAGACTGAAAAGCTGTTTCCTGGTAATACATGATGCCTTTACTGTTTCTGTCTTCAGACACGGATCCCAAACTAGCTGACTTGCTCAGGCCTAAAATGTCACTAAGCTTCCCCATTTTGTTGTCCTGAAGACAGTACCCATGTAAGAAGTCAGTCGTCCATGACAGCAGATGGGCAGCATGTGTGTGATGGGAAGGTGAGGAAGGGAAGAAGAGCAGTTTGCCTACCAACAGAATGGATTTCTCTATCAAAGATGCAGTAAAAAACCAGATTTTGCAAGCTGTAACATGAACTATGCAATGACAGCATTAGCAACAGCCTCTTCTACCAGGAAGTGTTTTCCTGCACAGCTGCATCAGCAAGCCATCAAAATTCAAATACTAGGATAAAATGTTAACAAATTATATTGAAGGACAGAATATGCTGCTTAGACAAGACAAAAGGCATGCAGGTGTATCTTTGGCTAGCTTGGTGAGCAAAGGAACACTTCCCAAGAATTCAGTGGAACATGTCAGAAGAGCATTTTTGACTATGTGCTGAATACATGTTCCACTCAGCACTTTAAGAAGTCATGTCTACTGTTGTCTCAGTCTAGAAAACTTCTGTAAACTTCACTGAAGAACAATCACCAGGACTGCAGCATGGAGGAAAGAGCCTGCTGCCTACAGACCCCATTCATGCCACAGAGAGATCACATTCATTTAGCTTCTCAGATAAAAGTTTATTAACAAATAACAATTCATGCTAATACTTTTTCCTCTGCAAAACACTAAAGAAAAGCTCTGTACTAGAGGGACAACAGTTTACACTAATCAATTATTTTAACTGATCACCAGGAATTTTGAGACTAGGATGAATGGAACCCCTGAGTGAGAATGATTTTTTTTCTTAAGCTGATAGTTATGCAGGTAAAGAAAAACCTCAGTGGAAAAGTGATTCTATTAATAAATGTATAACATTAAGGAAGCCTTTTTATAAAAACGTTTACATATGCTATAACAACACATTGTTTGCATATTTTACCATTAATGAGTATACAGTATAGTTAAAGTGGTAAAGTTTTCTAGTCCAGACAAGACCAAAATCAGTAAAGACTCCCATCCTGTATATACCACACTCATCCTAGAAAAATCCTCCTGCCCGAAGGAAATGTGATCCTTCTATGGCTAAGAACACCCTTCATACCCTACATAAACTCTAAGATTTCTTTTATTTTCTGTTCTTTCTGGAATCCCCCACCACTACAGACCTGAAAGCTTGACACATCACAGCAAGGCTGTCACAAAGGTTTCTGTTTAGAAGAAAAAGGGGCAAAGCACAGTCACCAGCACAGAAACTGATTTCCAGCATCAGAGCCATTAAACTTCCCATTAAACCCCTCTGTGTTGCTTAATGGTCCTGAGCACTTAACGTGGCACAGTTCCACGGGCATCACATAAGAAAGAGACATATCAGTCACTGTGGTTAATGTTGCAAATCTAACAGAATATTTCCTGTCTTTTTTTTTTTAATTGTACTTATTACAGTGCTGTTATTCTCAGGACTGAATCAGAATATGATTTTCACACATGGCTAAACTGCATCTGTAAAAAAAAATTGTTGTCAGTTGCAGAAGGTCTCTACACCAGCAAGTACCTGGTAAATTCATGTTGTTAATGCATTAGAGGGTTGTACAGCCTCAGGCTGCAGATAGAATGATGGTTCAGCATCACTTGACTAATGCTGAAGTATAGAAGGAAAACCACCCAGCGAGAAGACAAAACACTGCCCAACAAGCACACAAAATCATAAGCCAGCATTGGGCTAATCAAGTCTGCCCCACGTCCATGTGTGTTGATGGTTGTAGACTGAGAAAGAGTACAGCTTCTCATGGCCACTCCAAGCTTATACGCTCTCAGAAATATTCCCAAGTAGCTCATCCCCAAGGCCTTGCAAGGCACATATATGCACAGCATGCAAACCAAAAGAGGAAGGGCTGCCTCCCAGTTACAGGTAGGTCTGTGACTCCAGATGTTTCCATTCTGCTTTCACATAGCATCGAAGCTGCTATAAACACCAAGTAGCATCCACAAAGCTGAGGGCTACTCTTAAACCAGTCAGCTTGGATACCTGCAGCCATGACTGAGAGCTCCCTACTTTGCAAACACTAGTTTACTGGGACTCCTGTCCTGGTTTGGTAGCCAAAAAGAGCCTTCCTTTGGACCCATGGCTGCTCAGCATAATAATGTCCTAAGACACTACACAGTGCCATGTAACGTGGCTCTCTGCAGAGCTGTAAATTATGCTTTAATGACAAATTTTGAAAGAGAACATGAAGGGTCTGAAAAAAGGTTTGAGTCCATCCTGCTTGTGCAGAGCCTCGTGTGTTCATTCCAGAGTGGGGTATCATTAAAAGCAGGGGGAGGATGCATAGTTTAATTAAACATTTAACCAGGTACTGTGGAGACTTTCAATTGACAGCCTCAGTAATTGTCAGGGAGAATGACAGGCCAGGCACTTGGTAGGCCAGAAAACTGATTCTGATAGTCATTGCAATAGCTCTGCTTCATCACATTTCTTTCATAATCAGGGTCACCCACCAGCAGAGAAACTGGAGCAGTTTGCCTAGGAATCCTGTGATGTGAAAGGCCATAACAGGTCCCCTTCTTACCTTATCCTCTAAGCTTTGCCAGTGACACAGTGAGCACAGACCCATCTGAAATTTAGCTTCTGTCCCAGATGCTGTGAATCTTTTACAACCCAATCTGTTGATGTTAGAGGTGGTCTGAAGTTGCCTTCCAACCTCAGCCAGCATCTAAAATCTGTGCACTCTTTTAAAAAGAAAATAATTTTCTCTGAATGAGTATTTTGACAACACAATTGTGGGGAAATTACCTTGCAATCCTCTTCTAATGTTACAGAGAGAACAACCACTTGCCCTGAAGACAAAGGCAACACTCACCTCTCTCTGACCTTCTGTCAGGTACAGATCTGTTGCACCCCATGGTTCCAATGCTGCTGCCTATCCGCTTTAATTGCTGCTGGTATGGAGCATGTTCCTCTCAGCTGTTAGCATTACACACATTTCCTGTGCTCTTCCTTCAGTGATGAGGACCATACCCCTCCGGGCTCCTTGGCTCTTCCCTAGCACTCCTGCCAGGGAGGAGATTGGGAGGGAGGGAGAAGGACAAAAAACCAAAAGTGTTTGACAACACAGAATCTGAAATACCTACAGCACAATTGTACAGCACATCCTACACAAAATGGACCTGATGAACCATATTAGGTTTTGTTTTCACATCTGATTACTATCAGCTTCCATTGAAAAGAATTTGACTCAGTAATTAATACAGTTTACTTCTTACATGTTAGCTTAAGGTTAACAGGTTAGCTAAAAGTGCACCAGTCATTTCTTAATCAGAAGAATAGCTATTTAAAGCCTTACTACTAGGGACAAGGGACTACAGAGTCATGTTACTCTTCATTATTGTGATTTGAAAATTGGAACTGCAGAATTTTAAAGACTTTAAATTACATCTGATACTACTGCTAAAAAACCCCCAACCCTCAGCCCTCCTAACAATCTATGGATTTTAAAAGGTGCCCTACCACCCCATTTATCACTTTATCCCTCAGTGTCACCACCACCAAATTTGCCAGCAGAAACAGTGCCATAGCAAATCGCTTCATTATCACATTTCATTTAAATAAAACATTCAATTTTCTGTTGCTTTTCTACTGAAACAATTCAAAGAAAAGATTTTGTTTCGTTAAATAAATGAACAAAGTCCATTTTGAAGTGAAGTCTTTTGGGTTTTCGTCCGGGCACTTGCTCAGCTCTTCACTAAGTAATTTCATTCACTAATGCAATACATTCCCTAATCAACAAGTTCAAAGGAATACAATTCCCCTGAGATACAAAATGGATCAATTTCTAAGTAACAAGAAAGTCACTGATGCTCTGAGATACTGAACTTTGTTTTAGCTAAAGATTTCTTATGTGATCACACTGCCCCCTCTCTCTTCTTGTCTTCAGGGTTATGTCTTACATCTAAATTATTCCATTTGTTGTTTTGTTTCATTGATATTCCTTTTAACTTGGGGTTTAAAACAAAGAAAAAATTCACCAGCATAAAATGAATGCTTAACTACTATTTTCCTTTGGCTTTACTAGCAGAAATAAAATGAACAGGAGGATACAAGACAAAAAAACCCACAAATGCATAACTAGCTGATCTTCAAATTCAATAATTAGAAAACATTTATAGTTGCGGGACTACATGTATAGTTTTCTACATTCATTGTTATGTACAATATCCTGTGATGTCATTTCACATTAATATCACACAAGTCTTTACAGGTCTGGGGCTATTTTTCAGGGTCCCACAACACAAGGGTATCCTACACTTGAGCTGGGTCTCACATCTTATGAGTCAGTAATTATTTAAAAAAAGAAGGATTTTAATTTTTTTCTCTACAATGAACTGCTTTACTTCCCTCTGAAGGAGCTATCATGAAATACAAAGAAGTGCTGTTATATTAATTTTGAGCCAAAGTCTTTGACAGCATCGAATACGGCACTTTGCTAAAAGCTCAGATTTGTTTTCTCTCCAAACAATTATTGCTCTCCTGTACACCATCTCCTCACTTGTCCTCTTAGGAGAATCTCGTCTTCATTAGTCCATCAAACAAGCCAGCCATGACTTGAATTGTGATCAGAAGAACAGAACTTACAGCCTAAGTCCTACTGCAGCGAGACTGTCTTGATTAAAGGGCAATGCAACTGGGCAATGGGAGCCCCAAATAGAACCATCATTCCTCTCAGGGCTCCATCCAAACCACAGCAAACAACGGGCTGACCCAAGGAATGGGGGTCTGAATTACCTTCATACCCTGCTTTCAACACTTAAGCTTTTCCCCCAGTCATCCCCACTCTTTCCTTCACATACCTCTAAACTCATGGACTTCTAGCACCTCCTTAAGCAAAGAAATAAAAAGATAAATGTGGAAGCCCAGGAGAGGTTTGACTACGAGCAGTGGAAAAAAGACATTGAAATATGCGAAGAGATCTGCAGCACCCCGGATGAAAACACCCTCTCCACATTCACATAAAGAAACGAGACTGTTGATACACCCTGCGTTCATGTTCGAGTTTAATGTTCATTGTACTTCTACCCTTTATTGTACCCTAAGTCCCCACTTGTAAGAAAAATCCCTCAGCATTCCGTACCCCAGTTCACGTCCTTCTCCCTGACTGGGCTAGAAGTGTCGCATTGCAGTCACTAATTAATTAGTAATCCCTTGTTTGAATATTTCCTCCCCTTTTTCCTTCTTATTGGCCTGTATTAGCATGCTCCTCCCCAGTTCCTCCCCTCCTTCCAGCACTTTCAGTCCTTACCCTATATAAGCCGAGTTACCCTCTCAATAAAGGACCATTTTATTGTCCATCTCCAAAGCGGTCGAACCCCTTTTTCCTCTGGGCTGCGTCAGACAGAGACACAGAGACAGAAATTTTATTGTGATAGCAGAAAATGAAGACTGAAACATATTCCTCAGAGCTTGGAGGAAAACTTGCACAAACATATCCTATCATCAAACCTCTTAAAAAGGCCAAATCCGACCATCAGTGAGCTTGTCCGGGGGAGTAATCATCACCTTCAGTCTCAAATATCTGCATTCTAAAATGGGCATAGCAAACATTCAACTACCTTTTCCTGATGGCTTTTCAGCTGGCTACAGGACATCCTGGCTGTCAACCCACATGCCCAGACTCCAGACCATGAGAGTAATTTCTGTGAGCTACTTACTATGCAGTGTTGCTGTCTGGCAAAGAATCATTTGCCATCACAAAATTCCCCCCAAATGTTGGCTGATGAAACAAAAAGCTGGGATTTTACCACGATATTGAAAGAGATACAAGGTAGCTGGATGAGAATTTGGGACACAGCGCTGCGTTAACATTCTGGATACTATACCACTGATTTACGTTAAGAAAGAATCTGGCATGTTGACTAAAAAGCAGGCAGTAATTCAATTTCTACAAGCCAGTGATCTCTCCCAGTTTTAGACACAAGTTCAAGAAATTGCTACATTTCTCTCAGTTCAGCAAAAAGGCAATTTTGCCATGGACAGGCTCTGAAGGCACAGCCCATCCACTGAAGCAAAATAAAGTGTCTTTGCAATCAGGCCAATATAGACATGCACAAAGCTAAGCCAGTGGCACATGCTGCTCTTTTCTGGATAGGAGTTGCTGAAGGTATACTCTGAAATTTGGGGTTCAGAACCCAAGCTGATTTACAGAGATAATGAACCAGCATAATTTGATCTAGATGTAACAGGTGCAGCCCAAAATCAATCATGCCTCCAGTTTGTCAGTCACGTAAAGACCAGGCTGCCTCAAGAATAATAGGAATCTTGTAAAGATTTATAGCTGACTTTTAATGAAATCAGACAGCAGGTCCTTTGGGCAGAGAGCCATCCTTTCAAGCACACTTTATCTTTTAAATTAGATGAGCTGTGCTACGGGCAGACAAGTATAAGCCAGGTCAAGCCTAAGGATATGGGAGACATATGAGTAAGAGCCACTAGGTTTTAAGTTCTTATTCCTGCATATTTCCATTTGTTTCTTACCTTTGATAAATAAAAATGAAAGACTTCTCCTTTTATTTTGGTTGGGATGGAGTTTCTGTAAGTATGCTACTTCCCCTACAGGTTGTTTCAGTGGCTGTCTCCAGCAATGTGCCTCCTTGCACTACTCACCCCTTTCTCAACCGTATTTGTGAACAGGTAGCTGTGATCTCCTCCCATAACATGTCTTAGAAGGTACACAGAGTGGTAGAGGTGCTGAGACAGGAACAGTTTCCTGCATAAAGATCAGATGGATGGATGGGTGGATGTTTCCAATGACAGAGGCTTTCCTTTGATGCCATCTTATCCATTGTTTAGTTTACTGTGACTCACAGATTTCCTTTAGAATTGTTTTCTTTTGGAAATGAGGACTGCAGAGAACTGAGAGATGCTATAATATGGTTTTGTGATGGATTTGCTTCTGTGTATTGCTGAGGGAATGAAGCTGGAAAGAGCAAAATACCCTAGAGAGAAGAACGTAGACATTAAATGACAACACCCAGGTCAGGACCTGCACAAGGACAACTCTTCCAAACTGTCTTGTTACAATTGTCAAGGACAGGAATCTAGAGATGAGTTAAAGATTTCATTAGCTAAAAGACCCATCCTGTGGAAAGTGGGATGAAGCTGCCACTGTAAACTAGCAGAATGAAATGGAATCTGGCTATGGCACAAGAGCTGTAATTTTGACACCAACACTGAATTTGGTCTGCCAAAGGGCTGATATGAGAACATCAAACATAGGCAAATCAATATGTGTTTAGGTTTGCATTATTTTACATCCATGGGACAAACTAAGAGGGACTTCCAGTGATTATATATATCTGAAATAAAGAAGCAAGAAAGCCTTTTTGTTAACAGTCAATTTCTTCAGCCTGCTCAGAGAAGCAAGGCTAATCTCAATATAGAACTGATGGAATAATTTCTACCAAGTGGCCATGTTGATAGACCTCAGTGTTGGGGCCAGGAATCAATAGGGAATGGATGTAGTAACATACAGGAGAGCCAGCAAAGCTTGGAAGTGAATAGGATGGAGACAGACCAGCTTTTTAAGGTGGACTTATATTATTCTTGAACCAAAAAATGCACTGCAAAAAGACATAAAAGCAAGAGCAGCAAAGGTGTGAACATGCAGAGATTGTTCAAGCAATTGTTGAGTTCAGGACCTGCATGCAAATCCAAAGAGAATCTAGAAAAATGATGGAAGAATGCCAGTTCATGTTATTTATAATCAAAAAAGGATACATTTACACAAAACATTTTCACTTTTTTGTGCAGAAAATAACCAAGCAAAGCAAACAGCCTCATTTTTTTTTGTGCAAGACTTTGATCAGAATGTTTTTTAAAAAGAGGCAGAGTATCAAATACAAGTGTACAAATGGGGTGCAGATCACCTTGAAGAATAAGCAAAGCCATCATATCACTTTCCAGAATTTTAAATGCCTCTAGGGGGAGATACCTCTAGGACACAAGGAGAAAACTGAAAATCCTGAAGCAAAGTTGGTTCTAGTAAACTGGATCCAACTGGAGCATGAAAGTTAACACACTTTAAGCAAAAAAGCTGGATCACACACTGTCCTGCAGTTAATGAGCAGGCTCTTAATGACATGCTGAAAAAGCAAAGCTTCAGAATAAATATGTGTTGAAATATGAGCCACTTTAAAAATTAAATGTATGCTTTAGTATGGTTTTAATAAAATTTAAGTTAAGCATCACAACAAGGTTAAAAAATATCATCATAAAAATTATTTTTCCTAAAACAGAATACATGGAATACAGTAGTCTCAAAACTATTTGATCTCACCTGTACTTAGAAGTTCTGGATAACTGATTCAGTCCAGGTCAGACTTTAGTGTTTGAAGCACACTGATTTTTCTCAGGGTAAAATCATAAAAAGTGCCACATTCAACTGTCATATATATACTATTTAAACATACTATTTAAAAGTGAGTTAAAAAAATATATATACCCCACCCAAACATATTACCTTTTATTCTTTCTGCATCAGCAATACTGAGATTTTTTTTACAAGAGTACCTTTAGAAGATTCTTTTTTTTAAGAGAAAGCAACTCCTGAGGGGTGCAGCTCTGCAGAACAGGTGCTCCAATTCTCTCTGGGGCTCTGGAGCTGCAATGCACTTGCTCTCCACCTACTTATACAGCTTCCCGAGAGGAAATTTCTTGAACGCTGCTCTTCAGAAACAGCCAGGGGAAAATGCTGTTTTCATCGTCCAAACTGGTGTGAAAGCTCATGGCTGCAGCCCTCCAGCTGTGCTGTACGTGTGCTGTAGCAGAGCTGTTTTGTCACCATGCCTCCTGAATCTCAGGCAGAGAAAGGGATGGGCTGAAGTTGCCTGCTTCACATCTGAAGTCACATGATCTCTTTCGGCCTTTCTGCTGTGTTGAGGCAATGATTTGCATTTTAGCAGATCCAGCACACCAGAAAAAAACATAAGGCTGTCCAGGTATTTGGTCATCTGATGTGACTGGCATGCTTATGAAAGCCCTTAAGGAAAGAAATACTGCATTTACCACAAGGCATTGTATCTGCATGCTAGTGATTTAGGTGTTCTCCAAAACAGTCATAGAGAACCACAGAATATGCTGAGTTGGAAGAGACCACAAGGGTCATCAAGTCCAGATCCTGGCCCTGGCCAGGACCATCCCCAAGGGTCTCACCACGTGCCTGAGAGTGTTGTCCAAATGCTTCTTGAACTCTGTCAGGCTTGGTGCTGTGACCACTTCCCTGGGGAGCCTGTTCCAGTGCTCAATTACCCTCTGGGTGAAGAACCTTTCTCTAATATCCAACCTAAACCTCCCCTGACACAACTTCAGGCCATTCCCTCGGGTCCTGTCACTGGTCACCAGAGAAGAGATCAGTGTCTGCCCCTTCTCTTCCCCTCACAAGGAAGTTGTAACTGCAATGAGGTCTCCCCTCGGTCTCCTCCAGGCAGAACAGACCAAGTGCCCTCATCTGCTCCTTATACGGCTTCCCCTCAAGGCCCTTCACCATCTTCATTGCCCTCCTTTGGACACCCTCTAATGGCTTCATATCTTTCTTATATTGTGGTGCCTAAAACTCCACACAATATTCAAGGTAGGGCCTCACCAGTGCAGAGCAGAGTGGGACAATCCCCTCCCCCAACCAGCTGGCGATGCTTTGCGATGTCCCCCTGGACACAGTTGGCCCTCCTGGCTGCCAGGGCACTGCTGACTCATATTCAACTTGCCATCGACCAGAACCCCCAGGTTCCTTTCCACAGCACTGCTTTCCAGCATCTCGTTCCTCAGTCTGTACATATATCCAGAGTTGTCCCAACCCAGGTGCAGAATCCAGATAACGGGACAAGTATGAAGCACTCGAGTCTTATGTTCAGAAGCACTGCACTAATGCTTGTACACTTCATTTCTTCATGTGCATGCACATGTTCTCACCATAAATGCATGACTGGAACTCTCTGGACTCAGTTCATGTTTTGGCTCATCTGCTCCTTGTGTGATCACTAGGAAGGGATCGGGCAAGCCAAGAACGCTGCAGCCTTGCTTCTCTGTCCGGTCAGGAAGACGTGGTTTTGCGTGCTCTGACATCAAACCCTCACCCCTGGCAGCTGGGCCCAAATCTCTGACTCAGCTCATCTCCATGCTGATCCCTGACTCTGTCACTACACAGGTGCCCAGGGAGGGGCAGAGCCATCACATCCAGGGTGATTTGTTACTGCCCACTGCTAACACAACAGCCCCTGAGCAGCCTGCTCCACCTGGCAGTGTATCCATAGCATGGGGACACTGTGATTTTGGACACATGGCCCAAGAAACCACTCAAAACTAGGAGGTGCCAGCAGAATTATGATATTGTAATATCACCAGTACAGTCTTGGGCCCAGTTCTCAGCATCACTCACCCTCATCAGGCCACCTTTCCCCCAGGCTTTCCTGCCACCCCACTCCAAAAGCCAGGGAGGGGCTGCTTTCTGCAGTACAGTGATGGAACAGAGCACAGCAGCCACTCCTGTGGGGCCAGGGAGGGGGCCTGCAGATTCAAAGAGGACCAAAAATCATAAAGCAGGCTGTGTTGGGAGAAAGCTCCATGTGAATGGGCACAAGATGGAAATCACTGTGCCTCTTGCTCTGAAACCTCTCCAGGTGATGGAGTCCCGTCAGGACTGGATAGGGAGCAAAAGACTTATGAGAACAGAGGCAAACAAAGAAAGCTCTTCACATTCCTGCCCCTGCCCCAAAGGTCTAATAATACCATAATATGGTATTTTCAGGCAACTTTTACCATCAGTCTGGTGACAGTTCTGTTTTGGCATCAACAACCACTGTAAAGGACAGAATGATCAATTTTTTTTGAGACGGACCTTTATTAAGATGCAAAAGATATCTAAAATGCCAAACCAGCAAAGCAGAAGGCATATGATTGACTGAGCTAGTCCTTTAAGGTTCTGGACTCCCAGACACAACCTTCCACTTTCAAAGCTGTTCTTCTCCTTTGAGACGAGACAGTAAATGGAAAGCACACCAAGCACAATAATTCTGCATGGCCCAGAAGAGTTTTGATATTTGTTTTTCTGGCAGGATGCATTTTCCCTGATCAGAGTTACCGTAGCTAATCATTTATGTATGATCAGGCTGTTCTGCCAAAATGCATGCAAGCAAAAATACATCACAACCTCTTTCCACTGCACTCTTGGGATACACATTATTTATAAACATTTACTGTACCTGATAAATTCATCTATATTGCCATTTACCAAGATCTCTGCATAAGGAGAGGCTACAACGTTTGCTCCAATGGCCAAAAAATCCATCAGAAACATTTCATCCAAGATCAGTGGGAGAGGGATCAAACCCTTAGCAGTTAGGTTCTTCAGGACATAAAATTTCCACTGCATACTTTCTTTTGTTACTCATGGAAGTCCTCCATCCTCTGTCTCAGTGATCTGACGTGACCAAGCAACCTGATAAAGAGTCAGTCTTGCTGGACTGAGCCACCTCTCCAGTTACCTATGGGGATCACAATAACATGCAAATTGAGGAAACAGAAATGTGCTGTCCAAATTAACCTTTCCTGTTCAAGTCCAGGGAGATAGGCCGGACCAAACAACACCATTTCCCTTTCTACAAAGGCAAAGAGAACATACCATTCCCACCAACAAGGTCACACATACTGCTGCTTTTTTGCTCAGCAGTCATGTATCACATGCACATTTAATATGCTGAAAAGAGTTTTAGCATCAACAGCTGTAACAGAGAGTAGGCCAACAAATTCTGACAATATGTGGTTAATCAGTCTAGCATGACAAGGAAAAACCCAGTGATGTTCCTAGTGTAGAAACTGGGACATCCTTTTACAGGCAGCCCTTGTGATGTAATGGCATACATTCTGTTTTCCAAATACTTCAGAAACATTAACCTCCTGAGCAAGCCTTCATGCAGGCATTCCACATACATAATTCAAATTCTGCTTTAGGCTTATTTCTCAGAAGCACCCACTGCAAAGTGATGTAACTGATATTTTTCAAAAAGACTGAAGATAATCATAGTTGAAGTGAATGTGCTCCTTCTAAGGTCTAACCGTGATTTCTCCTCCTCTTGCTCTACCAAGGTCAAAGAAGTATTTTTATGTGATTCAACAAAGTGTTTTAAAGTACTAGCCAGTGGACAAGTTCCTGACTAAGAGACTTCGATGTCCAGTCCCAAACAAAAAGCAAAAAAAAAAGAATAGAGAAAATGAAGAAAGAAATAAATATCCAGAACAATTTTAAACTCAGTCAGTAAGATGACAGAAATCTGTGCTCACACATTAGAAGGAGTAGGTTAATTTGCGTGAACAGAAAAAGAAATGTCCCCCCACTGACAATTCTGGGTGAGAAGGTGAAAAAAAGACATCAAAATTAGCATCCTTGGCAAAAAGCACACAAAATCAGAAATGTGAAAGAAAGGAAGTGGTAGGGCCTCAAAGCTCCTGAAGGCCAAGAAACCAGACCAGAACACTATGAAAGCATCAGGATACCAGCTGTAAAAAAATTAAAAAATTTTTTTTCAAAAAAGGAAATTTTCCCAAATTATCAGATGAATGCTGATTATTTTGGGAAGCAGTGACTAATGATCTAATTTGCACAAGTCTACCTCCATCACGTTAGCTTCAACCTTCACTTGGAGCTTATAGAAATGATAGCTACCTACAGCACTGAGGTTTTGACAGATATTAGTAAAGAAACATAAGGAAAAAGAAATGGGCATAAGAATTGCCTAACAACAGCTTGATCTGCATTTTGTTGGTCTGGTGAACCATAAGCTGCACAGACAATGCATTCCTGATGCTTCAAGCCAACCAGATTGTCTCTTCCCAAAAGGCACCTTCTGGGTTAAATCGGGCTCTCCAGGCCAGGAGGGTACACAGATTTGATGCACACACTAATGATCAGTATGTAAAAGGATTTAAAAAAAAAAATAATTGTTTTTTGAAAGACTCGATGCTACCAACTACTGTGTGAAACCATCACATACTTGGTAAGGCATCAGCAAGACTATGGAAATAATTTTCTTCACCTCTATTTTAATCTTATCCTTATTAAACTGCTTCTAATGACAAAAGGACAATGTTTTCTATTTTGTTTAGTAAAGAAATCTGCTGTTTCAGCAAAATGGTATTAATTTTTGTAGTCAAGCCAACCGTGATATTTAGCCACAAACACCATACTCTTTTGCTTACAGGCCCCACGTTTCTGAAAATTCACAAACTTGTCTTTTATATTCCAAATTCTGTTTGTAACTTTTAACCACAGTCCTGTAAACATTGTGCAGGTAACTTAATTTGTGCTCCTACAAGCCACTCATTCCCTTTGGGATGTGAGGCGAGGTTCAGTGTGCTGAGGACTGCGGTATATCAAATAGTGCAAAACTCCAGGTAAAACGTAACAGATGAAAGAAGGCAATTATTGTAGGGTGTAACAGATGGCATAAGGTTCCCGGGTGAATGGATACCTGATGCGGACGGGCACCGAACAGGAAGGATCCAGTCCCGGAGTTGTTCCCAGCACAGCCCGACCCGGCCCTGGCCCTGAGGGCGCTGGGTGACCGCGGGCGCGGGGCGCCCCCTGCCGGCGGCGGGGCCATACGGGATGGAAATCCCTCCGTCCTCTCCAGGGCGGATTGTGAAAGCCGAATCCTCCCGCTTTCACGCCTTTAGAAACACGAACGAGCGTGTCCCGTGCTGTGCCCGAGGGGATCGAACGTCTCTCTCTTTTAGATCCATTAAGGCACCGCGGAACAGCTTCCTCCAGGGCGTCACTGACACAAATGCCAGGCTCTGCCTTTTCTCTCAGTGCGTTATTCTTTTTAAAAGGCCTCCTGTACCGAGAAAATCACCTACAACTTCCTCCCCCGCTGAAAAGAGCTGGAACACCTCGCAGAAAGCAGCGAGGCGCCTTCCCACGACTGGTGTACACGAAATCCACTCAGCCGGGCTCCCCCGGAGCAGCGGGGGCTCTGCTGCACCTCTCACGGAGCTCGGCCCGCCTCTCCCGCGCTTGGGCCAACCTGATGTGACACGCTAGGCCAGCGACCTTTGTGCTCCGCTTCTCCGGGAGAACAGCTCAGCCGGGCGAATCCTGGGAGCAGCAGGATGCGCTGGAAGGATTGCCAGCCCTTTCCGAAGCGGGGCCGGGGGCAATGACGTGAGGAGCACACGGTCTGAAGGCAAAGAATGGATTCGGTACAGCATGTATCGAATACATGCAGGGGAAAGGAGCGCCCACAGCACCCGCCTAAGGCTGTAACGCAGCCCTCGTTCCCCGGGCTTGTTACCTGCCCCTGCGGGCCGTGTTCGGTGGGGCAGAGCGGGGCCCGCGGCTGCCCCAGCACGCAGGGACACAGAAGCCTTACCTGGAGCTACTGAGGTGATTTATGCCCTTCACTGCTCCTCTGTAGCTATGTGAGGGGCAGAAAGGAAACGCATTAGGGTAATTTTTGATTACTAGAACTGTTTTTAATCAACTAGTGATTAAAAAGAAAACAAGAACCTTCCCTGCTCACCAAGGGAGGGAAGCACGGCCGGCGTTTTGTCGATAGGGGCAGTGCCGCGGCCGTTAACGTGTGTGGCGGTTCCATAGTGTAGTGGTTATCACGTCTGCTTTACACGCAGAAGGTCCTGGGTTCGAGCCCCAGTGGAACCAGCGCCAATTTGTTCTTTTTCTTTTTTGGCTCACCGTGAGTTTTCATAATTTCCTTCGAAGCGAGGAGGATCGGTTTAGCTGCTTCCTCCTGGAGACGAGCAACCTCATAAGCACTTAAAGAAAGCCCGGATCCTGCTTGCGGCAGAAGGCGGAGCAGTGCGTTTCGAGGGGAGCAGAAAAGCCCCTTAAGTGGGAAACCCTGTCCCTGAGGAGCCTTTCCACACGCTTTCATCTCGCGAGAGGAGCGCTTCCCTGCCAGCGCGGGAGAGGCATCACCACTTTGCCATCGTCCCCTGGATGGGTAACCAAGGAGACCACAGGCACCAGAGGCAGCCACAGCAGAGCCGGGGAGAAGCAGCACAGCGGGGCCTGTGCCTCCTCCCGAGCAGGGACAAAGGCAGTGGTGGAGACTGCAGGCCGATGCATCCCCAAGGAGATGCTCACCGGGACAGACTGGAGCACAGGTCCTTTCACCTCTGTGCTTGGAGAAGAGCTTGAGCGCTGGGGAAAGGCGGTGCTTTTCACAGCACACAGCTAAAAAGGACAGTTAACTCCATCCTGATTTTCCCCAGTACTGTGTGTACCGTTTTTATTAATTAGGAAACAAAGAGCCATCTCAGCTTGCCTCGGAGCAGTTTAACTTTTAAATTATAACATGTTGTCTCATTTTGCACGTGCAAGTCTTTAGAAAAGGGTAACCTCTGGGCATGGATACTGGCACAGTGCCTGTCTGTGTCTGTAAGCCCTGATGAGTGCTGGGGCTCAGACATCTCTGCAGCTGGAGGACAAGGAGAGCCCCTGAGCTCTGCTGACCTGGAGTTAGCTCTTGAGTATCTTTGCAGGATCAGAGTCATGGCTAGGCTTCATGAACGAAGATTTGGGAAGGCACTATCCACATTTATTACAGGCACGCTGGTGGCTTATGAGGCCAATACGTGACAGACATATCTGATTGCAAAAGGCACAGCAGAAAGACTCCTTAGATGGTGTATTCTGCAAGATATGGTTCTTTCTGCGTTGCCTTTTTTCCTCAAGAGTGATCCTGCGTGTGTTCTCGAAGGAGACAGCTGTGTTATAGATGGTGTGTCTCCAGGCCTCCCGATTTGATGCCAGAGTAGACCAGTTATGGTGGTCAATATGGCCAAGGCTGAGATGTTGTTTCAGGGAGTCCTTGTATCTTTTCTTCGGGGCTCCTCTCATGCGGCAGCCAGTGGCAAGTTCACCATAGAGCAGGATCTTAGGGAGAAAGGATCAGAGTAGGAGGGTGTGATTTACCTATCTTAAAGATTAAAGAGAAAAATTGGCTTAACTTACCTTGATCAGTCTTATTAAAAAACTTTCTTTAAGCATTATATATTAAGAAAACTATTAACCTTTGTCAGTGCTTGCTCTTACTAAAGAAACACTCTGAGGCATGGGCAAGCTGCAGTTAGAGATTGCAGAGCAATGTGGGATACCTGGGCCAGAAACAAAAGCTCCTTTGGGTAGAAACCACCCATACTTCACCTAGCATACTAAGATCGTAACATTAAACACCATAACAATACTTAAGGGCCTGTGTATGCCACAATCTGAAAGTGCAGATGTACTGAAGTCTGGCTTTTCTCTGCTCGTTTTGCTTAGCAGTGTGTATGCAGCTCACAGGAGGTGAAGCCAAAGCAATGTGTCCCACCTCTTGAGTAAACTGTTTTCCACTGACTGCCTGCTTCCATGATACAAGCTCAAAGGTGAGTCAGGCTTAATTAGACTTCTCCTAATGTAGGATATGCAAGCCTCTGGTGTAGATACTTCCCATCTAATAGGGATGGTGATCCCATGGTGCCTACCCTGCCATTGACAGCTACAGCACCCCCAAGTGGGTGTTACAGAGAGTGGGCCTAATCCTGGTGGTCAGCACAGGGTAACTATCTGCATCGTGTTTTCTTATATTTAGGAAAAGGGGCCCTTTTCAGAAAAGGCCTTAGAATCACACTTCAGGCTTGTAGAAAGAATATTTTATTCTAAGAACCAGATCTTAAGTGTGTGTAGATCAGAGTAGCTCCATCCATTTTGAGAGGATCCAGCTCCTGACGGTTTGACTCAAGCTCTAAAAGTGCTGACAGTCTTGCTCTCTCCACACATCAGTATCCTGCTTCTGAGAGATGTCCATGGTTCACACGTACACGTATAAATGTGTATTTTGTGTGTTCCCTAACTGTGATAAAACAAAAGTGTGCCAGTCACACATTCCTGCTGAGACATTGCGTGCCATGTGTGTTCAGCTTCCAGACGCACGAATCGATGCGTGACACTCTGATTTAGCTGTCTGGCACTCTGACTTTGGGAGAAATATGAAATTGCTATGTGGAGTTGCACTTCTCTCTCACGCACCAGTACTTTTGCCTCCTCCTTCTCCTCTGAGGCCACACACACACACAGTGCCAGTCAGACTAAAAGCATCTCAGTGGTGCAGGGTGATCTTTGTGTTATTTCCCACAACGTGGAGGAAGAAAACACACCAAGATTTCTGAGGGCTATGAAAACATACCAGAATGTCTTAAGGCCAATGTGACATGAGCTAGAGCTGGAGAAGATGCATGGCCAAAAGAGCAAACCCACCCAGTCAGTTCCTGCCCCTCTTTTACACAGCAGTAGGGATGTCACCAAACTGTCATAATTTGGACCATTTGTGCTAGTCTCAGTTTTGTTCTGTAATCAATGCCAGACTTAATTTTTTTCCTTTTTAAAATTTTATTTTTATTTTTTAATAAAGGCAACTGAAGCATTTTTCTGGTGCTGTATTGTGTACTGGCTTTTAAATATTTTCTGTCTTCTGTACCTGAAAATATTTCCATGTTTTCTAGGAATTAACTACATTATTCATTTAGTAATGTTGTCTGCAGTGGCAGTGTGGTTTTGCTCTTTACAGTTATTAAAATGAAGGACCATCCACACCATTAGACACAAAGGGCCTGAATTGCATACTATTTATACGGGGACTTTAATTTTAAGGCTCTTCTAATTTTCATGTGAGCCAGTTTGATTTTTTGAATGCTACAGACACTTTTTAAAGACAGTCTACCTTTCTTTGTGGAGGGAATTTTATAATTGGGCAGCCACCAGTCTTAAGAGTGTCCCTTTGGATGAAATGTCCTTTGATAAGAACTGTGCTATTTCTGAACACATTCCCTGAACTATTGTACACTTCTTACAAAAAATCAAAACCTATTTGGAGCGTGAGGTTGACCATAAACCAAACTGACTTTAAACTGCTCGGGGTCATGGAAGAGAATTTGGCTTTTCTTTTTTAAAACATGGTAGGTGTGGGCAGCTCTGCTTCCCTGTGACCTGTGCTTACAAGACCATAAGGTGAGAGGCTGAAGCCCTGGTCTGGTTTTCCAAGAGATATGTGGATGAAGGTATTTAGGGATTTTTAAGCTGGGATTTTCAGACCTATGGGATTTAGATACCAGCTGCTCATCATGGCAGAGAGAGAGTAGATATCTGAGTGTCTTCAGCAGCTCTGGAAATCTGTGTCTCTGTGGCAGACCATTTCAGACTGGACAACAAAAAGAAGGAGAGACACTCTTGTCTGGATACTGTGTAGAGCCTGGAGTAAGATGCTGCACTGCAGCAGATGCCCAGAGGGTGCCCTGGTACCCTCAATGAGGCTCATGTTTTTTACCTCCTGTCTGGACCTTCTGGTGGGTCTCACTGCTCTGAGAGGGGTGTTGCGTATGAACATAAGACAAGAGGGCATGGTCTTAAGCTGTGCCAGGGGACGTTTAGGTTGGATATTAGGAAGAAATTCTTTACAGAGAGGGCAATCAGGCATTGGAATGGGCTGCCCAGGGATGTGGTGGATTGTCTGTCCCTGGAGGTTTTTAAGATAAAACTGGATGTGGCACTTAGTGCCATGGTCTAGTAACCACAGCAGTAGTGGATCAAGGGTTGGACTTGATGATTTCAGAGGTCCCTTCCAACCCAGCTGATTCTATGATTCTATGATAAAGTGTCTGACCAAAAATCAGGAGCAGCCCCCTGCCCTTAAGAAAATGACCCCCTTCGTGGTGCCTGGGACAATCTGCCCTTCTTGTTTGTGCTGCCATGCATTGATTTGCCCCCGGTATTTGGGGTGAGCTGGCCCAGGTCCATGAAACAGAATGGCTGTGCATGGGTCTGCCTGTGATAACCCATCTCTCCATGTAGATCAATTGAAGTGGCGAAAGTGTTGGGTTGAGAAGGTTAAACTCCTTGAACTGAGCAAAGCAGTGAGGCCCCCTTGGCAGGAGACTTATTCCATCCATGTCACATGCTCTGGGGAGGGTGGGATGTATTGGTGCTGGAAGTGTAACTGCAGTGGGATGTTGCACCTGACAACCCATTTACAGGGCATGCCAAATTTGTGACTATCCAAAGACAGGTGAGATAAATCCTGCTCAGGGGACTATTTTTGAAAAGTCAGCATCGTTGTTTGCACAGCATTTTTTGAATGGATGTAGACCAGAAGACTAGAGACACGATTAGCTTAACTCCACAGCAGCCTACATGATCTATGCAGTGCTTTAATCAATTCCCAGTGCATACAGTCTGTGATCTTTTGAAACAAACCAAGCTGCTTCTGAAGCAATTGCTTTCCAAAGCCTCCATTAAAAATTCACTGCTAATTGCACATAATTAGCAGAGATTGGAGGAACGGGTGCAAGATCCGCTGGAATCACTAGCAGTCTGTTATCTTGAACCTTTCAATTATTTTAAAATCAAATTTATTACTCTCTTGAACTTAAGCCTGTTGAGAGGATACTATAGGTAGAACTGTTAGCAAAGGCAGGTGTACATTTTTGGTTTGAGCTTTTTACAGCCTAGCAAGTAAACAACTGAAAAGTGCTATTTTTGTTTGATCTACTAATTGCCATTTTCAGCCCCACGCAATTAGGTGACTGGAAGAGCAATAAGGCCAGAGCAGATTTCAACATGCAACTATTATTAGGAAAGGCACTGATAGTGTAGAGGTAAAGAATTGGGGTGGAAGTCAGTGAATACCTATTATGTACAATAGACAATATATACTACATACCTTTTATAAGCTTTAGTCATCTGCTTTTCTGTAGGGGGTATATGTGGTTTCTCCATAGGTATATCCTTGTTTATTTGGACATATGCCTACATACTCATTCAGATTCACACTTAGAGTGTCAGTACCTCAATACTTGTTACCTTTCAAAAACTGTTGCAGATGACACATCCTCTAGGATGGAGCTTGACGGTAATAATTGTGTGGTTGACTTGATGGTGCTTGAGAAAATCATGAGAATGAAGGAGAGTAAGGTGCTTAGGCAATGCTTAAGTTAATCTCATGCCTTCCCATCAAGCCAAGCAGTACACTAAGGAGCTATTCACAACAGAGGAAGGAAAAGATGCAGTTCAAGATGGGAAGAGTCCTGCTGTCTCTTCTTTTCTGGTACAAAGGTACGCACTTTGCCTCCTGAGAGGCGCTTTCAGATATGTCTCTTTGTGTTTCTTGTTTCATCCATGCTTTCATCTTCCAGGGGCTATGGGGTACAGAGCAAGTTCTCTTTACATTCTCATGGAAGCATAATAATTCGGGGAAAGGCAAAATGTGAAGGAGATGTGTAATTTATGTACATGAGTGAGCAGTGTTCTTACAGCTCTATGAATATTCAATAGCAAAACTCTGTTTCACAAAATAATTGCAGTATAAAAAAATTGCCATATAATTTGTCAAAATATGAATTTGCAAAGAAAATTGTAGTGCAGCTGAGCCAGTGTGTAAATAATAACACTGATTTGAAAAATGAGGTACAGCAAAACATGAAAGACTGGTCTTTCGTTAATCAAAACTCTTGATTAATCAAAAGCTGATCATTTTCTCTAGCAGCGAGAGATTGCTGATGAAGATTGGCTTTTTTTTTAAAGGTCATTTCAGGTATTTTGACCTGGGAGAGACTTCCAAAGGCACTTTCAGAACAAAATGCAATCATAAGTCAAGAAAATGGGAAAGGTATTTATCAATTTTGAGGCTTTCTCAAATTTACTTTGCAGAAAGGCAGCAACAAAAGCAGGTAGGCAGGAGCTAGAAGAAGCCAGAAAATCTCCTTCCATTTTAATTAGTAGAGAACAGGGACATAATTTTCTGGGTTGTGTTTAAATTTCTGGCTTCATCCAAGCCAATGGCAAAGCTGCTATTGTCTTAAACAAGGCTGAGGGTTGCACTTGGTAAGTGCTCAGCAGTATCTACCAGCATTAACATGTGAATCAAGTGTGATCTGTCAGAGTGAGGAGAAGATTAATCAGACAGTCTAGCTTTTCCCCCATGTATGCTGAATTCTCATTGTTTTGATTTGTCTAGTTCTTTTCTGTCTTTCTGTGTTTCCACTTAATACTTTGATCTACAAATTTTCATGGGTAGGAAAGTAAATGTTACTCAACTAGCCATGCCTTCATTTCATCCTGTTATGTTTGGCTGTACCCCACTCTGTCTAATTAGTAGATCTTCCTTTTAATCTTACAGCAAATATTTGTATGTTCTCCTCATACTTTATCTCTCCTCTCTCCTTTGTTTTACTTGGGAAGGTTACTGATGCCTAAGCCTCTTGGAAGACTGTTTTTATCCAGACTCCAGCATTTTTTTCCCTTTGGGTGGCATAACTGCAATTAGTCCTTGGAATGAGTTCATACTTTACTCTGAATCCCAGACACAGCTTGCTTTTAATAGACACCTACACATCAGGATATTTTTGGAGAGCCTGCAGTGAAAAATAACTTGCAGGATCACTTTCAAGGCATCACTCCTTTGATATTTAACTTATTTTCTTAATTTACTATGTTACTTAATTTACTGTTTTTCTTTGCTTCTTGGCCTAAGTGTCCTCCTCTGGATAAAAACAGAGCAGTGACCCTTTGCCTAGGTCCCCCTCACACTCCTGCCTTTCTCTCTCACCACGAAGGTGCTGCTAGGTCAGTCCTCCGAGCTACGTGCACTGATGTCACGATAAGCTGCTTAGCTTATTTTCTCTGGCAGAGCAAGTGGCTTAGAGGAGCACCCCCAGCTCCCGCGCCTTGGCTGGGCTTGTGTTTGCCGGGGACACCGCAGCAGCAGCAGCAGCAGCAGCAGCATATGGTGCAGCAGGCGGGCTCCTGCCACGAGAGCCGCAGCAGCTGCTGAGCCCCTTCCATATGGCGAGGGGGAGCACCTCGAGCCCCGGATTGACGTGAATGTGCTTTTAGCACATTGAATGTGACATGCCTGCACCGCATTACTCTGTCCGTGCTCCCTACACGTTGAGGAATAAGCACATCTCAGCAGTTTAAGAGAGTGGATTTCTTTTTTCTCCCGTTTTTTTTTGTAGCTTTGAAAAAAAAAAAACAAACACCAACCCAAACCCAAAATTAAAGGCTCAAATCCGCCTTTGGATGATGGTAAATAACATCTTTAGTGCTGCCCTTTGGCATAATCAATGCACCTAGTGAAATTACTCTGCAGGCAATGTTCTGTGTAGCTCTAAGCAGGAAGGAGCAAACATGACAGTAAGATCAGAAATTGGCAAAAGTTTTCAAAGGAACACTTTGGGAAAAAAAGGTAATTGTATATCTCTTAAGAAGAAAAGGGGGAGAGGTTGATTTTTTTTCAACTTATTTAATCTTTTTCCAAATATTTTCACAACATAAAAAACCAGCAGGCGTTAAAGAGAAATTAATATTAATTAAATACGAATAATTGTCATTATTTAAATATGGTTTTTATCGTGTTCAAATAACTAGTAAATATTTAAATATGGTTTTTATCGTGTTCAAATAACTAGTAAATATTAAATGTCATGTCATGTCATGGCTGGGCTTCGCGAACGAAGATTTAGGAAGGCTCTATCCACATTTGTTACAGGCACACTGGTGGCTTATGAGGCCAATGCGAGATAGAAATATTAAATGACACACAATATAAATGAATAAAAATGGAAACCAAATAAAAATAACTCAAGTAAAGAAAATGGAATGGAAATTAAAATAATAAAACCATGAAAAATCCTCACAAAATGAAGGAGGAAAATAACAGCTGAGTTAAAGCCTGAGAGGAAAGCTTAACACAAAGTATGAGACCTTCTCCTCTCTGCAGGCTGACACTGATGCTGCTCCTCTTGCCCTCATTTTCTGGCTCTGACCGTGCCTGCCAGTGATCAGCAGAGGTCAGTCCTCGCAGGCTGATGTGTGCCAGGGCGTTGGTGCCCTCTTGGGTGGTGCTGAGGCCAGAATATCATCTACGGGGGAAACAGGCTGAACATTTTGGCCACTGCGGCTTTAGGTGGTCGGCATCCCTGGACGGGAACTCAGCCTGACTCCCAGTGTCTTTTGGTGGACACAGATCTGCATATGCCCTGGGGGTTTCTGCCTGCTAGCATAGCTCCCAAGGACCATTTAAACCCGATCCTTTTTAGAAATAGAGATACTGTTTGCTCAACACGAGGTCCCATTGAGGCTGCTTAGCATAACCATGGAAAAAGCCCTGGGGGAAAATCAACAAAAGCAATCACCAAGCAACTGGACAGGGGGGCTACTCTTGCCAAGGGGACCTGAGGACCAGCCACAGCTGCAGCAGGGGTCCCTGGGGCCCTTGCCTGTGGCACATTTGGGAAAACACCACAGATATGGCAGCTTCCCTAAATGCACCTTGTTACCAAGGATCTGCAACCTGATGTGAGTCACCTCACTTGCCTGGCACGATTTTCAGGGCTGGTATGTAAAAATAGCCTAGGTTAATAATATAGCAACCCACAAACTAGCACCCAATGAGCACAGACCACTGAATACTTTTTTCAGTGTCTCAACCCTCTGTGTTGCTTTACAGGCTGTGTTACCTAACTCTGCTTCCTGATGATGTCTAATGTGGTGCTCAGGGAAAAGAGGGCTTTGCAATGGTGTGCTTTTCAGAAAACATGGATAAAAACAGTGCCATTCAGTCCAGCTATACTTTTCAGTTCTGTGACATCTTTGTTGGGGCTCCAGTCATATTTTTCTGAATTTTGAGCTGTTTTCCCTTGCCCTGCCCCATGACCCACGGGTGCAGAAGGGAAGCAGGTGACTATGCAGCAGGAACCACAGTGCCCAGAAAGCACTGCTGCACCATGGAGGGGGACTGCTCTCCACTGGGAGGAGAGAAAGTCATTTTACTCATCTCTCCGAGATTTTAAACTGAGATGTTGCTTGCAGAGATGAAAGACAACATTAACTATTTTCCAGCTGAAGCTTCTAGGACACCTAAATCATAAAGTAAATAAATAATTAAACTTTTCCACATACTTTTCCTACAATGATCAAGTTTATGTGAACTTACTCCAGTAAGTTGAGTGACTGACGTTTATTCTGTGTTATATTTTATTTCTCTGTTTTTGTATTTTATTATGTGCTTTCTCATTCTTGTACATTTGTCATTAATTCTAGACACACTAAAAGAGGATTTGGTATTGTTGTGGCATTATGGTCAGGATAGTGAATATGATTTCTCAGAGTTACCATATCAAAATGTGCTTTGGCAGTGTTACTTCTGTCCACACCTATCTTCCTCCTTTCTTACTCTTGATTAGCCACATTATTACTGATTACCAAGTTTCTGAGACACGCAGTTACCTTTTCCTGTCCTGAAAATGCCGGCAACTGAGTTTCCTTGCTGTTTATTGCCCCTTCGTTTTCCCAGCTAGCCCTAAGTTGTGGCTGCTGGTTTGTCCCACTTCCACCTCAGGAAACCTGTGTCCTCCCCATCTTGGCATCCCAGGACTACCTCTGCTATCTCTTTTCTTTCTCCCGCAAACCTGGACCAGCCCCTAGAGTATCTCTCCCCTTCATCCTGCTCAGCAGCAGGTCCTGAGTGGGGCCATCCCAGGGCCTGGGCTACAGCCCAGCCTCACTAAAACAGGTGCTCTGGCACAAAATCATCCTCTGGTTCTTGCCTAAGCCCTGGTCTCTAAATCCTGACCTGTCAGGTGGCATTTGTGCATGATAGTGTGCTGGACAAACAGCACTGCAGGGTAGGATGAAGGGACGGGAAAGGTGCATGCCTTTCCTCCCTGCCTCCCACAAACACAGATAACAGTTTATTTCACTGAACTGATGGCTTGCTGAATGTCCTGGGGGGAGGCTGTAAATAGTACTTTTTGCTTTTTAATATTTGGGGGTTTTTTTCAGTCTTGTGCTTTTAAAACAACAGCCCTTGGCAGCCGTGCAGGACTTATGACTCTCCCATGAATTGCAGCAATTCGTTCTGTCTGACCTACAATTACCAATTATCTTTGTAACCTTCCTTGAAGGCAAACACGCTCACTATAAAAGCATGCTGGCCATCACTTTTTTTTTAGGCTATTGGCAGTCAGCTTTCCTCTTCATTTCCTTTGTAGGACAGTGCCCATCACAGCTGTAAACACACCAATATATCAATTACTGTGTTTTCTGGCCAACTGCAGGCAAGGGCATTTTTCTTTTCCTTTTCTCTCCCAGCTCCAGGGGTTATCAGGCCACACTGCCCAGTCAGGATGTTAGGCCATCTGCTGCTGCGTTTACCCCAAGCCAAGCCTGCCACTCCCCTGTGCCATGGTTGGATGGCTGAGCCACTTGTGGGAGCAAGCCCTTAGCAATTAACCTCTTCTGACTCAAACAGACAAAGCTGAACTCCTGTTTGAGATAATTAAATCAGTGAGTTATGCAGTGAGGGGTGGTGATCCCCAGCCCAGTGGGGACAACCAGAGGGGCAGCACGCCTACACCTGTGCCCTGGCGCTGGCTTTGCACCCTGTGTGTTGTGGGACTGACCCAATACAATATTGCCTTGAAAGAAGGCCTTTTGTGTTTGAAATTTACACCCTTGCTTGATTTGCAGTGCTGTCCCCTGGCAAATGAGGCTAAAAACCCTAGAAGCCACTCTTGTAGCTCAGGAGCAGACATCTCTGGCTGAGTGCAGCCATCAGTGGCTGAGTGCAGCCACCCAAGTGATGCTGGGGTGACCTGTGAGGAGGATTATTTCTGGTGGTTGAATTGGTGCTATCGTACACCCACCCACCTGAAAACTGTTCCTTTTTTCCCTGTTGTTTCACTCATAGATGTTGAATTTCCAGCTCCATGTGTCAATGACATATAAAATTTTGATCTTGGCTCTCAAAGGGAGGTACTCAGGAGACCTATGGAAGGGCTCAGCATGATCCCACAGCAATACCCTGTATCAGTCCTGGTAATTGACATCCCCTTTCCCTACATAGTGCACAAGAGTAGGCTTCACCACAATACAGTCATCTTCATGGAACATAATTTTCTTAGGTTAATGGCTGGACTTGATAGTCTTAGAGGTCTTTTCCAACCCCTTTGCGTGGCCAAAGTGCATTAAACCACCATAAGGAAAACCCAAAATGACACACAGAAGTTTTTGCACAAAAATCAGTCTTCTAAAGATGAAAATGAAGTTAAGAAACATATAGCAAGCACACATCTCTAAATGAAACTTGAGTGCCTGCAAATGGAAGGAGTCAAGCCTGGAGCCCTGTGAGCTCAGACAATTGCTGGGCAGTGGGGACACATGAGGGCTGTGCTGGCTGGGGAGTCAGGCTCCCAGATTTCAGGGTAAGGAAGCTGCCCTTGCAGCTGGTCTCCTGGAGCAGGAGCACTGGTTGGAGGGGCAGGAGACACACCTGCTCTCCTGGTTCTCATGGCCCTGGTGCCAGTGCCACTGCAGAATTGGCATCAAACAGAAAACCAAGCAGGCAGGAGAGGCACTACATTTCTTTTATTGGCAAAGATGGTACAGTTTTGATAAGTGATAAAGTCCTGGTTTGTATTATATTGGCAAACAGCGTTTATGCTGGTTTAAGTCAAACTCCTTTGCCCTGTGTGGCACAGCACAGAGGTGGCCTTGGGCTTGCACCTCTGCCTTGGTTTTCTCATTGCACAGTGAAGTGACAGGGTTTGACTGGGTAACATCTGTGCTGGGAAAGCTGTAGTGCAGTGTTGTGAGTGGCCCTCAGCCTACGCTTTATGAGAGGCCCGATCCGGAGATGTGCAGCCTTGTTTTCCTGCTGAGCTTGTTGGGGTCTGGGTGCCCCCTGCCTCCCTCTTGGGTCTGACTATAAGCCATATCTTCTTATTGCAGACCAATGTTTACTTCTTCTGCCAGGGCCAGTGCCTTGGGTTAATGTTGTAAGTTCCTGATGCCAGAAATGCTGCCCTGGGACACTGAAGCACAAGAAACCATCTCTGTTGTTAGAGAAAGGAATTTTTTAAAACTTCTTTATAATTTTGTTCTTGACTGTCTTTCTTTCAGACTCTTGATACATTTAGGCTCAGTGTCACACCCAAGGAGCAGTTGCATTTCAGTAATAAACAGAGCTTTGTATATAGTTTATATTTCAGCTGATTATAATTGCTCTGTGTTTGTGAGTATTTTGAGAGGAAACTTGCTATAGAAACGTGAGATGTAAATTCCCAGCATTAGCTGGAGCTTCCTAGGCTCAGCAAAGTGACAGTGTATGAATGAATAAATCATAACTAGAATTCAGTGAATAATTCAGAGTCTAATTCATTTGGTGAAAAGACCTCTTTTCGTATTCACAAAACCTCTGGAGATGGCAGGTTTCTCATGGCTTCTGTATGACAGTTTTTACCTGCTCAACAGCTTGTTCCTTGGTGGCTTTTGTAGATGCCCTACTGGCTTCGAAAAATTGATGTTCGATATTTGACTTGTGTTGAAGAATTATCAGCAGTCATGGGACTATTTTTTTATTATTATTTTCATAGTTGTCTGGGAACTATCCTGCCAGTCCAAATGCTGTTAATACAGTCTGCTTTGGACTTCACTGTGAAGCAAGGAGAGCCTTTTCAGTAAGGAAAGTGCTCATAAAAAAAGGCTTTGCTCAGTAAGAGGCAAGAGATAAAACAGGTCAGATGTTACAAAAATAGTATCTCTTCCTCTACAGCCACAACGACTGGTTTTCCCTAAGAAAGAAAAAAAAAGGGTGTCCTGTCTGTAAAATGGATTAGGAAGACCTATTTACATTACATTTTTCTCCATCCCATCCAGAGTGAGTGGTCTCAGACAAAGCACCTTGTAGAGTGTCCCATCTCCTCCAAAGGCACTTATCACTTGCAGTAGTGCCAGGATGGGATTTCACCCTTGGAGTTCATCAGTTTACTCATTTTAAGGAGAAAATGTGACAGGGAAACTAGAGCAGGAAGGCAGAAAAAATGGATGTGGGCAAAATCGGCTATAAAGCAGAGACCAAGTAGGCTTGCATGAGTTTCTCCTCAGGGTGATTCAGGTGTGTCTGATCAGAAAGAGGAGATGCCAGAGATATCAGAAAGAAAACCCAGTGGAGGAGTAGCACAGACATGGACACAGGCAATGCCCTGCTCCTGCCCATATTCTCTTACCTTCCCCTGGCAATCAGCTTAGGCAAAACTTGGTAGATTCCTCAGTCCTTCCTTTATTTATTTGTCCCTAGCTCAGGAGGAAATTGTATTTTGTAAAGTTTACTTGCAGCATCCTTGTTTCTAATCTCTCTCTCTCTTCTTCTCTCCACGCCCACTGCCCAGCTGCAATGGCCCTCTCCCCAGGAGAGGTAAGTGTCTCTGGCTTGTTTGGCTGGGGCTCTGACATGGCCTAGCTCTGGTGCCTTGGGCCAGAAGTAGGGGTGGCTCTGCTCTGACTTCTGAATCCAAGGGATCCAAGTCATCCCGTGTTTCATGCTAGGCTGTCATGAAGAAAGGGTCTCAGAGAAGGTGCAGCAGGCTGGTGAGGCATGAGCATCTGTCTCAGGTTCAGAACTCAGATTTAGCCTCATGTTGCTGTTGTTGATGACTATGTTGATTTATTGCTAGTTTTTTACCTTCCCTTTAGGATGAGAGACTGGAGCTGTGGCACAGCAAGGCTTGCAAATGCGATTGCCAAGGAGGACCTAACTCAGTGTGGTCCAGTGGGACTAACAGCTTGGAGTGCATGCCAGGTAATGGACCAGTGTGCTTTTAGCCATGTTTGCCTGGTGATCTCCAGCAGCTTCCCCTCCTGCACTCACCATTGCAGAGGAGGCATGTTTTGGCAGTACTTGTTCAAAATCCAGTTGCTGTGAGGCTGGGGGAGCTGCATCGGTGTGAGGTGAGGGGGTGACCCTGCACCATCAGGCAGAGGCAGCCACCATTCCTGGGCCTTGGGAGGTCACTGAGGGTGGCCCATGCTGGCCAGTGCTCCCTACTGGCACCTATGCCTGGCATGCCAGCCTGGTCCTACTGCATATTTTCTTACTGTTTAACCTTAGCAGTGTACAATTCTCCATTTGAAGTCTTGCTACAGCCTGGTACCATCCTGCTGTCGTTTGCACCAAGCAATCACAGAATCACAACATGGTTTGGATTGGAAGGGACCGTTGAAGATCATCTAGTTCCAGTACCTCCCCTCTCCCATCCCCTTTATTGATAGTGACATCTTCCACTAGACTAGGTTGCGCAAAGCCCCATCCAACCTGGACTTGAACACTTCCAGGGATGGGGCATCCACAGCTTCTCTGGACAACCTGGCCCAGTGGATTATCATCTGCTCAGTAAAAAAGTTCTGCTTTATGTCCAATCTAAACCCATACTCTTCCTGTTTAAAACCCTTGCCCTTTGAGAGGCAAGGTAAGGGAAGGAGACGTGGCAGGTTTGGTTGCTCTGTCCATGGCAGATATGCGAGGAGCAGGGCTAGGTTTCCCAGCCAGGCCAGGTGTGACAGGTGCTCTCACAAATTAGCATTATGCAGCTGAGTAATGAAGGCATCTTCCTTGACTGATAAAGGCTGTTCTCCTGAATGATGAATATTGCCACTGTAACTCTGCTCTCCCCAGGCAGGGGCTCTGCACTCCCCTTGCCCGGTCCAGCCCAGCCAACATGGTATGGCCTGGTGTCCCTGCTGCCTGACGATGGTTTGCAGAGCAGCCTCTGGCATGGCCGAGGGGAGCAGCTGCTTCCCAAACACTGCTCAAGTCTCCTCTGGATTGGCGGTAATGGTGTTAAATGGTTTGGCTGATTTGGCCAGGCAGGCATCAAGCATCTGTTTTGGTGGGTCCCTGTGCGTGGTACAAATGGACTCACCAGAAGGTGACCTGCTAATTGCATTACGGTTGTGTGGTCTGCGGATTAGTGTTACTAAAAGTGAAGTTGGGTGGTGTTTGAGATAAGCCTAACGAATAGTAAACACAAGGGGCCACCCCAGCCCAGCCACCTCTTGCACAAGGGGAGCAAGGCTTTTAACGTGGTGAAAAAGCATGATGTTTCCATGCCTCGAGGAAGGCGGGAGGGTGGCTATATGTTTTCATGGGAAAAAACATGTTAATGAGGTACCGACTGAGCAAGATATGTTAATGAGATATTGATGCATACAGTATTGACCCTAGTGGAGCTTGCTAATGAGACATCGACCACATAGCTGCAGTGCTGGGGAGTTGCACTGGGGAGGCCATGGTCATACTGGGTTCTGGGCCCCCACTGAGGCACCCCACGTGTGGGTCACTTTTAACACGAGGCACCACACTGGTTGGTCAGGCACAGCTAAGGCAAGGAAATGTCCTACCCACAAGGGAAGCTGCGCAGAGCTTTGCTTACTCCTTTACTGCTGAGACCCATGAAACAAACTATGCTAAACTGGAGAAAGGGACAGAGTAACCTTTGGGGGCTCCACAGGCTGCAACATTAGAAAATACTGCCTGTGATATAGATGTTTGCCTAGGCAATCCCCATGTGACCCTTGTGAGCGCCTTCATTCTGTGTTTCTTGATACACAGTGATAACCTGACTGTATAAAAAATGATCATAACAAAAATCCCCACAACTAGGTCCAGTTAGCATGCAGGTGCTCAGCATCACCAAAGTCCTGCATTTCAGAGCCCTGTGTGGTGACCCATACAGAAAGTTTTAATGATGAATGAGTATTTCTTTCTCCAGTATTTTTGCAGCCAGCAGGAGTCATGTTGAATTTGTCACTGTTGCCAAAGACAGCTGTGGGGGAATGATTGGTAGCCTGGAGACCTGAAGTCAAAAACTCAGATGGAGATCCCTGAGCCTTCAGTAGAGTCAAGCATAACACCTCACTGGCACCAGAGCATCTGCAGGTTTTCCACAAGGCAAGACCATCTCCAGACACAAAGATGGTCCCCATAGCAGAGAATGCAGAAGACCCAAGGGTGCTTGTGAAGCAAGCTTGATGATCAGAGCTTGCTCAGAAATTTTGCCATACAAGTAAATCAAGACAGTGAATGGAGGGGCAGAAGGAGGTAAAGCCCTGCAATGTCAGTGCCTGACATTTCTCAAGGACCAGGCAGAGGCTGACAGCCTGGGGGCTGGATCCAGGTTGATGGATCCAGTCTGGTTTTTCTTCCACAAGCCTTTCAAGAAGGAGATTCATACTACAACATCTGAATAAAACCTTTCCCCCCAAAATGTTTCAGGTAGAACAGGTTTAGTAAGTTTGAGAGAGAAAGAAGAGTTAGAAATTAAAACAAGAGTGAGAAATGAAGATACTATGGCCCCTGTGCAGGTTGTGGTCTGGGATTAAGAGCATCCTAGTCAGGGAGGAGAGGGAGTAGTGAAACCACAGGAGGTGTTGACAATGTGTGTGCAAACACACCCAGGAAACAGCCAGTCATGTCACTTAAGGTGTTTTTTCCCCTTTTCTGCAGAGTGTCCCTACCACAAGCCCCTGGGTTTTGAGTCTGGTTCTGTCACCCCAGACCAGATAAGCTGCTCCAACCCTGAGCAGTACACGGGTTGGTACTCCTCCTGGACAGCCAACAAGGCCCGCCTCAATGGCCAAGGTTTTGGGTGAGTTCCAAAATGCCTCTCTGAGGGGCTCGAGGGGCAGAGGGTGTGGGGTGCTGGGGGAACCCTGGCAGCATGGGGGTAGGACGGTCTGCCTGGAAGGGCAGCGGTAGAGGACACAGCAGGGCTGGTGTTGTCCCCCAGGTGTGCGTGGCTCTCCAAGTACCAGGACACTGCACAGTGGCTGCAGATCGACCTGAAGGAGGTGAAGGTGATTTCAGGGATCCTCACACAAGGTCGCTGTGATGCCGATGAGTGGATGACCAAGTACAGCATTCAGTACCGCACCGACGAAAACCTCAACTGGGTTTACTACAAGGACCAGACCGGGAACAATCGGGTCAGTGCAATTTGCTCTTTGGCCACTGGTGGAGAGGTGGCATGTTTGGTGACATGAAGGCATCATTTCTAAGTGGGAGGCGCCCCAAAATGGGGGTTCTGTGACAGCAGCAGGGTGGATGGGTCTTAGTGCTCACTCCACATCTGGAGGCAGCACAGAGAGGGACCATTTCCTCTGTGGTGAAAGTGAGTGCCATGCTGATGAGGGCAAAATAATTTTTTTGTGATTTCTAATGATGATAGTGGAGTCCAGATTAAGCTCAAGGGTATTAGTTGGCATTGCAGAGGAGGGAGCACATCCATGATAAAACCACTTTCTCAGCTGTGGCTATACAACCCCAGCCCTGCTTGGGCACTGAGAAATGGGGGCCCCTTTTGCCATAAGTCTAGAGCTAGCGCACAATGACAATGCAGAAAAACCCCTGAGACAAGATCTGTAACTATTATGTCACAGCCCACTGAACTGTTCTCACACTGCACTTCTTACTGGCTGGTTTGAAGCGAAAAATTGCACTGAGGAAACCTTACAATGATGCCTGTGCAGCCCAGCTGGGCTCAGAGATGCCACAGCTGCTGCCTTCTAGGCATCCTCAGTGTCCATCTGTGGGGATGGCCCTGTCCTAGCATGGGAGGCTCTGGTGGCTTTGCTGAAGTATCAGTTCCTGCAGCCTCGGGGAGATGCTGTGCTGGCCAAGCAATGAGGAAAGGACACTCAGATACATTTTTTGTCTGTATTGGCATATGAGACAACCCAGCTCATGAACTGCAAAGAGCCAAATTTTACCATGCATACTCCAAACGTGGTGCCTTGCTGCAGGAAGGCAAGTGAGAGAGAATGGGGTGAGATTAAGTCTGACCTAACCACAAAAAGTGCAGAAACAGTGGGAGAAAGTGCTGATTCAGAAAACCGAATCAGCATGACAAAAATGGTCTGGCTATTTTGTTTTGAGAGTGGAGGGGAGGGAACCTCCTCCTCATCTATTCTGCACAGGCACCCCAGACTCATGGGACAGAATTTCCAGCCCCCTAACCACCTACCCACACCTCCCTTCACAGGTTTTCTATGGCAACTCAGACCGCTCCTCTTCAGTGCAGAACCTGCTGCGGCCGCCCATCGTGGCCCGCTACATCCGCCTCATCCCTCTGGGCTGGCACGTGCGCATCGCCATCCGCATGGAGCTCCTGGAGTGCCTGGGCAAGTGTGGCTGAGTGCTGTCTCCTGAGGTGGATGTGGAGGTGTCTGCCCATGCAGCTGCCCTGCCTCACTCACCACTGCCACAGCTGCAGCCACGGTCCTGTGGTGTAAATGCCCAGCCTGCAAAGGGAAGAGCTCTCTTGAATAAAACATGGCTCCATACCATGCCTGGTCATTCAGCTGATGGGTGTTTCTGGGCACACATTGGGAAAGGTGGGAGGGATCAGGGCTTTGATCCCTTGAGATGTGGTGCTTCTGGCCCTGGGTGTTAGGCTGGGGAAATCATCATCACAGCATGCTGTGAAGG